>NW_026999409.1:0-600000 GCF_037126465.1 Ornithodoros turicata
TGCAGCCAAAGGGCGTATGCTATTTTTCTTCATTTAATACTTTACTGGCTTCGCACTGGGCTTTCAGAGGTGAGTCACTCACCCTGACTGGAGGAGATCACGTTCCACGTGACCTTCTGACGCCACTCGCTCAAACGTCGCCCACCTACGCATTGCTGATGAAGGCCCAATAAGGCCGAAACAGCTGTACAATGCTGGTGTGGCGACGTTTGGGACTTAGAAACATATGTTCAACGTGCAGCCAAAGAGCGTATGCTATTTTTCTTCATTTAATACTTCACTGGCTTGGCACTGGGCTTTCAAAGGTGAGTCACTCACCCTGACGGGAGGACATCACGTTCCACGTGACCTTCTGACGCGACTCGCTCAAACGTCGCCCACCTACGCATTGCTGATGAAGGCCCAATAAAGCCGAAACAGCTGTCCAATGCTGGTGTGGCGACGTTTGGGACTTATAAACATATGTTCAACGTGCAGCCAAAGAGCGTATGTTATTTTTCTTCATTTAATACTTTACTGGCTTCGCACTGGGGTTTCAGAGGTGAGTCACTCACCCTGACGGGAGGACATCACGCTCCACGTGACCTTCTGACGGCACTCGCTCAAACGTCGCCCACCTACGCATTGCTGATGAAGGCCCAATAAAGCCGAAACAGCTGTCCAATGCTGGTGTGGCGACGTTTGGGACTTATAAACATATGTTCAACGCGCAGCCAATGAGCGTATGCTATTTTTCTTCATTTAATACTTCACTGGCTTCGCACTGGGCTTTCAAAGGTGAGTCACTCACCCTGACGGGAGGACATCACGTTCCACGTGACCTTCTGACGCGACTCGCTCAAACGTCGCCCACCTACTCATTGCTGATGAAGGCCCAATAAAGCCGAAACAGCTCTCCAATGCTGGTGTGGCGACGTTTGGGACTTATAAACATATGTTCAACGTGCAGGCAAAGAGCGTATGCTATTTTTCTTCATTTAATGCTTTACTGGCTTCGCACTGGGCTTTCAGAGGTGAGTCACTCACCCTGACGGGAGGACATCACGCTCCACGTGACCTTCTGACGCCACTCGCTCAAACGTCGCCCACCTACGCATTGCTGATGAAGGCCCAATAAAGCCGAAACAGCTGTCCAATGCTGGTGTGGCGACGTTTCGGACTTATAAACATATGTTCAACGTGCAGCCAAAGAGCGTATGCTGTTTTTCTTCATTTAATACTTTACTGGCTTCGCACTGGGCTTTCAGAGGTGAGTCACTCACCCTGACGGGAGGACATCACGTTCCACGTGACCTTCTGACGCCACTCGCCCAAACGTCGCCCACCTACGCATTGCTGATGAAGGCCCAATAAGGCCGAAACAGCTGTCCAATGCTGGTGTGGCGACGTTTGGGACTTATAAACATATGTTCAACGTGCAGCCAAAGAGCGTATGCTATTTTTCTTCATTTAATACTTTACTGGCTTCGCACTGGGCTTTCAGAGGTGAGTCACTCACCCTGACGGGAGGACATCACGTTCCACGTGACCTTTGACGCCACTCGCTCAAACGTCGCCCACCTACGCATTGCTGATGAAGGCCCAATAAGGCCGAAACAGCTGTCCAATGCTGGTGTGGCGACGTTTGGGACTTATAAACATATGTTCAACGTGCAGCCAAAGAGCGTATGCTATTTTTCTTCATTTAATACTTTACTGGCTTCGCACTGGGCTTTCAGAGGTGAGTCACTCACCCTGACGGGAGGACATCAGGTTCCACGTGACCTTCTGACGCCACTCGCTCAAACGTCGCCCACCTACGCATTGCTGATGAAGGCCCAGTAAGGCCGAAACAGCTGTCCAATGCTGGTGTGGCGACGTTTGGGACTTATAAACATATGTTCAACGTGCAGCCAAAGAGCGTATGCTATTTTTCTTCATTTAATACTTTACTGGCTTCGCACTGGGGTTTCAGAGGTGAGTCACTCACCCTGACGGGAGGACATCACGCTCCACGTGACCTTCTGACGCCACTCGCTCAAACGTCGCCCACCTACGCATTGCTGATGAAGGCCCAATAAAGCCGAAACAGCTGTCCAATGCTGGTGTGGCGACGTTTGGGACTTATAAACATATGTTCAACGCGCAGCCAAAGAGCGTATGCTATTTTTCTTCATTTAATACTTCACTGGCTTCGCACTGGGCTTTCAAAGGTGAGTCACTCACCCTGACGGGAGGACATCACGTTCCACGGTGACCTTCTGACGCGACTCGCTCAAACGTCGCCCACCTACGCATTGCTGATGAAGGCCCAATAAAGCCGAAACAGCTCTCCAATGCTGGTGTGGCGACGTTTGGGACTTATAAACATATGTTCAACGTGCAGGCAAAGAGCGTATGCTATTTTTCTTCATTTAATGCTTTACTGGCTTCGCACTGGGCTTTCAGAGGTGAGTCACTCACCCTGACGGGAGGACATCACGCTCCACGTGACCTTCGGACGCCACTCGCTCAAACGTCGCCCACCTACGCATTGCTGATGAAGGCCCAATAAAGCCGAAACAGCTGTCCAATGCTGGTGTGGCGACGTTTCGGACTTATAAACATATGTTCAACGTGCAGCCAAAGAGCGTATGCTGTTTTTCTTCATTTAATACTTTACTGGCTTCGCACTGGGCTTTCAGAGGTGAGTCACTCACCCTGACGGGAGGACATCACGTTCCACGTGACCTTCTGACGCCACTCGCTCAAACGTCGCCCACTTACGCATTGCTGATGAAGGCCCAATAAGGCCGAAACAGCTGTCCAATGCTGGTGTGGCGACGTTTGGGACTTATAAACATATGTTCAACGTGCAGCCAAAGAGCGTATGCTATTTTTCTTCATTTAATACTTTACTGGCTTCGCACTGGGCTTTCAGAGGTGAGTCACTCACCCTGACGGGAGGACATCAGGTTCCACGTGACCTTCTGACTCGACTCGCTCAAACGTCGCCCACCTACGCATTGCTGATGAAGGCCCAGTAAGGCCGAAACAGCTGTCCAATGCTGGTGTGGCGACGTTTGGGACTTATAAACATATGTTCAACGTGCAGCCAAAGAGCGTATGCTATTTTTCTTCATTTAATACTTTACTGGCTTCGCACTGGGCTTTCAGAGGTGAGTCACTCACCCTGACGGGAGGACATCACGTTCCACGTGACCTTCTGACGCCACTCGCTCAAACGTCGCCCACCTACGCATTGCTGATGAAGGCCTAATAGGGCCGAAACAGCTGTTCAGTGCAGGTGTGGCGACGTTTGGGACTTATAAACATATGTTCAACGTGCAGGCAAAGAGCGTATGCTATTGTTCTTCATTTAATACTTTACTGGCTTCGCACTGGGCTTTCAGAGGTGAGTCACTCACCCTGACGGGAGGACATCACGTTCCACGTGACCTTCTGACGCCACTCGCTCAAACGTTGCCCACCTACGCATTGCTGATGAAGGCCCAATAAGGCCGAAACAGCTGTCCAATGCTGGTGTGGTGACGTTTGGGACTTATAAACAGATATATATAGATATATAGATACTCATGGAACGATGCGACAGCACCAGGGGCCATGTGTTTCGCCGTGTTTGCGGCTCGTCAGCCCTGGGTAGCTCCGCATCGGATGGGTCTTTTCCCCCCCTCTTTATATATATATATATATATATATATATATATATATATATATAGGGGAGAAGAGACACCAGAGACTGAAGTAGGGAGTAGGGGAAAGTTATTTATTAAGTTGGCATTTAAACTAAGCGTCTGGGGGAGTCTACGTTTCGACGGAAGCTCCGCCTTCTTCGGGACTGAGACGAAAACCTATGTACAACGTCTTTTAAAAGGTTACAAAAGTGTCGTCATAGCTGGTACAATTCCACTGCGAGGCAGTCGTCACTGAGTCATGTTCTGGAAGATTCCGGAAGGTTCCTGGGTCATCGGCCGGGGATATATATATATATACACACATGGAACGATGCGACAGCACCAGAGGACACGTGTTTCGCCGTGTTTGCGGCTCGTCAGCTCTGGGTAGCTGCCCATCGTTCGGGATTTCAAACACGTCTAGTGTCATTTACTTCATCATCTTCACCAGCTCGCTTGCTTCCTAGCCATTTTTTCATTGTCATTTACTTGTTTCTTTAATGGCTTTTTTTCCTCATTATATATATATATATATATATGTGATGAACACTGGAACATCCGTCCCGAGCAATATCAGTTTAATGAATAATCGTGCCCATGCACGAGCGTGAGTTCGGTCTCTTCCTCGTTACGCCACACACATATATCCTCTGGTGTTGCCGCATCGTTCCTAGAGTATCTATATATATATATAATAGGAAAAAATAGCCGGAGCTCTTTGGCTGCACGTATAGCATATGTATATGCACCAAGTATATATATATATATACATATATATACGCTACAAAATTTAGGTTCGAACGACCAGGATGTTGAATATAGATAGGGGAGAAAAGACACCAGAGACTGAAGTAGGGAGTAGGGGAAAGTTATTTATTAAGATTAATATTATTATTTATTATTACTTAATAAATAACTTTCCCTACTCCCTACTTCAATCTCTGGTGTCTTTTCTCCCCTATATATATATATATATATACTTGGTGAATGGGGTTCGGACGACCGCGAATATATGTAGCTGAAATGAAAATTGAAACACAGACTACGGAGGTACGGGAAGTAAGAAAAAAGGGATAATTTATTTACATTTAAGATACTTGGAATGCTAAAAGGGTTGTCGACGTTTCGACAGTGGCACTGTCTTATATGTCGCTTATATGTCGCAGTCCTGACGAAGACAGTGCCACTGTCGAAACGTCGACAACCCTTTTAGCATTCCAAGTATCTTAAATGTAAATAAATTATCCCTTTTTTCTTACTTCCCGTACCTTCGTAGTCTGTGTTTCAATTTTCATTTCAGCTATATATATAAATATATATATATATATATATATAGGTAGTTGAAAAAAATTACAGGCAGCTCGACAACGAAGGTGTAGGAAGTCAGCAAAAATGGGGGAAGTTGTTCATTTACGGATGGAAAGTTAAGGGGATTCGTCGACGTTGCGACGGAAGCTCCCCCTTCATCGGGAGTAAGGGATGACAATGATTGCTTGGAGCTTTTACACGGTGTCTAGAATGACGTCATTCTAGACACCGTGTAAAAGCTCCAAGCAATCATTGTCACCCCTTAGTCCTGATGAATGTAGAGCTTCGGCCTCGGAGCTTACGTGCTAGAAAAAGAGTTGTCAGTGGGCGGTAGAAAACATCTCTTTAAAAAATGCAAAATCTTGCGCACGTCGTCAGATATGATAAGGAGAGAGCTAGTAAAAGCGGGGGATTCTGATAGATGCACGAGTAATGAGCCTATCAGCATCACAGAAAATTATATACATGATATGAGATACGCAAGAACATAGGCGAGTTTGGACCATGTATCAATTTCATTGCGCATTTAACTTGCTGGTCAGTGCTTGTCCTTGTCTCTGTTCATCAATCGTCGTGTTTGTTTCATTCGTAACCATGGAAGTACGATACCTAATCCTTACGGAATAGGAAGCAATCCAAGCGCAGATCGCAGCCTGGGACGGTAACGGGGGGGGGGGGGGGGTAAACATTGCTTTGTTTGTGTGGGCACCGTGGGCACCAGCACAAGGGCACCGTGGACATCCGGCGCACGTTAGGAAAACACCAGGTGGTCGAAATTGTACGCAGGTTGTCCTACCCTGCGACGCGTGCCGCATGTCACATGTATAAATATATTCCAATTACCTTGTCAAGCACAGATGGTGATAGAAGACAAAACAAATACACTAGACACACGAAGCCCAGGGAAGAAACACGACTGGGACTTCAATCCCGGTGCCGGCTGTGCTTTCTAGGCTTTTTCCTTGGTTTTCCTCAGACTGGGGCTTCCAGATGAAAGTGATCACAGTTCCCTTAGAAGTCGGTCGATGACGCACATTCACCCGTATCGACCATTACGGCTTCCGGACAACGACACTGGGAGGAGGCATCGCCTCCATACAAATCCCTTGTTTCCTCTCCCCCAATCACTCTCCCTTTTCTTCTCCTCTCTCCGTATGATTTCTATGCCGAATGGTGTGATCGTCACCGCCGTCTACCTATCACCAGGGACCTCGCAAGCGAGCATGACAAAGTTTATGTTGAAATAAAGTTAAAATCCGGGCGGGTTGGTGATCCATTCTAAAAGCGATAAAACAACCCAGTGTGAAGGGACAACGAAAGGGACGAAGGACGATACAAACACAACACTGTGTTGCATCTTGATCGCTTTTAGAGAGTTTATGTTACATCCATTTCACGCAGTGTGTCGCGAGAACGTAAACCCACAGTAATCACGAGAACTTTTTAAAAATCCTGGAAGGCAAATGGAACATACAGGGTGATCCCCGAAAGGATGTCACTAAATTCCCAGAAGTAGGTTTTACTTCACAAAATTATTAAACCAAATTAAATACACTCATACAGACTTCTGCCAATAATTGAGGCCGTACATATTTTACTGATCATAAAGGCGTATTGTCGCTCTTTAAATAAGGCAAGTGTGAAAACAGTAGTCTATTAGCGAATTCGGGGGGTCATTTCGTGACAACTTTTTTCGCCAGATCCCACCTGTTTTCGCCAGTTTTGCCAGATCTCGAATGTTCACGTGGCGCCTTCCCAGCACCAGGAATTTGCCAGTTAGCAATTTTGTCGCGCTGCCACGAGGCGACCGAGCAGAGGATTGCCCAACCACGGCCCCTCGATCACTCCTCTTTGCTCTTCTATTACGGCCAGCCGATGCGGGGACAGAACAATAGAAAAAGCGTGACAGAGATCCCAACCTCTTCAGTCTGCTTCCTGTCGACGGATTGACCAGTGCGATCAAATGGCGCAACTGCCACGATAAGCGACCACACATCGAGGCATCAATAAGTGGCTACCACGAGGTGAAAAAATCAAACGAATAGAATAATGTGTGCTCTCACCAGGGCTAACTCCGTGCTATTGGCATACTGCATCAAAGCTTAGCTCTCACAGGAAATGGGAGGTTTCGGCTCATTTGCATATCAAAATTAGGGGATGGATATTTTAACGCACGTGCGTATTTCAGGAATTGTTAAACGTGAAATGGCATGCAACTAGGATAGTTTCTCAATCTGCTATCTCGCTTTTGCCCGAAATCCCTTAATTAAAAGGGTTATTAATTTGAGGCAATTAGTCATCTCGTAGCTGCACACTCGAGAGGATGTCCGCCTGGCCGTAGATCTCAACTGCAAGACTGACATATACGGTGCTTTCATAGCCTTTTTGTAAAAAAAATAGGTAAGGCTAAAAACAAAAAAACAACAACTCCCTGTATGTTCGTACATATATTGTATATACATCTGCGACATACACAATCATACACACAAGCATATACAATGACGTATGTATGCTTATGTTGAATGTAAAACCGGGTTGCGTTCTGATGCTTACAGGTGCTTGCATCTGGGTGTGTTTCCGTGTTGCTTCTGTCTCTCATTGCATTACGAAGAAATAACACACATTTTATCGTGTTCACGTGCATTTTAAAATGTATGCGCAACGTAACACGTTACCAGATGACACACACAGCTGTTACAGAGGTGTTTCACACCTACCTTGTAGCATATATGCGCATTCGCGTTTTTCATCTTCTTCAAGTGCACTGCGCAGATCAGCTCGGACACGATGCCTCTGGATCGTAGTTTAGCCTACTTCAATGACGGTCACTCAGTGTTACAGCTGGCACGCATATACAGTTATACTGCAGGAGGAACCAGCCGCCCTGGCGCACACGAATTCGTTACCACGACTCTTAGCAAGCCGCTAGCTTTCGGCGACACTTACAAGAAGTCGTGCACAGAAATCACCGTAAATGTTTGATCGACTTCGGGAATTTATATCTCCTGACTTCACGCCGCACATAGAGAACGATAATTTGATGAAAACGAAGCGTAAGTGCATCTATATCCGGACACCACAAGGGTAAACAAGCGTGCGAGCACGCGCCGACATCCCCGTTGGTCAATGCTCTCACAGAGAATGCGGGAGGAATACAAACCTTTCCAGTCATCGGCGCTCGGGAGCTTTCGGCAGGCCGTACCAAGCGAAGCGGAGAGAGAGATCGAGGGGCCGTGAGCCGTGGCCTAACTCTATCCGGTGTCGTTACGTCCGCATCGCGAGTGTGGCGACGGATCTCATTGGCCCACACGTCGAAGTTCACGTGGGTTATCAGACGAAGGAACGCGAAGACTAGCGACCGTGACGCCCCTAGGGTAACCCAAGCGTCTAATGCCGCTAGATTCCGAGCACTCATGTTCGGGTGGCACTGGTCACGTGATCAATCGGGGGGGCGCCGAACCAGCAATTTCCGAGCGTTAGGCCGTGTTGCCACGAAATAACCACCCGAATTCGCCATACATATGTGTAGTGAACGCAGCCGTGAGAACATAGCGCCCTATTACTCGAACATTAAGTATAGAGCTATCGCTGTCACTTCTCCGCGCTTCCACACTACCAACCTCCCTGAGCCGCACTCTCCGGGTCGTTAGTCAGCTGGACTCTCGCCCCTTCTCCTTATCAAAATTGCTTGGTCGCTGGCCGAATCCAGCCTACCAACGCTCCGCGCTCAAAGCTCGTTTGACCTTTCTGGACACAATCGGACTTCGATCCTTATTATGAAGGGGCTCATTATCTCATTCCCCACAACACAATCAGCGATGAAACTCCCCATTCATCATCATAAAATAAAGTAGTTGTTTCTTTCTTCGCACTTAGGGGTGAAAAGGCCTGTCCTTTACGTCTCGAATGTGTGCGGCTTTTGTGCTGCACAGGCCCCATTACTATGCCCAGGCCCTGCCCGAGCCTGCCTACCTATGATGTACCCGCCCGAGTCCAGCCTGACGGGTCCATGCCTGGCCCGATTTGTAGGTTTCTCGGCGCGGACCCGGCGCGAGCCCGATAAATTTCTGGGCTCCCTGGCACGGCCTAGTGTAGCGGGTTCTAAACGTTTACCGTGGCTAACTGACAGTGGGGTAACAAAGGCTTGAGATCGATCTAGGACCGGAAATGCACGGGCCCGGACCCATAAAGTCAAACCCGAGCCTGGCCCACACGCGCAAAAAGACGGTATCACGCCGCCGTGCTCGAGCTTCCGGGTAAGCCCAAGCCCGTGCAGCGGTCTGGTGTGACTTCCATGCTTCGTACGAAAACAAGGACAAATTATAGTCAGTGGTGGTGTTAAAATTTGTAAATGTTTTTTTTTTTTTAGCCGTGTAATGTTAAATCCAATTGCTTTTCTGTTACAATTTACAAAACCGTCATTTTGAAGCGCGCAAATTGGCGGCCGCGCTTAGACCTCCGAAAGAAGCGATGCGAGGAGTCCATGTGCATGTCCTCTCACTTTTCCTTTTCCAAGCTTCTGCTGATAACGGCAGCATGGTTGCTACGCAAAGTTATCTCAAATAAGAGCGAGAAGGAAACAGGTTGACCGCAGCACCTTGCATTACCTTGAGCGAGAACTGAGGTCGCGGCGCAGCTGACAACAGAGCCGCGGCTTTCGAAACGACGGCTTTCGCATATTTTGTTCAGCTATTACCAAAGCAGCAAGAAAAGTATTTTTGAATGCAGCGGGGTAAAGCCGACGTTCGCTTTCTGTTTCAGTCAAAAAGAGAAAAAAGAAAGAATATGGGGTTGACTTGGCACATTTCGGAGATCAGTCGGGAAAATCGAATTTCTCGCGAATAAAATGTGATAAAAGTTCTCAGAAGTACACTCTAAAAACATAACGTCACCGGGAAGCAGGCTGTGCGTCAAACATTGCCACGAATGATGGGGTTATCGCTTCTGATGCGAAGACAGAGGGAGGCGTACGCCTTTTTGTGTCAAATTGGATATACAGGGTGTCCCAGAAAACGTGTCAATGAATTATAATTAAAAAAACTACGCCACCTAGAATCACGCAGTCAACGGCATTTGTTCTTGCTAGGTTTTTGCCACCTCATGATGTGAGTGTTATCTAACTTAAGTTTTATTATGCTAGTTATTACGAACTGAACTCGAAAATTTGCAAAGTAAATGTCGTTTTTTTACCCCACCACCCTATTGAAAAATACTTCGGAAAATGTCATAGAAACATAGCATTATCTCAGAATTTCCTACAGATGATCCAGATTCGTATACATATCCTCACAGGCGCACCAATGAGAACATATCCTGTGGGATAATTTAGGGTCTGGCCTTGTGATTTCTATGAGAAAACAGCGTGATTCATACAGGACTGACTTTCTCACGAACTTCTCTTCAGTATTAAGAGAAATTTTGAAGGATATTTCCCTGTCGGATGAACATGAAGCTGGAACTGACAGAGAGTGATATGTCGTCCGTGTTGGAAACTAGTTCGTGCAATTTCGTATGTTTGTTAATAATCAAAAGTAGAAGTGTCATCGCTGCTCCGCTTTGTCGTTCCTATTGACACTATTAATTATATAACCTGTTATGACTTTCCATCGTACATTAGTGGAGGCGTTTATTCCAACTGCCAGCAAGTTAGTTAGTCTGCTTTGAAACGAGGAAGCAAGCGTATGGACGCAGCTACGCATCTCAAGCAAATGCCTGGCATTCAGGATTTTCGTCGCTTTAGAGGTATATAGGACGTGTGCGTGTGGCATATAATCGTCCGTGCTATGCATTCCCATTCTTTATGCGTCTTTACCCCTGTTCGCAGGTGTTTTGTGGATCGGAAGGTAGAATGCAGTGAGATGGTTATAGCAACTGTGCTTTGGGCAAACGGTATGTTACATATTTCTATGCCTATATCTCACGCACACACATGTTGTTGTAACCGTGCTTTTTGAAATGCTGTTTCTTCTAGGTTATACTCGTAAGAAGCGGCAGGCAGCGGGAATTAACGCATTGGATCCGAGTTCGTGTTCGTAACCCATTCTCGTCTTGAGAAAGTTGGATGGTGCTTTTACGCAAGAAAGCGGACACGTTCCCAAGGTGCAAAACATAAACATGGCATAATCACATGAAGAAAGTTTTTTGTCGTCGCATTGGACATTTCAAGTACGTGTACAATGCGTTGGGTTATGCCTTTCTGAATTTATTGGCTGGGCCACACATGTTCTGCAACGTTCCTTACAGTGACGGCATGCGACTTACTCTCAATACTTCTCAGCAAGTAATAAGTCTGTCATCCTTCAATTTTCATGTGGCAGTGCAGCTTTCTTAGGGTGTTTCTTGCAGGGTGGCCCATCACCCTTTCTCACAGGCTTTCTTGCGGGCCTCGAGGCCTGTAAGAAATCCTGTAAGAGAGCCTCACAGACCACCCTGTAAGAAAGCTGTATTTTCACTGCCTGTAAGAAATCCTGTAGGAAAGTCTCCCTGGAATCCTACAGGATCCCTGTAAGAAACTCTGAGAGAAATTTTGTAAGATTTAGTCTCATAACCTCATAGAAATTCCTTCAGCGGTCTGAGAGATTTCTTTTGTAAGAGTTTCTGAAATATTTTTCAACAGGGCAATGCGAAGCGCGTGCCTAATTTACTCACGTTCATGATAAACGACAGGGACATTGAGGAGCTATTCCATCGGAAATAGTAGCCGAACATCATGCTTTCCGGAGCCCCCGGCGCATAGCGCTCTACGACATTTTGAGCGTCTTCGTGCAGTCCGACGAAAGGAGGTTGCTAAACCCAGCCCACAGGCTGATAGTAGAACAAGCAACAGTTCCTAAAATTGGGAGAGGGAAGCATGATTCCAGCAGAATAGGATGCGATAAGCCTGCCTATCTTATCTCTTTCTACTGTCCCTGTGTGGGCTGAGTTTCGCAGCCTCCTTTCGTCGGGCCGACAACGAAGACACGTAAAAACTCGTCCAGCACTATGCTCCGAGCGCCACGAAAAGCATGATGTTAGACTATTATTATTTTTTTTCTGATGGGATATCTCTTCAATATCCGTGTCAATTATCATGAGCTTGAGTAAATTCGGCACGTGCTTCACATTGGTAGGGTAAAAAAGCAACGTTTACTTTGCAAATTTTCGAGTTCAGTTCGTAAAAATTCACATAATAAAACTCAAGTTATATGACATTCACGTCAGGAGGTCGCAAAAACCTAGTAAAAACAAATGCCTCTGACTGCATGATTCTAGTTGGCGTAGTTATTTTATTATAATTCAATGACACGTTTTCTGGGACACCCTGCACTCTTAATTTTTGTACTCCCTTTAGGGTGTAATCCGAGTGTAATAGGGGTGTAAACTGATTTTTACTCCCAAATTACACCGGCTCGAAGAAACACCCTCGGATGAGGGGTGTTAAATGGGTGTAATAAAAACTTAACACCTTATTTACAACATCCACTTAGCTTGGGTGTAAAAGAGGCGTAAAATGGGTGTAACGGGCCTAGAGCTTTGTACATGAACTGTATGTGTCTTTTGAAAGTACAATGATATGCTTCATGCTCTATACAGGTGCATACAATGGGGCACCTCGCTAGAAATTTTGAGTCTACACTCTAACTCGTGCGACTAACATGTGCCGGTTAAAAAAGTTCCCTCATAAAGTACAGCTGTAAACAGCCGTAACCTCTGGAAAGAGCCGTAACAGTTATCAATTAGCAAGCACAGCGATCCCAATCGCCAAATGTCTGTGTCCCACTGAATAATATGTGTGCCTCCTGAGCCGTATATCCATGTGCGTATTGAACATTCTTGTGCGTGTTGAATAATGCGTGTGCAGGCTAAGTATGTATGCCTTCGCTGGAGCGTACTACGTTGCTGCGCGCTCCCCCCCCCCCCCCCCCCCCCCGTGCTGAGTGACGTGGCACCAGTGGCACCTCGTATTCTTCCGCAGTGTATTCCTCGCTGCTTTCGTGCCTGTTGTGTGCTGTGCAACCTCGCGTTTGAGAAGGATGACAACCTTGTAGGTTTCAGTACAAGTTTAATGTTTGCTTAAGGTAAGTCAACCTAGCTGGGATTCAACGTACGACTCCTGCGTTTTACTTGTGTTTAACCATCGCAGTACATTCTGTTGCAGACAGTGGACGCATTGCAAATGGC
Organism: Ornithodoros turicata; assembly: GCF_037126465.1. NCBI lineage: Eukaryota > Metazoa > Arthropoda > Arachnida > Ixodida > Argasidae > Ornithodoros > Ornithodoros turicata. The sequence continues at coordinate 13,122 of NW_026999409.1, forward strand.
GGCAGGAGAGGATCGGCTACATCGGTGAAGTGATGATGTACATTACAAGCGAGGCTAATTGTATTCTTTCGTTATAGGTGCACGTGGGACTGTATCAACTTCAAGGACGTGAGTCGGAAAATGCTGTACTATTCTAGCATTCACGTTTGAACAATACTGGCGTGATATTCACTTCGGTTTCTTCACAGGTAGTTTCCTGTCTCAACGGTCACATATACGCGTGCAAAACTGTAACTGCTTCGCATCGAAGTGTGTATGGTGCCACTAGCTTGGACAATTGTTCATCGGCCATTTCGTTTGAGGAACTGTCGTGTTCGTCACTAAGAATGATCTTGGTTGAGCTGTGCAGTGCCTGTTCGAAGTTCGAGGATTGTGTGTTCGATGTTTGGAGGACTGCCTGGTTCATCGGGGGTTGTCTGTCCATGCAACGTGTGCTCCATATGTGTGTGTTGGGATTACCGTTCCATTCGGCCAACGATGATGTACGGGATTCAATTTAAAGGTATGTGCACGCCAATAAAATTTGGTGTTTCAATTGGGATGTCCTTGGTGCATTTTTTTTTATTTTTTTGGCAAACGTGGAGGTCATTTTTCTGTTAGGGAACCCGAGAGGCATAATGTATCTCGCGTACTAATGGGTTCAGGTATTCCTTTAATACGTAAGGTACACTGTGGCTCCTGACGTCAGCAGGGATGTCGTACCAGTTGTTTCAAGGGGCACAGAGCACCTGCAGCTTTCGCAGGCCTCTTGAAGCCATCTAGCACATTGTTTGAGAAATGTGCCAGTTGATCAGGCGGCACCTATCCGTCACTGGGCTTAGAGTGTACATTGTACTGCTTGTGACGTACTTGTCTGAAATTTGCAATTCAAATTAGGGTGTGCAATTCTACAACATTTCGCTCTTTGTCCTTTCACCCGGATTTAGAGTTTGCAGCTGCTGACAGCTCAGAAAACTGAAATTTCGTGCTGCGTACATGCGCAAACACCCTTTCTTTAAGGGTGTAATCCTGGACACGGTGTTCACGTACACCCTTAAGGGGGTGAGTTATGACACTTCTTGATTACACCCAAAAGGGTGTTTTTGGTCGAACAGAAAACACCCTTTTTCTGGAGGGTGTAACCTCTCCTAGAGGTGTTCCCATACACCCTTTAGGGGATGAGTTATGACACCACCGGATTACACCTAAAAGGGAGTAAAAAAATTAAGAGTGTGCATGACATTAACACGAAGAGGCCTACGGAGAGGCCGTGGCAATGGTTGGCGCACAGCGTGCTTTGCGGTGAAGTTCTGTTCTTAGAGTGTAATGGCAAAAGTTCCTGAGATATAAATTGCGTCGACCCTATAATGTTCAGAGAAGTAGATTGAATACGATTCTTTATCACGTTAGGCGAAACACCCTGTATAGTTATTAGTTACCGTTACACGTTCTTTCAAGAACGCCGACGATTTCAGAGCGGTTTGGATGACGTGTTTGGAACGTGCAGGAACATCCTCACCCTCTTCTGTCCTCTCGCTCTTCGCGCCGTCTGCTCCAGAATGGCGTGGCTTTTAATTCCGAGTTCCGTTCGCATGGCCGCTTGCGTGCTACTCTCGTGCAGGCGAGGTACTGTATGACCACGGTCCTTTGATACTCTCTCTGGTCACGAAACTCCGCCGGAAAGTTAGCCTAGGGACCGGAGCTGCCGTGTGGCGGCGCGCGCGTAAGCAGCAGGTGGTGACGGTCGCGTCTGGCTCATCGTAGCCGTATGTTCGCGCGTGGGCTGAGCTGGCCGTTTTAGGTGGTTTTGAGCACAACAAACCAATAATGTTGTTCAACGTTTTTGAATTTTGTTTTATTTTACACCTTCACGGGTGTGCAGCGATATATAGCTCTCTGAGCAGTATAATCGGCTGCGAACGGAGGAGAACTTTCAGCGAGAAATGGCTTTCTCAAACCGACTTCCAAATGGGACTGATCGCAAATTTGCAGCGGCGCTTTGTCACTTAAAAACGCTGTGTTTAGGCAGTTATCTCATCGACACGCTTTACTGTAAGTGTTTCGATCGCGTTTAATGTCTGAAAAAATGAAGACTCCACCTGCGCTACAGCAATGAACCCAATCATCATTTATTGTAACTTTACTATTTTAGGTAGCAGAACTCCAAAATACTGCTATTGCAACGTGTTTCCCACACCATGGAGGCTTTAATTAACTACATTTTATGATTCGCGAAACAACAGTGATCACAATCAGCGGCACTGGCAATGAGGACTTTATATCACAGAACATCAATGGCAGTGAGTGACTGGGCTTTACATAATCAATTATGATAATCGGCAAAAACAATGTTCCAGGGCAACTCATGAAATGACCAAATGCCTTATGGCCTTGGATGGCCAGACTTATTCGCACTGTTCACCGACAGTGGTGAATCTTTCCTGCCACCTGCAACAGGGCGTGATCTGGGTGTAGCCAGGTTAAGCTTCTTTTTTCGTTTTCTTTTGCGGGCAAAGAAGTGCAGCCGACATCTAAAAAAAATTAAGCTCTTCAGTTGTTTTCTGGATTTAGTGCGCACTGCATCCAACGCTAGGACCCGGACATATATATATATGTGAGGTACATGTGACACCTTGAAGGTTGCACAGACCTGTGCCAACCTTCTCAGCAGGGTGTACTGCTTCTATTGTGTGTCCCACAGCTTCCGCTTTATTCGGTCAAGTTCTGCTTTTATGCACACATGTGAATCAGTCCGACAGGAATTGTTGCAAGTTTTACTGCAGGCTAGAAAATATAAATTAATGAATGCGTGTTATTATGGCCTCTTGTTGGCTGCATTGCATTCATATGTTACAACAGAGAAGTTTCAAAGGGTTTCTATGAATAGTAACGCACATTCTACTCTGATGCGCCTAGCTGTCTGTCTTGAACGCAGAGTTCTCCTGTTCCGACGTCAATGAGAGGCGCCGAGCTTCTACCACCACAACTCATCAGTTTTCTTTTCGAGAACGGTTTCGCTGCTGGCAGCCTCGTCGTTGCGCAACTTTTAGGTTTTGGGGTTCTCTAGTATTGCGGACACCCGTCAAAAATTCGTGGCACGGCCTCAGGACGCAGCTTTGGCTTGTCGCGAGGCATGGTGACCTTCTCTTTGCTTGCGGTGTCAGTCAGAGCTTCGCGTGTCACGAGGAATTCGTCCGCTCTGACAATGTCGGATGTGTCAAAGTGCTTCTCGCACACATGTGTCCACTTTGAGTCAAAGCTGAAACGCGAGTCCTCTTTCTGAGGTATCGAACGCTTCCACTTGTCTCGCTTGATGGCATCAGTCGGCAACGCGAAAAACGATACCTTTTCACCAGAATTATCCTATCCCGAGCGACACGCTGGGATACAACACGTCTGCGGCATGCATAGATTAGCCGAAATCTATTCACAGTCTATGGATGCACGTGGATTTTAGGCAGAAGCGTCTACACTGGTCAAAACGCAAGCAAAAGAAGAGGCATTTACCCGTATCATCTGGCGTCTTCTCCCCAAGTAGCGACGCGCGCGCCTCCGCGCGTCGGCGGTTCTCCCTAGGCAAACCTGACCTATTGTTCTCCGGCGGAGTTTCGTGACCAGAGAGAGTATCAATGGACCGTGGTATGACCGTACTTTTACGACATGATGGCGGCCGTGGTCATAGAAAAATGAGGAATATTGCCCTTTTGCCAGAGTGGTATCTCATAATCAGTCTCAGTGGGCTGCAGTCGCCGCATATGCGCAGCGTTTGACGATGGAATCATATTCATCACTCGTTCACTGCGAGCGCAGTGCGGAGTGGTGATGCATCAGTTTGTAAAAGATGAATGAATAGTTTTTACTTTACTAATACTTGATCAGTAAAATTTGTTCTAACACTCTTAAAGCCACAATGAAAGGATATTTGACAAGCCTACAACAGTTTTCAATTTGTTCCTCTGTACTAAGCATTCACCCTGTGAAATATGAAGTTGAAAATCGTTCAAATAGCGAAAATATTCTATAGTAACCATGGCCGTGAACAGCGGCTGCTACGACCCTCCTGCCAGGCGGACTGGCCGTGATGTCAAGCACGGGGGATGCTTGCCGATTGGCGTGCGGTCTTTTGCTAACTTTATGGACAAGTTCATCGACGGGAAGTTGCTTTCTTTCTCAAAGTAGACATAGAGCTTTTATTTAGTGCGACAGATGGCGTGACATATTGGTTAACGTAAGTGTGCACATCGCTGCACAAAAACTCCACGTGCGCCACGAAGGTCGTTGACTGCCTAGCGCATAACGTACGCTAGCTAGCCATACGTCGTCGTCATGGGGGCAGTATCGCGATCCCTAGTATTTTTCTTCATCAACACCAACATTGGGTTCTTTCCGGTGCTGTTCCCGGGAAGATTTTCCTAAAAATATGTACTTATATACTTTCGTGTTTCGGTCATGTTGCTGTCCACAAGACACAGCACCCACTTATGCGGGCAGGAAATTTCTAATGGCATAAGAAAGTCAGAAGCAGCAGACGCACCCGAGTTGTTTTGTGAAATTACAAAGACACAAAACGTCTCTCTATCTAGCTTTCATTCACGAAGAATAATCATTACTTACCGAATTAATGATGTATTTTACGAAGGATTCGAGGTCTCCTGCCCGTTCCACTTTTGTCTTGAATTCATTATCGTACCAGACCAGAGTCTCCAGATTGACGCTTAGCGGTGGTTTTGCGGCGGCGCTGCTGCCTATTTTGCAATCAGGTGCAATAATTAACATTCATTCTAATTTTATATAATAGTAATAATTTAATTTAATAATAATTCAATACGTCGGGGACATCGGTCCCCACTGTGAAGTCGATCATTACATACTTGACCCAGCCCAATCCTACAGAGCAAGATACGTATTACTTACACAAGCCCCCACACCCACCAAAATCAGATATATGCCTTGGAATTTTTGCTTTCCCCGACATCGCAAAACATTACTGCACAGGGTGACACGTGCTAAAAGAGAGTTCCCGATCTTGTCGACACATTGTATCTGTGACGAAACGATTGCATTGAATTCGCTACGTGTGAAAAACAAAAACCTATACAAAAAAAGGAAAAATACATTTTCAAAAGTCTCAATGTCTACACAATTGTTCGTTTCTCGCGACACCATAGCCGTCAGTGCAATACTTTTATTTATTTATTTCAAGTACCCTATACCATTCCACGTGAGTGGCACTACGGAGGGCAGAGGAGAACATAACAGTACATACAAATGAACATCATTTCAAGGTACAAGACTACAATAACATCAGTTTTTCTGCTTTTCTGTTGGTTTTCAACGTGCAACGCAAGCGTCTAAAAATCACGGAACGCGCATTGTACGATTGTTGTGTATTGCTATTTTTGTGCTGGTATGCAGCCGGTATGATATGTTGTGTGTCAAACCCGGGCCCACAATAGGCATATTCGGAATAGAAATTGCCGGTCAGTGGCGATGACCATAATGATGATGACGATGCCAATAGGCGATTTCAGAAAATCCCATGATGCCTAAAAGCGCGGTGCAGCGTGGGTACCCGGTTAACAGGGGAGAAGGGGGAGGAGGAATGCAGAGAGAGTTTTCCCATTTCTCTCCTTCGCCTCCATCGTCCCCACCGTCTCCCAACCTGGCCAGGATTCCGCAACGCAGGGAGAGCAAGACGGATAGCGAAGATCAGCTATTTTCGCCGGCCATCTCATGGAGTAAGTTGATGCAATAATGGTGCAGTAACCTTTACGCCGCTTGCACATCATGAGCGTCCCGCGAATAAAAGCAGTTCGTCCACAACACAGAGAAGCCTCTCGTAGAAAGAACGGCGGTTTCGGTTTCCTACCACACAGCATTGTATTTTCATTTAATTCATCTACTTATGGCGCAGGCGCGTATCCTGCTAGTGGAGACAACAATCCGCAAGACGTAGGACAGGTTACCATGCAGCGAAACTGATTAGTAGATGTGTACGTTAGATAATTTGGTCCGTGTGACTAATCACGTGTAACGTATAACATTCACGCGGACGGAGCTTACGACACAACCGCTGGCTAACAACTGAACGAAGTGTTCTATTGCAGAGCACTTAAGCAAACTGCACAGTAGTACTAACAACAGAAGAGGAAAAAGGACCGAGTTCGCTATCATCCTTCGGGGTGTGTTGACATGATATACTGTCTCACCGGTCGTGCCGTTATGTTGATGTTCCGTCGGTTCCCTTTCTGTTACCTAGCTGCGATCGTAATAGGATTCCAGCAAAAACACGGAAGAACATGAACTAAAGAGCGGGACACCAGTAAACGGCAGGCCAATGCGAATGGTACTGGCAAAACTGTTGGTTTTTCTTCTTCTGTGAAACATTGCTTTGCTGAAGCTTGGCTGCTTTATAGCAGGTATACGGCGCGGCGCGTTTCCCGGTACGCGTTTTCATCGCGCCGACTTATAAGTCATCGCGCCGATCAACGCCTGATGAATGCGATCATGAGTGCATTCACGGAGCACTGATAAGGCTGACACCCTTTTATAATAATTCGGGGTTTACGTCGCGAAGCAACTACGGCTGACACTCTTTTCGGTGCCGCTTCATCGCAAATAGTCATTTGATCTCCGACCGTAGGATACTTACTATTTTAAACTTCGTTCTCACCAGGTTGACCCACTCCTGCATTGATGGTTTACCAAAGGGCCCTTGGACTAAACAGCTCAATGATTTCCCAAGAGGTTTCTGCGAGAAATCTATTCTGGACAATCAGGAAGCCGTGCGGGCCAGTAAGCATTATCTGGAGGGCATGACCAGAATTCAGGGACACCTCCTCTGACGCAGGTTCTGCCTGATAGCAGAAGAACGTGTAAGAAAGCCAACTTGAAAGAAAAGTATGCGGCGAGGACGAAGGAAGATGGAATGAGAAGTGGGCAGACGAGAAAGGGAATTTGTACATCAGATATCGCGCGCGGAGCCCGGCTATCAGCAGGAATTGCCCAGCGCAGAATGAAAACGTGATGAATCAGCTTTGATAAGCTTTGCAAAACTTTTCTTCCCTGTGCTGCTGCTCAGAGTTCTGGGGTGCTGCTCGTAGCGTGTGGAACGGGGTGATTGCTATAAGGCTAGCCCTGGTCCATTTTTTGTTCTCTCTGTGGGGAATGGGGATGCCGTCGACGATGACCAATGTGTGTCCTGGGGCGACTTCTGATGGAAATGTGCCGATGTATGTGTGACAGCGTCTGAGGAAAAGCCCAGAAATTATCCTACATTATGCTGAAGAGAAATTATGCTCGAGGAGCTAAGAAAGCGAATTCCGTAACCGCACCTCACTTTGTTACTTGCACCTTGTTATTCAGTGATCACTGTATCGTACGCTTCAGTTTGTTCTTGGCCTTATCATGAGGACACTTCAATGCTTAATTCCAAATTTTGCGTCTTAGTCTCTTCCCGGCACCATCAAGAATGCTTGTCAGTTATCAACTCCCTCCCTTAGAGAAATAAAAATAAGAAAATAAACAAAATAAGCGGAAGACTGCTGATTTTGAGAACATCTAGAGGTGAAAGCAGAGTCACGTTCGGCACAAGAAAGTGCCGAAACCAACACTTCCTAAATAATGTCGGGCATGGACGCTTACGTCACCTATATGGAGGCCTGCGACCTGCTTCGAGCTTTCTTCTCGTTCGTTCTTTCATTTACTTCATGGCAGCATCCACAATAGTAACAGCAGGCCTTCCAATGCGACGCAAGGGACAGGCCTTCTCCATATCCTGGAGGTGTTGCTCAAATAGGCGCTCGAATCAAAGACAAAAGGAAGAAAGATGCCCAAGCAGCACAATGTCTCGAGTGCAATAGTCGTGGACGGTATGTGTATTATCAACCCAGGCAGCACAAACCCTCGGGAAAAGAATGGGAACGCAATGGGGGCTTCGGCTCCTGAACGGGCGATAGTGCCTGGGCGATAGTGACTGGTTCCCAGCGGTGTGGGAACTGAAGAGGCAGAACATAAGAGAAGATAAGGTAGTCCCCCGACGGTGCCCTGATCATTTCTCGCTGTGGTCTCCTTTTGGTCATGTAAACAATAATATAGGATCGCTCCCCGATGCTGCTCTGATCATTTCCCGGTCTGGACTGACCTTGGCCATGTGACCAAAATATAGGATCGCTCCCTGATGCTGATCTGACCACTTCACGATAATCAGTCACATGACTGGGGTGCAGCAACGGATTTCTCTTCCCAGACTGTCAGGCGCCGAGTGATGCAATCACGTAACCGACAGTTTCGAATCTGGCCAATGATGTTCCTCGATCATCCAGCCGTGTTTGCACTGTCGGAGTCCCCGTCGCTCTCGCTGCGAGAAACGAATGTATCCGGCCGTGCTCCCGAAACTTTCGAGGAATTGCAACATTTTAAAGCGATTCATCGAGTGGTAAGTGCTTTTTCTTTTTGTGGTATTTCTGGCATTGATAAACGTTACTCATAGATGCTTTTCAACATGAGTGACACCGTTCTAGAAGGCTTCTCTCGAAACTTAGCAGCGCAGCATCGCATAGTTTCGATTTCAGTGATCCACTGTGGTTTTCGCGTTGTCGCGTTGCCGTTAGGATAATGAACAGCGTTTTGGTGAAAATATGGTTCAGTGAATTGTGGAATCGTATGTATTGTGTATTTGACATCAAACGAAATATAACCATTTCTCAGGACGACTGCGTGCTGCAGCTGTGCTTTCCATCTCCTGCGTGCGTACAAAACTGGAATGCTGGAGGACTTCAGCTGAAGGTTCGTTTTTGTAGTCATTCTAAATAAAAAGAAAAGAAAAAAAAGGAACCTCCGAAGTGAATAAATTATTCCGCTTTAATCCGTTTGCGTAATGTGATCGACGCATGATATGTCAATTTGTTTGAAACTGTGAGTGAATGAAAGCTATCCTGATCTTTCATTCAGAACGTCATGCTGGACCACTACCAGAGCGTGCTTAAAGAAATCAATGATTCATGAAGGTATCACCGAAGTGCAAACCACCAGATCTCTGCCTCAGAGTCAGTGATGATGGTCAAGATTTTTCTAGCTGATCCATGTCATGCTGAAAACTGTAAGTTTAGCTATTTGGTCTGTATTCAATAACGTGTACATCTTGTGGTGTGGTGTACTTTTCTCAGTGTAACCCTGACCTCAAGCTATCTTCGACTTTCAGAATCCACCCCGCACTTCGGTTACTACACTATGAACCTATCGCGCTGTGATGCTTGCTTGAAAGGAATACAATCTGGTATGCTGTGTTGTTTTTCTTTTAAAAGGACTTCAGGTATCCATAATAAGAGGCCTTCGTAGCAAGAAAGCCATAAGAAAAGGCATCTTGATACATTAATATTTCTCCTAAATTTTTCTCCTAATATAATTTTTCCTAATATTTCTCTGCCACGAATAAGAGGGTTACCGCTTCTGATTGGGTGAGCGAGGGGGGGCGTACAACTTTTGTTGTAATTCGGATGGATGATAATTTCTTTTACCACCCTTTTACACCCGTTATCAGACGCTATGTTGGCCTAGGAGGTAACTAAGGAAGTTACCACCTTCTCACACCTTTTTTCTTAGATTGTGGTTCCCAAATTGTGTGTATGTTGCCCTCGTATTAGCAAAGGTGCGCAAATATTTCTTCTATTTTCTTAAAGAAGGTATAGAACGATCATGACACATATAGTACGGATTCTCAAGTTGGGCGTAACTCGTTACCAGTAACTCGATACTGTAGCTAGGCTACTCGGCTTAGCTATTATCAGTAACTTTTTGCATAGCTCTTTGCGTTTGAGCTCCAGTAACTTCTTGAGGAGCTCGTTCCTTTCCCTTTTTCTTTTGTTTCGGGGGTGGGGGGTTAAGTTCGTCAAAGTAACTTGAAGAAAGTTCAAAGTTTCTTTTGTTCGATTCTGGTCTACAAACATCGCAGGCTGAGTCCTCCCCCCATGACTTGAGATGAAAGATGGCACGTGCACGGCGCGACTAACTCCCGTTGTTACACGGTGAATGTTACAAATTATGTTTTAGCCGAGCATTAGGAAGCTCAGGTATCGCGCATCTTAACGATAAGCAGTGTATTGATAATGATAGAGGGCATTGAGTAGCAGGATTAAAACTTAGCACGGTTCTACGATATGTATGCAGGGGACAACTTGTAGAGCATAAACTTGCTTTGTGCTCCTTTTTCATGTGCCTTATTACGAGATCAAAATCATCAAATCCCTCCCGAACCCTATAAATGTAGGCTTCTTTTGTCGTAGCAGATATTGATATCATTTTTGTATATCAAGACTATTTTGAAACGTCTTGAATCGCCCATTGCGAGAGCAAGGTCTGAATTAACCATATGGACAGGTCAAGAGCTGAAAAGTATATATACAGGGTGTCCCAGAAAACGTGTCATTAAATTATAATAAAAAAACTACACCACCTAGAGTCATGCGGTCAACGGCATTTGTTCTTACTGGGTTTTTGCCACCTCCTCATGTGAATGTCGTGTAACGCAAGTTTAATTATGCAAATTTTTGCGAACTGAACTCGGAAATTTGCCTATTTAATGTCACTTTTTTACCCCACCAATGTGAAGAGCGTGTCTAATTTAGTCAAATTAATGATAATTGACAGGGATATTCAGGAGCTATCCCATCGGAAAAAAATAGCCGAACATCATGCTCTACGGAGGTCGCACAGAATAGCGCACGATGAATTTTTCAGCGCAATCTTTGTCAGTCCGACGAAAGGAGGAGTTAGGTTCCTCCTCGGGGTGGGCCTAGCGATGATGAGATATTCGGAGGCCCAAATCCCGGATTGTACCGACACCTTGCTTGAAGAACGGACTCGCAGGCGAAGTCAACAGACAAACAACTATTTACATTTATTTACAACATAAGATGGCACGTAGGCAACTGACAAACAACCTCAACTGAAATAAAGAACCAGGTTGGTAGTGGCAGCGAACTAGAAGCAGTGGTGAACAATGAGTCGTATGTAGAACGTCAGAATGCCAGTGACGGCTATGTTGAACATAGCAAAATGACAGAGGCATCAGAACAGGCGGAACGCCCAATAGTACCTGAATGTGAACATTACCCTCAATGTGTGAGTGAGAGTTCAGATTGTAACATAAGTACAGGCGATTTGGATATGGCATGCAAGTACCATAAGTGTGACAATGGCGAATGCGGTAATGCGCCAGAGTTCGCGGTATATGTTGCATGTCCGGTGACGACGGATGATCCGCCAGAAAACACATTCCAGTGTGTGAGAGAAAGTCAAGTAGGGACAGAGTGTGCTGACCAGATGGGAGACTCACTGCCGCATTCAAATGCTTCGCGTGCCTGTACGATAGGAGAAGAGCGCCGCTCTAACGTCACGAGCATGGTTGAGCAGGCGTATTGTAAACGAAGGCAAGTGATGCAAATCACTAGCTAGAGTGACGTGTCACGTTATTGTAATGTAGAGACACACATGCGAGATGAACATATCGTGCATTTCAATACATCTGCCGTGGATGGTATTGAAAATCCCTGCGAGCGACAGAGGCGGCAACATATCGGTGGCGTGGCACGTGCGCTGAAGCCGTGCAGTAACACTACACTGAAAGTTAATGCGAAAGTCGAGAATGATGAATCTTTGGCTCATGAGGGACAGCCCCAACGACATGGCATTGTCCCCCTAAGGTCCTCATGGCCAAAGAAACAAAATATCACACAAGATGTTCATGTGACGCTTGTAAAGGAGTTCAGTACTCTGACAATGAAAGCACTTAGCCGATATCCATTTGCAAATCAGCAGCCTAGTTCGTCCGAACAGGTCGCATACACCAAAGTGGTCACGGGGATGGTGTTCGACACATTAGATTGAAAGAACTGTACGTTTTTTACTGACAGAACGGTCATAGTGTGCTGCGGCCTGCAATCAAGAGGCACCCTGACAGTGTTTTTGTGTTACCATTTGTGAAATGCAACAGGGACTTGTGCGAAGGACATGAACATTTGCAAGAAGACCGCGCTGCAGTTGGAACTCTGCTAATCTTTGTTCTATGGTGTGTAGCCTTTATCTTTGTGATGCTTGCTCGGTGTTGTTTTTGTTATGTGATGCATCCCGTTGAAGTATATGCATCACAGTTGTGGCGGAAGTGTTAGGCACGTAGCCGAGCAAGCATATAATTTTCAACTTTCTAACTGAACTTTCAATGTGTATTTGTTGGCTGCCCACGCGAAGGACACGTTAGTAGAATGGCATACGCTTCTGGATCCCTCAATAGGGATTACGGTGCTTTCAAGGTCGTCCAGAGCCAGCGTCCCTTTCAAACCCTCGGAACGTCCGGCTGGGAGTCGTGGAAAGCGGGTCAGCCGGACCAGTAAGCCTTTGTTACCCACTTCGGAGAAAGCTACGTTTGAAAGTGAGAGTTTTCTGTATCAGCTCATGTTCACGTGTAAACCTTGACGTCAGTTTCTAATTCACTGATTGGTGAAGGAGGTGTGGCCTTTCGTTAAAAGGCAACGCTTCTTGATCATTGGGGTTGATTGTCGGTTGTCGACGTGCCATCATATGTTGTAAATAAATGTAAATAGTTGTTTGTCTGTTGACGTCGCCTGCGAGTCCGTTCTTCAAGCAAGGTGCCGGTACAATCCGGGATTTGGGCCGCCGAATGTCTCATCATCGCTAGGCCCACCCCGAGGAGGAACTTAACTGGAGGTTTGAGACCCAGCCCACCAAGGCATCGCAAAAAGAGATAACGCAGGCATGGCTTATCACGTCCGACTTTCGCTGGGATAATGTTTTCCCTCTCCCAATTTTAAGAACTGTTACTTTTTCTACTATCAATCTTTGGGCTGGCTTCGGAACCTCCTTTCGTCGGACTGCGAGCGATTGCGCTCAAAAAGACATCGCGCGTTATGGTCCGGTGCTCCGAAAAGAATGATATTCGGCTATTTTTTCCGATGGGATAGCTCGTGAATATCACTGTCAATTATCATGAATTGGAGTGAATTCGGCACGCTCTTCATATTGGTGGGGTAAAAAAGTGACCTTCCCTTGGCAACTTTCTGAGTTTAGTTCGCAAATATTCGCATAATTAAACTTGGGGTACATGATATTAACTTTACAAAGCGGCAAAAACTTAATAAGAACAAATGCCGTTGACCGCATGATTCTAGGTGGCTTAGTTTTTTTATTATAATTCAATGACACGTTTTCTGGGACACCCTGTATATTGAGTAGAAAATAACTTGAAGGGAACCTGTTACATTTCTAAAGTAGCTTAGGAACTTCAATTTTCACGTCAATTTTCATTACGTTTTATTACGTGTAACTGCGTTTGAAATTTAGTTACGGGCCGGTTTCACGTCAGTATAGAGGCAGGGAGGTCCCATCGACGTCCTGGGTCTTCAGTATTTTTTATATTTATAAGCTCATCGTATATTACGATCAACATTTTTGCCGAATAGCTTTCGTGCAAACAAATCGAGAAAATCCGGCCCTGAATTCGGATGTTTCAGTTTTGCCGTGTTTGCACGCGTATACCTCCCGAGTGTTAAGGGATATTGTTGTGAAATTTTTTGATGCTGCTTTATTATGCCTACAGGCCGGCTGTCAGAGAGCAAATTTTAGCGCGCAGGTGCAACGCTGTGTGCTATAAAAAATGGCGAACATGCCCTCTCGCGCACTTTTGTCCTAATTTTGACGCCTGATATCTCTGGCTATAGATGTCCCTGATCGCAATACTTGGTATCAGCTCACTCAGCTTTTAATGCTCTTTCATCTGATATATCTATCCTGCATATACTTCCTAGCTGCATGTGCTGAAATAGGCAAATGTTTAGGCATATTTCGAAATAAACATGGATTTTGCGCCTGTATTCCTCAAAAAGGTCCCACTTGATTTCGTATCTATTTTGCCAGGATATGGCCCGATGTTAGGCCTTTCATCTAACGCAAAAACTTCCTTCTCCAAAGGCGTATACTGCTGATTAGCGCGTTAAAACGCGGCCCCACTGCGTACCAACGTGTCGGAGATATCTACAGCTAGAGCAAGAAGCGTCGAAGTTTGAACAAAACTGCGCGACAGAGCATGTTCGCCGCTTTTTATACGATACAGTGTTGCACCTGTGCGCCTAAATTTGCGCTCGGAGTGCTGGCAGGTAGGTATACTCAAACACAACAAAATTGAACTACGATATCTTTTAAAACTCAGGATTTATACACGTGCAAACACGGCAAAATTGCAACAATCGAATTCAGGGCTAGATTTCTCGATTTTTTGCACGGAAAGTATTCGAATGATTAATTTTACCAATGTTGATCATCATCTGCGATGAGCGTCTAAATATATACAGTCAACCCTCGTTTTATGAACCGCGATATTCGAATAATGAACGGAATTTCTGGGAACCAACTAGGAGTTGCCCAGCGTTTTTGCCCTCAATTTATGAACGGATCGTTCCGAGGTCAACAGAAACCTTCAAAGGGATAATTCCGTGGTCTTATGAATGACGCCTGAACGGACAAAACGTTTTCCAGGTATTGCACCCTCGGTTCTTAACCCCTCGAAATCCGAACAACGGGTTTTCCGGGGTCGCACAAGGTGCGACCAAGTGTTCCTGACGTCAGTTGATAAATAAGGTGGTCGCTGTCACCCGGAGATTAATAAACGGAGGTTAAAAATCCCGGAGGAAATCCGAGACCAGTCCAGTGCGAATCTGGTGACATCTCTTATTTCCAAGATTGACACAGCGGAAGCCATGGTCCAAAGCAAAATTAAACAATTTAGTATTGCATAGTAAACAGAGCGTGAATATGCTAACGTCTGTTCTTTGTGAGATTGATACAGCAGAAGGCATGGTCAAAAGCAAAATTACACAATATATGGCATTACAAACACAATCCCAACTCGGAAATACTGTTGCATTTGCTCGATAGTACTCAGTTAACTGAATTTTCGATTTATGAATCCCTTGATTTATGAACGATTTTTCGGGGGACCGAGGGTGTTCATAAATCGAGGGTTGACTGTATACAAAATCATGAAAATTGAGGAGGTCCATGGGACCTCCCTGTCTGAGCTAACGTCGAACCGGCCTACAATTACGTTCTGGCTAACCTTTTCAGTGACTTCCATCTTTCAACAGTCTAACTTAACTGGCAACGAGCTCCAACTTCTATCTCTGTTCCATATAACCTGTGTTAAGTGAATATTTGTGCAGTAAATAGTACATATGCGGGACTGGTGGTTATATGCTTTCAATGTAACCCCTGTTGAAAAAAAGCAAAATAGGTTGTATGCGATCCTATTTATGCTATACAAATTGATGTAGGATCCTTTATGTCCTATTTTGTATCATGTGAGAAAGTTGTGGGATCCTATATGTCCTATATTCATTCACATATAGGTGAGTCATAGGATCCTACATGTCTCGTATTAGGCTATGTAGGAGAGTTGTGGTGTCCTACTTGTCCCATATTCGGCAATATAGGAGAGTTGTAGGACACTACATTGCCTATATCCGGCTACGTAGTAGACTTGTAGGATCCTACAAGGCATCAAAAAGGAGCTATGGGAGATCTTACGTGACCTGTTTGATTTCATGTGGGGAGGACGTGGGGAATTATTTTGAGATATGGAAGTGATTATATTAACACAGCAACAAACATTATTTCAAAACTGGGGCCCAGAACGAACTAGTCATATTCAATCATGTTTGCCAATGCGCACATATACGGCAGGTTATCAAATGCGAATTCTATTAGAACCACTGCAAATGAATATATATTTTTAGGTTGAAAACAAATGAATGGACAGGTTGCATTCATTTAAGGGACATGCATAGAGTATGCCCATTACTAGTCGACGAAACATCAAGCATACAATGATGCGTGCATTCCTTTGAGTGCTATTTAAGCACAAACTTCGACAGCAGTGCGCAACCGGTCGAGGTGGCGGTTGAACCCCATCGAGCGACATTGCGGTGTCGATGGGGTTCTCGGTCTAATATCTAGGACTAAACCGGTTCTATCAGGACGCGGTTTGTTGTGATGTTGTGACAGATTCCCCAATCCTTCGCCTTCACGTGCACGCTCACGGCTCGCAGGAAATCCTAAAAGTAGTCGAGATACTTGGAAATTCCAGGCCTCCGTCTGCACTTCCGATACATTCGGAGCTCCGTAACATCCGCCCCGCTAGTCAGGTCGACGCCAGAATTTCCGTCCTAGTAGGACTTGAGTCGCTCTATGATCGGTCAAATGGAACCATGGGTCGGTCTTTAGCGGTTCGGGGGTTATGGGCGGAGACGCGTTCGTAACTCTGTTTTTCTAAACTTTGAGGCCCCTTTTCGGAAGGAAGCCCGCGTCGGACAGTTTTCATCTTTCTGGAGTGTACTCGCCTCAACTCGGTGAACGTGGCAAAATTTACTACAGCTGTCAAAGTCTTCTTGTTCTCGAGCTACCGGTTTCCGTGTTTACACTCCTCCCAATACATGGGACTGCCGGCTGTTTTTTTCCTAAAACCGTTTCCATTGCACCTACAGAGTCGTGTTTGACATAGTTTTGAAGCTCTTGGCGTTCTCTTTCCAACCGCTTTAATCCCGTAAGCGCGCGACTCTCCGTTCCCCAGATATGGGCTTTGGAGTTGGAGGGTCACGGCGCTGGCGCCAGCAAGTCTGGCTGACGCCACTCGGAGACGCTTCCGTGGGTGCCGTTCCTTTAGTGCCGTAATCTCGCTTACCTAACGTCCAATTTACTGGAAATTTTGGATGCGTGTTCTTCGTTCTTTGCTCTACAACTTTTCAATTCGCACGTCCCGTCTATTTACTACAGGTTATGGCGTTATTCCCGAAATTCCTTAGGCTGACTCTCCTTCTGCAACCTTCGTCCCTGTTTTTAGGTTTGAACCCTGTGGGAGATCTGAATCACCTATTAACGGATTCGTGCACTCCGAACACCGAACGGCTAGAAACTTGCGGGATCTTTCTATCTCTCTCCATTCTGGAGTGAGGACAACATGGCAACAGCGGCTCGTTATACATGGGGCTGGGGGCATTTTTTTCGATGTCGGTTGTTTGTTGGCGTAGAAATGTGATTGAAGACTTATTTTGACAGGAAAAACGTCCTCTTTCCAATGGCACTGGTCGCCCGTACGCGCGACTTTCTGCTTTCTGGATGTAGCGCGGTAGCGCGAGGAGAGCATGGAGGAGAGCCGTTACAGCCAGGCGGCGCCCTTGGAGCTTGGAATTCCTCCAGCTCATTTGGAAGGGAAATCTTAGAAGCGTTCGGACGCATGTCCAGAGAGCTCTCGCCCAGGAAGCGTCTTTCGTTGTAGTTTTGGTGGTTTTGGTGCCCCGCAGTGCTGTGACTGTATTTCGTGCCTTACTAGTGGTATCTGGACCTGTTTCTGTGTGTGTACCTTGGAAGACCGAAAGCTGTTGGATTTCGTGAATTGAAGGTTAGTTGTGTGCATGTAATGCCATGTTTCGTGCACCTTTTGCTTTGTATTCTTCCTAGCGTGTGGGTTCCTATAACTTTATCCGCTCAGTGCGATTATTACCCTATTGGTATCTATTGCCTTATCCTCCATCTGTAATCGTGTGCTCTTACCCTGTTGGTTAACCTGTATCATCACTTAACATCAGGTTGATATCATGTGTGATGCTTCAGCGGCCCTGCTACAGGGTACCGGTGCTCTAAAGATACAGATCTTCCTTTTCTGGTTATTAATTCATAATAACTCAGCTTGGGTCATGCATATTTTCCCCGAGTGTGGAAGGAATATGTACAGAATGTAAATAATTGCGGATATTATAACTCAACGTGCATAGTTTTCACCCTGTTCGGGTAATGCCTTACTGACACCCTTGCTGTAGCCCCAGTTGTCATAGTTAATTGATCTTACTGCTAACAAACAAAACAATTGTCTTTGGACCTCAAGTAACAGCATATGTGGGAAGTCTGGTTAACCTGTGCACGAGTTTTGGCACATTTTATGTGACACATAATGTATTATCCCTTGTTAAATCTAGCTTCCTAACTCGCTTTATTGTTTCAGATGCCTTCAAGAAATATATCTTAGAGCTATCATCTAGCATGATCTGTAAAGGTGTTGAAGACGCTGTACATCAGGCAAGAGTGTGATTGTTCAACAGACATGTCAGAGGGATGATGAACGATATCAATAAAAAATAAAAAATAGAAGCTGCATCATTTGTTATTTCCTAATATACACAGCACAATAGGGTGCACAAATTACACAGGATCACCACGAGAGACTTGGACCTATTTGCATGTAGGACCCAATGTAGGTCCCACAATCAAATAGGATCCTGTTTATATGTAGGATCGCATTTGCATGTAGGTCCCACAACCAAATACGATCCTGTTTATATGTAGGATCGCGTTTGCATGTAGGACCCACAATTAAACAGGATCCTATTTGTATGTAGGTTCCTTCATCATGTAGGACCTGGTGTCATAATACCATATGGGGTCAAGTAGGAATTTCCAATAGGGACACTCGTTTTTTTTTCATTGCTGGTGAAGTGATGCATTAAAGAACCCATGTATCTTCTGACTATGATGCAATAAAAAGTTTTCTACAATGACATATTTATTTTGTTTTTAAAAATCGCGCAAGTTCACTCTTGTTTGGGGGGTAGGAGGTACCCGTAAGTGTGCATTGGCTGCACCTCGGGAAATCGTTGGGGTACGATACAGGCTGCCGACAACGGACCATTAACATCCCCGTGTTGCAAACCGTATGCCGGACCATGGTCGGGTCGGTCGCCGCGGGCGCACCGACGTTGGGTCGTCGCGCTGTGCTGCCTGGGAATGTAATTACCCTGTTGGAAATTCCTACTTGACTCCATATGGTATTATGACACCAGGTCCTACATGATGAAGGAACCTACATACAAATAGGATCCTGTTTAATTGTGGGTCCTACATGCAAATGCGATCCTATATATAAACAGGATCCTATTTGGTTGTGGGACCTACATGCAAATGCGATCCTACATATAAACAGGATCCTATTTGATTGTGCGACCTACGTTGGGTCCTACATGCAAATAGGTCCAAGTCTCTCGTGGTGATCCTGTATAATTTGTGCACCCTATTGTGCTGTTTATATTAGGAAATAACAAATCATGCAGCTTCAATTTTTTTTTATTGATATCGTTCATCATCCCTCTGACATGTCTGTTGAACAATCACACTCTTGCCTGATGTACAGCGTCTTCAACACCTTTACAGATCATGCTAGATGATAGCTCTAAGATATATTTCTTGTAGGCATCTGAAACAATAAAGCGAGTTAGGAAGCTAGATTTAACAAGGGATAATACATTATGTGTCACATAAAATATGCCAAAACTCGTGCACAGGTTAACCAGACTTCCCACATATGCTGTTACTTGAGGCCCAAAGACAATGGTTTTGTTTGTTAGCAGTAAGATCAATTAACTATGACAACTGGGGCTACAGCAAGGGTGTCAGTAAGGCATTACCCGAACAGGGTGAAAACTATGCACGTTGAGTTATAATATCCGCAATTATTTACATTCTGTACATATTCCTTCCACACTCGGGGAAAATATGCAT
Source organism: Ornithodoros turicata (assembly GCF_037126465.1). Classification (NCBI taxonomy): domain Eukaryota; kingdom Metazoa; phylum Arthropoda; class Arachnida; order Ixodida; family Argasidae; genus Ornithodoros; species Ornithodoros turicata. The sequence continues at coordinate 32,715 of NW_026999409.1, forward strand.
GACCCAAGCTGAGTTATTATGAATTAATAACCAGAAAAGGAAGATCTGTATCTTTAGAGCACCGGTACCCTGTAGCAGGGCCGCTGAAGCATCACACATGATATCAACCTGATGTTAAGTGATGATACAGGTTAACCAACAGGGTAAGAGTACAAGATTACAGATGGAGGATAAGGAAATAGGTAACAATAGGGTAATAATCGCACTGAGCGGATAAAGTTATAGGAACCCACACGCTAGGAAGAATACAAAGCAAAAGGTGCACGAAACATGACATTACATGCACACAACTAACCTTCAATTCACGAAATCCAACAGCTTTCGGTCTTCCAAGGTACACACACAGAAACAGGTCCAGATACCACTAGTAAGGCACGAAATACAGTCACAGCACTGCGGGGCACCAAAACCACCAAAACTACGACGAAAGACGCTTCCCGAACGAGAGCTCTCTGGACATGCGTCCGAACGCTTCTAAGATTTCCCTTCCAAATGAGCTGGAGGAATTCCAAGCTCCAAGGGCGCCGCCTGGCTGTAACGGCTCTCCACCATGCTCTCCTCGCGCTACATCCAGGAAGCAGAAAGTCGCGCGTACGGGTGACCAGTGCCATTGGAAAGAGGACGTTTTTCCCGTCAAAATAAGTCTTCAATCACATTTCTACGGCAACAAACAACCGACATCGAAAAAAATGCCCCCAGCCCCATGTATAACGAGCCGCTTTTGCCATGTTGTCCTCACTCGAGAATGGAGAGAGATAAAAAGATCCCGCAAGTTTCTAGCCGTTCGGTGTTCGGAGTGCACGGATCCGTTAATAGGTGATTCAGATCTCCCACAGGGTTCAAACCTAAAAACAGGGGCGAAGGTTGCAGAAGGAGAGTCAGCCTAAGGAATTTCGGGAATAACGCCATAACCTGTTGTAAATAGACGGAAGGTGCGAATTGAAAAGTTGTAGAGCAAAGAACGAAGAACACGCATCCAAAATTTCCAGTAAATTGGACGTTAGGTAAGCTAGATTACGGCACTAAAGGAACGGCACCCACGGAAGCGTCTCCGAGCGGCGTCAGCCAGACTTGCTGGCGCCAGTGCCATGACCCTCCAACTCTAAAGCCCATATCTGGGGAACGGAGCGTCGCGCGCTTACGGGATTAAAGCGGTTGGAAAGAGCACGTCAAGAGCTTCAAAACTATGTCAAACACGACTCTGTGGGTGCGATGGAAACGGTTTTAGGAAAAAAAAAAGCCGGCAGTCCCATGTACTGCGAGGAGTGTAAACACGGAAACCGGTAGCTCGAGAACCAGAAGATTTTGGCAGCTGTAGTAAATTTTGCCACGTTCACCGAGTTGAGGCGAGTACACTCTAGAAAGATGAAAACTGTCCGACGCGGGCTTCCGTCCGAAAAAGGGCATCAAAGCTTAGAAAAACAGAGTTACGAACGCGTCTCTGCCCACAACCCCCGAACCGCTAAAGACCGACCCATGGTTCTATTTGACCGATCGTAGAGCGACTCAAGTCCTACAAGGACGGAAATTCTGGCGTCGACATGACCAGCGGGGCGGATGTTACGGAGCTCGGAATGTATCGGAAGCATAGGTGGGCATTTTCCTGCGGCCTCACTCATCCTCACCTCACGAAGCGCCGACTTTATCAGCCTCACTCACCCTCACCAAATTTTCCTCACCAGTAACTTAACCTAAGTCGCCCTCACCCTCACATTCTATTTCAAATTTTTCCCCCACGAACCTCACTTCAGGGCATCGGGATCCCGAAAGGCCTCACCATCCTCATCCTCACATGCCTTCACCTCATGAGGCTATTCACGACCCTCATAGCCTCACGTATCTTCACCTCATGAGGGCGCTTATGGCCTCAGGAGTCCTCAACCTCACGTGTCCTCACCTCATGAGGGCCCTCATGTCCTCACGGCGCCTCACGTACTTTCGCCTAATGAGGACCCACATGGCCTCACGTGTCCTCATCCTCACGTGCCCTCACCTCATGAGGGCCCTCGTGGCCTCACGTACCTTCACCTCATGAGGACCCACATGGCCTCATGTGTCTTCAAGTCACTACGGGACACGTGAGCCTCAAAAGAACTTTCCGTCATGTTCACATGTCACGTCGGCGTCGTCACGTCACAGCGTCACGTCACGGCATCGTCACGTCGGCGTTTATTTACTGTGTCGGTAGTTGGTGCTAATGATACTGCGCGGCATTAAACTGTTTACAGGGTTTCGTACTGTGCTTTGGAGAAATGTGCTGACAGTTGTTACTGTCACAGTGAGGTTTAACGTTAGTGTTTGGCATCAGTAAAGTGGAGCCCGAAATACTTCAGTGCAGATGTACCGTTACGAAAATGATCGGGTGGTGGTGGGGAATAGTGCTTGAAGAGATCCTGTACTCGATTCTCAGAAGCGTATGACGCTGCTGCCAGAATCGGAGGATACGCTCACAGCTGAAGTGTTTGGGCACAGTGATGGTACTTAATCGCACCTGCAATCAGGTCGTGCCTTTTTGTTGTTGTTTTTTCTTCTCCTTCTTTTACATTTCAAAGGCGCGCTACAGTCACGGTGATTCCAGTTTTCCTGGCTTCGTTTTGAGGAGACAAAGAAAGATTTTGAAAATTCTTACAACTCCATGATGAAAAACCCGAGACTAGGGAAAAGACGAAAAACAGACGACGCACACAAACTCTCAATTTCAATGTCAGTTTTTCGTCTCTTTCCCAGTTTCGGGTTTTTCATCATTTTGATTGTTATTTGTTTGTTCTGCTTTGTTAGTTCCTTCCTTAGTACTTCCTTCATTATTGCTGTCGCACAGACTTTGGGGAGCCCAGTAAAGGTGCTTTATATTGAGCTTGATGCTGTTAAGAACAAGAGATGTCAAAATAAAAAGAAAGCCTCGTTAATTCCCAGCGGCGGTAACATTTGTTTAAAAAGAAAATACAAAAATACCGCACATGACACCTTTGGCACGACACAGAACGCGTGTGTCCAGTTGCAATCATTCGAAGTTAGCGGGGGAAAGCAGCTGTACGCACTTTCGAAAACGCAGTACAGGGCCTCTCCAAACGACACTGCTATTCCAGTAAACAGGCAGAACAACGAACCCACAAGAGGTAGTGTGGCGCTCAAAACACGACTTAACGTCAACGAAATCGTGTTCCCTATTCTCGGGGTTGTACCTTATGCAACAACATAACGTGACCGCCTAAGAGAGTCATGACTTATCTGTAAGGTCCCTCATGAAAAAGTCGCATGCCCCCACCCGCGAGATTCTTCATTGTAGCCTTCATACAGGGTGGTCCACCAACCATGATAGAAATTCATAGTAAAAAACGTAGGCCACGGAAAGACATTCGGTCAAGGGATTTTTTTCTGCCATTAACTTTTGTCACATATTTGTAATATTTTTATTTCATTTCAATTGACGGAAACTTAATTTTTCGTAATTGAACTCCAAAATTTCCCATGGCAACATAAAGTATTCTTTGCAGAAATGGGTTCCCCGTTGTCATTTTACTCAGTATAGCACATAACCGCACTCGTAATGCAACGACAATTGCCGAAATAAATTCGCCGAAAATCGTGAAAATGAGAGCATTTGGCACCGCCTCTTCTTTGACGGCTCTAAGTTTGAGCGCAAAGCTGCGAAGAAAGGAAGTTACATTGACACGTGACACGAGGGGGAAAGGGTTACAAACCCAACTCACAGAAGAGTTCCGCTGCCAGGTGTCAGCTTTGCCCACGTCAGTTTCAGGGTCCTTTATTCGTGTTTTGCTGAGTGTGTTTGTTTGCTTTTGTGTGCGTACGCGGCAGTTTTCACTATGACCGCTGATAGCGGTCTCGCAGTTTTTCTGCACCACCTTATTGTTATGAACCTGTGTATGTGTGTGTGAGAGAGAGAGTGTATGCACGAACGCCTGTCAGCTTTCTTCTTTTTCAATTCGTTTGTTTCAACATGCTACGGATTTCTTCACATTCAACACACTTCCTGTGTACTTTAATTAGGTTATCATAAGCGTAAAAGCGTTCGAAGCGTTCGCCATCTGCTGCAATGCACAGGTGGGATCTCCGAATTGTATCTTCCACGGCCCTTTTTATTTCGGATCTGGAAAGCGACGAGCAGAAAGCAGTGATTTTCCCCTGCTGGTCAGTCGGCGATCGTGGTTCGCTTTTGTATACTTCGTCTTTGATGCGACCCCAGAGGTAAAAGTCCATCGGCGTTAAGTCAGGAGACCTGGCGAGCCATGACACTGGACCAAATCGGCCAGCCCACTTCTCCCGGAACATGTGACGGAGCAGCTGTACCGCACGCCGCGCGCTGTGAGGTGGAGCCCCATCGTGCTAAAACCACGCGCGGGTCTGTTCAGAAACAGGCAGGTCATCAATAAAACTGAACGAGGCATCTAAAATTTCGCTACAGTAACGGTTGGCATTTAGGGGTCCCGTGAAAAAGACTGGCCCAATGATGGCTCCGTTATAAATCCCGGCCCATACATTCAATCCCCACTCGTACTGATGCTTGCAGTCCCGTAGCCAGTGTGGGTTTGTTTGGCTCCAATAGTGCGCGTTGTGGCAATACACTTGAGCGCTATGGCAGAAGTGGGCCTCATCAGCCAAAATGACCCTGTTCACAAAGTTTCTGCTTTCCTGGGTCCGACATCGGCTCCAGTTACAGAAATCCAGCCGTTTCTGGTTGTCGCCCGGCTGGAAATGTTGATGAAGGCTCACGTGGTACGTGTGGAGTTTGTGCTTGTGTAGTATCCTCAGCACACTTGACTTTGATGTCTGTACTCACTTTGCCAGGGTGCGCAGACTTTACGTGGAGATCATCTCCTACTTCTTCCAGGGGCTGGTTTGTTTCGTGTCGACTCACTGGCAGAGATTGGGTGTGACCGGCTCTGGGTACCGGAATGGAAACTTCCTGTTGTGGACAGTCTCACAAATGCACGTCTTATGGTACAAGAGCTCACCACCCTAGTTCCTGGAAGCATTTCACTATATTTGAGGAATGCTCTGTCATAGTCCATACCTGCAGCCCCGAGAGCAATGATCATCCTTGTTTTTTCTTGGTTGGAGTACACGGTGCTTGCCATCGCTGCCGTTTACTTGTTCACTGCATTCACTGAGACCGGAGTGCAAAACGGTCCAAAAATGTATTTCCTTCCCTACCCGTCAACACGTCGGGTGACCTCATTTTTGATAAGATAGCTCTGATTCCCGCACTCACCGGGGGTGTTTGTTCCGTGGGTAAAGCTTGTAACCCTTTCCCCCTCGTGTGGCGTGTCAATGTAACCTCCTTTCTTCGCAGCTTTGCGCTCAAACTTAGAGCCGTCAAAAAAGAGGCGGAGCCAAGGGCTCATCTCCACGAATTTTCGATGAATTTATTTCGGCAATTGTCATTGCATTGCGAGTGGGATTATGTGCTATACTGAGAAAAATGACCACGGGGAACCCATTTCCGCAAAGAAAACGTCAGGTTGCCTTGAAAAATTTCGGAGTTCAATTCAAGAAATTAACTTTCCGTCACTTAAAATGAAATAAAAATGCTACCAATATGTGCCAAAAGTTATTGGCAGAAAAAAAATTCCTTGACCGCATGTCTCTCCAGGTCCAACGTCTTTTACTATGAATTTCTATCATGGTTGGTGGACCACCCTGTATATGGAGGAATGAAACCTAAGAACGGAACATGGCGATCCTCGAAGATCTTCGAATTTCCATTGGCCCTTCGCGCAGAGTGATGTCATCTGCCGCACGCCTTCTCCAAAGCGAGGGATACAGTGGCTTCCCCTTCATCAGTCAGGCTCTTCACGAATGGACCCATGACCTCATCCGTGAGGTTCCTCACGAAAGGCCTCACGGCCTCATCCGTGAGGTTCCTCACGAAAGGCCTCACGGCGTCAACCGTGAGGTTCCTCACAAAGGGCCTCACGGCCTCATCGGTGAGGCTCCTCACAAAACGCCTCACGGCCTCATCGGTGAGGCTCCTCACAAAGGGCCTCACGGCCTCATCTGTAAGACTCCTCAGGGAATACGTTGCACCATCACGTATTGATGGCCTCACGACGACTGGCCTCATGAGGGCCCTCACGGTGGGCCTCATGAGGGACAATGCCTCACGACTGTCCTCATGAGGAACTTTCAGCGTGGTCTGGCCTCACTCACCCTCACCTCATCGTCATGAGGTGAGGGTGAGGCGTCCTCATGAGGGTCCTCATGAGTGAGGCTGCCCAGCTATGATCGGAAGTGCAGACGGAGGCCTGGAATTTTCAAGTATCTCGACTACTTTTAGGATTTCCTACGAGCCGTGAGCGTGCACGTGAAGGCGAAGGATTGGGGAATCCGTCACAACAAACCGCGTCCTGATAGAACCGGTTTAGTCCTAGAATTAGATCGAGAACCCCATCGACACCGCAATGTCACTCGATGGGGTTCAACCGCCACCTCGACCTGTTGCGCACTGCTGTCGAAGTTTGTGCTCAAATAGCACTCAAATAGTGCGGCCGTTAATTATTTTTGTAATGATTCTTCATAATTCCTGAAAACAAGCTGAGCGCGCAATTCCAAATTGGGAGAACACAACCCTGAGAAGTCTAGTCAGCAGGAATCGAAACAGTAACACTTCTCTGTGCCCTTAAAAAATGAGCGAAAATGTACTATCGTCGAGAGTTGCCGCGAGTTCGGCAGCCGCTCTTTCCTATCACCTTCACTGTCACCGTTTGACGATACTGACATCACGCTGTTCCTCAAAACATGGGGGCCCCCGCTTGCTAGCGTCCTCGTTGTTTTTCTCTCGTTAAAATCTGATACAACGCAGACATGTATTAAGCAGCGGAATCGGTGATTGCCTTTTTGTTATCTGCCAGGTTTTTACAGTAATGCATTTGTAGTTTTATTGTGTGACGTTTATGGCATCACATCGCGAACTGTGTTGTTCAGGTCAAATGAGATAACGCGCAAAGAAAATCAAGTACGGCACGTTTTATGATAATGTAGACTGAGAAACAACATCGCTATTTCCCTCGCTCCAGGGACAAAGCGGGCTGTTCCATGATTTCAGGAACAGCCTGTTGTCAGTTGAGAAGTGGTGACACCGAGTCAGGGAGAGGAGAAACTGCCGCCAAACCAGAACAGTGTTCAATTATTTTGTATGTTCGCACATTTTTGTTTTACTAAAGCGCAAAAAAGTTCTGTGATTTCGGTTCTTGCGGCGTAGGCCCCTCTGGGTTATGCTCTACATCTTTGCAATTACGCAGTCAACGTATTTTCACTAATTATAATGATTTATAGCGAATGGTAGTTAACGGCTGCGCAATTTGTTTATACGCCACCACCTTTGAATTGGTCGCGTACGGAATAGTTACATTGAACGACTTTTGCGAGAAAGTAATTTTGAAAGTAATTCGCGGATTTTATCAAATTCATTCAGTCTTACTTCACCTACCCTGTCTGCAGGGTATCCCAGATAAATGTGATCATATTTTTTAAAAGATATATCTATCACTTCATCCGAGATGAAATCAATTTGAGATATATCGTATGCTCAAGGGCATTCCCTAAGAGGGCATTAGCAGACTCCTAAGGCAATGTCTTAATTCTTTCAATAATTAACTTTTTAAGTAGAAAAGCTACGAAGTTGTTCCAATGAGAAAATCTTATCTCTTCGGTCACCAGATACCAAAGCCGTTTTCAGAACAAAAGTTTGTTCGATATATCGCATGAAAAAAATTGTGAAGAAACACCTTTTTTTTTCTTCTTTTTTTATTCATTGTGCATCTTCGAAAAAGCGTCTTTCGATGACCCCCGATGCGAGAGACTGAAAGAGCACAGTGCCGACTCATGCGTGGAAGATTGGTTAACTTGCGGAAAGAAAAAAAAAAAAACAAGAAAATGTATCGGGGTGACTCTATCGGAGCTGCGGTTATCTTGAGCTGCATTTTCTGTCTTTTTCTTTTTTAATCTTTTTCACGCACGCATGAGGCGACAGTGTGCTCTTTCATTCTCTCGTGTTGGGGGCGAAGGAAAGACGCCACTCTAGAGATCCGTAATAAATAAAATAAAGAAATTGTGTTCCTTCACGATTTTTTCTTCTGCGAACGATCTATCGAACGGATTTTTGTTCTGAAAACGGCTTTGGTATTTGGTGACCGAAGAGGTCAGATGTTCTCGTTGGAACAACTTCGTAGCATTCATAATGAAAAAGTTAATTATTGAAAGTTAGTTAAGACATTGCCTTAGAAGTCTCCTAATGCCTTCCTAGAGAGCGCCCTTCAGCGTATGATATATTGCAATTGGTTTCATCTCGGAAAAAGTTATAGATATACTTTTAAAAAGTATGGTAACATTTAGCTGGGACACCATGTGTATGACAATAAACACGCATGGTATTTTTAACATATTCATTATTTTGCTATAAGAACGAGTTAACCCGTAAGGAGGTTACGGCCTTGCACAATGCTGCATGAGAACGAAAAATTTGGTGAGGTACAGAATAAAGGAAGTTTAAGCTACATGTCCGGAATTTATCTTAAATGATTGAAATACATCTAGACTGCGAAAAGCATACGTAGGTATTTCTTCACTTTAATTCCAATTACCATTAGAGCGAGTCAAAGCTGACCCGCATAATTGGTTACGTCGTCAGATTGACCTCGAATGAAAATTTGGTGAGTTGTGTCTTTACAGGGAACAACGGACGTTTAAGCCACAAGTTTGATCTACATTACATAAAAAAATCTACATTACAAAAAACATGCTCGTAACTTTGTGCATCCTATTTAGTTTCACCATTATAGAGCGCGTCCAAGTTGGCTTTCACCAGGACTCCGTCGTCATATCGATCTCAATGAATGAAAATTTGATGAGTTCCGCCTTGACAGGGAACAAAGGACGTTTAAGCCACATGTTTGAAATTGGTGGTAAATGGTTGACATCTACACTACAACAAACACGCGTGGCACTTTGTGCATTTCAATTAGTTTCGCCATTATAACGCGCTAAAGAGTACCCGCTTGACGATTCCGTGTCAGGTCGACTTCTATCAATGAAAATTTGATGAGTTCAGCCTTGACAGGGAACAAAGGACGTTTAAGTCACATGTTTGAAATTGATGGTAAACGATTGACAGGCATCTACACTACAACAGATACGCGTGGCACTCTGTGCATTTCAATTAGTTTCGCCATTACAGAGCGTTAAAGTGTACCCACGTGACGATTCCGTGTCAGATCGACCTCTATCAATGAAAATTTGATGAGTTCCGCCTTGACAGGGAACAAAGGACGTTTAAGCCACATGTTTCAAATTGATGGTAAATGATGGACAAGCATCTACACTACAACAAACACGCGTGGCACTTTGTGCATTTCAATTAGTTTCCCCATTATTGCACGTTAAAGTGTACCCGCGTGTCGATTCCGCGTCATGTCGACCTCTATCAATGGAAATTTAATGAGTTCCACCGCGACAGGGACCGGGGCGTCTAACCTACAGCTCTTTTTCCTGAGATGTTTGCATTCGTTACAGGTCCGAAATTTATGGTAAATGTATCATGTATCAACGCTACAACAAACACGCGTGGTAATTCGTTCATCTTAAATACCCTTACCATTGGAGCGCGTTAACGTTGACCCACATAATTGATTCCGTTGTCACATCGCCCTGGAGTTCACAGTCAAGAAAGGGCGTTTATGCCACAAGTCCTAAATTTATTTTAAGTGGTTGACAATAATCTACATTACAACAAAGGCGGGTGGTATTGTACAAAACGGGGATTCCTGTAGCGGTGAAGTAAGTGGGAGTGCAAGGAGAAGTCATCTGCTATTCACATATTAACTGCACAGGCAGTCGCACAGCATTAGGACAACTAAATCAAACTGAACGCCATGCAGTGTGATATAGATCCAGTACAGCATTATTAAGCCAAAACTCTGACGCTCTCGCCCTGTCGTTTCTCTCATCTACCTCTGTTAAACTACCTCAACAAAAAAAAGGAAGAAAGAAAAACAAAAATAAAAAAGAATCCGAGCAGACCGCGCATCGAACCACAGACCCCGAAAGCAATGGCCATCATCTTTACCACTGATCCAACGACGTCATATGTACTCATTTCAGGAATGAAGGTACAGATGCTTTCCAAGCCACATCGAGCTTGTCAATACTTCTTTTGCCGTGGGAACAAAATAGGAGCGTCCCACAACAGCGCACAAAGTTGCAAAGCGTACAGGACAAATTCAACTTTCACGTCCTACATGCGCATTTTCCGGAGAACCCATTGTTTTAGCCCAGTACAACAAAAATAACACACCAGTGCATTCTGCCATGAAGCCAACACGGCGAAAATAAGTCCTCCAGGAACAAAACTGTGATGCTCTTGCGCTTCCATTCCAGTAGTACACCATCGATGGGCCTCTCACAGCAACACCCGTGAGTGGGCTTTTCTTTCTAAAGCTCAGCGTCAACAGATATTCTAACAAATCCAGGTGGAATGCATTGCTTCAATGGAGGGCAGCGAGTACGCCGGTCAAGCCAACTTTAAGAAACCGTGTCCCGGATTTCTGGGAATGATATGCAATGTTCAAAGCTGAAAAGGTGAAAGATGTGCTGCTACATCACTCCACAAGCACAACAGTGAAAGGAAAAGTAAAGGCATCATACACACTCCGAAAGGAGTACCCCGTTGTTTTGAAAGTTGCTGCAGCTGGAAATGTCACAGGCGGCCATTGCAAGTGCCCCAGTGGCAAAGGGGGTGTCTGCAAACATGCACTAGCATGGTTTGTTTTGGATGTACTTCGTACAGGAAACTCCTACATCCCCGATCCAGTGTCATGCACCGAGAAGCCACAACAGTGGGGGCACAGAAGTGCTAAAGGAAATCTCAACTGCCAAGAATTCCAACAGCTTGTATTCGCAAAGCATGTACCTGGCAGATCTATAGTACAAGCAGCAGGGCCAAAGCTAAAGCATGAAGTGGGACCTACCAAGGAAGCGCTTCAGCTGCTCGCTGATAACATCATGAAAGACACTGGTTCACATATGCATGCCAGGATACTTCAAAGTGTCAACTACGAAGCGGTAACGAAGAAGCGATGTGCCCTGCGCCCTTCGCAAACTGTTCGATCTAACCCAATCAGCCTGCCCACCAAAATACTCTGGGTCGACGATGCGAAGCCGTACACACCACACCACAGCCTCAGTCTAAAGGAAGCGCAGGAGCTTGAAAAGCTGACACGTGGACAAGGCTCAAACGAGCTGTGGATGAAAGAACGGTCTACCAGGATTACAGCGTCCCACTTTGGCGATGTAGTTCGAAGGAAGGCACCAATCAACCAAAAGATGATTGACAGAATATTCTGCAGAAAATCTCACAGTACGAAGTACATGAGAATAGGACAAGAAAACGAGAACCCTGCCCTTCAGAGGTACAAGCAGGCAAGAAGTGTTGACGTTTTTCCAGTGGGACTGTGTGTGAACCCAGGAATTCCTGACCTCGGGCATCACCGGACGGCTTGGTGTACGAAAGGGACACTGGTGATTACGGGCTTGTTGAGGTCAAGACTCTGGCAAAAGCAAAGGACAGTAACCTACAAACAACAGACGCCATTGCTTGCAGCAATGGCGCTATTCCTAAAGGATGGAAAACTGAAGCACACACACAAGTATTATTACCAAATACAGGGACAACTAGCTTTGTCAGGGCTACTTTGGTGTGACTTGGTTGTGGATAGTGGCAGTGGTGCTCCATTTGTTCAGCGGATCCCGTTCAACCAAGAGCTGTGGAGAGACGTCATGCTTCCCTCGTTACTGAACTTCTATGACGCCAGTCAGAATAAAAACTCTGATTGAATGGTGCAAGTGCATAACAGGAACTGTATTTGAGATGAGAGAGATCCCCAGTGGAGAGCTGCCGATATTTCGAACAGAGACTGTGCTTCTTCTGGGGAAGCACAGTCTCTGTTCGAAATATCGGCAGCTCTCCACTGAGGCTCTCTCTCATCTTAGGAACTGTATTTGTAACATAGACAAATTATTACAAAATATGTACATATTGACACAGTGAGTAAAATGAACGAATATATGTGGGACATCCAAAAGTAACCGGAGTGAAACCATGGTCCCTCAGCATTTTGCAGCTGCGGCTCGAGGAGCATTTGCAGTTTTTTTCTCGTGGGCCAAGCTGCAGCTGAGACTACCATCATGCTTATAGGACAGCTGTGGCATGGCCGCTTGGGAAAGCCACTTATCTACAACTGGAGCTCAGTGTTCTCATAAGCATCATGAAGGTCTCAGCCGCAGCTTGGCCCAAGAGAAGAAAAGTGTTCTCTGAGCTGTGACTACTAGATGCAGGGGCACCATGGTTTTATTCCCGTTTCTTGTGGGTCCACAGAAGTTTGTTGACAGATGATGTACCGTGTTAACGTTATATTCACGGCTATTAAGCACGATTACAGCACAGCAGCATCCTGCTTTCTGTCAAGAAGAGGGTCACCTATGAAATTACATAACAATGCACAGGCCTTCCACATTGGGTTTAACAGTCTTGCCATTGAGTTGCAAAAAACATATCTTAGGATGCGGAATGTTTTAACCTGCCTGATAACACGCTCCACGTGAATCCGTGCTTTTGCAATAGCCCTAGTTGTACTTTCATCTGCAAGAGACAACTGAGAGGCGCCATTTAAGAATGGAGGAATGTGCAGGTCAACTTTGAGGTCAGCAAGATCCTCTTTGATCAGAAAGCCTCTGTCTGCCATGACAGCATCTCCTTCCTCGAGCAACTTGTACAACCCACTTTGCCGAACCAGTGCCTTATCCGAAATCCTTCCAGGCGCTAGGTCACTAACAAATGTCACAAAACCATTAGGAGCAATTCCGATCAGACCTTTTGCTGTGTTGTGGGACTTGTACGTGGAATAGGTGTCACTTTGAACACGAAAGTCACTTGGGGTTTCAATGTACAGCTCCGTGCAGTCCAAGATAACTCTTGTTGACGTGTAAGACTCCCTGAACACTTCAGGCATGAACTCGTCTACAATGTCTCTGCTTGGCCATATCGGTGCTTTGTCAAGGTACTCGCATAAAAATTCTACCCAAAATGAACACAGCTCACTGATATACAGTCAAACCTCGCTTTACGAACACCCTTCGTTTCTCAGAAAATCGTTCGTAAATCGAGGTATTCGTAAATCGAGGTCCGAGGTCTGCAGTGCACAAATACCTCACAAAACCACAGGAAATTGATTTGAATAAGTTTTATTTTTGAAAATACTGCGTAATTGTGCTTTGCACCATACTTTCTGCAGGGTCTATGCTGTTTCGAAGAGATGACAGAAGTCTGACACTTGATTCATGCACCCGGTCCTCAAAGTACCGTATCACGCGCGGATGAGACTGTTTCCAACGACAAATATCACGCTTGTCACCGGCTGTCAGGACGGAACGCTTTCTTGGAACGGCAAGATGTTTCCATCTCGGAGACCTGGTCCAAACTCACAACCATTCGGCTGTAAACGCCCGAATTATTCTTTCAGGAAATGGTGAATCATGTTTGTGGAACGTAGTGGCGTTGGGACATTGTATGTTTGACCTTGGCAGCATGTACTGAGGAACTTTCATTATCCTCCGGTCCATTGGCCTGTCCTCTGTACGTTCATAACGCCCGTTCGTATATCGAGGTCAGAATGGCTTGGCTACTTTGGGTCCGTTCCCTCATAATCCGTTCATAGTTCGGATATCGAGGGTTCGTAAAACGAGGTCAAAATACACGGAAAAAGTTTGGTTCCCTGTGGAGCCGTTCGTAAGTTGAGGGAATTCGTATATCGAGGGTTCATAAAACGAGGTCTGACTGTATGCTACACTTGTCGAATACCTGTACGCAAGGTCTTGCTCAAGGAGCCCAACCCTTAGTCTCGTCAAAACAAGAGCCAACTGTTCTTCCAAGCTAAACAAAGGAGGTCTTCCCTTATTTGAACCTGCTTTGCTCGACAGTTTCTTATAGTCCTCATGACCAGCACGAACAAACTCACAAAACGTTTTAAACCGCTCATGGGTCGTGAAGCCGGTGTAGAAACGAAGTTTCTCACTGTCCTTTAGAACGTCCGATGGAGTTGGTTTAGGCAGGTGACGCTCACTGTGTTCATGTCGCTGCAGTCTTCTCTGGAGTTCTTGAATATGCGACTGCAACTTTTGTCGATCCACCTGTGCAGCACAAAGTTTCTGTTCCAAATCTTGAACTTCCCTGGTGTAAGCTTCCAGACGCTTTGCACTGGCATTCTCAGCATCGCTCTTCTCCTGAAGCAGCCTTGAGCTCAGTTTCCTGAGTTCCTGATTTTCTTTTGAAAGTAGTGCAAGCTCCTCACGAATCTTTGATTCTGCAATGAAACGACAGTTTATTCTAATTTCTGAGCAGAATTGCATGCACTGGAAAAATAGGTGCTTCCGAAAGTACAGCAACATTCCACTCTTTGATACGCCTGTTTTAAAAAGGAACAACTGCAGCTCTTCGTACCTTCTGCTGCATCATATCCATGGTGTGACACACTGAAGCTAGACTCTTGTTCGGAGCACGATACATCAGTTGAACTGAGCCCTTCGAAGGACGTCTCCACTGTTGTCTCATCAGCCACTTCGAGAAGAGACGGCTCTTCATTGACAGAACGACCTAAAAGAGAAAACATTGACGAGTAAGCTTCATATACCAGGATATTCTCCTGTAAAAGCATACTAACGAGATAAGTAATGCAGTCAGCAATGAGGTTATAGTCATGAACACTTTTGCTTTGTATAAAGTGAGCAGACAAGCATGCTCAAAGCCAGTAAAAAGCTGTTAAAATACTATGGATACTCACATGTCTGATGCGTCGTCTGAATGAATGTACCAGGCTTCAACAACCATGGTACTTTGTCCATGTATTTCCTCTTGCCAAGGACGTTGAAATGAGCTCCACAGATCCTGTGGCTTAGCCCTGGCTTCCAGGATGCAGGTACGGTTGTGTTTTCGACAAGTGCCTGAACCCAGAGGTCACGAGTTGCTGTGTCTTTCCGGAAGCAATGAAAGGAGACATCCCTGTGGCGTGCAGAGTTGTGTCTGCAGCTCGGAATGCAGCACTGAGTTCCACCACGTGGAGTAGCTGGTGCCATCACTGGAAAAGCAACAATATTGTATTGCTCTTTTTTGCAGCCCCTAGCCGGCACATACATGGCATCTGGTGACAAAAGTGCCACAAAATTTTTACGAAGAATATCATCTGTAAGCAGTAATCTGTCGTTTTTTCTCTATTTTTCCCGTTATACAGCACATGCAACACTTGAGCAACGCCTGCTACTGTGCCATTGCTGACTGTTCACTGGAGTTCAAAATGTGACGTGATATTCACACACGCTGCTGGGCCACTTGGTCAGGCCCTTGGGGCTAAAAGCGCTAAAACACTGACAAGTGAGCTAAAATTACATGACAAACTGCTAAAAGGCTGTTTGTTTCTTCTTTTCCTATAGACACTTTTCGTGTTTAATTGATTCGTCTGTGCTTTTAACCCTACAATGCCCTATTAACATCGCGTGTTTTTGAGGCGAGCACAGATCACCTCGCACCGCACCACTCACATCTCGCGAGCACTGCGTGACGACAACACTTCGCACTGGCCGATACAGCCGTTTCGGATGACTTGTCTTAAGTTATTTATTGCCACTCACATTCAAAATCACCGGAAACGCGGTGACGTTTTTTTCTCCAGCGCGAATGTGATCATGTAAACGCCGTAAACACGACACTGGCGGGGGACTTCTCGATTCCCCCCACTGATATTATGCATCACAGTTGCCCTGAATGCAAAAATGTGAATCGGGAGCATGCTTACCTTGAGTTGCCTTCTTTCGGCGGTCGGTACAGCAATCACAGGAGACGTGAAAATCAGAGCATTACGGAAGCAAAACATAAAACGTACGTGCCGCCATATTTCACGATAACCGGCTACCCACAATTCCTCGCAACGCAAAGGGCACCGGGATACTCCGCGCGACGCTCCTTGGGATTTCCTGAAATCGCCTATTTAAGTGTTACCGATACCGCAGTGGTCGCCCTGCGGATTAATGCTGTCCAACTCACGTCCTTTAATGCGAGAAGTTGTGTAAGAAATACCATATCATGCTTCAAAATTGCCAGCCTCATCGACCAGGTTCGATCGCACAAGGTTGTGAATGCGGGCTGATGGGCCAATAAGTCACGGTTACCGGGAACCAGACCAAGAAGGGTCAAAATATTATAGTTAAAAATATTGTAATATGACAGAATACGAAGCATTCCCCCTTCCTAGCAGACGCACAATAACACTTAGTTTCATTACAGTAGCGCGATACAGTAGAATAGCAGAAGTTAATCCAAACAAACAAACGGAAGTCTACGACTAAATTGTTTCGTAATAGGTAATTAGAGTAGATTTACACCTGAGGTATTGTTTCGTAATGTTCTATTTTCTTCAGTATGTTCCTGCACAGTGCATGCGAAAAAACTGTAGAGAATCGGAATCCGCTGCAGGATACGCGTTCGCTTTGAAATTACAAGAGCACTCACTTTTCATTTCCTGATAGCTGTTGTAGGAGCCACATATTGGGGAGTATAAGCATTAGATATTACACTATACCTGGTTTTAAAAATGATAAAACCCCCAGTGCAGGGAAAGACGAGGACAAAACACAAAAAAGACGAGGACACGGCACCCAGGAATCACGAGCCAGCTCAAGTTTTAACCACTTTACACTATACACTGTTGTCCAAAAAAGTACACATTAGCTCCAGATGAGTAATAAATGGCTTGTCTCATAGCGAACCCCTCTAGAGGAGATTTTTTTACCACTTCTAGAAGGAGTAAACATACACGCCTCCTGAGCTGTAATAGCTAGAGTCACTAAATAAGCTACGCTTCAAGCGTAGCTTATTTAGCGTAGCACATAATATATACTAAATGAAGAGTGAAAAACGAAATATCGAACGAGAGAAGTGCAACACGTCAGCTTGTCCCCACAGAAGAACGAATGTGAACTCTAGAAACAAATAATACGACAGAATGCGTACACATTCTGCCGTGTTCTTTGCCGTACCTACCGTACACACTCAATAAGAATTCTGAATAGATAATATCGAAACATCTACTCGACACGCAGTGACATTGACAAACAATGGAAAGAATATTTAACCTCAACGATCTGTTGCATATTATTTCCCTGTTTATCAATGTCACTATCCAGTGCGTTTTAGGGTACGGTAGGTTTATCCATCAGCTAGCTTGCTCCATAGCTTGCAACTACGGCATCTCATATATGACCTTGTAGAGGAGATGGCGTTCCTCTACACGGGTCCCGATTGGCGGTGATGGCATACCCCTGCGTGCAGATGATCATGGCCTCACGCTAGGATGGTGATTGGTGTTGTAAGTGCATATTATATTGAGGCTGACGCAACCCAAGCAGCACAATGTACTGAAAGCCGAGTGCAATAGGGGTGGACGGGTAGGTGAAAGGCCTTGAACAGACTCGTGACACTAAAGAACATTGATAAGACACACACGATCCACCCCTATTGCACTCGACTTTCAGTGCGTAGTGCTGCTTGGGAATGCAGATGCAATAGCTACGATGGCGCCACGATACGGCAAGCGGCTTTCAATTCAAATTCAAACGGCTAGAGGAGCTTGCAGGTGGAGGTTGGAACTTCGAAGCAGCGTTGCAGCGAGCTGGTTTTGTCTTACGTTACCGAGGCAGGGATTGTGTATCTCCTTTGCAATATTTGTGTTGTTTGTTTAAGTACGCTTTCTAAGACTGTGCGATGACAATGATTCCTGTGAAACACATTGTCGATATCCCGGAAGAGTTTTAACGCTAGGAGGACGTACACGGCGTACAGGGAAGAACCGGACGATGAAATGCCAAACGGACTGCACATATTGCTTGTTCTCATGTTAGCAGGTATGAATGCTGACTGCGATGCTTTGATTGCTATTAATTAGATGTCGCATTTTAGAAACTTAGGAGGAACTTGATCAGAAACAGGATAATTTAATAATAATTGGGTGTTTACGATGAAAGCTCATCACACGGCACCCCGTATTTAACGTCCCTCGCGGAAGACGGCGTGTCTAAGCAACTTGTACCCTGCCACCAAGTTGCTGGCGTCCTGGGCCGGGTTCTTACCCGCGATCTCGGAAGCAGAAGGCGAACACGCTACCGACTAAGCCACCGAGGCCGGTGAGAGACAGGATAAGAAGAGCCTAAAGACACAGGACGTATAGTTAGGAGGAGGGGTGTATATGTCGCGACCTGCATGGAGAACAGGGGTGTAATCTTCTCTGAGAAGATACATCATGTGAGGTGGTCAACAAAACACCATGATCCCTGTGGTCCGTGAGTGCAGCGCACACTCAACAGAGGCATATGCCTAGTCTAGACACATTGAGCGGCCACACGTATACTACGTACTAGGTACATAGAGATGTATTGATTATTTGTCTCTACTCAGTGTATGCTTTTAGCAGAATAAACAATATTTACTTGAACAATATGTGCATTTCGACGCATTATTTTCGGTCATGCATTCAGTGGTCGCACCTGCTACGTGACCAGATCCGGGACCACTGCATCAATTCCACTGGTTCCACTTCAAGTGGGACCATCGTGGAACTGATTCCACTTTCAATTGGTCCCAGTCACAGTGGTCGCATCAGAAATGACTTCGCGAAAACATTTCTGTTGCGACAACTGTGACTCCATAGAGCCGCACACCGTTGGGAAGAACTGGGGCGCTGCGCACCTGCGCAAATGGCCGTGACTAGGGCTTCGCAGTACAACGCACAGTGAGATTCGCGTTGCACTACTCTTTCTTGGCATAGTGTCAGCGGTCCCAAAACGTTGGGGTCGTTAACGGCCTTGGAATCCTTCATTTCGGATATCAGGTAACCGAAGACCACCAAGGGTCTCAGAAGTGGTAACAGACGCTCCGGCCTCAGTGGTGTTGCTCACCGATGGTGGTCGACGTCATCTCGGTCATGTGACCCCTGATCCTAAGAGGAGCGTCCGTCCTACGCATGTCACATGCTGACGCGCGTACCCTATAATATTCCATACCGAACAGAAACAGAAGCAAAACTGTGTGCCTCTAGACTGCTCCTTTAAGTTTGCCGGCTCATTAGGGTATATTAGCTTGCCGGTCCAGATGTTTCGCTGTTTCGAAAACGCATGTGCGTAGTGAAGCAAAAGTTCAACATTTGTATACTCTTGCGTGTCGTTGTATGTAACGCGAACGAACACTGTAACCCTTCACTGCACTGGGACATTTCTACGTGTAGTGCGTGTTTAGCTTTCTTTTCTTGATTTTTTGTTCGGGGGTTGGGGGGTGCAACTTGCTGCCACCTCTGGCAGACACACCGCACTTCCTTTCTCTTTTTCGTAGACCCCACGTCGACACTTCTGTGAAAACGCTTGTGTTCGAATCCGAACGACAACGAAACAACATCTAAGCATTTTGGGTATAGTTTTTTTTCTCAGAGCATGTTTCTTGTTCCTTTATCAGTTTTTCTCGGAAGAGCAACGTCTATATTAATTACGTGGCAAAATAAACAATCGGAATAACGAATGATAATGATACCAATGTCAACACCGCGATAAATTAGTAGAATGTCGTAATCTAGGCAAAGTAGGCAAAATCACTTTGAGACTTGGAATGTAGTGTGTGCACGGCAAATCTACATTAGAAAGTACACGAAATTTGTTGAATGAGCAGTTGAGCTAATATTCGGAATGCTAGTCGCTATTCTATGAAACACACTGAAAAAAAAAAAAAAAAATATTAGACAGTGTTGAAGTAGCGGGAGATTGTAGGACGGATACACGAGCGCAGGCAGCCAATATTAAGGTCCATGTATTAGTAATACGTACTGATTACGCTTTGTGAGAGAGATATCCGAAGAAGGGATAAGCTCACCAAAGAAAGACTATGTTTACAAGTGACAATTTTCGCGTTCATGCAAAAGAACAAAAGAAAGGTCACGTCCGTGTGAACCAGCTGCCTCGTATACTACGCACGAACGAGTTCGTGCACCACTGGCCGATCCCGCTGATGGCGCTAATGACGAAATCGCACCCCCACGCCTAAGCCTTAAGGCTGGTTCACACTACTGCGTTTACGGTTGCGCTTGCGTCTTGCGTGTGCTTACGGCGTATCATTGCCATGGCAGCAGGGACGCGCTCTCCGCAACTGTGGTGCGTAAAATGAACGCAAGGAGTAGAGCCAACTTCAACTTTTCCGACGCAAGGACCGCAAGCGCAAGCAAACTGTCCAATAGGAGGCGAGGATATAGCGCATGCGCGCAGTGCATGCGGTTTGAGTGTTGGAGCGCCTTCTCGAACAAGATGGCTGAAAACATGGAGCAGCTTGAGAATTGTATTATACAAATCGAAAGGTATCCTTGGCTGTACGACACCACAAGGGCCGACACAAGGATGCCACAAAAAAACAGAATTCGTGGCAGGCCATTAGCCTCGTCGTCGGCATGTCAGGTGAGTTTCGCATTACACGAAAAAGTGTCGCCGTCAATCGTGAGAACCTGTCTCTCGGTTTTTGTCGTTTCATCCGAAAGATATGTCCGCGGCTGCCAAGTGATTCATCACATCCGGCATACAGTAACAGTATATAATTTGTGGGCTCACCTGTAGTAGAATGCAACCACCTGCTCATCCACGGATCGCTAAAAACATTTCTACGTGTCTTCACAAATTTGCGTTATTGGTATGCAAAACCTCGCTGGAGCCCTTCTGAAGCTGAGTAGTTTGCATCAGTGGAATATTTCATTTCTTTACAAAACGTTTCATTCCCTTTATTTACTGCCTTTTCTTCATACTTTTTCTTTAGGTCAGATTTTCGATGTATATGCGGCTTTAGTAGCGGTTGTTGTTTATGCTTGTGTTCTCAATCGAGTTGCACAAGTCATAACTTGGGATATGAGACATTTTCAATGTTTTGTGGAAGGTAACAGATGGCAGCTTTAAACTAACATCGTGTAAAGCATTTTAAGCGCGGCTGTCGTACTTCTCACAATTGCACGTGAGTCATGCAAGTGTACATGACACTGAATATATTTTCAATGTTGTTTTCTTAGTTGACCAGTGTCAAAGAACGTGGAGAAACTTGCGGGACAGGTACGCACGCGAGTTACGTGCCACGAAACAACCCAGTGGGTCTGGACGTTCAACCCGGGAAGCATGGGCCCTTATGAAGCCTCTGAGCTTTCTTTCTAGGTTCATCAGGCCTCGGTACGTGAGCACTTAGTATTTTAACTTGTAAAGCTTTACTCACAGCATTACCTGCAGCAAGATATAGCAAAGTACTTGTTAGAAAAAAAAAAACAAATAAAAAAGCTGATGAAGTCATATTTATGTCAATGTTATGTGCACATACAGATCACTTCTGGGTTTTATTTTCTCACTCTGTCCCCCAGCTCTGTGCTCCCAAAGACGACAGCTGCACTGCTGTCCAGTACACGGGAGGACACAGCTTCAATCAGTGAAACCACAGCAATGGATGGTGACCCTCAAGGTAAAATGCGGTCGGTATCACTTCACATTTACATCGCTACAAGTGCACAATCTTTTGCTAACAACGTTGGGCTGCTGTTAAGAAACCGGCCCACAGCAACATTCCCTAAGTGAACCACTTTTATTACAGCAGTGCTGCTTTCACTGATAGGAGGCACACCAGAGGAGTCTCTGTCACAGACTGCTCCGTCACCAGTAACCGAAGGAAGTTCGGTAAGGATATAGTCAGAGGTTTGGGTACTTGCTATCAGGGATGGGCAGTATTTAAATGCATTGTAATTAAAATATTATTTAAAATATAAACAAATATAAGACCATCGTCACCTGTCCAGAGGTGTTCTGCTTTGTGAATGTAATTCTATACGGCCGAACAGAAGATACCTAGAAGATGCAGTCAGAAACTTGTAATATTAAAATTGTCATGATTAATAACAAACAAATGCCATTTTTCCTTGATGATTTGTTGTTCGGATTGATTGTTGTTCGGATTATTAATATTTCTCTAATTCCGAATGAGATCTTCACAGCATTTATGGTAGTAGTTATGGTATTTAAATACACGCATTGAAAAGTATTTATGCAGAGTATTTAAATACCTCTTTCAATAAAGTATTTTGTATTTATATTTAAATACTCAAAAATTGTATTTATGCCCATTCCTGCTTGCTATACATCAAATGTCGGTGCATAAATCCAAACTTAGCTTATCACCAGAGAGGCCTTTGGAATTTAATGAAGTGTTGCTTATGGTTTGCTAATCAAGATTTATCACAAGCTAATCTTCATTAGAACCAGAAGTTTTAGGGCTTAACCCGATTCTTCCCAGAACTGAAGCTTGCCTCTTTAGGGCGCAACCAGAATTTAAGCGGTAAATTGCACTCACTGCGACGTCTGTAGGAATACACACTTACTTGTTTCGCAGCAAATGCAGTTACGTCACTGTGTGTACCAAACCACTACCGTTAGTTTGAGAAACTCAGCCCGATTTCTCCCCAAAATTAGTGGACTGGAAGGTGTTTCGCCTGAATTCGCATGAATTTAGAGCACATGTTTATTTACCCAATTTTTACCCCACGAATTTAGAAAAAAAAATCTTTCCCGAAAAATTCAGGCTCTGTCATGACGCACAGGCCTGCCACCTGCTATTATTTCTTCACACGTTTGTTCAATATGTATTATTTGCAGGACGGCTCGTCGGCCTCTGCGTTCACGCCAACGCAAGAGTTTCAGTCTCTCCAGGATCATGAAGACCGCGGGGAGACTCCTCCAGTTGGCTACGCAAGGCCACCAAAGCGCAGAAGGCCAGATTGAACAATTGCAACGCTGCAGGAGGTGCTTGTGTCTGCAACAAGGCAAATGAGCGGAGCCTCAGCACCTTCGCAGGATTACGTTGACATGAGGGACAGCGACACTCTCTTTTTGCTGAGCCTTCGGCCAATGCTTGCTAAGATGGATGATAGACAAAAGCATCTTGCGCAATTGCGCATTCAGCAGCTTCTTTTTGATATGACGTATGGTCATGAATAACTGTTTAATGAATACATAGTTTACAAAACTGTGTCACTGTGTCTTTTACATATTCATGGTGGTGCACCTATCAGCCATACAAAGTGTCACAAAACCCATAATTTCAGTGCATCCTTGAGTTTACACTTGGCGCTTTTCTTTCCTTTCTGAGGGCCACCGGCCTCCTTCACGAACTGTAGGGATTTCCTTCCCTCGTCATCCTCTCATATGAACCTCTTTGGAATGGGGTAGGGTCCTGCACTCAACGCAGGGAAACATCCCACATCATCATCATCCATTCATCTATGTTGTTGTTGTTGTTGAGCTTACATTTCTGGCTGACATCCACGACGAACTACGCTGTATTGACCAGGCTTCTCTCCAATAGAGCAGAAATAGTCTGCATATGTATCCCGCACTTTCCGTGCATCACTAGAATACATGTTGCTGCTCAGGGATGTCACATCCCTGATGACATCACTGCTTGTCACAGATGCCCTTCATCTCCCAGGCACAACATCACCTGCCACACTTTCGGTGTCTACATACCCAAGTGGACAATAGCAATGATCTTGAACAGCTTCCGCTTCATCTAATGTGCGGAGGTAGTTGTGTTGACATACTGTACTCATGACTATTGCTTTCAATGTTGGCAGGCTTGCTGTTATTGGCTGTCTGTAAATACGCCATCTGCTTGCAAGAACCCCAAATGAGTTTTCAATGATCCTCCTGGCCCTTGACAGCCTGTAGTTAAACACAGCCTTTTTCAGATTAAGCTGCTTCCCTGGGTATGGCCGCATTAAGTTCAGCAAAAGTGGGAAAGCTTCATCTCCCACGATTACATGCGGTAAATGCACCGAGCTCTTTGGCAGTTTCTTTGGTTGCGGAATATCCAGGCATCCACTTGCTAGCTGAGCTCCAAAGTCCGTATTTCGGAATATGCCTCCGTCACTCCCTCGGCCCTGCTCCTGAATGTGCACTTTCAAGAACCTGTACCTTGCGTCGCAGACAGCTAGTAGCACGATGCTGTAATAGCCCTTATAATTAAAGAACTCGGATCCTCCGTTTGGAAAGTTCGGAACAGCTACATGTTTTCCATCTATGGCACCGACACAGTTGGGGAAGTCCCACATCTGAAAATCACGGGCTGTGCTCTCTCAAGTCGACATTGTGGGACACTGAAATAGAACATATAGTTGGGGTAAATGCTTGGAGGTGTGATGAAGTGCCAGAAAAACATGGAGAAAACAAACAGAACACAGGAGACAAGCATATTTTCTTTCAGTGCTGTAAACAAGAATCTCTTCTTATAACCATACATGCAAACAATGCATACCGGCAGGTAGACAGGTTCAAGTGCATACCATATGGCCTCGCAAGTTTCCCGTATAATCTTGCACGCTGTCGACTTCCCAATCCTGTAGTTAATGGAGCACATGTTGTTGTGAGGAGCCGTGAGCAAGGTACTTTTGCATTATTAGGACAACAAGTTTTGGGGTATTACTATGGTCGAAAGCGTTGCCATTGTCTGATGTGGTTTGAATTTGGTGCATCTGTATGAAACCGCGTCGAGAACAAAATCGACATTGGTTGAACTGACCAGAAACACGTAGGGCGGTTCAAAGTGCGATCTTGTACAAAGGGAAGCGACGTGGACTTTGACATTCATTCTTTTGTCAGGTCATAAGCATTTAGAGGGAAATGAGGTTATCTCGGGAGTCGATCAGCCACTTATTGCTTAATTTCTTGGATAAAGCCTTGCCGTCCCTTTGTTCTTTCCGTAGTACTTGATAATATCGAAAACTTGCTTGATGGAGGATTTTTGTTTGGCACAGAAGCGACCATTACAACGAGGCACAACGGTATTTATATTTTCGACACAGTGAGCTCATGCTGTGGTGCAGGTTTTCCATTCTTCAAGGCAGTATATATATATATATATATCTGACATATATATATATATATGTCAGACATATATATCTGACATATATATATATATATGTTTACAATTTTATCGTGCACTCCCAGCCGAGTACAGCTGTCTCGTCCTACTTGGGACTCGTCAGCCCGGCGTAGAGAAGTGAAACTAGGAACTTCCCTACGCCGGGCTGACGAGTCCCAAGTAGGACGAAACAGCTGTACTCGGCTGGGAGTGCACGATGAAATTGTAAACATATGCTCGACGTCCAGCCATAGAGCATTAGCTATTTTTCCTTTGTATATGTATACATTTATATATATATATATACTGGAAGAAAGGGGTTCGGGCGACCGCGAAATTAAATAGGTACTAACAAAATATGAGGCAGACAACGAAGATGTAGGAAGTAGAAAAAGGGGGAGTTATTTATTTACTAGTGGAAAGTTAAGGGGGAAGTCAACGTTGCGGCGGAAGCTCCGCCTTCGTCAGGACTGAAGAATGACAAATGACACTTGGAGTTTTATACAGTGCTACAATGACATCACAATCGGGGGGTCCCGCCACCTGGCGGCCGTCAGCAGGTCAAGTACAAGGAAGTGGTTGAGTCATGTCCGGTGAAGAGGTCATCGTCCGGGAGGTGGGATGGGATCCAAGGGCTGTGGACTGTTGTTCTGCAAAGAAATGGGGAACAAGCAGCAGTACACTATCTAAGCAGATAAGTTTCTTATTGTTGACAGTACACCAGGGTCCTCGTTTATGATAGATTGGAATTTGTAGATAAGGTAAGATTCGCGCTGTTCTCGGCACCGGTCGGAACTGAAGTTTGTTTGAAGAAGGAAAATTGAAACATCTTTAATTGAATGCCCTGGCTGGCTGAAATGGCGTGAAACTGGAAGATTCGGTTTTTTCGTCACGTCCGATCGGTGATTGTTAAATCTGATTCTGAATGCGGTTTTTGTCTGGCCTACGTACTGTGCTTGGCATGCGTTACATTGAAGGAGATAGATAACGTTGGATTCGTCCAACGTTAATAATTCGTCACGTTAATAATTCGTCCAACGTTGTGCTGACGGCCGCCAGGTGGCGGGACCCCCCGATTGTGACGTCATTGTAGCACTGTATAAAACTCCAAGTGTCATTTGTCATTCTTCAGTCCTGACGAAGGCGGAGCTTCCGCCGCAACGTTGACTTCCCCCTTAACTTTCCACTAGTAAATAAATAACTCCCCCCTTTTTCTACTTCCTACATCTTCGTTGTCTGCCTCATATTTTGTTAGTACCTATATATATATATAGATATATATATATATATATAAGTGAAAAAAAAATAGCATATATACATATATTTGAATTGTAATAAACCCCCTTTTGCTTCCCCTACCCTCATTATCTGTTTTTCGTTTCTTGTTAAATGTATATATATATATACCTACGCACCTACGCATTGCTGATGAAGGCCCAATAAGGCCGAAACAGCTGTCCAATGCTGGTGTGGCGCCGTTTGGGACTTATAAACATATGTTCAACGTGCAGCCAAAGAGCGTATGCTATTTTTCTTCACTTAATACTTTACTGGCTTCGCACTGGGCTTTCAGAGGTGAGTCACTCACCCTGACGGGAGGACATCACGTTCCACGTGACCTTCTGACGCCACTCGCTCAAACGTCGCCCACCTACGCATTGCTGATGAAGGCCCAATAAGGCCGAAACAGCTGTCCAATGCTGGTGTGGCGACGTTTGGGACTTATAAACATATGTTCAACGTGCAGCCAAAGAGCGTATGCTATTTTTCTTCACTTAATACTTTACTGGCTTCGCACTGGGCTTTCAGAGGTGAGTCACTCACCCTGACGGGAGGACATCACGTTCCACGTGACCTTCCTGACGCCACTCGCTCAAACGTCGCCCACCTACGCATTGCTGATGAAGGCCCAATAAGGCCGAAACAGCTGTCCAATGCTGGTGTGGCGACGTTTGGGACTTATAAATATATATATATATATAGATATATATAACCTACACACAAATGTGCAAACAATGCTTGAGGAGGCAATACCTCAGTGTCAGCGCCAGCCTTTCCGCTGCAGGGATGGCCTTCCTGAAAGATGTATCCATCCGACTGATACGCGGCTCCACCATTGACAGCAGCTGATCAGACCTGTGTATAAGTAGACGACACATGAGGACACTCGCTGCACGAAGTAGTGTGCAGCAGACCAAATTAGGAACACTGTCGCAAGACTAACCTTTCTTTCGTCATTCTAAAGTACGTAAAGTGCGTTGGCCCGTCGTATAGCCTCATTTCTTGCACAAGGTGATGATATTCGCCGAAGCTCTCACGGTTACGCAGAAGCCTCCGTACCCATGCTAGTCGTTCCCGTTGCTCGTAATGCACCAGAAGCGACGAGGAGATCACTTGTGCTATCAAAGCCCAGTTAATTGGTCGCGCTCGTCCCATATAAACGGCGACGAACTTCAAAACATCGTCAAGGAATTCGGAAGAGCTGCTGGTGGGCGCCATTACTTGGCTCGGTAGCCAAGGTTGGCGGCGCTGCAAACGGGCCTCATTCATTGGAGGAACGTAACGCCTGAACGCAGTGGTGTGAACGGGAGTACGGACCCTCAAACGTACGTCCGCTGCGCGAGGAAAAACGCGTAAACGCAAGCGTAAGACGCAACCGCGAAACGCAGTAGTGTGAACCAGCCTTTAGGTTAGCTACGACGTTACCCCCTTCCTCCCCACTACGAGCTTCGAGAAAGCAACCGGATCCAGACCGGGCGCGCATCTTCCTGCCTGACCACAAAAAACCGATCCGAGATAGAGAATATGGGGAGTTCGTTGGTGCAGTCAGGGTAGCAGCCGTGCAAAAAACGAAAAAAAAAGAGAAAACCAATGTGTGAACAGCACCGTAGGTATTGATGGGTTTGTGTGCTGTCCGTTACAAAAAAGAACAGCGCATTGGCGAGAACAACGGTCGTGCGAAGCTGGCTTTTCGCCGGTTGCCGTTATTGATCGATTCACTTTAGCATTTTTCCTGACATTGATAAATGAACGCATCGCTGTATTACACGCACGCCTAGTGGCGCTCTTCCTCAATTAAAACAGGCTAATTCGTCCGTGGATTGGTTCACGCTTACCTGCTAAAGAAAGGATGGCGACGATCACGACCGCTCTCATGGCTGTAACGTGTACAGTTCCCGGCAGTACCTTGTTTGTGCGTGCTTTTATAACGCCCTGACGGAAACGAAAATATTATCTACCAAGTAATCTCAAGTGACACATGAAAACAAATTCTACGATGGCCATTCTAGTGGAAGAATGAGAACTATGTAGGTCATTTTGCTCGCATATTGTTCTCGAAGATGTTTCACCTTTGGTTGGTTCGCGAGGAAGAAGCCCATTTGGATTCGGTTACGGCAGCTGCTCCGACATCTTTCGGATGAAATCTGTATTGAAACCCGAGAATCTGCGAGAGAAATTACTCGACATCCCGTCACGTGTGCAGCGCTCGTAACGATGTACGCAGCATCAGAGTGTGAAGGCAGGTACATCGTAGCTGACCTTTCAGTTCATTTCTTGTGCACGCTCACTGCTTTTATCGTGACACGTAGTTGTATCCATATGTTACATTTACTTAAATGAATTCTTTTTGTTGACCGCCTCTGCTGCTTCCCAAGATTCTGTTCTAATTTGCTGATTGAAGGCACAGTCCAGTCCATTCCTAAACTATAGTGTCATGTAGCAGAGTTACGGTGCGTCTGGACAGGGCCTTTCTCCTATGACCTCCCACTCCTTCGGTTAGCGAGTGAACGTCACGCAGCCGGAGCATGTGCAGCTGAGGAGGCTGTGCTGATCTTTCAAATTCTTTAATATCTCAGCACTTTTCGCACGAAAAAGATTAGCCGAGTAGATTGTCGGCCGATGCCTAACATTGTGGTATCGGTTTCATAGATGGGTTTCCGGACACGACCGTCCTTTTCAAGGGACTAGGAGATTTCGCGAACACCCCGTCAACTTTTTCCTGGTAACGGTTGTTCCTGTCGAAAAGTTCGTTCACCAGAAATCTTTCCTATTCAGGAGCCGTGTTTGCTAATCCACGAACGGTTCCAACCGGCTCCGAACCTTTACCTCGTGACTGCTACAAGCTTGCTCTTACGCTGGGTTTGCACATGGCTCAGAGAAAGAAGTGTCGTGCCAATACAAAATAAAGATTAAGTTTATAGGCTAGCTGCTGCACATCGCTGACGTTTCCTTGATTCATGTATATTAAACCAGGGTTGGAGTAAGTTACCTTTCTGGTAATTTCTAGCTTAACTATTGAGTTCCTGAATTCTTTTGCAACTCGATCTTTTTTTACGTAATTTGTTAAAGTGACTCGGGTAAACTCAAAAGTTGCTTTTGTTGTGTTCTGGTTCACAAATAACGCTAACCTGCGTCCTCTTTTCTGGCAGAAGGGGCTAGACTTCTGGCGGAATACAAAGAAGTTGTTACGTGAGGGCATAGCATAAGTGTCCCTTCGGTTTGCCTCTTGCCATCTCTCAGGAAGTTGTTGGACACCTAGGTTCTTTTCATTAAACGATTGCGGTGTTTGAGATTCTGTCATCTTCTGTTTCTCTTCCCTGTCTTGGGCTTCACTGTTGTCCTCTTTACTCCCTCTCTAATTAAACAACAGCGATGTGTACGTGTGCTGCGCATCCTCGTCCGAGTCCGCTGGTTTCTTGCAGCTTAGGTGTACGCTACGACTTTAGTTTTGTCCTTGTATTCAGAGACTCAGGCGATAGAGCTTTCATGATACCTGCAAGCAGTGCATTCCGAATGGAGCAGGACACTGTGGAGCTTGACGAAATGACACATTGGGGGGGGGGGGTATGTTTAATGGGGGGATCCATGTAATATGCTCATTCAACTAATTCCGACGCCTGCTTCAGGGTCCTTGCTGTGCTTGTGCTCTGTCGCGGCATTAAAGTCTTACGACAACCTAAGGAAGCACACAAATCCACGGTTTCATTCATCGTATTGAAGATATAGGTACAATTATAAAACGTCTCGCACCATTCATTGTACGAGCAAGATTGGAAATACTTATACGATGATCGAGAACTAATGTGTGCACCTTACGTGGACAGTAGCTTGAAAGTAATTTGTTACTTTTCCAAATTAACTTGATAACTTCAACATCCTTTGCATAACTTGTAACTTCGTTAGTTTGTTAGTTGCATTTTTTATGAAGCAACTTAACTTGTAACGAGTCATTTGCGGATTGGCTTCATCTCTGTAGTAAACTATCATAAAGTCACTCCGTGTGTCAAGTGTGGGATGGCATGCGATCGCGAGTTTCCCACCGCGCTAAAATGTAGTCTTCAATATGCTCGACCAATCACAGCAGGTAAGGGAATGTACGGCTCGCGTCAAGGCTAACTTGAACACCGCTCCAGCCTGTGAAGCGGGAGGAGATCCACCTTGCTGCACCTAGCAGAAAACAAGGCCTTCATAACGAGGGTCACCCCCTCTAACTATAAATGGATGACCAAAACTGCCTCCGCAGTAATTTCTACACAGCACTACCATCATCCGCAGGCCGGAATGGCGTTCAAGTTAACTCTGATGTGAGCTGTACGTATCTCCACAGCGATAATGTCTTGCGCTGCAGTGCGTCTAGATTGTCGCGTACAGACGGAGCCGAGCACTTCTTCGCTGATTTATTGCGTTTATGCTACGAGCGCATCGAGTCGGAGTTGTCCGAGGTCAGGTTTGGAACGCCTGCATTCACATGGGGAGCTCCCAGCAGGTGGGAAAGGCGAGATGAGGTTGGAAAATGATGGGAGGTGGCAAATGAACTTCCGGCCATAACACCTGGAAAACCGCCGTTCCTCGGAGAGTATTGTTCTGGTTAGAAATGCAGTTGCAGTTGCCATGTGAGACCATGAGAGTGCGTGCAGAATTGCTGTTCGTTTTGATTCCATTACGCAGCGCGTCCTTGCTCTTCATGGGCACCCAGAAACTGAAACTGAATTGAATTGGATTAAGTGACTTCCCGGATTCCCCGAGGGGAGAAATGAGAACGATACAAGTACACCTTCTTTGTTTCATTGACCTTTTTCTGAGACAACATGATGAGCTACGATACGAAGAACAACACTTCGAAGTAAAACTGCGCTCCATTACACGGTCACAACATTTATCAGGATATATACTTTAATCATTTCATATTAGAAAGGTTTATCAGTGATCATTTTCCGGTATGTGCTCTGCCTGACGTTAGAATAATTATCCTTAGCTCACGTAATCTCATGTAAACCGTGTCGTCTGCGGCGTGCAAATATGTCATCGAAATCCGTGAATGAGAAACACAATTTCCCACATCAACATGCTTTAGGAAGGTCAAACAAAGCTGTTCGTTTCAGAAACACTTATTAAGACAGTTTTAAGTGTTTAAGAAATTAAGTTTGAAAGTCGCCTATCACAGCGGGGCTACTCGAATCAATAAAGAAAAAAATATTTACTCAAGGGTATGATGAGGTGAACACAACCTAGCGCTTCTAAACACACACACACACACACACACACAATATCGCAACACACTCTCTTGCATACTACATACAGGGTGTTTGCTGTAACGTGTCCCTGAATTATATAAAAAAATATAGACGTTGTACAAGGATGCGGATTGCTGTGTTGGTCTTTGCGGCGACCAGAAAAGGCCGCTTTTGTCAATTTTCAACTGCGATAAATTTAATTTTTAAAATTGATCTGGCTAATATACCAAGTCAACCCCACGTTTTTTCAACGGAAATGGAAAACGCATGTTCGACTTACCCCGAAACATTACTGCACATTACAACATTACTGAAAATTACTGAAACATTACTGCGTCTAGCACCACAGTGGAAACACAAGACAAAAGGAAACAAAAAAAAAACGCCGTTTTGGGACGCTTCACTTGACGCGTCAGATGAAAATGAAGGCGTGACTTTATCAGAGGCAGTAGATTTAGTGCGGCGGAGGAATGTCAAGGGGACGGAGCAACGACGGCCTGCATGGCGCTGAAATACGCGCGGCCGATAACTTGCGCGTCCCAAACCGTCGGTTTTGCATTTCTTTTTTGCTCTTGTGCTTCCGCTGTGGTGCTGGATGGATTCAGTGATGTTTCGGGGTAAATCGAACGTGCGCTTTTGATTTCCGTTGAAAAAAATAACGCGAGGTTGACCTGTCAAATTAGCGAGATCAATTTAAAAAATGCAATTTATTGCAGTTGAACATTGACAAAATTGCTGTTTCCTGGTGGCAAAAGTGCCGCAAAGACCAATGTAGCAAACGGCATCCTTGTACAACGTCTACATTTTTTAAAGTATAATTCGCGGACACGTTATGGCAACACCCTGTATAGCGAAACAAAATCGCTATCGTAGTGCGCTATCACAGGCTGCCGGTGATGGTGGGAAGACGTGAAAGGTAGAGTGCAAAACATGCGTGGACGGAGTCAGATGAAGACCAAGTCGAGGCGCTACTCGCAACTTTTTTTTTTTAAATTCCGTGTTAGAGCCGCGAAGTGACTGTGGGCTATGAGCGGCGTACAGATGTGGACAGATGGAGGGAGGACAGCAGGAAGGAGTCGGGGACGGTGGGGTTAGTGTGCGTCCTGGGCCGACTTCAGGGTGACATTCGTCCTGAAAGTCCTCAGAAAACCCAGGGAAAACCTCAGATAGCACAGCTAGTGGTAGCATTCGAACCCACTACCTCCCAGTTTTCAACACGACCTTGACTACTACCAGCGAGCAGAGGCTTTTACCCACCCGGCCATGCCGCTGGTGCACAAACCTTGAATTGACCTTCCTCGTCGCTCATCTTAGGCAAACTGGCACGCGATCACCGAGTGGCGGACTACC
Organism: Ornithodoros turicata; assembly: GCF_037126465.1. Taxonomy (NCBI): domain Eukaryota; kingdom Metazoa; phylum Arthropoda; class Arachnida; order Ixodida; family Argasidae; genus Ornithodoros; species Ornithodoros turicata. Next base: position 65,610 of record NW_026999409.1, read on the forward strand.
GGTACCAGGACTACAGTTTCACCGAGGAATCGCTGCGAGTCCACACTTAAGCTCCAGCCCTGACCTACAGCTGACTGGCCATGATTCTCTGCGGCACTTTACTGCTGACAACGCTTCGAGCCCTCCGCTGACCTGCGAGTCGTGAGATTTTCGACCATTCGGCTTGCATCCCACGCCGTTGCAGCTTCAATGAAACCCGCCTGCTAGACTCGAACTTGCCCATTCTACCTTGCTTCTGTATCCACCGCGACGAGCAGGAACAGTATACCCAGCCATCCCTCATCTACGTGTCCCTCCTATTCTCCCGTTGACGGTGATGGCGCAGGCTTCGACCGTAAGCAACACCATCTAGATAAATGCCATCCTCCGTGGAGCGAATGTACAGGGAAAAAAATTTCGTTCAGCGTCGGTCGCCCTGCTCGAGGCGTCAAAAATGCGAGCGTTCGCCGGCGATCTGCACATGCCATATATTTTCGCGCAGCGTCCGCGATTCCGGAAGTGGTAGTGGTGGTGGTGATGATGAAATGGCTCGCCTTTGTCGGCCTCACATATGTGGGCAACGACACGATTGACAACCTGGGGAATGTGCGTCGTGGACCGTCTTCTAAGGGCAGAGGCCGGAGGCGTCAGCTGCGGATGAGCACGAAGCTGGCCAATCACAGAACGAATCTGCGCCAGCTGCGCTGCTATGTCGTCTGCACGACGTCGTCCGTATTCGGCAACCTCTGTAAGCTTATGCATTTCTATTTCGCCAAAAATGTTTCACCCAAGGCACAACACCTTAAAGCAAAGTCGGTGGTACGATTGGAGTGCAATAAATGATTCTCATGGATACCTCATTGTGTTTCCTATATATTTTCGTATTCCTGTTCCAAAAGGCACGACGCTTTGTTTATCTGCTTCAAACAATCAAGCTGCAACACAGAGTTGTAAATGTGCTATTAACACGCTCACATTAGTTTTGCAACTGGTTGAATGACGGAAACTAGCTTTGTAGCCAATATTACGCGGTATGTTATACGTACCTGTCTGTGTTTCGCAAATGTGAGCTAAAAAGAGAAAATTCAGATCATAACGCAAATTACATTCCGAACTATTCAATTGCGCTTAGCTTTCAGAAGTTAGTGAAATTGAGGAACCATCTCGTCAACCAAGTGACACAACAGCTACTTCAGTGATGAGCACCGGAAGTACATCGGTCTCACGAAGACCAAGCTGCGAGACTGCTTCAAACAGTTTTCCTGTGAACAACAGTGTTTGTGAACGTGTTAGTGAATTTCGAAATGTTGCGAACCTTCATAGAACACAGGGATCACGCGTACGTGAGGTATGTGATGTTGCATAACGATGAAAAAGATCGGTCATGTGACCTCGTACTCGTGAATACTATACAGGTCAATGGTATCATTTCTTTGAACAGTGTTGTTGTACGAGAGACAGATCCCACACATCCGACATCCGACGAGTCATCCGACATAAATGACACACAGCTTAGGAGACTCCACGACATTATTCTTAACCACAGTAATGTTTTCTCTAAGCAGAAATGCAACATAGGTTTTTGCATCGATCTCTCTGGTGGCATTTCTGTTCGTATCAAGTCTTATCGCTTGGAATGACAGAAAATTCATCAAAGAAGAAATCGACAACTGGCTAAGTTAGGTGTTATTCAGTCAGAGTCACATTATGCTTCCCCAGGTTTTGTTGTTGGTCAACCATTTCATTCCTTCAAGAGGAAGGACGTTGTAATTGCCTATTTTGATAACATCTGTACCTGCACTTCCACCATAGTTGAACATCTTGATATTATTGACGGGAGGTACTCAAAATCCACCATTAAAAATAAACCGCTTAAAAATACACGGTTGAAAATAAACCGGGAAGAATAAACCGGTTAAAATATTCCCTTAAATATCACCGGTTAAGAATCCGCCATTAAAAATAAACTGTTTCAAAATCCCCCATAATCTAGCACGGCGGCGGATTGATACGGGACTGTATCTCTACGCAGGGGATAGGTATGATATCTCCATCGTATCGGCTCGGGACACCCTTATTGTGTTTAGCTGGTTTAGTGCCGTCAGCACTCAGTGAAATTTGCGTGCTTCGTAGGTCACTTGTGTCGATCACCGAAATATAAATTGTCGCCAGTCACGTCTTCTTGCACAAACGTACGGGAACAAAATCGTTTTCTTGACCGTTAATTTTAACGGCTTCGAAGCGGCAACCACATATAGCTCACTATGTGTGTGCTTGTGCTTCTATGTCATAAACGGTTTCCACTGTCGAAAGGAATGTATCCCGTTTGGAACTCATAAAAATAACCTTTCAAAAATAAACGTATGAGTAGCCACGGTTAATAACAAATCTCCCAGAATATATGCTTAAAGATCAACGCACAAAAATAATCGCTCAAATACCCCCGTGTAAATAAAAACGCTAAGGAATCCCCGGTTAAGAATATGTCGTTAGAAATAAATCGTTTCAGAATCCCCCAAAATCAACCATACGGTTGCTACTGTCACGTGGTATAAGCGCGATCAGCGGGTATAAACGCGGTATATACGCGGGTATAACGCGTGGTATAAAACGCGGTATCAGCTGCGATTGAAATAGACAATCCGCTTCGACAAATAGTCCCAAAGTTTGCGAATATAATTGGACTCCTGGCATGAGTATACTTCGTACATCGAACTTTCATAGTTCGTACGCGAAGCAAGCGCACTTCACTTGAACGTCAGTGTAAAGCGAACTCAGAGCACACGGACGAAAGAATGAGCGCTCAGCACTGAAACGGTTCCCGTCGATGCTTTGTCAAGCGAAATAACGCGGGACATGCATATAATGCATTGGATTTTCTACACTCGAAAGGAAAACATAGCAAGAACACACACACAGAACAAATTCGGCAGCCATGACAGATCACTGGGTAGAGGGTGAGTGCTAACAAGGGCAAAAACCACCAATATAAGTAAGCTTCATCTTACGGCTATCTACTGCGTAGAGATACACATATCATTCCGCTGTCGTGTTGAACTACAGGACATATTTTTAAACAGTTTATTTGTGATGATGTATTTTGGAACGATATATTTTATGGTGGATTGTTGAGCGATTGTTTTTTGGGCGGGGATTTTTGCGCGGTTGATTCCTTATGGGGGAATTTTACGCGGTTTATTGTAAAACAATATATTTTGAAAGAGTTTTTCTAAAAGGATTTATTCTTAAAGATTTATTTGTGTAACCCCCTGTCCAAAGTCTGTCGCTGTCCTTTGGGATAGCTGCCACATTTCAACAATAAACGGTTTATCTGTTGCGCTGTGACTATGCATATCTCTTGATTGACAAGTCCGTATATAATTTTGCACTAAATGTTGCTGGTTCATTGCACCGTCCGGCATGTCTATGTAAACTGACGACGCAGCGACCTGTTATTTAATTTCATGATACGATGCCGCTCTACGCACGTACGTTGATGTGCGCGTGTGTGTATGTCATACCTAAGCTCAATAATTTTCCCAGACACCCCAACATTCCACAAACCTCAGTGAGATTGTCGCTCTTTGCAGAGCCCCCCCCCCCCCCCCTACCCTCCCACCCCAAGGCCGAAATCGTAGCATGTACAGTTCATGTGTTGTGGTGTGACTGTGCACCTTTCTTTTGTGGGGTCACTGCATATATATGGACTTCAAAACAAGGAACAATGTGGTCAAAGCTTTATGGGAGCACTTCACAGTATTTTCCTCATTTTTACCTTTATTACTCGTGTATCGACAATGGCCCACTTTTATGTACTTGCTCCTGCAAGTTACGTGTACTAAGACAGAAGTAGGCCACAGAAGAGATGGCATTACATTGCTTGTGCACAAGGACGGATCTAAGATTTTCCCGAGGAGGAGGGGGGGGGGGGTCCGGTGTGGACAAGTGCCACGTGCATGCTGGGATTGGTACACTGAATCCTATGTTCAAGTCTGAAATTGAGGGGGGTCCGGACCCCGGGATCCCCCGCCCCTAAATCCGCGCCTGCTTGTGCACCAGCTCCCGTGGCATGGTGGTTCGGATGATCGCTTTCCACGCCGAGGTTGGGAGGTGACACGCGTTTGGCACCGGCTGTGCTGTGTCAGGGGGTAGGAGGTGTTTCCCTCTCCCAAATGCACTGCCAAAGGTGCAGTTTTCGGGCCTGTTGAACCCCTCCCCTCCCCCAATCTGACTATGTCCATGGTTGTATGTCAGTGAAACGTACAAATGTCAGACGTGCGCAGTGGAGCCAAAATGTTGCCTGCTTCCGGAGATGACCCCGAGTTGGAGAATGGAGCATAAAACAATTAAGAAAAACATGGCACTTTCCCACAGTATCAATTCTTATAAAATTTATTCCAGAAATTTACACCGTATTTTACACCGCTCCGAAATTTTGCATTGATTTGTGCAACGCCAGTACTTTGCTTGAAGATTTTATTACTGACACACAATTGTGTCGTGTAACATATAAAAAAAATTCAGTAATCCCTCTCAATTAGAAGAGTTCTGCTAATAATTTGAATCACTTCTTTCCTGAGGCACGCCCTGCAGAAGTTCCAGGATAACAGGATATTGGCTTAGGAGTTCTAGAAGTTTCTACCATGATCACTGTCGCTCGTGATTTGTGTGCAAGTACAGTTTATTTTAATGTATGGGCAAACAGCACCACTTTCTGCAACACTTTGCTTAAAATTATGCATCATTCCCCAAAACATCTGACTGAGCTTGTTGGCGATTAGCACACAACCTGCGATGCATCATTTACTTTACATAGCTGCTAGACATCCAAGGACAGTGTTGTATTGTAGCGCAGCCATCAAACGATGACGACGAGCGCTGAGCTAGGGCAAGCGCGAGGAGCGACAATAAACCTTTCAGTTGTTTCCAAACCTTCGCAGGCTGCGGTAGTCCTTTCTTCTCCCTCCGCGTTGCCTGCCTCATTTGGTGACCCGCGTTGAACATACGCAGCCTTTGCCTGAGTCGATGCCATCACCCTCAGGCAATCATTCCTCCAGCGCAGATGATCCGCCTATTTCGACGACCACTATGCTGCGGTTGCCCCCTTTTTGGCGCCAGAACCCGCGGTCTTGGTTCAGACAGGTCGAGGCCCAATTTCAGCTTCGACATATCCAGTCCCAACAGTCAAAGTATTTTCAAGTTCTGGCTGGTCTTCCTCCGGAAGTTGCGGCAGAACTGGACGATGTCCTCGCCGCAGTTCAGCTCGATCAGGCATACGACGTTCTGAAGACCGCCATCTTGGACAGAATGGCAGTGTCCGCACGCGCTAAACTCCAGCAGCTACTGTCTCACGAAGACTTGGGCGACCGAAAGCCATCGCATATGCTCCATCGCATGAAACAACTCCTCGGCGATTCCGCTACCGAAGCACAGCAACCCATCTTGAGAGAGCTGTTCTTTCAAAGACTTCCGCAAGCGATGCGTGTGGTTTTGGCAGGGTCGGAAGATTTATCCCTTGACCGACTGGCCACGTTGGCTGACCGGATTGCGGATTACTCAGAGCCCCCTAAGCCGTCCATCATGGCCGCAGCCACCTCGGAGCAGTCTCCGCGCTTGGACCGCATTGAGCTCCAGCTGCAATAGCTTACTGATGCCTTGCAGTCTCTTACGGCTGCCGGTCCTCGGCGCCGTAGCCGTTCCGCTCCCCGATCCCGCCGCCGCTCATCACCGACTCCTTCTCAAGAACCCCAGGCCGCTAACCGGCTTTGCTGGTACCATCATCGTTTTCGACACAGAGCTCAACGTTGCGTCCCACCCTGCGCTTGGCAGGAGAACCAACGGGCCGATCACTGATGGCGGCAGGCGATCCCGGCCCTACTCCCAGCCGCCTCTTCACTATACGCGACCGCATCGCGGGCTATCGTCTTCTGGTCGACACTGGCGCTGAGTTATTCCAGCGTCTGCTGCTGATCGTCGCCGTTCCCACTCCGGCTCAAACCTTCAAGCCGCAAATGGCACAGCGATCAAGACCTATGGGCTACGCTCTTTAACGCTCGACCTTGGACTGAGGCGAACTTTCCGCTGGGTGTTCGTTATTGCCGACGTCACGCAACCCATACTAGGCGCAGATTTCTTGGCATTCTTCAACCTTGCCGTTAATGTCCGCCATCGCCGCTTATGTGACAGCACCACTACGCTTCAGGTGACAGGTGCCTCGTCTCCGCAAGCTCCGACCGGTATCCGCGCGCTTCGTCCTCCTTCGCCATACGCCGCGCTCCTGGACGAGTTCCCGGACATTACGAAGCCCTGTAATCTGAAGGCCCAAGTCAAACACAACGTGACACACCACATCGCTACCACCGGCCTTCCCGTCTCTTCTCGCTACCGCCGGCTCCACGGTACTCGTCTTGCCATAGCCAAACGAGAGTTTGAGCATATGTTGGATCTGGGCATCATCCGCCCGTCCTCCAGTAGTTGGGCATCACCATTACACATGGTACCGAAGAAAGACCCAGGTGACTGGAGGCCGTGCGGGGATTATAGAGCCCTCAGCACCAAGACAATACCGGACAGGTACCCGCTGCCCCATATTCACGATTTTACGGCTGATCTTGCGGGCTGCACAGTATTTACCACCCTGGATTTGGTTAAGGCTTATCACCAGATCCCTATGCACCCGCCCGACATCCCGAAGACCGCCGTTATTACACCCTTTGGGCTATATGAACTCGTGAGAATGCCATTCAGCCTGCGCAATGCAGCGCAAAGCTTCCAGCGGTTCATCAATGACGTGCTACGGGGATTGCCATTCGTCTATGCATACATAGACGATCTCCTTATTGCAAGCGCCTCCCAGCAAGAACACGTCGATCATCTCCGCCAAGTGTTCACACGCCTTCAAGAGCATGGCCTGGTGATCAACATAAAGAAGTGTAGTTTCGGACACAGCGAAGCCCAGTTCCTTGGCCATCACATCGACCAGCACGGCATACGCCCGCTGGAGTCGAAAGTTCAAGCCATCCGCGATTTCCCGCGCCCGCAAACAGTCCGACAGCTCCGCCAGTTCTTGGGCTTGCTCAATTTCCACCGTCGTTTCATTCCCCGCTGCGCATTCGTCCTACATCCCCTCACCGACCTCCTAAGGGCACCGACACCATCCACTTTCCCGTTATCCTGGTCTCCGGAAGCAGAGAGTTCCTTTCAGGCGGCAAAACAAGCTTTGGTGAGCGCAACGTTGCTCGTTCATCCGATTCCATCTGCCCCAACACGCCTGATGACGGACGCTTCGACCACAGCCGTTGGTGCTGTTCTGCAACAGTTTGCTGACGGCGAGTGGCGGCCGCTCGGTTTCTTCTCCCGCCGCCTCAAGCCCGCTGAGGCACGCTACAGCACGTTCGGCCGCGAGCTTCTTGCCGTCTACACTGCTGTGAAGCACTACCGTTATCTACTGGCTGGATGTGCATTCCACGTACTCACTGATCACAAGCCGCTGACGTTCGCGTTCATCGGCAACCATTCCGGCTACTCCGAGCGCGAAACCCGCGAGCTGGCGTTCATCTCTGAGTACTCCACGGACGTTCGCCACATTCCAGGTGTTGACAATTCGGCAGCTGATGCCCTTTCGCGCATCCACGCCCTCCCGTTTCTGCCCTCTCCTGTGAATGCCGCCCAGCTTTTGAAAGCCCAAGCACAGGACGCAGAAGTAAAGGACCACCTAGCCGGCGCATCGTCTCTGCAGCTCAAGCCCGTCTACCTACCCGGCTTGGACGATCCCCTTTTGTGTGATGTGTCCACGCCCCGACCTCGACCATTCGTCCCCGAGCCTTTGCGCCGCAAGATATTCGCCGAATACCACGACATTGCTCATCCCGGCGTGCGCGCGACGCATAAGGCCATCGCCGATCGTTACGTCTGGCCGGGAATCAACAGGGACATCCGCAGGTGGACCCAGTCCTGCATCGCTTGTCAGCGGTCGAAAGTACAGCGCCACACAAGGACGCCTATTCGGCCGTTCCCGACCCCAGCCGGCCGCTTCCACCATCTTCACCTCGATTTAGTCGGCCCACTGCCCATCTCTCATGGCTGCCGATACCTTGTCACGGCAGTCGATCGATTCACGCGCTGGCCAGAGGTCGTCCCCATCCCCGACATAACCGCTGACACCGTCGGTCGCGCCTTCCTTCTTGCCTGGGTCGCTCGTTTCGGCTGCCCTGCAATCGTCACTACCGACAAGGGCAGGCAATTCACCTCACGCAGCTTCTCATCCCTCCTTGCTGCTATTGGTGCACAGCACATCACGACCACCGCTTACCACCCTGCGGCAAATGGGATGGTTGAGCGGCTACACAGGCAACTGAAAGCCGCCATCTGCGCGCGCCCCGACCCCACCACCTGGGTCGACCACCTCCCTTGGGTCCTCCTTGGCCTCAGGTCCTCCCTCAAGCAGGACCTTAAGTGCAGCTCCGCTGAATTAGTCTTCGGCTGTCCATTACGGTTACCTGGCGATTTCTTGGAGCACCCTTCTAGGCACCCTCCCGCGGGTGACGACTTCGCCAGGCAACTCAGGGATCACTTCCGCACCATCCAACCGGCTCCGCCTCGGCAACCTTTGTACAGGAAGATATTTGTGCACCCCGACCTGAACAAGTCTTCCCACGTGTTCATCCGTGCGGACCACGTGAAGCCCCCGCTTACTCCAGTATACACAGGCCCGTATCAAGTCCTCTCCCGCGACGACAAGACGGTCACGGTCGATATCAACGGCCATCGTACAACGGTTTCCCAGGACCGGCTCAAACCCGCATATGTCGAAGCTATCACCTATCCGGCGCAGCTCCCCGTTCTGCCGACACGACACAAGGGCCGTCCGCCTAACCGTCCTCGACAAAACGCTGCCTCCTGGCGCTCTCCACTGGTCACGCACCAGTGTCTAGGGGGGGAGCCCTGTAGCGCAGCCATCAAACGATGACGACGAGCGCTGAGCTAGGGCGAGCGCGAGGAGCGACAATAAACCTTTCAGTTGTTTCCAAACCTTCGCAGGCTGCGGTAGTCCTCCTTCTCCCTCCGCGTTGCCTGCCTCAGTATCTTGTAAGGGCGAGCTCCGACCACACGACGTAGGTACTAACTTTATTCTCTTCAGAATTATCGAACAGTCCGTTCCTTTTACCTCCTCTTTTTTCCCCCTTGTCACGTCTTCCTCTTTTCACAACATAACATTTCCCTTTCCCCAGAGAATAAGTTCAAACCACAGTTCATGTTTCAAACCAAAGTTAAGTTCAGGTTGCCGCTGGAGACAGCCTGCATGCGTTCCAAGTGCGACCATCGCTAGTGCGAAATGTACTTCTGTTGACAGGTGCCATTATAGTTAAGGGCTCACTGTAAGATGAATGTCCTTTCGGGCGATGCCATGGTAGTTTGACTCTGATTCTGTCCCCTACGCGGAAAGTGGGCTCTTTAGGGTTCCTGCGCTGGTCCGCATTCTTTTTCTCGCGAGCCTGGTAGGTTGCTACCCTGCGACGTAAGTTCTGGACTTCTTCAGAGAACTCGTTGTCCATGTTAGGAAACCCCACGATGTCTAATTTTGTGCGTAGCTTTCGGCCATGCAACGATTCTGCTGGTGACACTTTCGTCGCCGCATGAGGGGTGCTCCGATAGATTGCGAGAAACTCCTGAATTGTTGATTCCAAAGGAGCGTGAGAAATTGCAATAGTCTGTAGATAATCTTTTAGGCAACGGTTAAAACGTTCCACTTGACCGTTCGACTGTGGATGATACACGGACGATTTGCAGTGCATGATGCCTCGTTCACTTAAGAAGCATTTAAAGTTACGTGACTCGAACTGTGGACCGTGATCTGTTACAATAACTTGCGGGTAGCCTTCACGGCTGAAAAACGTCAGAAGGAAGTTGATGATGATATCGGTTGTGACCCGTGAGGCGAAGGCTACTTCGGGCCATTTGCTGTAATAGTCCACCGCTGTAATTGTAAATCTGTTCTGCTATGGGAGAGTCCCGAACGGTCCGACAATGTCTACCGCAAGCTGTTTCCAAGGAACCGAAGGAAAAGGTACAGGTTGTAATGGAGCAGGATGTGGAGTTGCGGTTTTGTCGTTCCGAAGACAGGTGTGACACGTTTTAACGTACTCCTCGACATCTAGGTCCATTTTAGGCCACCAATACACCTGTCGGATCCTCTGTTTGGTACGGACGATTCCTGGGTGTGATTGGTGAGCTATATCAACAATACGTCGTCTCAGCGCAGACGGAGGGACTACTGTGTCACCACGCATGACGACTCCCTGTATAACAGACAAACTTTCTGCGACTTTGAAGAAGCAATACAGTGAGGGATTACTCTTGGTTGATGACGACCACGTTGAGCCTACGAACTTGTACACAGTAGAGAGAACTTGGTCTTCTGCTGTTTCTTTCTTGAGCTCTTCCCATGTAATGGGGTGAAGACCTTGCTCTATTGTGCATATCATAACCATGTCGCTGTCCTCGTTGTTCCGACCATCCTTATGAGCTATGGGTAGGCGAGAGAGCGCGTCAGCGACCTCATTTTTGCTGCCATTTCTGTAGATGATTTGATAGTCGTATCGTAGAAGTCAGGCAGCCCATCGGGCGATACGCATCGGTTGACGACCGTAACCCTGACTCGATAGAAGAGTGGTTAGAGCTTGGTGGTCTGTACGGAGTGTAAACCGTCTTCCAAGAAGTAGGGTATGCCACTTTTCGCATGCATACAAGCAAGCTAGGGCTTCTTTCTCGCCAACCGAGTACCTCCTTTCGGTCTCGGAAAGTGTTCGCGAAGCAAATGCCACAGTGTATAGTCCATCCGGGTGTTCCTGTTCGAGTACGGCTCCCAAACCGTAATCCGAAGCGTCCGTAGTGACAACCGTTGGAAGTCTGGGATCAAATATAGCTAACGTGGTGCAGTTCTTGATCAAGTGCTTCAACTTGTCAAACGATTTTTGCTGTTCGTAGCAAGCAGGGATCGTAAAGGTTCAGTGAGTGTCGCGAAATGTGGCACAAACTTGAGATAATACGAAGCGAGACCCAAGAAGGACCTCAATGCTGTCACGTTCGTAGGGTGGGGTGCATCCATGATGGCCTGCATCGTGTCTTCGTCTGGGTGAATACCCTTGTCAGAGACTGTATGTCCCAGAAACTTGATTGACTGGACTGAGAATACGCACTTCTTCAGGTTCAGCGTTAGCCCGCAACTCATCAGTCTTGACAATACTTGGTCCAGATTTCGGTCGTGCTGCTCCTGTGTTGTCCCAAAAACGAGAACATCATCTAAATAGTTCAGCGTGCCTGCGCAGTCCTTGAGTACGCACATCATCATCTTCTGGAAGGCCGCAGCTGCTGAAGAGAGACTAAAGCACACTCGTGTGTAGCGAAACAAACCTTCGTGGGTTATAAAGGCTGTGAGGTTTCTACTCTCTTCTGCCAAGGGCAGCTGGTGATAAGCGGAGGACAGGTCCAACTTGGAGAAGGCCCTTGCTCCAGAAAGTTGATGAAAAATTTCTTCCGGGTGAGGGAGTGGATGGGAATCGATGACGACGGCTTCTTTCGGACGGCGGAGGTCCACACATAGGCGAATCTCTCCAGTTTTGCGCCAAGCGACCACTACCGGAGATACCCATTCAGAGGCGTCAATCCTTTCAATGACACCCGCTTCTTCTAGCCTTTGTAATTCCGTTGACACTTTGTGTCTAATTGCAATAGGTAAATGACGAAGCTTCTGTTGCACGGGAGTGACTGAGGGCTTTACTTTGATCTTGAGCACAAACCCTTTTACCATTCCCAGTCTACTTGAAAATAGGGCCGGAAATTTGAGAGCGTACTGAGGTACAGTATCTGCATTCATAGCTTGTACTTGGTGACATTCTCGTGTTGCAATTTCGAGAGAAATGTCTAACGCTTGTAGTAAATCGAGGCCCAGAACTGCTGATTCTTGTCTCACAACGTGAAAGTGTCCTGTTGTTTGTCTTTCACCAAAAGCAACCTTCGCAGTGAAGACTCCCAGTACTGGTATGGGTTTTCGAGAATAGTCAGTGAGTTGCGTCAGACTGTTGCGTAATGCTATGTGCTTGAAATTGGCCTGAAATAATGAGTTCGGAATGATGGATACCGACGAGCCCGTGTCAACTAGGAGACGTATAGGAGTGCCCTCCACTCGGATCTCGCAGTATATAGGCTCTGTCGGACCCGTTGTGAGAACTTGTGCTTCCGCTATGTTCTTAGCTTCTTTCGTAGGACGGGCGCTCTTGCAGACGGACGCGAAGTGTCCCTTCTTGTTGCACTTTTTGCAGAGATTGTCCTTTGCCGGACATAGGGGATTATTCGCTAGATGATTAGTAGAACCACATCTGTAACATGTATGCTTAGCGTTTTTAACTTTCTTCACTTGTCTTTGCTTGCTAATCGCTGCTACTTCAATCTGGTCAGGCAAGGTGGCTGAAAAGATGCGAGATTCCCGCATAGCTTGTTCTACTTGACACGCTATAGTGATAGCGGTATTGAGCGTAAGGTCCGGCTCCAACAGTAGGCGATCACGAACTTGCTTTGCCGCAACTTTCTCAACTAGTTGATCACATATCATTTCTTCTGTGAGATCGTTGAATCTGCATGTAGACACTAAAGCACGTAATGCTGTTACGTACTCTTCAATATTTTCACCAGGAAGCTGGCTTCTTTGCCGAAATTTGTAGCGTTCGACTGTTTTGTTAACTGTCGGTGTGAAGTAGCTGGTCAACTTGCTTACCGCTGTGGCGTAGGAACTGTGACTCGAAGTTGAGCCTTCAGACGTTGAAGTTTCCGGTAGTGCATACGGGCGAACCACCTCGGGTAGAGAACGGAAGATCCGCTGCCCTTCTACCCCTAGGCAATTCAGCAGGACGGCTGTCTTCCTGGCGTCTCCGAAACGCGTTCCTCCAGAGGCTTCCAAGTACGTATCGAATAGTAGATGCCATTCCGGCCAGGGAATAAGTGGCTTACCAGGTACAGCCAGAAACGGTGGCGGAGGTTGTAGGTTCATTATAGGTCGACTGCGCCAATTATGTTGTATCTTATAAGGGCGACTCCGACCACACGACGTAGTTACTAACTTTATTCTCTTCAGAATTAACGAACAGTCCGTTCCTTTTACCTCCTCTTCTTTTCCCCCCTTGTCACGTCTTCCTCTTTTCACAACATAACAGACAGGTTGTATCTATAGATGCTTCACCTCAAACGTGAGATAGGCTCCGGAGAACACCATAAGGTTTGTTGAACAGTTGTACAATTAATTAGACAGACAGAAGATTATCACGGTTTCTTTAAATTGTTCTTGATCACACTGAAAGACGATAAGTGTAATGTCAAAAATGAATGACAGAATAAATCTGGCACGTTACCTTTAGGAAGAAAATTTATCAGTCTTGTTAGTGTAGCAACCAGTTAGCAATGATTGGTTCTCAGTGGACCCACGCCAAGACCAAGAAAGATTTTCATGAAAAAAGGCTTCCAAGAGATGGATATTTTGGCGACGTTGTGGGAACTTTCCATTATATTTTGTTCCAGACAGTCATTACCTCTTGTGTGAGAGTCAATATTTTGAATACTTTCTGCTTATTTACTGTTGATTTCCTTTGAGCCACACAGCTAAGCAGGCAATTCATTCATTTGCCCTTGTGATAAGCTTAACACTGCACTGCCATTTATGGGTAACAGAAGCGACGTTCACCATAAAACTCTTAAGCAAAGCATTCCATACGTGGTGTGCACTCTGTTTATGCTGCGTTTTGTTAGAGCCAGAGTATCTCCACCAGTGGCGTAGCCACGGGGGGTCTAGGGGGGCACGAGTCCTCCTTACCTGCCACGGACAAACTCACGCAAATCGTGCAAATCCGAGGAGAAAAAATATATCATGGGGGACACCACTGTGACCATCACGAAAGTTCTTGCAGTTCATGGAGTCTACCTATCTTGAATGGTTTTCAAAGTAAGAGCTTTTCAAAATTCTTCCAGTCTCGTGACACAGCCTTACTGGCCATGACAGCCTACTAGTCTGTCAGCCTAATCATCTTTTTCGATTTTTTTTACTTCCGCATTTTGCGGTATGCACGAGCATGTGTGTGTTGTCGCACCCAAGATCGGCCGCGGGGGAGGGGATAAGGGGAAGTGGGGCGAGTTTTCGTATCGCCCCCCCCCCCTACCTTGGATGTCTGGCTATGCCGCTGATCTCCTCCGACGTTATAAGAAGAAAGTGTTGTGACAGAAAATGTTTGTTTGTGAGCAACGAAAGGTTCTTCTAAAACACGTTTGCATTGATTGTCACGTCTCAGGTTTTCATGAGCAACAAAAAATCGAAAAGGTTTAGTTGGAGAGGTGATGTCGAAGCTGTTGGCCAGACTTCAGTGGGCAGGTTTAGCTGGTGCTCCACATAGCACAGTATATCAACACATGCGAGGTGACATTATTTCACAATGGTGATACTCTAGTTTCATCACAGCCTGTCCTGACAGCTCCTGCACTGCCCTGAATCGCATACTGCTTTGAATGTTTTTGTGCACTAATGGTTTTTGATTTTGTGTGTGCATTTCGCATTCAAAACAAAGTGCATTTTTTGTATATCTACTTGTGGCTTGCTCAACAGTCGAGTTCACTAACAAGCAGGTGGGCACTAGTTGCAAGTTTTAAGGCGGAATCAACCCAATGTATTCTCTATGGGCATTGCTCTGGGAAGTTCATCTCGAAAACAACTGCAGTAATGAAGCAGTACGCCGAGCTGGTAATACATGGGCAAATTCTGCACGTCCTGACATATTTTTTATCTGAATACAGCAAATAGGCGAATTTAGACGATTTTTTGTTTCTGTGAATGCGAATACATGGAGTCCTATGGGGGCAGCAGAAATCACTTCCTCAGATCTTTCAGCGACGAAATAAACGCCTGAAAGATATGTCAGGACGTGCATCTGTGTCCCCTGATGACAGTACAAGCTAAGTTGCAACGTTAACCTTCGTCTTTAACCTTTGTCTTTAATTAGTACGTTTATTGGCGATTTCAAAGATATCGTGGTTACCGATGCCTTTAAATGGAGCCGAAATCCGAGAGCCTCGACGCTCTGTTTCGGAAGTCAGCAACATAAACATGAAACTCCTCATTGGCCTCTGTCGATGGAACTCCCCATTCATAATTTTAAAATAAAGTTGTTATTGTTGTTGCCCAATAAATGCATAAAAGAGAACTGCAAGCAGTGCAGAGAGGGTGGATCAGGAGCATCTTTCCTAAAGTAAGTAGCCGGCTTTTCCCACTTTCATGTGTGTGAAATTCTTCCACTATGTTTTTGAGTCAATTAAGTTTGTCTTTCCCTGGCCGTGCAGCTTTGTACATCAGAGTGGCAATATGTACAAACATAGCTTTTTATCTGTAACATTCACCCAAACCTTTTAATTTCAACATCAGAAATGTTTTACTAACACAGCATTGACAAGAGGGCACATGCCGCAAAGTAGCATGCCGCTTAGTACACACCTTATCCCAGTTACTTATATTTGTTTGATCCCATCTGCCATGTCTTTGTTCAACCATCTGAGAAAAGGTACCAAAAGAAGAAGTGCAAGTTACTAAGAAAATAACTGCATTTCAGATACAAGTACACACACATATAGGAGCACCTTGTATTTTCCTCAGTTACTTATATTTGTGTGATCCCATCTGCCATGTCTTTGTTCAACCATCTGAGAAAAGGTACCAAAAGAAGCAGTGCAAGTTACTAAGAAAATAACTGCATTTCAGATACAAGTACACACACATATAGGAGCACCTTGTATTTTCCTCAAGATAATACAAGCACTCAGATATTTTCACTCTGGGAATACGGCAAGCAGATGCTGCACCATCCCATTAACAGCTCCACTCGGGAAGGCTCTGGGGGTGCATGCACCTGTAGCTGGAGATTCTATAGCTTTTTTCGACACATTTGAAGGTGTATTATGCGTGTGCTACATGAAGATAAAGGGGGCACTACTTCTGTTGTTTCTGTAACATTGTTAATGAAAATTTGTCGCCCTCACAGGCTTCCACAACAACATACGGAACGATATTCGATATGGGTTCAGCGACTTGAGGAAGTGAATGTGAAATCCTACACTGACTGCAAACATGACCTCACGTGCTCCAGTCATTTTCAGCAATGCTCCTTTTATGGTGGGCGCAGTCGAGCTGTACTGAAGCCTGGTGCATGCCCTAGCGTTCCGGCACCAGGTCAACAAAGTATACACGTTCAGGTGATGGAGCTTACACCGTTTCATTCCTTGTAGTGTCAGTGTGCCTCTGTACTTCTCTGTGAATTTTCTCAATTTTATCCTGCTTGTGCTTGTGTGCAGGTCATGCAAGAGTATACCAACAGCAAAGTGTGTCTCAGATGCAAACCTCTTCAAGCATTTGCCATGAAGCCATGACACAGGAACGGCTCCACTTGGGCCATTCAGTTGAAAGTCTGCTTGCAGCGTACTTTTTGCTTGAGCAAGGGTTTTCAAATCCTTTAAAAAGTAAAGTACTAATTAAAAGTACACGATTGCTGCAGAAACGTAATTTTAAAAGCCAGAAAAGCCAAAAAAGGGTGGCCTGATAGTTTGTGTGAGGCATATTCATATAGCACGTGTTACATGAATAAAATGCATGTACTAACCACAAAACTATGGCTTAAATCTTTGTGCAATTATACCAAAACGAAGGAATAATCTCCAGCAAAGTGCGCGGGCACTACAACTGTCTACATCAAGCAGCTATGTGCTGCAACATGTTCTACATCGCGGCTGCTCAGTCGATCATCTCTTTTATATGGGGAGTACCGACACTGACAGTGCAGCGTGGCGTGGTGAATGCTCCTGTGTAATACAGTCAAAGCTGGTTGCAGAGAAAGTCAATGCAATTGTGTTTTCACTGAAACAAAATAGAATCATTTCTTGATTGATGAAGTTCACAAATTCCTTTATTTTATTAACAGTGCCCTCTCAAACAAAACCCATTTCTTTATGTATTGCAAAATTATAAGCCTCCCTTTATGAATCTCAATTAATTGTAATATTTTGCAGGAATATTGACCATTCATAAATTGTGTGTTAATTCTATTCTATACATTAAAGTAGACCACTCATGATCACCATCCATTCTTTTAATATAGAGGTGTACCTTGTAGGATTCTACCCCCTTGAATCCCACGCGGGGTTTAATCCAACCCGTCTTTTGCCGAACCGCTGCACCGAGAGACACAGACACAGGTGAACAAACACACTCTTTACTCGGTGACAAGGGCACCACTTGCATATCCTGTGTCGCGGATCCTCTGTTCCGCTCCAAGCCCCGCTGCCTACCTTGACAGCTGTCGGCAGAAACATTGCCCTCTCCCCCCATCGCGCGGCGCTTTTATCTCCTTCGATAAGCAGCGACTGTATCATGGGCGAACTGCAGCGCCCCACACTCTTCCCCCCCTTAGAGTTCACATGTCTGGCAGGTCCGGCATGTCGAGTATGAGTTCGTCCCGGGGTCCCGCAGGCGAGAGCAGGTGGGGCCGGAACCGACGCACAAGGGCGAGAGCTGCCTCGATGTCTTGGGGTCCAGGGTTGATTGCAGGAGCAGGGGGCGGTTGGAGAGCTCTGTTCAGGTGCAAAGGGCTCGCTCGATGTGTTGCTGGATGGAACTGGATGACGTGGCACAAGGGGCAGAGGCGTGCCATCTCTTCCGGTGTATAGAGGGCTGGGGGCTCGGTCGGGTGGCGGTCTTGGAGCGTGAGGCCTTTGAAAGGTTCGGGCACGAGGGCGACCGGGTCGTCGCGCAGCGGGCGCGGTTGGTCCCTCCATCGACGGTGCGACACGAATCCAACACTGGTGTCACCAGACAAGGTCGTCCACGTTGCTGCGTGGGCGACTGAACGAACGGCCGGGGCGACGTAACGTTGATGTCGGGACGCCCGAGCCTGGGGGTGGGCCGTAGAACCTTGTGGTGTACGGGATCTCGGTCGTGGCCTGCGTAAAAAAAATGGGAAAACGTCACCTCGGTTGCTTACGTGGGCGAAGGTTATAGCGGGTAATCCCGGGAACCCCGCCCTGGGCAGTAGTCTCTTGGGGGGATGTTTGACCGGCCCTAGGGGGACTTGAGTGAGAGCAGGCTTGCGATGCTAGATCGTGGTCCTCCTCCCACCTGCCGCTGTCCGAGATGCGCTGGCTGAAGGTCTTGAGGTCTTGTACGTGGACGGGGCACGTTTCCTCGTTGTCGCTGCAACGTTCGAGCCTGTAAGTGACCGGAGTTAGCTGTGCGCTTACCCGATAAGGACCGTCCCATCGATCAGCGAGACAGGCAGCAAAGCCTTTCGCTGCATCGCTAAGGGGATGTGTTCGCCTTAGGACCAGGTCTCCAACGCGGTAAATGACCTGGCGCCGACCTTTATTGTACTGGAGAGACTGCTCCAGTCTTGCGACCTCGAGACTCTCTCGTGCCAAACGAATGGCAGCCGAAATTCTATCGCGAAGATCATTAGCATACTTCGCGTACGAACGACTAGGCTGTGCGTGCCGTGTTCGCAGCGTGTTCTCCAGGGGGAACACAATTTCCCGTCCGAAATTCAAATAAGCCGGGGTAAATCCTGTCGACCTATTTTCCGTAGTACGGGTGGCAAAGCCAAGCTCCGTAAGACGGGCGTCCCAATCTTTATGCCTTTCGGTAAAAGATACCAACATCATCTTGATGTTGCGGTTAACCCGCTCAGTTATGTTCGCCTGAGGGTGATAAGGGGACGTCTTTACGTGACGTATGCTCAATGCAGAGCAACTATCGACAAACACCTTACTTGTAAAGTACGAGGCGTTATCCGTGATGAGCTGGTCCGGGAATCCAAACCGGGAAAAAACGTCCAGCAGTCTGTCCCAGATCTGAGCGGACACCAACTTACGCAGCGGGTAAAGCTCAACCCACTTCGTGAAGTGATCTGTAACAACTAACAGATACTGGTTACCACGGGGACTTCTGGGATAAGGACCCATTACGTCACATGCGACTATCTGCCAAGGTTTCTGGCTAACAATCGGTTGCAGCAAGCCGGGAGGCTGCCCTCCACGCGGCTTAGACTTCTGACATATCGGACAGCTGCTTGTATACCGCAAAACATCCTGTCTCATGCCTGGCCAAGTCGCGATACGACACAACTTAGAATAAGTCTTGCTGCCGCTACCGTGACCCGACAATGCAGAATCATGGAAGTATTTGAGGAATGACTTACGTAGCTTCCTTGGAACTACGATCCGAAAGGGGCTATCACCAATCTCCTCGTCGTCCGCCTGGGGAATGTACCGGACCAGGAGACCATCCTCGCTCAGCTGATAGGAGTCGTACCTCTCCTCAGCGTCTTCCGTGCCTTGCAGGTTTGCTGTTTCCAGCTACCTTGACACACGCTGACAAAGGCCGTCGGTCCTCTGCGCTTCCAGGATGTCGTTCCTGCTTACAATCTGTCCCCACGAGAGCACCTCCTCCGTGACGGTCTGGTTAACCGCGGCCACAAGCTCCTGCGGAATAACGACGTCCTCAAGGGGCAACGGTGCTCGAGGTAGCGCGTCTGCCACCTTATTTGAGGTTCCCTTCCGGTATTCCACCGAGAAGTCATATCGCTGCAACGTTAAACTCCAACGTGCGAGCCGTCCGGCTGGGTTTTTCAACCGCTTTAACCAGGACAGTGCCTGATGGTCAGTTTGAATAGTAAATTTCGCACCATCCATATACATGTCGAACTTATGTAGTGCGAACATGATTCCTAGGCACTCCTTCTCCGTCACGCTGTAATTGCGTTCGGGAGGCGTCAGCGTACGGCTTGCAAATGCCACGGGCTGGAGTTCACCGTGATGCTCTTGTAACAAGACTGCACCAAGGCCGTAATCGCTCGCATCTGTTTGAAGTACAAATGGGCGATTGAGGTCCGGGAGGTACAAGCGGGTAGTGTCCGCAATCGCTTTAGCGAGAGAGGTAAACACCTGTTCCTGCGCTTGTCCCCACGACCATCGTGCTCCCTTTCGCAACAGCCAAGTTAGCGGTTGCGTTAGGTCTGCGCATCGCGGTATGAACTGTCTATAAAAGCCAATCATACCGAGGAAGCGCTGCAAGCTTTTCACATCCGTCGGGCGGGGGTACTCAAGGATAGCCTTCAGCTTGTCCTCGTTCGGCCTGACCGTGCCGGACTCCACCTTGAACCCGAGGAGATCGATGCTGTTGGTAGCCAACTGCATCTTCCGGGGATTGACAGTCAATCCTGCAGCTTGCATGCGTTCTAACACCACTTTCAAATGAGAAAGGTGTTCCTGGAATGTACGTGAAAAAATTACTACGTCATCCATGTACGCCATAGCGAAATTGTATTTCGCATCGCCGAGCACCTCGTCCATCACTCGCTGAAAACTAGCGGGAGAATTAGACAGTCCAAAGGGCAGTCGGACAAATTCAAATAATCCCCTGTGACAGGTAAATGCTGTTTTCTCAACATCATCCGGTGCTATCGGAATCTGCAGGAATCCTCTACTGCAGTCCAAAGTTGTAAACACGTGGGCGGATCCCAACGAATACATGATCGAGTCTATCGAGGGAAAAGGGTACGAATCTCTTACCGTCACCTCGTTCAGTCGGCGGTAATCCACGCACAACCTTGCCGTTCCATCCTTTTTCGGTGCAAGAACCACCGGAAAAGCCCAAGGGCTGCGAGAAGGTCTCACAGCACCGGTCTCGATCATTTCATCCAGCGCAGCATCGAGGAGCTTGCGCTTATGCACACTCAAAGGCCGAGGATTACATCGCCAGGGCCTTGCGTCGCCGGTTTCTATCCGGTGCTCCAATGCATGGGTTAGACCTGGTCTCTCTGTGAACATACAGGAGAATGGCCGCAATGCTTAAGCGAGCATGCGTCGCTGGTCTGGGCTTCCTGGAAATCGTTTCAGGACATCCTCCAAAACAGCGGGTACGACCGTCGCCGTTAGGTGTTCTGCTCCGGAAAATAGCTCAACGGACGTAGATTGTCCAGCTCCGGGATCCTGGGTCTCCTCACGAGTCCGGTTCTGCTCCGTTTCCGGCGTCGTCCACTCCATAAATGGGTAGAAGGTAGCACCGCTTGCATGCTGGTAGCCTCCGCGACGTAAGTCCAGGACGAGTCCCATCCGGATCATCAGTCCCGCCAATCCGGGCAGGTAGATGAAGCGTTGTCTGACACGTTGTCCGTCGACGGTCAAAGTGAGACGTACTGCTCCTCCGGCTGGTACCACTGCATCTGATGCGAGCCGTAGGCAGGTCCTGGTCGTCCGTACGGAAATGTTCCGCTCCCGGCAGCAATCGTGGATGGTGTCACCTATCAGGGATACAGCCGCTCCAGTGTCCACCAAAGCCGCAACGTCCTTACTCAGAACGCGCGCCACGATAAACGGTCCGATGTTGCATATGTCATCTTGCGCTCGACATGCGAGCGGGACCAAGGCCACTACGTTATCAGACAAGATAGCATGGTTAGAATTCGCTTGCTTCTTATCAACATTTTCAGCAGCCGACGACAGAACTGAGTCATTCCCAATTACCGCCGCCGGCGTCCCGGGTTTCCCTGCGGGGGTTGTCTGGGGGTAGTAGTGGTCTGCTGCGGGCAGTTACGACGAAAATGACCGCGTTCACCGCAACCGTAACAACGGGGTTGTGTTCCTGCGTTATTACTTGCTCTAGAGTCGCGCCTGTCCTGCCGTGGTGCATGACGTGCATCACTGACTTCGCGCTCGCGCGGCTCTGCTCGTGCCGACCTCGCTCGGTTCCTTTGCTCATATGCAAAGGGATCCAAAGAACGGTAAACTGGCCCGGCGGACGAACCGCCGTGTGTTCCAACAGTCCCACGGGGGTTTAGTTCCGCGTCTAACGACTGTCTCGGCCCGTTCCATGCGCAGCTAGGCTCCAGCGTTTGTTCCGGACTAGGCGGTGGGCGGTACTGCAATTCCGCCAAAAAATCTGCTTGGATGACACGGGCTTCTTTAGCGAGGTCATCGAGGTAAGAAAAGCTTCGCCCCCGCAAATAAGGCTTAAAACGAGGGTGACATTGGCGAATAGCGCGGGCCACCTTGTCGCTTTCCGTCGCGAGCGGTTCACCTCTGCGGTACAGCTCTTGGATTGCCCGGGTATATTCCAACAGGCTCTCCTCCGCGTGCTGCGTTCGAGTCATGAGTTCCTCGCGCATACGCATTGCATAATCCGGGGGCAAAAATTCCTCCCGAAACAGCCGCTGAAATTCGGTCATAGACGGAAATGCGGGTTGAGACCGGCGCCACACAGCAGCTGAGCTTACCAATGCAGCGGGTAGTATCCGGCGCAGGACGGCTTCGTCGGTTGCTCCCACGGCTGTCTGGTAAGCCTCCAGGTCCGCGAGAAAATCTTCAACGGACTTGGCGTCGCTGTAGCCCGAAAATGTCGGTATCGTCAGGTTCAGGCGTAGCGGGGGTTCAGAGGACGGCTGGGCGGCGGACGTGCTACTGGGGAGCTGCTGCGACAATAAAGCGCAGAGAGCTGTCATCTGCCGAAGCAAGTCCTCCGCTACTGGCGGGTCGTCCTCGTAGACGGGCTCGAGAGGGGGCCTCTTGGGCGGCATGGCCAGCAAATGCACACTCCCGAACTACGAACAAAACAGCAAAAGCGACAGCGAGCGAAGGGCACGGGCGACAAATGCTACAAACTACACTGCAACCAGCCCTCCTCAGGTACCCGCGGACGCGGCTGTAAAGCATGTACCACTGCGCCCATACACCATGTTGCAAGCCCATTGGCCTAGACTGTGGGCGCGCTCCGATTGGTCGAGAACGTTTTGAAATCGCATTTTGTAGCGCGCATGTGCGTACAGCGTCTCGGCCGTTTCAGCATAGTTTCGAAATAGCATGGCCGGCATGTCGTCCTCCTGTGTTCGGTGGTGTCAATCGACAGAACAGTTTGCAGAAATATGTTCGCGGGTTTATTAGTTCGTCCTTGTGAGTCTACGCGTGTTGTGCTGTTTCTGGACACAACTGTTATCCCACGAACAATTTGTCAACTGTGGTGACGGAATGCTTCATGAGTTGGAGCGTGAAGAACAAGTTCGAGCGCCGTTGGACTTCGAGGACTGTCAACAAAGACAGAATTACGTGCCACACAAGCGGTTTTCGCTTCGCTATAATGGATGCACCGCAGGCAGCGAAAGAAGATGCTCATCATGAAATGGTACGCACTCATGAGACTCGCTCGGTATTAGGAGTTGAACGGTGTGTTCGTTCTGCTTCATGTTCGAACTTTGTCCCAGTGTGTCAGCAACGCAGTGGACTTTGTACGCACAGTGCACCCATGTATCAGATCTTTGAATTAGTGATTTGTATCAAATAAACCTTTATTTTACTCCAAAATCGCTTTAGTTATTTTGAATACCGAGTAACGGCGGCACGCCTGAAATCCAGTAGAAGTCGATGGTAGCCAGGACCGACGGAAAAGCCAGCCAGACATGGAGGCTCCTGATTGGCCGACTGGTTGTGCATAATATCCATCATGTCGCAATTTCATTGGTCGTGTGCCCAGTGTTGTGTGAATTATCTCAAACTATGGGCTCTATGGGGAGCTGTTGGAGCCTGCTGCAACTACACTAGCTGTCAGTGCCTCCCGGGCGTGCGGCAAGACGGGTCGGCCCCAACGTTGGACGCCAATTTGTAGGATTCTACCCCCTTGAATCCCACGCGGGGTTTAATCCAACCCGTCTTTTGCCCAACCGCTGCACCGAGAGACACAGACACAGGTGAACAAACACACTCTTTACTCGGTGACAAGGGCACCACTTACATATCCTGTGTCGCGGATCCTCTGTTCCGCTCCAAGCCCCGCTGCCTACCTTGACAGCTGTCGGCAGAAACATTGCCCTCTCCCCCCATCGCGCGGCGATTTTATCTCCTTCGATAAGCAGCGACTGTATCATGGGCGAACTGCAGCGCCCCACAACCTGTGTCGAACAGCCTGTGTACTTACACCACTATATTTACGGTCTGACTTTTTCAAGTTAAACTCATCTCCTACTGATTATTACCCTGAATCAGTTGAGCCCCAATTTTGAACATGATCTCTCTCTGAACTCCAATCATGTATCATATCTGCTAATTAGTGGCAATATGAATGTGTATGGTGTAAAATTATTTTAGTGCAAAAATAAACTATGCAAGGCATGTTTGATATCACAACATTCAGCATTTGTGACCATTAATTGTGACAACTGTATATTTGACTTCCTTTCAGTGGCACAGAGAAAAGAGAAAAATTACGAAGCTTATAACACCCAAATGCATCGGCAGCACCTGATGTCATCCTGATTTACAGATGGGAAACTGAAAGACTGTACCTCCACATTTTTCTTCCCTTTTCTAGGGAGCATACTTTTAAAAAAAGACAGACGCAAGTATAGTTTGCTCAGACGTAGCGCTGTAGAACAGCATCCCATCAACGACTGCGTTTTTACATGCTCCTTGGCAGCAGCAGCTACATGTCTGTTGACTACCCCGTGAAATAGCTTAATTTTACTGTACTGTTCTCTAATGAAATCGTGACTCGCATTAATAAACAGATTTTCTTTGTTGCAACAAAGTTGTGTGTGGCTCTCTCATTCACCTACACGTATCCCTCTACTTCGTGCATTCGATTAGCTATTCTGCCTGAATCACGGCAGACTGTGATATCGTACATCGACCTACAGAGCTCTGTGCCAAGTACCGTCAACATGCGCAGTTCATTCGATGCAAACAATTTGATGCATCTGTTAATAGTTAAATTGCATGATGCAGCTAGCACGATGATCCATATGCTGCGTACCTCACTTCGCTAAACTTGAAACGAATTCACAAAAACGAACGCAGGTCATCGTTCATGGTAGAAGTGGTAAATGGCACGCAAATGGCCACAGCACCGACAACACTACTCCAACAAACGCTACGACGTAAACAAGGCTTGAAGCCCGGAAGCCACAAATCACCAATTTCACAAAACTGTGCAGCATATTGTAGATCAAGAACTTCGAAAAATACGTTCCCTCAATACACAAACCGACGATTTCACATCATCTTCGCCTTCGCAGTGCTTGTTGTTGACATTAGGAGCATTTAAGCTTGGCTTGGACAAGTTGCCAGTTGGATGGCTTGGATTGTGTCTGTAATCTACTTGGATCCAAACAATCATCCAACTTTAGGCACAGTGTGCCCAGACACTTTATACTTTGCGCCAAGTATGGGGAGAGATATTTCTGTGCTAATAACTGTGGGACGTCTGATGGCTGCCGCCGCCGTTTGACGCGCTGAATAGGGACAAATAAATGGGAGGATGGCGACTTACTCCCACCTAGCGTGAGGTTGTTGTTTCAACCTGCCTTGGCGACGGGCCAGAACGGCGCGTATTTTATCATGGTGAATGACTTTGCCTGCTCTATCCGGCGTCAGCGTCGTGCATCGATATTCCTCACGCATGGCCTGTTACTGCGACCTCGGCTGCAATCAGTAGGACATAAATTGGCGTAATCGTGGCATAATGCACGATACAAATAGGTGTTGAAGAGAAGGTACGACTTGTACTTTCTGTGTGTCAGTTGCGTGATGTTTTCGGGGGTGCGCTTGTTTTATTACAGTGGTTCACGACCCAGTGTATGCTTCAGCCCAAATATGGAGCGATATATTTTTCAGTATTCATACCTGAATCTGGCATGGTCAAGATGTGGTGACATGTCATGCAACCAACACAAGTCGATGTGTGGGCGATGAGGTGTCCAGGATGTTACTAAGCGGCCGCTACGGGAAGGATCGCCGTGAAATGTGGCTTCAGAACGAGAAGACATGCCTTGATTTTGAACAAGTGCGTCGGAAAGACGCGTGAATTGTGTACCATTATTATTGTGTAGCATTCCACTCATGAGGACTTTTCGAACGCCGTGTGCGGCTGTGTTATATACAACAGCAGGTTCTGTTCGTCATAAATCAGACCATCTGTTTATGGAATTTTCTTATATCACCAAAATCTTAATAAGCAAAAGCACGTCCTATGTTACCGCAGCCATAGTGTACACCAAACCGGTATGTACTTGTAATAAACCCCTTGAATCTCATCGGACTTAGTTTTGTGTCATTAGATGATGTGGCAGGCATTAATAAAAACCCTGCGCAACCGGATGGACTCATGCAAAACTGATCAAAAGCATCTTGCCAGTAATGGAGTAACTCTCTTAGAATTAATGGGAGGTGATCTCTTAGATCACCACCAGAAAAGTTTACGATCGTGCAGCCACTCCATGCACAAAAAAATCAGTCTCGAATCGAACACGACTTCCTATAAAGGCACGAGCGTTTTGTAAAGCCGTCACAGTGCTCTCCGATGTTACCTGCGTGCAAAGCGCTGTCGTGGTGTTTTAGAAATGGTGGCGCACATAAGCGCTACCGAAAGTCACCCTGTAATTATAAACGCCCACGGATTCAAAGAGGCGATACAAAAGGTCCCGAACAAACCGCTTCAAGACAGTAAAGAATTCAGGGATATTACCAGGATTTTCGTCTCGGGGGAGGTGGGGGGGGGCACTCATATTTGTAGCTTTTCTGGTAGACAATTTGGAGGGGTGTTGCAAGATTTTCGGGGGTGCTGGGAAAATCCCTGCTAAAGACACTCCTCGGTGTCAGACCCGGACGTACGTGTGGAACACAAACGGAATCCGAAACGAAAGTAAACGAACAGTGTTGCCAACGCCTTTCGGAAAACCGTAATATCGTAGTATATTAGTATAGTAGTAAATTCGTAGAATGCAAAAGGTGGCAAACGGAATGCTTGATAGATGCTATCAGGGGCGGATTTGGGGGGAGGGTGAGGTCCTGACTCCTGATGTCCAGGCCCCTCTCCTTCAATTTCTGTCGTTACATAGATGGCAGGACCCCCCGCCCCTCAGAAAGTCCTGGATCCGCCTCTGGATGCTATGATAGTAGCTTCCTAGAAAGTTTCCTCTGGTGCTCATACACATGCACACGCAAAAGAACTCTTGCACAATCATGCTGTGCAACATCAACGAACATGATCCGTATCAGTTTCCTGAGGGGCTTCGGTGTACCATTATGTACCATGTATCGCATCCTGAACCATCAGTTGGTTCCGGATGCGATATCATGTTGCACAGCATGTTGCACAATCATGCTGTGCAACATGCCATCGCATCCTGAACGAACTGATACGGATAATGTTCGTCACCGCTCCACAGTCTACTTGGTCAAGTTTGTCTTCCGAGAAACAGCTCACATACTATGACAGCATGACATTACATAAACTATACAGAGGGTCCCAGAAAACGTGTGATTGAATTATAATTAAAAAAAAACTACACAATCTAAAATAATGCGGTCAAGAGCATTTGTTCTTACTAGGTTTTTGCCACCTCCTGACGTTAATGTCGTGTAACGTAAGTTTAATTATGCGCATTTTTGCGAACTGAAGTCGGAAATTTGGTAAAGGTACTTTTTTTTAGTAAAGGTCACTTTTTTTACCCCACCAATGTGAAGAGGGTGTCCAATTTACTCAAATTAATGATAATTGACAGGGATATTCATGGGCTATCCCATCAGAAAAAATAGCCGAACATCATGCTCTACAGAGCTGGCGCGCGACAAATTTTTCAGCGCAATCCTTGTCAGTCCGACGAAACCCAGACCACACCTACAACGCAGAAAGAGATAACCACTGATCTCGATTGTAAAAGGCTGGATCGCGGATAGGGAGCGCAAGCGTGAAGAAACCGGCCGCCATCTTACTGTACCCACAACAGTCGCCGCAAGTAGTATTGGATAAACACGACTTAACGAGCAACATGACACCTTCCTCCTCTCTCACCCCCCCCTGTTACCCCCAATTTTGCAATTTGCACCCCCACCCAATTTAAAAAAAAAAATTTTTTCGATTTTTTCACTTAAAATCGCTCATACACGCATAAGAATGTGATAATAGAGCGTAGAATATAATTTTCAATTAATAAATTCAATTACTATTCATTCCAACGAGAGAGAGAGAGGAGGAAAATATCAAATTATCGTTAAGTCGTGTTATTCTATAACGAGACACACGAAAAGAAGCGCACATACGCATAAATGCACTTTCTAAACTCATTTAATAATTCAAGTCATTACTATACACATTCAATTCATTAATGTGTCAGTCCAGGTTCGGTAACAGCATCAGCCCATGGGCGCCGCCATTTGCAAAGCGTCACACCAGGCAGGTCGGAAAGCATCACGTCAGGTGGCAGCACCGCTGTCATCATGGGGACTTCCGTGGAATGCAGAAAGAAACAAAACAAAAAAGTGCTAACGAGGGGAAAACACGCGCGAAAACAAGCACACACAAAGTTTTCACCATCGCGAATATGTGCGGGCATGCACCGGCGAGAATAGCAACAATTGCAAAGCGTCACACCAGGCAGGTCGGAAAGCATCACGTCAGGTGGCAGCACCGCTGTCATCATGGGGACTTCCGTGGAATGCAGAAAGAAACAAAACAAAAAAGTGCTAACGAGGGGAAAACACGCGCGAAAACAAGCACACACAAAGTTTTCACCATCGCGAATATGTGCGGGCATGCACCGGCGAGAATAGCAACAATTGCAAAGCGTCACACCAGGCAGGTCGGAAAGCATCACGTCAGGTGGCAGCACCGCTGTCATCATGGGGACTTCCGTGGAATGCAGAAAGAAACAAAACAAAAAAGTGCTAACGAGGGGAAAACACGCGCGAAAACAAGCACACACAAAGTTTTCACCATCGCGAATATGTGCGGGCATGCACCGGCGAGAATAGCAACAATTGCAAAGCGTCACACCAGGCAGGTCGGAAAGCATCACGTCAGGTGGCAGCACCGCTGTCATCATGGGGACTTCCGTGGAATGCAGAAAGAAACAAAACAAAAAAGTGCTAACGAGGGGAAAACACGCGCGAAAACAAGCACACACAAAGTTTTCACCATCGCGAATATGTGCGGGCATGCACCGGCGAGAATAGCAACAAGGGTCATTGACAGAATGGCGTACAAGGGAATTGCGAACATGTTTGGGCATGCACGGACAAGAATAATAACAACAAGGGGAAGACTTTCTGCTAATCGCAACAAGGTAAATCGACAAACATACACTACTCCAATACACGCTGACAAGTAATCGCAGTTAGGGGGTAGGTAAACGCGTCAACAGAAGAAGTATTAAAACGACAACTCACCGACATCCAAGCATATCTGTGTGCACACACACACACACCGCCCTCCATCTTCTTTACATGACTAAAGAGTTCACCAGCACATCAACGGTCACGATACGAGCGACGCGCCAGACGTCCGCACCCGACGAGAGGCAAACAGAAAACTGAATCTGGCGCCCTCTCCGCGGAGCATACGTCACACGCGCGCGCGCTCGCAGCGCCACCACGTCTGCCGTCGGACGTTTCGGTTTTGGTCTCGTCGCCCTTCACGTCTCGCGCGCTCGCAGCGCCACCACGTCTGCCGTCGGACGTTTCGGTTTTGGTCTCGTCGCCCTTCACGTCTCGCGCGCTCGCAGCGCCACCACGTCTGCCGTCGGACGTTTCGGTTTTGGTCTCGTCGCCCTTCACATCTCGCGCATGCGCTTCGAGCACGGTGGTGGTGGTGGTGGTGGTGGAGGATTCGCTTTCGTTCTGACGCCCATTTCTTTACGTTTTTTATTTGGAAGCGCCGTATAAAGGGAGAGCGCGCTATCCGCGCGTTATCATTCAGGCCAATACTTGGAAAACACCATGTGTGGTTTATTCTCCTGCGTTTCTCGCCGTCGCCAGGAAAAGACAAAAAACGAAGAACTTCGCGAATTTATTCGCGGCATCGTGGAGGAAGCTTTTCAAGTCCACCGCCTGGAATGGTTGCAAGCACGTCAAGAAATGTGTCAGGACAAGATGAAGACGCTCGACCGCATCTTAGCGGCGGACAGACTGACGAGAAAAAAGTCCACCTTTAGTCTGGATAATCTGTATTGGGAACGCAGTTCGGACCTCGAGGACGACGACGACGTGTAAATAAAAGCGATGTATTTCTCTACGAGTCTCAGTCTCTTCTTTTTCTTCGCGCAACGTGTGCACACACGTCATGTCTAACCCCGAACCTTTTCGTTTCCGCCATCCTTTTCGTTGTATTTTAAGCGGCCCCTCCATGTGCGGTAAATCCACATTCGTAACGAACGTGTTGAGGAACCTGAACAACGTCGTGGACAAGCCTCCCTCGCAAATATTCTACGTGCAGAAATATGCGTCACCGAGCATGCAGGACGAATTTGGGGACTCCGTAAAATTTACCAAGGAGCTACCTCGCGAGTGGGATACGTCGCGCGCCACGCTCATCATCGTCGACGATCATATGACCGACGCCAATTCCTTGAAGGAGGTGACCGATCTTTTCATTCGGGGTTCTCACCACGCCAACGCGTCGATCTTCTTACTCGTACAAAACATCTTTTTCAACAGTAGCCATTTTAGAACTATATCCTACAACGCCAGTTACGTCGTCCTGTGGCGCACCGTGCGCAGCGTGCACCAGATGGAACATTTCGGCCAACAGCTATTCGGTAGAAAAAGATTAGAGTATTTTCTGGACGCATATAAACAAGCGATGTCGTCACCCCACGCTTATTTACTCGTGGATCTTCACAACTATACGCACGAGGACCACAGGTTGCGTAGCAATATTTTTCCGAGAGAACGTCAATATATCTACGCTCCGAAATGAATCTCCGTCCTCATCTCACTTTACTCAAAGTACTTTCCACTTTACCCCCTCCGCGCCGTCGTCACGTCTTGAGACGTTCTTCCTCCTCCGACATGAAACACCTCTCCGAAATTTGTCTCAATGTGTTGAACGGAAAAGTGTCGTTGGCTCCAGATACGTTCGCGCGTTTGAAGAAGCACAAACGCTTCTTACGCCGGCTCGCATACAAAAAGATTCACAAGAATCCGCAACGTTTGAAGCACTATCTGTCTCAGCAGCGAGGGCAGGGCGTTCTTTCGTCGGTGGTTCCTCTCCTGCTTTCCGCCGTGTTGAACCTTTTCGACAATGGCCAAGAGAATTGAAGTGACCACTTCTATCGGAAATATTCTTTCTTCTAAGGAGAGTGACGACGTCAAAGTGAAACTCATACTGCAGGCACTGTACCGCATACTCAAGCAGTACGGATTCGATCCCTACGACAATAAAAACAAGACGTCCGACGCTACAAATGACTTTGACTATTCGCTCCTCTCTCCAGAGGTTGACGAAGAGGAAGCGGAAAGAGTCGTCTCAGAATTAAAAAAAGTTATTTCCTGGGATAGCGAGGGTTGTGTCTCCGTGTCGGGCAAGCCCATCAGGCACTCCTCCGTTTACGAACTCGTTAATTATTTGTTACAACGTAAGACAGGGAAGAAACCTTCCTGGTTCCCCAAAGTCTCGAAACTATTGCGCCTGATTTCCCTTCCCAAACCTCGCGAGTCTCAGCAGCAGCAGCAGCAGCAGCAAGCCTCAATTGCGTGGACGACTTATGGAGGGATATGAGAAACCAGAGGGTGGTTTGGGGGGCGTGGACCGCTATAGAAAAGCGCATCACTTGAGCAAAAAGAAGGCTCTTGCCATTCTCAGAAAGCTGGACGCCTACACCCTTCACCATCCGGTGAGAAGAAAATTTAATAGGAGACGCATCATCGCGCTCAAGATCAACGACGTGTGGCAAATGGATCTCGCCGACTTTTCAAAATACAAGAGATTCAACGGTGGCTACCGCTACATTCTCGTGGCGATTGATTCCCTCTCCCGCTTTCTGCGCAACCTCCCGCTAAAGACGAAACGCCCCGCCGAAATGAAAAAGGCCATGATGCGATTTTTTCGGGGTGGTAACGTACCTACACGCATCTTTTGCGACAGAGGCGGGGAATTCTACAACAAGACCGTCAAGGAGTATCTCTCACGAAAGAAGGTACACTTGTATTCGACCTTCTCTCCAGTAATCAAAGCATCGCAGGCAGAACGCGTGATACGCACTTTACGCGACAGAATATTCCGTTATTTTAGAGTAACGGGAAAATACCACTTTGTTTCCGCGCTTCCCAAGATCGTGCGCGACTACAACAACACCAAACACAGGACTTTGGGCATCAGCCCGTCCGAAGTCACACCCGAAAACGAATTGGAGCTGTTCAATAAGATAAATGGGAAGCCCGTCGTACCCTCCGTGAAAAAGAAGCTCAAACTGGGGGATAAAGTGAGGGTCCTACTTCACAGAAAAGGTTTTCATAAGAGCTCGGAAGGGAGTTGGTCGCCTCAGATTTTCACCGTCTCCCGCCTGAGAGACACCTCTCCTCCCGTCGTACACCTGGAAGATTACCGGGGTAAAGAAGGGGACGGATCTTTCTACCCGGAGGAGGTACTCGTCGTAACCCGAGACGCCAATCAGCCTTGGCCAGTAACGAAAGTGCTGAGAAAGAAGCAACTGAACGGTCAGAGCTTCTCCTTGGTTCGCTGGTTCGGTTACGACAAAGAACACGACAGTTGGGTTCCGAGCAGCGACGTGGTCAAGATTGGGAAATGACGTCAGACATCTACGTCCACCTGCTCTCGAACGCCAGCATGGATAAGTTTCCTTCGAATAAACTCAATGCCTTCACGGTAGCTTTCGATACTCCCCTTCAACTCTCGGATCGCTATAAAGTCGGCCTGATGGATCTCAGCATAAGTAACGATTTTTTAAATATCGGATACGAAAAGCAAGATGCAAAAATCGAGGTTTCTTTCGAGGACACGGTCGAAGCCGGGAGAACTTTTCGCGTCACCTCGGATCTCGAGAGGGATTTGGGAAAAGCCCTTTCGGAATTTAGCGTTTCTTTCGTGTACAACCCTGTTGGAAATTCCTACTTGACTCCATATGGTATTATGACACCAGGTCCTACATGATGAAGGAACCTACATACAAATAGGATCCTGTTTAATTGTGGGTCCTACATGCAAATGCGATCCTACATATAAACAGGATCCTATTTGGTTGTTGGACCTACATGCAAATGCGATCCTACATATAAACAGGATCATATTTGATTGTGGGACCTACGTTGGGTCCTACATGCAAATAGGTCCAAGTCTCTCGTGGTGATCCTGTATAATTTGTGCACCCTATTGTGCTGTGTATATTAGGAAATAACAAATCATGCAGCTTCTGTTTTTTTATTTTTTATTGATATCGTTCATCATCCCTCTGACATGACTGTTGAACAATCACACTCTTGCCTGATGTACAGCGTCTTCAACACCTTTACAGATCATGCTAGATGATAGCTCTAAGATACATTTCTTGTAGGCATCTGAAACAATAAAGTGAGTTAGGAAGCTAGATTTAACAAGGGATAATACATTATGTGTCACATAAAATATGCCAAACTCGCGCACAGGTTAACCAGACTTCCCACATATGCTGTTACTTGAGGTCCAAAGACAATGGTTTTGTTTGTTAGCAGTAAGATCAATTAACTATGACAACTGGGGCTACAGCAAGGGTGTCAGTAAGGCATTACCTGAACAGGGTGAAAACAATGCACGTTGAGTTATAATATCCGCAATTATTTACATTCTGTACATATTCCTTCCACACTCGGGGAAAATATGCATGTCCCAAGCTGAGTTATTATGAATTAATAACCAAAAAAGGAAGATCTGTATCTTTAGAGCACCGATACCCTGTAGCAGGGCCGCTGAAGCATCACACATGATATCAACCTGATGTTAAGTGATGATACAGGTTAACCAACAGGGTAAGAGCACAAGATTACAGATGGAGGATAAGGAAATAGGTAACAATAGGGTAATAATCGCACTGAGCGGATAAAGTTATAGGAACCCACACGCTAGGAAGAATACAACGCAAAAGGTGCACGAAACATGCACACAACTAACCTTCAATTCACGAAATCCAACAGCTTTCGGTCTTCCAAGGTACACACACAGAAACAGGTCCAGATACCACTAGTAAGGCATGAAATACAGTCACAGCACTGCGGGGCACCAAAACCACCAAAACTACGACGAAAGACGCTTCCCGAACGAGAGCTCTCTGGACATGCGTCCGAACGCTTCCAAGATTTCCCTTCCAAATGAGCTGGAGGAATTCCAAGCTCCAACGGCGCCACCTGGCTGTAACGGCTCTCCACCATGCTCTCCTCGCGCTACATCCAGAAAGCAGAAAGTCGCGCGTACGGGTGACCAGTGCCATTGGAAAGAGGACGTTTTTCCCGTCAAAATAAGTCTTCAATCACATTTCTACGCCAACAAACAACCGACATCGAAAAAAATGCCCCCAGCCCCATGTATAACGAGCCGCTTTTGCCATGTTGTCCTCACTCGAGAATGGAGAGAGATAAAAAGATCCCGCAAGTTTCTAGCCGTTCGGTGTTTGGAGTGCACGAATCCGTTAATAGGTGATTCAGATCTCCCACAGGGTTCAAACCTAAAAACAGGGCCGAAGGTTGCAGAACTAGGAGAGTCAGCCTAAGGAATTTCGGGAATAACGCCATAACCTGTAGTAAATAGACGGAAGTTGCGAACTGAAAAGTTGTAGAGCAAAGAACGAAGAACACGCATCCAAAATTTCCAGTAAATTGGACGTTATGTAAGCGAGATTACGGCACTAAAGGAACGGCACTCACGGAAGCGTCTCCGAGCAGCGTCAGCCAGACTTGCTGGCGCCAGTGCCATGACTCTCCAACTCCAAAGCCCATATCTGGGGAACGGAGAGTCGCGCGCTTACGGGATTGAAGCGGTTGGAAAGAGCACGTCAAGAGCTTCAAAACTATGTCAAACACGACTCTGTAGGTGCTATTAAAACGGTTTTAGGGAAAAAACAGCCGGCAGTCCCATGTATTGGGAGGAGTGTAAACACGGAAACCTGTACCTCGAGAAGCAGAAGACTTTGACAGCTGTAGTAAATTTTGCCACGTTCACCGATTTGAGGCGAGTACACTCTAGAAAGATGAAAACTGTCCATCGCGGGCTTCCGTCCGAAAAAGGGCGTCAAAGCTTAGAAAAACAGAGTTACGAACGCGTCTCTGCCCACAACCCCCGAACCGCTAAAGACCGACCCATGGTTCCATTTGACCGATCGTAGAGCGACTCAAGTCCTACTAGGACGGAAATTCTGGTGTCGACATGACCAGCGGGGCGGATGTTACGGAGCTCCGAATGCATCGGAAGTGCAGACGGAGGCCTGGAATTTTCAAGTATCTCGACTACTCTTAGGATTCCTGCGAGCAATGAGCGTGTACGTGAAGGCGAAGGATTGGGGAATCCGTGACAACAAACCACGTCCTGATAGAACCGGTTTAGTCCTAGAAATTAGACCGAGAACCCCATCGACACCGCAATGTCGCTCGATGGGGTTCAACCGCCACCTCGACCTGTTGCGCACTACTGTCGAAGTTTGTGCTTAAATAGCACTCAAAGGAATGCACGCATCATTGTATGCTTGATGGTTCGTCGACTAGTAATGGACATACTCTACGCATGTTCCATAAATGAATGCCAGTCCATTCACTTGTTTTTAACCTAAAAATATATATTTAATTGCAGTGGTTCTAATAGAATTCGCACTTGATAACCTGCCGTATGTATGCGCGTTGGCAAACGTGATTGAATATGACTAGTTCGTTCTAGGCCCCAGTTTTGAAGGATATATATAAATATATGCAATCAAATAATGTTTGTTGCTGTGTTAATATATCACTTCCATATCTCAAAATAATTCCCCACGTCCTCCACACATGAAACCAAGCAGGTCACGTACGATCTCCCATAGCTCCTTTTTGATGCCTTGTAGGATCCTACAAGTCTGCTACGTAGCCGGATATAGGCAATGTAGTGTCCTACAACTCTCCTATATTGCCGAATATGGGACAAGTAGGACACCACAACTCTCCTACATAGCCTAATATGAGACATGTAGGATCCTATGACTCACCTATATGTGAGTGAATATAGGACATGTAGGATCCCACAACCTTCCCACATGATACAAAATAGGACATAAAGGATCCTACATCAATTTGTATAGGATAAATAGGATCGCATACAACCTATTTGGCTTTTTTTCAACAGGGAATAAATCGCGATACGACTTTGTATTACCCGAAGACGTGAAAGCCGTGGAATTGGACCCTCGGCTCGCACAGGCGCTCGACTCGTTACTGGCATCACGCGAATCAGGTCGTGCGGTGAAGCCTCTTAAAATGAGCGAGCGCGAAGCCACCTCCATCTTATTGGAGCACGCCGCACCCGTCGCTTTCGGCGACGTCACTTTGAATTCGCAAACCACGTCCCTTCGTAACACACTCAACAAGTATTTCCAGACGCACAAGATGGAAGCAACGCTAGAATTCGCGGATAACGTCTACTCTCTGAAAACACCGAAAGAGTTCAACATTCCAGAACCTTTTTTAAAGCTGCTACAGTTCACACCCGTCGAGGGGCAAGAAGGAACTCTGCGCACCTCGCTCCCTGTAACGCGTCAATTTTCTTTCGTGATCAAGACGAAAATTCCTCGATCATTGCAAGTACATCTACCTCCCGGCTATTATGCTACGCCCCAAGCACTTCTGGATGCGATTAACCAACGCGTTGGTGAACGCGTGCACTTCAGCTTCGATCGAGCCGAACAGAAACGTAAAATTCGGCTTTCCGAGGGAACCTCCACCCTAAGACTTTCCGAGTACCTGGCCGTGCTTTTGGGTTTCGAATCGCGTACCCTGTTCACATGGGAGGAGGAGGATGCCACGAGCTCAGTCGAGGTACTCCTGGAACCTCCATTTCACAACATAATCGTCTACACGGATATCGTAGAACCCACCTACGTGGGGAGCGGAAAAAAATCGATATTAAAAATACTACCCTTTTATTACGAGAAAGACAAGCACGTCGTTACCTACACGTTAGATAACATCCAGTATTTTAACCTGTCTCAATTCGAAATTCCCTCAGTGACGATCGTTCTCGCAGACGAAACGGGAAGACGTTTACCGTTGCGATCTAAAGGTAGAACCAATCTAACGTTGCATTTCAAATATGTACCGTAATTCTTCAAAAATAATCCCCGTGTATACGGGTCCCCTTTTTCAACGCGGTGGCGGTGTGTTGAGCAACATATCCAAATTTATTGTACCCATCTGGCAACAAATAAAACCTATCGCCAAGAAAACGTTAAAGCGCTTGGCGCGAAATTTGGCCGACGGCGAAGGAATATCGCGCGCAGTAAAAAAAACAGCAATTGCGACGGGGAGAGACGTGTTGGATTCCATGCAGGGCTCGGGGAAGAACAATGGGAGGATACGCCGCAAAAGACAACAAAAAGCCACACCTGTCGAAGCACCTGCAGACATCTTTGGTTCTTTTTGAGCGAGAGGGTCACATATCCACTTCGCTCCCGTCATGACGTCAACGAAAGGAAAAATACAGACTCAACGGTCACCGCATTGTCTTACGAGTGACGTGATGATATTCGACCGCCCTTCTGTTCAATACGGAGTGGAAGATACTTCGTACCAACTTTTTTATCCGGTCAACGGAGTAAATAATTCCGTGATCGAGTTTTGTATTCAAAATTTACAAAGGGCGCACTTGGATCTCTACGGTAGCTTTGTGTCTTTGACCGCGCGCATTGTTCGCGACGACGGGGAAGAAATGGACGAGAAAGATGTCGTTTTCCCAATAAACCATCTGTTGAGCGGCATGTTTAAGACGGTCACCGTTTATGCGAACAACAAGCTCGTCAGTTCCAACGAGTTGTACGCCTACAGGAGTATTTTGGACGTCGTGCTACATTCCACGCCTATGGCTCAAGAAACAGTGCACGCGGCTGGACTCTATGTCGAGGACGACGAACATTTAAAGAACGATTACGACGTCTCGTCTCGCGGTCCGAAACAACGTTACGAAACGACGAAGGGTGGAAAATACTTTAACCTGGTCGGTCAGATCAATACCGACCTGTTCCAACAGCCGCGACTGATGCTACCTGCCGTCGAAATTCGCATCATTTTCCTATTAAACAACGACGAATTTAAACTCGTATCGGTCCCGAAAGACAAGAAAACGTACAATTACGAGGTGGACATTAAAGAAATGACGTTACACTTGAAAAAGGTGACGCTGGCACCTTCCCTGTTTTTGGAATACGAGCGGCGCCTTCAGAGCACACCTGCTATCTACGTCTTACGCGGATTGGAAACCAAAGTGCGGAGTTTGAGTGCCGGGAGCTTGGACGCTCACTTTGAAAACGTTTATCCCGAAAGGGTGCCTTCCAAATTATGCGTCGTCCTGCTCGCCACGTCCGACTTTCTCGGTGACATCCAGTCGAACCCCTACAAATTCCGCCATTACGACCTGTCTCATTCGATGCTCTCCGTGGACGGTCAGCAAGTGCGAGCCGA
This sequence comes from Ornithodoros turicata, assembly GCF_037126465.1. NCBI lineage: Eukaryota > Metazoa > Arthropoda > Arachnida > Ixodida > Argasidae > Ornithodoros > Ornithodoros turicata. The sequence goes on from NW_026999409.1 coordinate 104,106, forward strand.
GTACGACTTTCAGAACGACCTCGTCAAAATTCCCTACTTTAACTTCTTGCAAGAACTGGGAGAGAAACATTTCAAGTATAGCTACGACCGATTTAAAACGAACGGGTTCCTTCTCTACTTCAACTTGGACGTGGACAAGTGTTCTTCTCCTTCGCATTTGAACGAGTGGCGAAAAGGAAACGTTCGCCTGCAATTACGTTTCGCTAAAGCCCTTCCACACGCGGTCACCGTCCTCTTGATTTCCGAGTGTCCCAAGCTCATGTGCGTCGACAAGGACCGCACGGTCACCTTCCCATAGAACAAATGTACGAGAGCGACATCTTGGAACTCGTGTCCCTGAACCCCCTCGCTTCCTCCATGCTGAGAGGCATTTGCGCTTCCGACGAAGCCTTCGTTTTACGCAAGCCCGGCTATTTAATCATCAATACCGAAGAGCGAAGAAATCGCGGGCAGCACTGGGTGCTTTACATGAAAAACTACGACGGGTCTGCAGTGTTTTTCGACAGCTACGGACTTCCCCCCATCGAAGCAAACCTTCGAAGGACTTTACTAGTGGACGAGTATAACGACCAGTGTATTCAATCACCCTTTTCGCCTTACTGCGGGCTTTTTTGTATCTACGTAGCCACGCGCATGTCGAAACGCTACAGCTTGAAAAATTGTGTATCCATATTTTCCTGTAACCTCGAAGAGAATGACGAAACAATAAAACGTCTCCTCGTGAGCGAACTCGTTTCGTAAAAAATAGTCTATTTATTCACGACATACACAAGACCCTTGCGAGACGATCTTCCAACGTGCTGACCCGACGCTCGCCGTCGTTGCCGGTCACCGTGACGTCGAGGGATGTGTGGAGAAGCCAGTAGCGACGGACGATAGGTCGGTTGAAACCCGCGTTGATGAGACACGGGTCAATTGACAGTCCTCGTTTATACTTTTCCAACAGCTCGAGCTTGTAATCTACGAATCGCTTCATTTTCTTTGTAATCCTCCCACTGGCGCTGAACAGACGTAAGGGTATCGTCTTGAGAATCGAGCGAAAGTCACCCTCGCAGCCATCACCGTGAATATAATCGCGTAATCGTAGCAAGTCCCGATACATTCGCATTTGCACAAAGGTTGCAAACCGCTGCTCGGGCGTCATGACTGAGACATGAATGAGAGTAGACAACCGTTTTTTTTTTTTTTATTTATAGTGAGAGGTTACATGAGAGAGAGAGAGAGAGAGAGTTAGCCTCCAGCTTTGGTTTCGTAGCCGGGAAGACAGCCCAAATACGGGCGAAGGCTCGAGTCTAACCAATGGCTGGGGTTTCTCGACCAAAGTCCACCGCAACGACAGGTTCTCAGCTGATCACCAATCCGCAAAAAGAACGTCTTCGGAGGAGGCTTGAAGGTTAGGACCAAGGGCAGATCTCCCGTCAGTAGCCATTCGTAATCTGCACGAAAGGAGTGTAAGAAGCACGTATTTTTAAAAAAAAACAAAAAAAAAAAAAAACACAGATACACGCCACAGTCTTCTTCAGTCACAGAGTGACACTGATGATCCATCTCCTCCATCTTCTTCTTCTTCTTGTTCTTGTTGCTTTACGAGACGAATTCCTTTACAATGTACGTCGAACGGTACCGTCCGACAGCCGAGAAACGGTCGAATCAATCGGTCCGTCCAATGCTTTTGCTCTGAAAAAATGTGACTGGTTATAGAACGCATTAAAAAAAATAACGAGGAAGCGTACCTTTGGACCACAAACCACCGCAGTTGGTGCAGAAGAAGCGTGCGCTGCCAATCTCCCGAAACACGTGAGGTGGGAAGAAACCGACTTCACGAGCCGCAAAGTTGTTGAAAACTGAAAACGAAACACTTCAAACAAACTTTTTTTCTCAAAAACGGCCATCACTTACGAGGATCTTCCAAGCTGAGCATGGTTTTCTATACGATTGCTCAAACTGTCGCTACTGCTTCGAAATTTATACTAACGTTTATTCCCTCTCTCTCTATCGTCCTTGAACGTGTTGGGACATGTTTGGAAACAGCGGTCAGAACCATCATTTGGAAGCAACGATAACAACTGTCTTATTAACATTTGAATTTGCGCGCGCGCGCGCGCGCGTCATATTGAACGAGAAAATGGCGGTTTCCCGTAAGCGATACTATTACGCCGGATGCATGCGAGCGTGAGAAAGCACGGTTATAAGATGGACCGTTCCTCTTGCCACCTCATCTTCTATTCCCTGCCTATCATCAACCAACCAACCAACCAACCAACCTACCAAGCGATATGGCTCGTCGTTTCCAATCCATCTTCGACCTCCTTGTCCACATCCGTCCCCTCTTTGGTAAGTCTGTTCGACATTGTATAGCGTCTTGTTTATTTATTTATTTATTTATTTTATTTCATGCATTTCTGTAGGGTTTACAGTTATCGCAGTGGTAGAAGCGTTCTTCCAACTGATACCGGCGACGGGGTGCGACGTCCCCCGCATGGACGTGGAGGCCTTCTTTCAGTGCTTCACGTTCAGTGAGGACGTTGAAATTCAGGACGCAACGGTGGCAGTTTTCATGGGCTACTACGTGACTGAGTGGACGCAGATTGCTATGCGTCGGGGACTGGACGGAGAGCTATTTTTTAGACTCCCCCGAAACTTAGAGGGAGAGCTCTGTCTTGAAGGTAATCTTCCCCTAAGTTTTGAGGCCGCAAGAGCGCCTCCTCCGGTCCCTCACCACTCAGTGGAACCAAGTGAGCAGTGCGGATGGAGAGACATCCTCGAACGGTGGTGCGAACGCAAATCCCGTAAGTTTTCCGAGAGATCTTTCTTGTTCGATGTTTCATTCTTTTTGTTTATTTCTATAGGCACGACCCTTGGATCCTCGATGAACATGACGAGGAGGAGGAGGAGCAAGGAGGAGGACGTCGACGAGGTCGAATAACTGTATATACCGAATAAAAATTTTCCCTGTCTTCATTCTCTCTCTCTCTCTCTCGCGCGCTGCGCTAGCTAATCGTTCGTGAGAACCCTGCTCAATAGAGGAATACGAAACCGTGCAACCTGAGCATGACAAGTGAATATGTGGGAGCAACCTACCCAACATGCACTCAGTCAGTCAACCAGTTAGTCTTCATTCGAAACGTCCATCCGAAATTCGCGATGAGGCGTTTCGAAAGTGTGACGCACTTGTTGCGGGTCATGGAGCCGTCGAGTGGTGAGTGCTCATCATCATAGAAAGTGTTGTTTATTTATTTATTTATTTAACATTTGCATAGGGTACACCATCCTGGGTATCGTGTCGCTGTTCTTCCAACTCGTGGATTACCAACGACGTCCCCAGGGTGGTCTTCGAGGACTTTTTAGAGTTCCTCGTTTTTCCCCCTGGACGACGCCGTTGAGGAGGCCCTCAACACCATCCTCCTCGCCTATTACAGGGTGGAATGGGAGGGCAGGGGTCTACATCGCCACCCGTTATACCAGAACCTTGTGTCAGTGCCCAGGAGCCTGGTGGATGACCTCTCCGACCTCGATGTCGATGAGGCCATCCCCCTATCCACTGGAATGATCGAGGAGATTATGCACTCACTGATCTTCCAGTGGAATACCTGCGCGCACAGGCGAAGCGGACCCCAATTCGTAATCCAGTAAGCTCTTTATTATTTTATTTTGACAAGAATAATCACTCTCGTGATTCTATATTAGCAGGTTGATAGTGCACGACCCGGAGGACGATGCGGAGGACGTAGGGCGAGGGACGCTAGGTTAGGATAGTCGTTAAAGAAAAGTTGTCCTTCCTAACGGTGCTTTTGATTTCATCCTAGACCCTCCCTTCTTTTTTTTTTTTTTTTTTGCACGTGGTAACGTGCTTCGAAACAACGGTTACAACAACCACAAGCAACGTGATGAAAACAGGAGGCTGGACACGAACCCTCATCTTCTGTGTTCCAGCCTGAGAACATCAATTGCCTTCATGTACAAGCAACGAGCTTCGAAACAATGGTTACGGTGACAACAACAACAACAAGACAACAAAAATCAAGGAGCATCGAAACGACGGTTACGACAGAAAAAAAAAAAGGTGGAGCTTGGAACGCAAGTGTCGATTTCACTCCGGTAAGACTGAGAGGGGGAGAGAAAGAGGAGAGCGGTGTCAACTATAAAAAGACAGTCTTCGCAGGAATTATTGCAAGCCCGCAAGGGCCATCCCTCAACGACGTGGACCGTTTCGTTGAACTACAAACATGTAAATCGAATGTGTTTGATGATTGCTCTGTTTGTTCTAAATTTTTGTACGTTTTAGGGGATGATAGTCGCTGACACAATCTTTCATCACGCACAAGTTCTACAGGGGCACCGTTAACTGTGTCCATCCTTTCCCCAACAACCACAACATCAACAGAAACAACTACTACCTCAAGTGTTTCTTATCAAGAAGGAAAGAGTGAGTATTATTTTTTTTTTTTTTTTTTTAGAGGGGAATCTCGTATTGATTGTGCTCGGTCGCAGTGCCACGCTGTCTCGTATGCCAGTACGACCCCATCGACGCCATGCTCCGTGGCCGTTAGAAGAGAACACGAGGATAGAATAGAGAATCTCGGTAACAGCCCGATAGTCATTTCAGTTGATAATGATGATGATGATGACGAAACACTTATCGTCCGTCTTTTGTAATGAATCAAACAGATGACGAAACGACGACGACGACGACGACGAGCCCCTAGATGGGCACGACATGCAGGACGAACTACTCATGTGGGAAGGGGATCAGTCGTATGCAGATTTCATTCCTCTGTCTGGGTGGGTGGGAGTTGAAACACCAGATGCAAGCCAGAATTTCGATGGAAGATGACCCCGTGGAGGGTCGCAGAATCGTAGAATTACGAGAACACGTCGTAGAGAATCATCCCTCCGTCACGGAGAGACGATTCCTTCCTTTTTTTGTCACAGATGAGGCATTTGACGGAACGGCTACTAGGTACACGCTTCTCTGTTCCCCGCACGACGACAACGTTGACGATTTGCGACTCTATTAACCGAGCATAGCTCCTGTAATCAATGCGCGTGCTGGAAGCTTATCCCATGCCTTTCAAATTTTGTCTGTGCTCGAAGGCGCTCATGGTTAAGGACGGAGCCGACGGGATAAACTTCGCACCTCCTTCACGTAAATCTTCACATGAGAGTGGTTTATTAACCGTCAAGAAATCGATAGGCGCGTTAAACGCTGTCATCGCAGAGTCCTCGCAGCGCGTCGAAAACTATTCGAGAGAAGGGTCGGGCTTCACTTCCAGAGACGTTCAATGTGTCGACCTAAAATAATACGTTTGAAATCGAAGCGGATTGGGTGCACTATCGAACTTCCCGCGTCCTTAAAGGAAAAAAAGAAGGATCCTGACAAACGTCAGCTACCGTGGAACCACGAAAATGAGTGTTTCAAGTATAGCGTGCTGGCGCTCTTACATCCGCTAAAAAATAACCCCAACGATTTCGTCAGATACAGGAAATACACGGATCCTACGAATCCGGAGACGCGCGTAACGTACTGGCCGCCCTGCTTCCCAGTCACTTACGAAGACTATTTCCCTGTGGGAGAGAAAAAAACAAAATCTCCGTGTACATCTACGTGTTCGACGAGCAAACGTCGACGGTGAGCACGGGGAGGGTTCCCTCTATGCTGTATACGGATAAAGTACATTTGCTCGAGGTTAGGGGTCATTTCTATGGAATCAGAAATTTAGCACTCTTAATGGGACGAAGTGACTATTTTTATTGCGAGAAATGCAACCAAGGGGCATCTAACGAGAGAGGCGTTGGAGCGCCACGAACGCCTATGCCGGGACCTAAATGAAACGATTTTGGAAATGCCAAAAGCGGGAGAAAGCGTCTCCTTCACCAAGATACAGCACATGCATCCCTACCCCTATTCGCGGTACTGGACACGGAAAGCGTTTTGGAAAAGGATGCGCTCGTTAAGGACGCAGTGAGTGTGCACAGGATGAGCTCGTACTGCATCGTTCTAGTGTGAAGTTGCGATGAAAAATAATGGACGCAGATGGGTATTTGGGACCTAAACGCGCCAGAAAAATGCTTGCTCGCACTCAAGGGATTTAGCGAACAAATTGATAGGTTGAACCGCCTCCCCTCTCCGTTGGTCATGAGTCCGGAAGACCACCTTTGTCACCAATGCGCAACACACTGTAAATATTGTGGGTTGAATTTAAACCGTGACACGCGGAAGGTGTCGCACCATGACCACACCCGTTTCGTAGAGCCCGGATCCTCGAATTTTGTCGCGACGCTGTGTGATACGTGTAACCTTACGTGTCGTAAACACCAAAGAACTCGTCGTGTTAGTGCACAACCTGCAATACGATTTGAGCTCCCTTCTCCGCCACATGCACGTTCTAAATCTGGGGTGAACCGTGGATCTTAGCGTCTACCACAGAAAAAATACGAGGGTTCTCAGCATTGGTGATCTCCATTTCCGCGATACCACTCCAGTTTTTCAACCTCTCCTTGGTCGAACCTGGTGGAAACGCTACTTACGAGCCGGTGGCGAAAGCGCCTTCCTTTCTACCGCACGCTCAAAGTTTGATGAGCGTCTTCCGCTGTCTCCTAAGGAAAGGCGTTTTATCCGTACACCTTCGTCGACAGTTTCGAAGCGTACGATTTGCCGCGCTACCGGACCAAGGAAGCTTTCAAAAATGACCTGAACGATGAAGATATCTCGGACGAGGACTATCAGTACGCCCGTGATATTTTTGAATATTTTGAATGTAGCAACCTTGGCGATTACACGCGTCTCTACGTCACGCTCGACACCTGTCAGCTCTGCGACGTCGTGCTGTATTTCAGGAAGATTACGCTAGAGACGGATGGGATAGATATCTTACGCACCGTATCCCTCGCCAGTTACGCGTGAGAGCAGCGCACTGAAGCTCACCAAAGTCAAACTCGAGCTCATGAGCGATCGTGAGATGTACGAAACGATCGCAGAAAGGGAATCAGGGGCAGGCATTTGTAACAGCTTCCCACAGATATTGTCGGGCTAATCAGAGGGATGCGACGATTACGACCCTCAACAAGAGAAAAAATTTATTCAGTACTAGATGTAAACAGTTTGTACGCTTATGCCATGACTTTCCATCTTCGACCGGAGGTTTTGAGTGGGTCGATCCTTCCAGCTGGGGCGATATCGATTTTCTCAAAATTCTCACGATTCAGAAGTGGGATACGTGTACGTGGTAGACCTGTCCTATCCCGAAGAACTGCACCGCTCACGAGGGACTTCCTCTGGCACCCGAACACAGAACCGTGGACGAGGGTCAACTATCCCCCTACCAAGGAACTTGAAGGAGGCATTGGCACTGAACGCGCCACCCACGAGGAAATTGTTACTGACATGTTACGACAAAGAAAGTTACGTCGTGCACTATTATCTGCTCGCTCTCTACGTGAGGTTGGGCATGAAAATAAAACACATTCACGCCATCCTCATCGTTCCGCCATGACAATTTTTTTGTCCGCCTTCGTGCATAGAAACCTCGCATAGGGATGCCTCAAACCACGAAATTCGAGCGTTTAATGCTATAAAGACCATAACAAATAGCACGTTCGGGGAAAACGATTCAAAATGTGAGACGGCATGAGAGGTACAACCATAGCCTACGACAAAGAAAGCGCGCTCAGAAAAGCTAGTTCCGTCGACTTCCAGCATTTCCACATCCTGAGTGACAAGTGCATCTTGTACGAGATGAAACAGCGTCGTATCAAATGCACGCACCCCCCTTACGTGGGCTTTGCCATTTTAGAGATATCCAAAGTCCGAATGTACAGCTTCATTTACGAGTCGCTCTTTTCTCGCTTAACCTGTCCAGTGCAGTTGATCTATGGAGATACGGACAGTATAATTTTTGCTCTCACGTGCGAGAGCCTCGTAGAGCAGCTGATGAAAATTCAGCACGAGCTAGATCTCTCCTCCTATCCACCGGACCATCCACTTTTCAACGCCGAGTCACGCGAACAGATGGGGTACTTCAAAGACGAAACGGGAGGAGGAGTTATTCAGGAAGTCGTAGCCATCCGAGCCAAAATGTACAGCATTCTCTTGGCCGGAACACACAAAACAGATTGCTGAGAGCGAAAGGAGTTAAGAAAGGACGTGGTGAGGAGGACACTTATTGCACGAAGTGTACCGAGATTCTCTATTCAATGAAAGGACAGTCTCTCAGAAGCAGTGCACCATCCAGAGCATAAAGCAAACAATGTACACCATTTCGAGAGTCAAGAAGAGCTTGGTCCCCTACGATGACAAGCGCTATCTGGTCGACGCCGTACGTTCCTTTCCTTTACGGCAGCTGCGAATACGAGGGTAATTTCCGCTCTGTGTGTCTCAATGCATTGTAACAGAACACTCACGTTGTTTGCAGCACCGGAAAAACCCGGAAGGGAGCCCTCGAACGTCATCGGGGATTGAGTAATACAACAAAGGACCAAGTCTGTGCACGCGTTGTCATAATAATCGAGAGAGTCTAAAAAATAATAAATTGTAGCTCAGAAATATAGCTTCTGTCTTTCGCGCGCGCAGGAAGAGAAGGTGGTTGGTCATCGTGCTAGCACGATGGTGAATTGACGTATAAACGACTGTCTTTTGCACCATCACTCTAGCCCGGTAGTCAAGCGTAAAGTCGACACTGCGATAAAAAGACGAAGACGGGAGGAGCACGGGTCATCGTGGCAGTGTGGTGGCGGAATGGATGTATAAAAAGAATGACCATTCCGACATCGTGCTGGTCAGTGACCGCCGCAATGACGTCGCTGCGATGAAGATTACCCGTACCTTTTTTGCATGTCCGATCTTCTCGTAATGTTCTGTTCGTGTGGATCGAGCAAGTCAGGGAGTGTGCGAGCAATCTATCGACGTGCTCAAGGGAAGAGTATATGTTTAGATTCAATAAAGATGTTTTCCATGAAAAAACAACAGAGTCTCGTCAAAGTTATTCCGACTGTTTAATGCGTTCCATTTCGATGTCTAAACGGTATTTCAATAAATCAGTGACAAATTGACAATGTAGACTGCTTGCTGATGATGTTGGTTCCGCAGTAAATACTTAATATGAGCAACGGCGCGAGCGAGGAGGTCCACGATGTCTGCAGAAACGTAGTTGAATTCGGTGTTCGTCGACTTCAAAATTCACTGATCACTCCGAAGGTCCATCCAGAACGCTTATAGAGACGTTCTTGTAACGGGCGTATATCCGACGCACCATTTCCTGTAGGGGGCCTGGGGATATCTTTCCTATATTGCCAAATGCCACCATGTCTATGACGTAGCGAAAAGCAGAGATGACAAGCTCGTTTCGGGGACTCTCCTTGCTGAAACAGTCATTCTCCAGCTCTTCCCAAGAAGCGTGGATACGAGGACAAGTTTGCAAAGCGTGGTAACTGAACATTTCCAAGTATTGGTCTGAATGATAACGCGCGGATAGCGCGCTCTCCCTTTATACGGCGCTTCCAAATAAAAAACGTAAAGAAATGGGCGTCAGAACGAAAGCGAATCCTCCACCACCACCACCACCACCGTGCTCGAAGCGCATGCGCGAGACGTGAAGGGCGACGAGACCAAAACCGAAACGTCCGACGGCAGACGTGGTGGCGCTGCGAGCGCGCGAGACGTGAAGGGCGACGAGACCAAAACCGAAACGTCCGACGGCAGACGTGGTGGCGCTGCGAGCGCGCGCGCGTGTGACGTATGCTCCGCGGAGAGGGCAGGCCCCCACAGCTCCCCCTCTTCGCGGCTCTAAAAAAAATGTTTGCACGTCATAAACACGTGGTATTACTCCGTCAGGCATCATAGCTGATATCCATTGGCCGAAGGACATTACGCGCTCCGCTATTGGTTGGCAAAGTTTCAAAAGAGCATTCTTTCGCGGGCTGCCTGTCCGGCGGGCAGTTACGAGAAGAGAAGGGAGAGAAGTGGCAGCGGCGTCTCGCGTTTCGACGATGTCAGTTGACACCACGGTATGATGGCATTGTTCAAAGAGAAGTCCCAGATTTGTTCGTGTGTGAAGGTGACTCAGCGCGTGTTGTGATGTTTCCCGACACAAGTATCCTACGTACGAACAGTCTCTCGAGTTCAGAACTGGAATGCAGTGGTGAGCTCACGCCTGAGGAACACTTGTGAGCGCCGTCGCATCTTCAAATGCAGTCACAACGGAGACAGGATTCCGTGTCCGTGCGACAAGCATTGCCCGCTGCGTTGAAACCTTCGCACTGCAACCAACGAAAGGAGATACTAACCGTGAAATCGCGTGCACTCGTGTGAGCGTCGCTCACTTCTGGAGTAGAATGTATGTTTTTCGAGTTCGAACTTGGTCAACGAACGCAACGATTTGGACTGTGTAGGCACGGTGAATATTTGTGTCAGACTATTGAATCAGTACGATGTTTCAAATAAATGTGTATTTTGTCAAAAATTTGCCTAGTTGTTCTGGAATACGGAATAACAAGCGTCGGGCATGAAAACCAGTAAAAGTAAAAGCCGATGGTAGCCAGTACTGGCCAGTACCGGGCCGAAAGGCGAGCCAAACTGAGAGACTCCTGATTGGCCGAAAGGTAGGCATCATAGTTCATTTTCATTGGTTGCATGTCCAGTGTTGCCTGAATTATCTCAAACTATGGGCTCTATGGGGAGCTGTGGGAGCCTGGAGAGGGCGCCAGATTCAGTTTTCTGTTTGCCTCTCGTCGGGTGCGGACGTCTGGCGCGTCGCTCGTATCGTGACCGTTGATGTGCTGGTGAACTCTTTAGTCATGTAAAGAAGATGGAGGGCGGTGTGTGTGTGTGTGTGTGCACACAGATATGCTTGGATGTCGGTGAGTTGTCGTTTTAATACTTCTTCTTCTGTTGACGCGTTTACCTACCCCTAACTGCGATTACTTGTCAGCGTGTATTGGAGTAGTGTATGTTTGTCGATTTACCTTGTTGCGATTAGCAGAAAGTCTTCCCCTTGTTGTTATTATTCTTGTCCGTGCATGCCCAAACATGTTCGCAATTCCCTTGTACGCCATTCTGTCAATGACCCTTGTTGCTATTCTCGCCGGTGCATGCCCGCACATATTCGCGATGGTGAAAACTTTGTGTGTGCTTGTTTTCGCGCGTGTTTTCCCCTCGTTAGCACTTTTTTGTTTTGTTTCTTTCTGCATTCCACGGAAGTCCCCATGATGACAGCGGTGCTGCCACCTGACGTGATGCTTTCCGACCTGCCTGGTGTGACGCTTTGCAATTGTTGCTATTCTCGCCGGTGCATGCCCGCACATATTCGCGATGGTGAAAACTTTGTGTGTGCTTGTTTTCGCGCGTGTTTTCCCCTCGTTAGCACTTTTTTGTTTTGTTTCTTTCTGCATTCCACGGAAGTCCCCATGATGACAGCGGTGCTGCCACCTGACGTGATGCTTTCCGACCTGCCTGGTGTGACGCTTTGCAAATGGCGGCGCCCATGGGCTGATGCTGTTACCGAACCTGGACTGACACATTAATGAATTGAATGTGTATAGTAATGACTTGAATTATTAAATGAGTTTAGAAAGTGCATTTATGCGTATGTGCGCTTCTTTTCGTGTGTCTCGTTATAGAATAACACGACTTAACGATAATTTGATATTTTCCTCCTCTCTCTCTCTCGTTGGAATGAATAGTAATTGAATTTATTAATTGAAAATTATATTCTACGCTCTATTATCACATTCTTATGCGTGTATGAGCGATTTTAAGTGAAAAAATCGAAATTTTTTTTTTAAAATTGGGTGGGGGTGCAAATTGCAAAATTGGGGGTAACAGGGGGGGTGAGAGAGGAGGAAGGTGTCATGTTGCTCGTTAAGTCGTGTTTATCCAATACTACTGCCGCAGCGATCATGGCAACTTCTTGCAATTACGGTCGTACCAACCGTACTGGCAAAGATACAGGGCCTAAGTTTATACAGGTGAGTCATTCTTTATCAAGGGATAAATAGGCGTCCATTCTGTATATTTAGTTGACAATTATGAAGTGTTTTTTTGCCCAAAACGAGCACTGGATGCAGGTTGTTTGATCGCTCTTCCGAGGTTCAATCGAACACACTTGCATTTTACCCGGCGGCAAATACAGTTTGAGTGCATAATATGCTTGAGAGAACATGTTACGCTACACTGGTAGTGCTATCATCAATATATGTGCGAGCACTCGAGCGCTTTTCTGCATGCATTGCTAGCATAGTACACGGTGCTCTCTACGGAAGCAAGTGCACATTCATTTCTTTGAATTACTTTCGCGCACATTCGGTATTACGTCATAATAAGACCAACATTGTCACCCTTTTTCAGATATTGGTATTGTTTTGTGCCTTGGTTTGATTTGTGACAAAGAATCCTACGTAACTGTGGTGTGGCGCGACTTGAATACCCCTTTGTGTCCGAGCTATATCGCCAGCTTTTTGCGATAATAATACTTTGTAGCGTGTTGTGCTATTTGTAGCAGTTTTTAAGGCAAAAGTGATCTCTCAATACGGATTTCCTCATGGGTCTACCCAGAGAATCGTCTATGCAGTGCGATGCGACTGAGTGTACAGTTAAGTATCATGTTCCTCATCCACGGGTTTCTACTTTACAGGAAGGAACCACCTTAGTGAACGCACTGTGGCTAGCCTCTCTCAATTTTGCACATTTTCTAACATGTTCACATCAGAAACACACCTTACACCTTAGGCTCCTTCACCCAGCAATATAATAATTATAATTCTTTTTAGAAGAGTTCCCCATACTCTTTTTAGAATGTTTTTTAATCTTTTCAATTTTTAGAAGATACAGGGATTGGCAACCCTGTTTTAAACTTGTCCAATGCATTTATTAAACAACATATTTATTTTTAACTAGTTGCATCCTAACTAATGTTCTGACGCATTATGACCTTTGTTGTCGATGCACCGTCAAAATTGGAATAATCATCATCAATACAGGTTACTTCACAGCTGCCTCGACATACTCAAGAAATGGGTGCAGAACCTGCGTAATGCCTAGAAACTTTGATTACCACAGCACCTCCAGAAAGTAACAGCATATGTGTCACATGGGATTTTTAAATGTATTCACAGTATATAATACCTTGTATTAACTGCTGTAGATCTATGCCGCCGCTACAGTACACTCTCAGAAATTAAAACTTGTCAGGGAACTGTGATAATTGTTTCAGTTAATAGGCATGAACATATATGCTATAAGAAGAAAATTATTTCTTGAGGATGCACTTCTCTGGCTACTGATGTTGTTTACATCTACTGTTGATCACATTAAATTTAAAATTCGGCATATATGAGAAAATATCAGGAGGGAAGTTGTTATTCACTGCTCATTCCAACCTAAAATTGAGTACTACAAATTTAGAGAGTGTACCTGTCCATTGTCATCCCTAAAGTATATATTGTCATTGTAGGAAGGTCACAAAACTATAAATGTAGTCTTTTGCGATCTCCCTACACGTTCATTGTATCCTGAAACGCATAAGTGCAAGAAATAAATGTTGAACTTGAAAAATGTATACTCTCTTTACTCATCACCAGTGATCTTCCTTACAAAAGCATATCGTGTTAGACTTTTTTGTTTGCGTTTCACAGACAGGATACATGAGGTCCAAAATGACAAAAGCACAACTGTTTCAAGCTCGAAATCGTTCTGTTGCAATTTGCAGACCATACGTGTGTAGTGCAAGAGGGCCCTTGCACATCAAAGTGTAAGATGGGAATCACAGTTAATGCAAAGTGGTTCCTATGAGAGACTTCGATGCTGAAGGAAATTGTGGAAACTGCGAAAGGTGCCATAGAAGATCTTCAGAAAGCGTGTCTGGTCTCACAACGGTGCTACGGCGCCCCTTTTAGATGACGACGACACTGATTGGAGTTTCAGATGTGGAGCTACATTTTTTGTAACGTGCTCCACATAACAAGCATGACAAAGCCAGCGCTGGATAGCAGGCCCCCGTCCCTAAGCAGGTTTGCTTAGGCTGCAGTTGTATTCAGCAAAAGCATGTGAGTACTCGAGATGGACATTGAGTTTGGCACAACCGCGCCTGCAATATACAGAACAAATGAAGGAAAAAACAAACAAACATAGAAGGGCTGTACTTCAAAAAGAGATAAGTCCTGTGTCTCAAGCAGGTGTCACCACTTTCTAAGTAACTTAATTGATTAAGCTTACATTACTACCTGATTAACTGTCCTAACAAGCGCGATCGAATTGCGTGAAGTAATTATTTGAGCTGCTTCGGTGTGTCCATATTTGCGAGGCAAGGCACCCATGTCGTTCACTAAAAGACTCTTTCTGTGGCGATGCTTTATATAAATCATACTAAACGCATACACGGCTAAAACAACGGCTGTGATTCTACAGAACGATCTCTCTCTGCCATGCGAATATACCTTTTCCCGAACCGTTCGTAAGAACGCAGCACGAGATATTATATACATGGTTGTTGTTAATTTCACATCGTTTGTTATTGAAATATTGGCTGGGAAACGTGCTGTAGTACAATTCCCAGCGCTGCACTGCAGTGACGGTCTAGTTTCGGAATGCAAAACATAACGTTATTAAGAATCGAAAGGCAGGACACCTGTGAAATACTGTTAGGATACATCAGTATACTGGCACCTTACAAAATTGTGTGACGACAAACAATGATCAACGCCTGTAGCGCAATAAATCCTCACAATCTCTGTTGCCTCCCATTGTTTCCTATGGGCACACACAGCGTTTTAGGGCCCACCAACATGGCGGCCCGAATGCGTGCCTCTCCCCCACGAGCCCCTCCCCCATACGCGACCCAGCCTTTATACATAGAGATCAGTGGAGATAACACAGGTATGGCTTATCGCGTCCGACTTTCGCTGGGATCGCACTTTCCCTCTTCCAATTTCAGGAACTGTCACTTTTTCTACTATCACTCTGTGGGCTGGGTTTTGAACCTCCTTTCGTCGGGCTGAGAACGATTGCGCTCAAAAAGTCGTCGCGCGTTATGGTTCGGTGCTACGAAAAGCATGATGTTCGGCTATTTTTTCCGATGGGATAGCTCGTGAATATCACTATCAATTATCATGAACTTGAGTGAGTTCGGCACGCTCTTCATATTGGTGGGGTAAAAAAGTTACCTTTACTTGGCAAATTTGCGAGTTCAGTTCGCAAATATTTACGTAATTAAACTTACCATGCATGACATTCACATCATGAGTTGGCAAAAACCTACTAAGAACAAATGCCGTTGACAGCATGATTCTAGGTGGCGTAGTTTTTTTTATTATAATTCAATGACACGTTTTCTGTGACACCCTGTATATGGTACTGCATGCGACACGGTTGTCTGAAATCAGCATCCCGTGCTTTATCCCATCTCAAATCTCGAGGTGTAACAACACCATGTATTTCGAGTGAGAAACAGGTGCAGCATATGGTCCACATAAATACAATATTGGAACAACATTTTCGAGGGCAATCATGGAAATATGGGCTGCAGAACTACTGACAGGCGATTTCAGACAACCGTGTCGCGAGCAGTACGTGAACTCATATCTGATGTGAGGATGATTTTCGTTTCCTTCTCCCTTCAGTGCAGTCTGTGATTGCATACATTGTCAAAAATATGAACCAAATGCACTGAGTCCTTCTTCACGACTTACTTCTGAGGGCTTGCAGTCCCTATCTCATCACTCCACACTTAAGAGTTTGGAATTACAAATTCACAGATATTTAGGTAATTTGTTTTAGAAGCAAAAGCTTTGTAATCACTTCGCACGAATAAAAGTGCGTGTGCTTAACTCTGCGGGCATATCTTATTTTCAGTCCGATATAATTCGACCTACAAAACAATGTGAGAGGGTACGTCATGTGCCGAATCTTCCCATTCAGGACGTGGAAAATAGATGCACTGCGACCTATCTGTGTTGCATGGTGAGAAAAACAAAGTAAAGGTAAAGCTTTGGATCATATACATTTGGTGAGGTTAGCTAACTTTAGTTAGGTTAGGTCAGCTTGGGTTAGACAGAGTGGGGGTTCTGGTACCCCCCTCCTCCAGGTACGAAATCGGTAGTGCAGGCCTCGCAATCTGCCGAGTTCCATCCCGAGCAAACATGGCGACTGCTATTTTTGAGCGTTTTCCCGTCCATGGACACCACGGGGCGGCTGGGGTCGGGTAATGACAGTTGAATGTGACTGTGGTAAATAATTCTCTTTTTTTTTAAGAGCACACCAGGCTAGGCAGCGGCAGTCACGGTTCAGATTCGGAATTGTCGGGGAAAGTTTTCAGCGTTGTGAATGCTTTGTTGTTGCTATCGTCTCTGATCGTCGACGTCGTCGTATTTGTGATATATGCGTCGTCAATATTGTTTACACATCATTTCCCGGCCGCCTAGGACTTCTTCAAATGGCCTCATACATGTAATAGTACACGGAATCAATTACGACTTTACTCCGTTCCCTTCTACCAGCAATGGGGTAGGGTATCGCCCCTGACGATTATACTCTCCCATAACCATCATTTTCAAATAAAGTGGTTCTGTTCCCTGAAAGCGCATTCGAAAGAAAGCTCACTTTTGAACCGGGGTGGGGGGTGGGGTGGGGGATATGTTTATTATATTTAAAAATATGGGAGGGAAAGGTTAGCCACCGCTATGGCGGCTTGCTATTCCCAGAAAGGAAAGGGAAAATTAAAGACAAACAAACAAAAAGAAAAGCAAACACGAAACTGGTCACAGTTCACCCAGAAGGCCACAGGTCCGCAGAAACTGAACATGTGCCTCTGTCACCTGACTATATTGTGTGGGGCCGAGCAGCGTACGGATGCGCGACCGTAGGTGAAGACGATATTGGTGGTAACGGGTGCAGTGGAGCAGCAAGTGCGGGATGTCTCCTTCAACATGACAGGTGGGGCACTTGGGTGACGAAAGGTGGCCCATCTTAAAGAGGAGCAGTGGAGCCCGCGCCACATTCAACGGAAGCCTGTGAAGCAGGGATTTTTCTTCCCTGGGGTAGCGGCCTACCAGTGTGTGGGTCATCGTAGGGTCAATCGAGTGCAGACAAGGGTTGGTCCTGGCAGCGTCGTGAAAAAAGGCCTGAGAGCTATTTCTGCAGTATCGGTGAATGGCCAGCCGACAGGCAGACGGGGTAAGCAGGACAGAAGTGACAGACCCAGCTGCACAAGCACACCTGGCCACAGAATCGGCGATGGCATTCCCCGAGATACCAACGTGGCCCGGAATCCACTGGAACCACACGCTGTGACCTAGAGACGACAGTATGGCGTGCAGGCAAAGGATCTTCGTGTAGATGTCGTTGATAACTTTGGGCGAATACGATGCTAGGGCATCCAAGGCTGACTTACTATCCGTAAGGATAGTCCACGCTCTTGGTGTCGACGAAGAAATGTACCGCAGAGCAGATAAGATAGCAAAGACCTCTGCTTGGGTTGATGAAAGCGCGGGCAGCAGCTTGAAGCCGCGCTCGCATGCTTCATCAGGAATGTAAAATGCAGATGATGCCACCGAGCCGTCCGCGTAATTCCTCATGCTATTTGAGTGCAGGGAGTAGAGATGTTGCAGCGTTAGTTGGCATGCCACAACAGCTGGGACATGACTCTTTTTCGGAAGACCACGAACGGGTGTGTGCACTGGGGGCAGACTTAAGGTCCACAGCGTCTCCGTATAGGAGACCAAGGTATGCGGTGGTGGGATTTGTCCCTGTAGTCGCAGAACAGCTTGGCCGTACGCAAAGGCAGGGCAATGCTGCGTAACATCACGAAGGTGGTGACGTGGGTGCCGTACAAGACAGCGTGTGTATGTTTGGAGGGTTGCCGTGTCCCGGATGATAAGCACGGAAGGAACCCGCGCTTCGGCGCTAGCAGAGAATGTTTCCGTTGTCTTCGGAACTCCGCAGCAAGTGCGGAGGCTACGAGATTGAAGATCAAGCAGTTGCCGTTCCTTGAAGGGGCAACTACCATGCAATACAGGCAAGCAGTAACGTAAAGTGACCATAATAAGATAGCTGTGTACTTGGAGGAGGTCGGTGCAAGAACGACCCCAAGAGGACACACAGAGGCAGTGCAGTACGTTAATATAAGAGCCTGTGGTGGCACAGAGGGCAGTAATCTGTCGAGACCATGTCAGACCCCGATCAATGATGACGCAAAGGTACTTGCACCAGAGAAGAAACGGCAGTCTTGATCCTGTCAAGAAGAGGGGTAGGTGCAGAATGAGCGCTACGTGAATGCCATAGCTACGGTTTTGGTTGGCGATACCGATAGCCTTAGAACCGGAATAGTAGCGTTAGTGACGGGATACGTGAAACGCTTATTCCACTTTTTTAATTCTTTCAAACATATTTTCGAGCGGACTTTTGTTGTCAATAGATATTTCATCAGGCCATCAATATGTTGAACGTTGAGGTATGTTGTTGTACGAAGAAACAGTCATCGGGGAGCAAACACAAATAAAGAAGTCGTAGTTCCATATGCCCTATTGATTGCCGGAAAGAATGATAGAAATCAAAATAGAAAATGGAAGTGAAAATGTATGTGTAGTCATGAGGGTCAGTGAATCATGACCTGAAGTGCTGTGCATACTATGATAAATTATTCGACGATGGCTTTGTGCGTATTGATCACAATGTGAAAAGAAAAAGAAAAGAGCTGTAGTTTGCAGCTGCAGTTGGAGTATTCAAATGTGCACTAAGTAATTTTCCAATATTTCATATTTCTCGTCAATTCTTCCTACTCTTCAGCTGGCTCCACGATTTCCTTACGGACCAAACCGTCGCTGTCCGCACATCCCACGGCCAAAGCCCCAAGCACCATGTTCATCAAGGCGTACTCCAAGGAAGCATTCTTAAAAAGCGATAAAAACCGGGCTGTTTGGTGGTACATCTAAAAGCGATAAAACCCCGGTGCAGGGGACACAAAGAGGGACACATCAGTGCTTCGTCTGTGTTGTCTCTTTGTGTCCCTTGCACCGGGGTTTTATCGCTTTTAGAAGCATTCTTAGCCCTACACTTTTAATGTGGGAATGGCAGGACTGAAATCGATAGTTCCTCGCAAGGAAGCACTTTCCGTGTATGCCTATGACGTTGCCCTTTGGACAGTAGGCAAGTCACGATTCAGCGCCGTTTGCAACAAGCCTTAAACAATGTTTATCTCTACCTTACGCGACTTGGAATGAACCTTTCGCCCGAACAGTGCGTCGAGCTCCCTTTCACTCACAATGCTATGAGTAATTTCCCTCTTTGGGTGGGTGCAAAGAAGATCGAGCCTGTCCGTTTCCATCGCTACCTTGGTGTGGTCCTGGACTCGAACCTGCGCTGGGCTCGCAACATTAAGCACCTAAAAAACCAAAGTGCAGCGATGGCTTCCTGCAATTCAGCATCTTTCTGGCTTAGGCTGGGGCTGTGATCAACGCTCCCTCCTAGCCGTTCACGCGGCTTTGGTGAGGGCGACTGTGCTTCGGACCCTGTTCGCCCGAAGCATTCGTCGCTGCCTTGGAGTTCCAAGAATGGCTGAAATACCGCGTCCTAGCTGAAGCTGGTGAGCTCCCGGTGGAGGCCCTCCGTGAGCGGGAAACGGCTCGACACTTCCTACGTTTGCGTGCGCACGTTCCCTGTCGTCCACTCCTCAGGAAAATTCGATACCGTCCTGAAAGTGATGTCCATCGCATAGCGCAGAGGACACGCCAGGCTCTCACTGGCTTCACATCTACAACCATCACACCGCCTAACGCCCCCTGGTCTCTGCCTGTGCCACCCACCTTCGCACGTCTTCCTGGCGCCCAGGACCGAAGAGACCAAGTTCCCCCTCAAGTCCTTCGAGCCCATTTTCATGCTCTCGTAGACGCGAAGTTTTCTATTTCTACCGTCGCATACACCGATGGCGCATCTCGACATGGCAAGTCCGCGTCGGCATTCGTCATCCCCGCTGAAAGCGTAGTTGAAGGACGTCGCCTTTGGCATCATACCTCGTCCACACCTGTGGAACTCTACGCCATAATTTTCTTTCTGCAGCATATTGTTCACTTTACCCCACGGAATTGGGTGGTCTTTACTGACTCAACATCTGCGCTGCAAGCAATTGAAAATTCTGGCATACGCGGCTCCTCCGCACCGTCGGTTATGGATGTGTTAACGGCTTACAAACTTGTCTACGAAGCAGGGCATAGGCTCGTTCTCCAATGGGTTCCAGCCCATTGCGGTGTTGAAGGCGATGAACAGGCTGACAGCGCCGCCGAAGCAGCTCTCTCGTCTCGGAGGTGGACGCGTATTGCACTGCTGACAGGAGATCGTCGGACCATACTTCGACGCTTCGACTTCACCTTTCTGAACGCCACAGGACTTCGATCCTTATTGTAAAGGGACTCATTATTTCATTCCACGCATCACCTCCAGCAATGGGGTAGACTATCGCCCCCGGCGATGAAACTCCCCACCCATCATCCCGAAATAAAATTGTTGTTTTGTTCCGATTTTAATTTTTCTTCTTCTCTTTTAATTTTGCAATTCCGCCGCTAACTGGTAATACATGTGGAACATGATTAAACCGTAAGACAAGGATACAGAGACATTCACAAATACATTCTCGGGAATGTGTTTGTGACCATCCTTCCTTCTCTCGGTGTTTAATCAGTTTATCAAATTCATCTATGATGCGACCCTGACCTAAACTAACTTAATGTGACCTGAGCGACATGCCCAAAACGAGCGACTTTATCAGGCAAGCATGAGAATGTTGGTGTTCTCGCCCTCGCTCCAGTATTCGCAAACTATCGGGCCACTCGCACCCAGTGCGTGCATGAAATTACACATTTCGCTCATATCTCTTGCCAATATGGCAGACGACAAATTGCATGCAGCGGGCTATTTCAAACAAACAATTGTTTGTAAATAAATTCATCCCGGAATCCGCTAGGGGACCCAATGTCGCAGCAAATAATCACAGAACTGGCCGATGTTTGGTGAGTGTAAAACCGGTGATTGCAGTTAGGAAATTACCACGGGATGAACCTATAAAAGACATAAGGAGTGCTGTGGCTTTAGTGAAAACGCGTGTCGTGTTGGGGTTGCAAGGGCCAGCGCAAAAGACTATTCAAAGCTGTCATTGTAGCTTGTGCGCTTGGTAAATTCACTACACAAATAAAATTTTTCTAACATGCTTCCTAGTTCCTTCCAAATTCCTAACCAGCTCCGCCGCTGCAGCCACGGCGTATTGTGAAGTTGTAACCACTACAACCAAGTTATTGACGTGGTATGATTTTGCGCGTCTTTTAACTCCTGCAAATGCATCCAGTGGGAAACGATATGCTTCGAGTGTATGTACTTTTAGCCTTTCTTTTTTTTTCCTTTTCTGTCGCAGAACATCTTGTGTGCTAGTGAGAGGGCATATGGAGGGCAGCTAGTTCCAAGGAGAGAGTTGGACAGGCTGCAGCCTCAGTTTTTGACTAACTCATTGTAGTGTATAACATACTGTACGAGACGCAGTGCACAAGTTTCAAGACAGAAAACCATTACCAATGCTGAATGACAGCGTGCCATTTCACGCGGAAGAACGAACACCTTGATGATAATATGCTGCAGTCCATAGTACATCCGTCACACATGGCAAGCAACAGTTATATGATTCTTCAGAATTGCTAAGAAAATCTGATCTACGAGACTTTCGTAACAATAATCTTGTTTAGCTGCTTTCACAATTTCTTTGTTTGATTTACGAAACCGTTCATTACATGTGCCAGTGATTTTAATCATATCCAATTTGTGCGTTTCTTAATCCGAGACGGCAAAACATAACTCTGTTTATCCTTCAGATCTCTGTCTTCTTACAGGAGATATGAGCTTGACATACCTGGGTCAGTGTGTGCACAACCTTGGTCATCGATAGTAATGTTGTGATGACAAAAAAAGGTACAGTTTGTAAATTTGAGCTGCAGGTCATCAATAAAGCAGCATTTCACATTGGGATTTCTCAGATATCCCACTGACTAAAGGAATCTCGGCAGTGCCTGTTCAAAAATAAGCACTGGGAATCTGCAACAAAGATGGAGCACCTCAAAATATTAAATTAAGAGCTTTCGTGGAGGGCCTGTACTTCGTCTGGTACACAGATAGGTACACATGTTGAGAACGACTATGTGGCGGCAAACTAAAACAGGAAAACGATAGCGAATTAGAAGCGAAGGAAATTTAGTGAATCCCTACTGTGTACCTATTTGTGTACCTGATGAAGTGCAGATTCTGTACAAAGGAGTGCATACTACTATATTAACCACACTTTTTGGAAACCGAATTGCTCCACAGTAATCAGATCATGCCTACTCATAAACCTCAACGTGTGAATAATATTAACCCCTTTGCAGCATTTTGGAAAAGCTGAGAGGTATTGAACATTGATATTGCAATTATTTAAGTCCTTTTTGCGTCAATCGTATAAAAGACAGCCATTTTTGCAGTTTGCATCATTTTACGAAATATACACATACATAATGACGAATTACTGATTATTGATCACAACCGTATCGAATTGGTGGGACCAATGCTTTCCGAGGTATTAAGATTCACTAGTAAGATTGGTGCCTCGGCAAAACTGCTAGGGGGAAGGAAAATGTAGTCTAGATTAAATGTAGTGTCATGTTGCAAAGACTCATCCCAAGAATGGAAACTTTGTATAGAAAATTACACGGCAATGGTACAGAAGAGTGTTGCGGATTTGAATCCACAGATTTGATTTGAATCCGGATTTAAATCCACCGGAGGGCTGGCGGATTTGATTTGCGACGTCATTTGCGCAAAAAAAATATGAGCAGGATTTGGATTTAGATTGAATCGCATTTTCCACTAATGATTTGGATTTGGACTCAATCGCATATTCCAGGTATGATTTGGATTTTGATTCAATCGCATTTTCCACGAATGATTTGGATTGAATCGCCCCTTTTTGAGTCGATTTGCAAGTGGATTTTGCTCCGTGGAGCTCCCTCACAAAATGCATGGATTTGAAATTGAGTGAAGCGCCGTTTCGCATTCTACGCGAATTGATGTGACCTTGTCTGAGATCTGCACACGCACTAGCGGCGTCCTCTCCCCGACAGGGGCAGCTGTTTTGTTCCAATCACTTCCCCTCACCGCATCGAGGGAACACCAGGTGCAGTTCTTTGAACGCAGTTAACGTTATTCTGCCGATTGGACGGCACCTTTCCCGCGGACCTCTAGCTGAGTCTTCAAGCACGACCTGTTTCAAGCTTGCCAAATCATGTCGCGAAACTCTTGGTCTTCGCCGTCATATCGAACGCATATAGGTACACGCATTCACGTCAAAACAAAGTAAAAACGAACAATAAATATATCACATTCTATTATTTCGTAATTTCGGGAAGGCAAGCCTTTCCTACTCCCACGGACAATCATGGCAAGATGTGCACCTCTTCCTCGCATGCCTTTTGTTTTTTTCCGTGATTACAACAGTCTGTACTACGCGAGGAAAATTTCGTCAGGAAAAAAAACGTCAGCATTAAAATAGACCCATGGGCTACATGTTTAGTATAAGTATTCGTAACATGTCCCACAATTTATTAACTATCCATTTAATTGTGACCCCCAGGGTATAGTAGCCAATGACCTGTGGTCTTTTGAGTACTGATGGTAGAAATCGACGCAGGCGTGTGTTTTTGGGCGTAGCTGAGCCTAGGCCCGCGATAGGAATTCCTTCACTCAGGCGTGTTCGCCCGGTGCTAAATGACGATGAGGTTCCTGACCCAAAATCCGCTTTTGAGAAGGTGTACCATACCTACCAACTCCACACTGTTCATGCCCCGTAAAGCCCGAGTCAACACCAACACGATACGTGATGATGGAGATGGGAGTTGTGCACCGACCTTCCCAGAGTGAGCCAGTCATCTACGATTCAATACACTTTTATCAGTATCACTTTTTCTATTTTGGTGTAACACAAAAATTTAAGGGCACTTAACGAATTACGTGTTGGCAATGCAACAGAAAATGCGGCTGATTTTCGATAAAGTTTTACTATTTTCTTTCTGGATGCTTTCAACTCAACTCCCATCATTCATTGATTACATGTATGTTCGTTGGGCTTCCCTTTGCGCCCCTCTTCCACTGGCATTGCGCAATTCTGCGCGGCGGAGTGGCCAGCTGTCGGCTACGCGCCGGCGAGGAGAGCCGTCTGAGCCAACGGGGAATTAAATGACGGAGGACGAGTTTTTTTTTCGTGAGGAGGAATCTAATGCTATCACACTGCAGGCTGACGCAGCTCTGGGCTCGGGCAATGCTCGGGACTGCATAGCTCTGAGGGAAGTATACTTCCCTCAGAGCTATGCAGTCGATGTCCCAAGGATATTTACCAAAAAAATTTATTCGATAGCGCCACCTGTTGACGTATTATTTAGCTGGGGGATTTTCGTGAAACGCACTGTACATGTTGTGTAAAAGCCACATTATGCTGTGCCTTCCCTAGTTATTAGATTCTACTGTCCTTGAATTTTTAAATATTTCCTACAGTTATTTCTGGCGTTTTGATTTCAGCCACACTGATTTCGAGAATGCAGAAGATTGATACAGCTGGGCAGTAGCGAGCATGTTTACTTCACCCTTCGCATGCGCCACAAAAAGGAGCTTCCAGGGCAAGACAGCGCCTGTAACCATCCCGTGTAACCATCATCTGTAACCCAGGGCAACTGCTATATCTGTGATATTTGACATTAATAATAATTGATTTTACACATTCCCGTGTCATTATTTGTGCATTAGAAGAAGGCTGCATGGAGGTTTAAATAATTATTGGTCAACGTGTAATTATCATAATGGCATCGTGAAGTAAACATTGTCACCTTGCTGTTAATTTTGCAGCAGTATTATGCATTCTGATACGTTATGTTAACGTGGAAATCACATTTTTTCAACGTTATTTCTACATCCACTTTGCTGTTAATTTAACCTGTTTCAACCTGTGACATTAGCCAGGTTAAATCTACGTTATCTGTCAACGTTGAACACACATTCACTTCGTTGATTCTGAACGTCTTTTCTGCGTCGAATTTACAATGTTGTGTTGACTGGGTACTCATGCCTTTCAAAACGCGGCCGGTGTTAGCTTCCAGCTAATCGTACGGTGGCTGGTCGCGCGTGAAATACAACATCCACATTCAATGATCCCAACGATCGGAAATGGCTGCGCGTATTCAACCTTTAAGAGGGAGCACGCTCGGCAGGCCCGTTGCCCGCACGGGGCGTGCGAACGCTAGAGGTGACACAGTGCGATCGCCTTCTGTCCACTCTTGGGTAGTTCCATTTTAAATCGACAAGGGTGGGAAATTGACAATTTTTAATTTACATTAAAAAAATATATGTTAGATAGCATCTCGACTGATGACAAATGCAACAATTTCGACCTCCATCAGATGAACCGTTTCCGATATGGGGAGGCGGAAGGTTGCGGCGGCGAATGTTGGTTCGAAATTTTCTCAACTTTGACCTCATAGCAACGCGCTTCTTTTTTTACCACATTCTTCAAATTTGGCTGATAAAAACTATGGGTTCAAGACAGCACGCGGAAAAAGTCCCGTGACTCCTACTTTAAATGGGGCTACGAAAAAATTCTCGAACTCAGCACTTCCGGCAAAAAATGTACGATTTCGAACTTTTATTGTTCCTGAGCGAGTGCACGCATTCCCTTGAAGGTAGATTCATTAGAACCGCTAACTCATTCTCTATCGAACGGTATAGATATAATTTATATTCGCTCCGAGATCGAACGGTGTCGGCGCGCTGCGGAGAACGGAGAACTATCGCAGTGTGGACGCGTCGTCTGCTTTTACACGTTTATTCCGCGTTCAGTGCCGTAGGTGGAACCGAATAGTATCGAACCATCGCGGCACAAGTGATCTTCCGGTGAATATACACAGGAATTACGGAAAAGAACCATCAAATCCGAACACCGGCCCACGTGTTATCCACACCAGAATGGTGACAGTGTCGCCCCCTATAGGTCGATCTCGCAGCGAATAGCTCCTGTGGTAGAGCGAGGAGACGCCTGTAAGTGGAAGCAACTCGCCAAATAGCTCCCCCAATCGCCCCCCAAAAACGTCAGTTTATACATTGAATTTCCCTCTCCCCCACTACGCGCTCCCACAAAGAAACCGCCCCCCCCCCCCAAACCGTGCGTCTGGATCCGCCCCTGACTCAGGCTGATACATGGTGACTGATAGCCTTGTACACGCCGAGCAGGCGTAACCGAAACTGTCTTTCTAAACTAAAAAAAAATGTCCTAAAATATGAATAAAATTTCGGCCAGCGGATTGATAGGTTGGCCCTTTATATCCTTGTCAATCAGACGAAATTTATTGCTCTTTGTGCCACGTCACGCCGTTATTTAAGCGTTGTTTAGTGAACACGTGCAGTATTAGTAATTTGTAGACACGGTTATAGGTCTAGTAATGCTACTGCACGAATTTTGGCTCCCGGATTTGTCAAAAGATTCGATAAATCCGGATTTAAAAGTGGATTTGATTTAGGTCCGCAAAAACAAATCCGGATTTAAAAGGATTTGATTTAACGTGTCAAAATTAAATCCGGACTTGATTTGGATTTGATTTACTACCTTCAGAAAAAATGCGGATTTGATTTAAATCCGATTTGATCGGCCAAATCCGCAACACTGGTACAGAACACACCAGATTGTTTGCAAATGGAACAAGATCTAAGGTTTTATTGGGTACTCTGCAGTGTAAGTGAAATTTGAAAAAGCGTGTAAGGCAATCTAGCTAACTTATTTCTGAATAAAACACACACTTAAGTTTGACAGGGCCTCCAGATTATAGGGCACCTTGTGCAAATAAAGTAAGTATCACACAAAATGCAAATATCACACACTGCACACTGCACACACTGCAAGTATCACACACTAGCTTAACTCTGGAGAACAGGAAACTGTTCTGAAAGCTTCTGTTCAATCAATATGCAATCATAACGCTTGCAATCATAGGCAATCATGTTGTACGAATGCATCGGTAACGCGACTTTGAGCACGACCTCGTTAAAGCATTTTTGATCAAGGCCTTTTCACTAACTTATGGTGACATGCTTTTAATGCTTTGTCTGAGAATTTCTCTGACAAGTTTTCTATCTGGTTTCCCATACCCCCAGCATAACCCAATTATCAAGGTGATATGCGGAAACCTTAGCTTCACATCAAAAGGGAACTCTTTTGTGACCACCAACTCTAGAGCAGAAACACACATGAAACATTGCACCATTTCGGCTAATGTGCACATGGTGCGCATGAATCTAAGGAAAAGAGAACTAATGGTTCTAGTATACATAGCTATATTTTTAGATAATGTTAATACAGCATAAGTGCAGGCAAGCTGGTGGATAAATTCCATACTCAGGGAAGCCTGAGCTTGGGCACTAGTAAGAGCGATACACACGAACTGGGAGCTCAAGAGCCCCGTGTGAGCGTCTGCTATTCCTCCTGGTACCCAAGCTCAGCCTTCTTCAAGTTTAGATATTATGTACACTTTTGATGACTAACAAATAGTTGTACATGTTACAGAAACAATAGGACGGAAACAACGGTCTAGTGGGGGAAGGGATGCCCCAACCGTATGCTTGTCTAGTGGCTCTCATGGTGACCACTGGGGTGATTGGCAAAATGCAGGACAGCGTTGGAGACAGTACTTCTGCCTCAAAACCAGCCGTCTGTATTTTTCTTGTCTTTTGCCTTTCTCCCGTTTGCATTGACAAATAGTATCTTCCCTTAATTTTGTGTCATTCACATGTCACAAAACCGTGGTTCAGGTTTCCGAGGAAAGCAGTTGGAAACGCAGAATACTTGCAGATCTTCCTGCATAATAGAGAGTGACCTAACTTCAAATGGCGTACATTGCCAATTTACACCAGCTTTTGGCCCACCAGCCCTACCATATATTGAAATCGGAACTTTACACTAAAATGTGCCTTTTCCCCTTAAAACATAACTCGTTAAAGTATGACGTCTACTATAAAATGAGGCTATCATAAAGCAGCCTGGAGTCACCATCAGTTTACACGGGACAATTTTTCCCTCCCATGCTAGCTGGGACATTATCTTTGGTGCCATTCTTTTCGGGACCCTTTTTCCTGGAGCAAGTTTTTCTCTAACCCGCGGACTCTTGAGAAGAGTCAATGTGTAGCACCTTGGGTTTGGGAGCTTGTGTAAGTAAAGCATTAAGACCCCGACCAGGCAGGACAGAAGGCCTGTGCCGAATGAGGAGTGAGAGAAGGCACGTAAAACGTTAATAGGGAGTCTTAGTACATCTGCACATTGCTAAGCTTGGATTTCATAGCTGCTTTTATCATATCGTTTTCATTCTAAAATTCCCCAATAACCGTTTATGAGGACGTGCGGATTTACGTGGAGGGGGGGGGGTGCCCTGACCCCACCTTCGATTTCTGTTGTTACATATAGCGTTTCAATTGACCTTTGTTGTGCAAGGCAGGACCCCCCCCCCCCCCCCCAGAAATATCCTAGATCTGCCTCTGTATGAGGGTACTAATCAACAATCAATAGCAAAGCGACGGTAAACTGGAAGACTGGAACTGGAAAACTGGGAAGGCTATCTGATAGTAACAAATGTAAATGCTGCAAGTGACACACACGAACGGAAGAACTGTGTGAGCGTCCCTTCTATAGAGTTGAAGAAAGAAGAGCTCTTGTTCGTATGTGTTCATTAAGAATAGACGGTTTTGTCCTCGCAAATCCCTATCTGTGAGTTACCGATGACACCTTAACAAAGCTGGTATTTTAGAGTGTGTGATCATTCTTCATTTCATGTGCATGTGTCACTTGATGCGTTTCCATTTGTTACCGTAACTACCGTAAGGACTTCTGATGCCATTCGCAAATTCAAACACCTCAGGGAAAAGAGGTGCTGATGCAAGGAATCGAACCTGGTTCTTCTGATCTGTTCAATTCGTGGTCTCGGCACCTCTTTTCCCTGAGTTGTTTGAATTTGAGAATGGCATAAGAAAGCTTTATTAGTTCACAATATGAACTGTTTTTTGAAATTACTATCCAATAGCTTGAAGTACTGAAGCAGGGCAGTTGGTACCTCAGTACAGGTACAGCTACAGGTGCCTCGGCCAATTCTCGTGTAAGAGGTTTGGTTTTACGGACACTACAGATTTGGTTCAAGTGCGACTGTTGTTTCTGCACACTGTTACATGTTCTTTCTTTCTTTCTTTATTTTCCTTTATTTCTTCCTTTATTAGCAATACAAAATAAAAAGAAAACATGTAAGAAATGGGATTGTACGGCAAACCTGCGACGCAGTCCTGGATAGAAAAAATAATATAAATAATAATGATAATAAAATAGTGTCACTGTCTTGTGAGGATACAGAAGAGTAGCAACAAGCACACTTTGAAACTACAAACATAAACCTGTCATCAAAAATTAACAACAATCACACTTCGAAACAGGAAACAAAATCTGACAACGTCAAAAAATATTTATTGCCGTGAGCAGTAGAAAAGAAAACTTTAACTTCCTGCTTAAATTTACGAATGGAAGAAGTCTGATGGGGAGGGGGGGGGGGTGCAACCAAATCCAAAATGTTCCAGACCATGACACCAAAAAAATGCAACAGTAAACTGCCCCAAATTGGTTCTGGAAATTGGAAGCTTCAGCGTAAGGTTATCAGTACGAAGTGAGTATGGTGACGAATAATGCTGTAAGGAGATCATTGATGAATTGCAAATTCTAATTATGAATTATGAAATAAGAAACATGACAAGGCTGGCAAGTTTTACCTTTAGTAAGTCAAAGACACTACTTACAGAAAAACGGGAAAAGCGAGACTAACCGAAGCGTAAGGATGTAACGATAGCACAATTCTAAGTGCCCTTTTTTGCGTAATATATCATCTGTTCAAATGGGATGCGTATGTGAGTCAGTAAATGCATAATTTCTGTGGCTCTGGAGCAATGCATAATACATCAGAAGGACTCTGGTAGGGAAAATAGATTTACTTTTGCAAGTCCACGAAGACCGGGAACAATCATGGTCTAAACACCCAGAATATGTGGCTTCCATTAAGGTGCTCATGCAGTAAAACAACCAGAAATATTGCAGACCAGAATATATTTATCTCATCGTCCCCAAAACGCAGTTTATAGTGAGTAGTTGGGATTGCTTCCTGTTAAGGATGAAATATGATGTACCTAGATTTACTAGCATTTTCAATATGTCGGTTCGGAGATAACCATGTTGAATACCTCAGAAGAACTATGTCGGCCTTGGAAAACAATGAGCGTGTATCAATTGCCTCGAAAAGATGTTTGTGCCATCTGCGTATAATATACATGTAACTTGTAAATAGTGCACTACTACGTAGGAAGAGAAACGGGACGAAAATTGACCCCTGTGGAATGCCCCTGTTTATTGGCATCATGCGTGACTATGCTTCACAGATCTGTAAATACTGATATCTGCTGTTAAGGTAGCTCTGGGGGACGTCACATACACCATACCTGGGAAGCTTGCTTAGTAGCATGCTGTGATCAAACAGATCAAATGCTTTTTTTTAAGTCAATAAATATTCCCATAGTCAGCAGCTTCTGATCAATGTTTTGTTTTATGTCTTCTGTTGCATTCACAAAGGCCAACTCTATATATTTTACTTTACAGAAACCAAACTGAAAAGGTGTCAATAACTTGTGACAATCTAAGAAATGCTGCAAGCGGTTTAAGATTTGCATTTGCATTTCCACAATCTTGCTCAGGACCAGAAGAATAGCTATAGGCCTGTAGCTCTGAACTCTGAATTTGTTTAGCACCATTTTGTATATAGGCATGACCCTTGCTATTTTTAACTCTGAGGGATACACCCCTGTCTCAAACATTTTGTTGACAAGGGTTGCCATGGGTTGAGAGAGGGGGCTAGAGGAACCGCCCGACAAATTCAGTTGAGATCCGATCGTAGCAGACCGAACGTGTTTTTTGAGGCCGTTAATTACCTTCTCAATTTTGTGGGGATCTGTAGGAGCAAGAAAAAAGTGTTAGGTATGTCCCAGTTTGACTATAAGGGTTCGGCTCCGAAAGGCAATTATAGTGGTTCAAACCTGTTATTTCTAAACAGTTCGGTCCATGAACGAGCTCAATAACATGAACTTGCCTCCAGAGGAATGATCCACGTTATGTCTACTGCACTGCAACATTTGTTTGTTATATTTCATTTTGTATGGTGGACTGAGGCAGGGGATTGCAATGTTCATGGCAGATTTTTGGGATGGTTTATCGTGGGAACTCTAGTGCGGAGAATGGGGCAATGTGCACAACTAAATCAGGCGTTCTCCTCCTACCAAGAATGGTATCATTACTTCCTCGTAGAAGTTGAGAACAGGCACTCTACCATTATCTGACACTTTACATGTATTGTAACAGTAAGTGAAAGACGTGTACCCTGCTTTCATAGCAAATAGCAAGCATAACTTCAATCCTTCAAACTTGCGCTAGCATTACTATAGCATGTAGCTTTCATCTTGCGTAGTAATTGGTCCTGAGCGTATTAAATGATGATGCCCTGCTCATGAAACATCAAGTGGCAATCACTGCCACCACCTACTCAAAATCAGCAAAGCCATCACCTGTGAATGTAGAAGACAGTGTAGAAGGCGGCGTAGACTACATGCTTCATATGTCAGTTCACGAAGTAATCACTTACAATGACATTGGCCAGTACCACTTTTGTTTAAAAACTGATGATGTATATGCCCTTTTGTAACACTATGAATGTTTATGAGTAGTCACAAAGGTTGTGCTCTTCAGATTGCAGTTGTCGGTCTCATTGGAGCACATGTTACCGGCAAAGTATTCTGCTCAATACCCAGATCTTTTTCGCAAAGTATGAAATCTGCTTCCTGGTAAAAGTCTTTCACACTCTGCCTAGGCATTCTGTACATTGCTAAAGCCACTTCGGGCAAAGTATGAAAAATGTTTCTTCTTGGCAGTAAACGCTTGTTGACGAATGAAGTCTCTCATCTTTGTTATTTTTGGTAAGTTTTGGTGTGTATTTTTTTGCAAAAACATGCGACCACAGGGGATCCGCCCAGACACTGTTCATCCGTCATGACTTGGTTAGTTTTGAGTATCTTTTTGCATCAACACAGGGCCAGAGTGGGTACAAGTACACTATTCATCTGTCGTTACTGACTTAGGTACTTTTGTTTATATTTTGTATGACGAAAACAAAACATGTTCACTCTTTGCCTGCCACAGCGTACATAGTCTGTGCATATTATATAGAATGCCTAGACGATGTATGAAATGCATTTCATTTCACACTTTGGCGGCTGATTTCGAATAGCTTATAAAGGGGGGGGAGGAGCGCATTCTATAGAATGCCGGATTTAACACTTTGCCGGTAATATCCGTATTACCGTGAGGAAGTATCTGCTTCGTGCAACAATCAGTTCAACACATTGATTCTATTACCTTACATCCCACATAGGTGCCCTTTAAATTTCTTGTGTATTCTGTAGCAAACATGTCTGTTCCTTCACTGTTGCTGTCTGCTGTTTCTACTGCTATTAAACTTTATACAGGTTTTGCCTGTGTGCATGGTTAAACCTTTGCATTTTTCCATGTTCATTTTTTATATATTTTTGCTCTCCTCCTACTGTTGCACATGCATGTGGCTGTGTAATTCTCAATTTCTCACTTCTTCAGCAAATTTTACTACATGTCATACTGTTGAGCACAAAACAAGTGAGATAGTAGAACAACAGTGATAAGTAGAACAAATCGATCGCGTGACCTGATGTAATGCAGACATAGTGCAGAAATACTTGCGACTAAAATTGCGCCAGAGCGCTCAGTCCCTTGCATTGCATTTGCTTTTTCCAAACAACAAATGGACCACCTACGTTTAATGTTTTAACATAGCAACTTGTTGGAAGCGCCCATGTCTTGGCACGCGACAACCATGCGCTTTGAAAGCCTCTACAAAGTGTAAAATGCCTTATACTTGGGAGTGTTCAAAAAGAAAACAAACAGATGTTGGGCACCACCTGCATTCGGAGCAGGGAATGGCTTATGATCATCTCATGCCATTGTGTTTGCGTGTCAGAATGTCTACAGTTTGTGTAACTAAGCAGACCAGACACCACACTGCATCAAACTGTGCACAAATCCGATCATGAGACTAAACAAGTGAACGGCATGTGTCTCTTGCTTCTTGAAAATAATGATTCAAAATAAAGATCGCGCCGTGGTAATCCAATTCTCTCCTGAACCGTCACCAGCGCAGGCAGCATAACATGAAACTCCACGTAAGCCACGTAACATCGACCTTTTCCGAGGCGCTGTTACATAATTCGATTTACGCAGCAGCACGGGTACACAATCACACGATATCCGAATCCGATCGGGCACAGCGATGCCTGGTAATAATGGTAATGGTACCGTGATGTTACACGTAAAGACACAGCGATGCCTTCCTTTCTCCTTCCTTGAATGGTGATATATGATGAGATTCACCAATAACAGAACAAATAAACACCTAAACATTTGGCAATGTGGCCCACGGCTTTATCGACACACAAATACAAATAACAGCGTATCAGCTTCCTTGCATGATGACAAGCACACTAAAAATAACATCGTATCCGTGCAGTTGTTTCATAATAAGAAGCATATTTTGGCCGAAAAGCAGAAGAAAAAAATGCAGCTAAAGTGGCACGTCTGATCAGTCAACACAAAACTGACAAGGTATTTTTTTTGCCGCGGGTGTGGCGCTGTCACAAGGGTCATCCGGGTTCGGCCAAGCCACAACGAATGGAAGTTGAGAACTATTTTTCAGAGCGGACAACGACACCCCCATTTGCTGCTATACCACTTCACTACAGCGACCAATCAAATCGGGTGGATTCTGAACAGTTCATTTTCAACAATATATTGTTAAGCGTAGATTTTTGAGAATTTATTGTTAAAGGTTGATAGTTAGTTTGTTTATTTGTAGTAGTGGATTCTTAAGCGTATATTCTGGACGTTTTATTTTTAACGGTAGATAGTTACGCGATTATTCTTGAGCTTTATTTTTAACGGTTTCAAATAGGTTACACCCTTACTGACCAATCCATGTCCATACTTAAAAAAAAATATGGCTTCAAAATAGACACCAATAATTGTCAGTTCATTCATACCCCCATAAAGTTTATGGGTTACATTGTATCCAGAAGGTCGAACCTAAACGTTGTTCGGTTTGTTTCGAGTTCGGCCATAAAGGTTCGGTTCCGGTTCAGCTCCGGAGTTCACATATATCAGTTCAATTAACCGTTCAGAGCCTGTAAATCGGTTCCGAACCGGTTCGAGGTTCTAATATGCTACAAAATTGTCGGTATCTACTAAAAATCAAACAAGATCTCTTAGTTACGTTTCTTATGCATTTATTTCTGTTTTTCGGCCAACAGGACCCATCAACCAACTAGTACTAAACTGGTGGCAACTGGAAAGTAAACGGGTACCAGTTCAAGCTGGACTGGTTGCAACCAGTGATCTCGATTGTAAAAGGCTGGATCGCGCATGGGAGAGGGGCTCGTGAGGGAGAGGCGTGCATTCGGGCCGCCATGTTGGGAGGCCCTAAAGCGCAGTGTGTGCCCATAGAAAACAATGGGAGGCAACGGAGATTGTGAGTATTTATTGCGCTGCAGGCGTTGATCGTTGTTTGTCATCACACAATTTTGTAAGGTGCCAGTATACTGATGTATCCTAACAGTGTTTCACAGGTGTCCTGCCGTTCGATTCTTAATTACGTTATGTTTTGCATTCCGAAACTAGACCGTCACTGCAGTGCAGCGCTGGGGATTGTACTACAGCACGTTTCCCAGCCAATATTTCAATAAGAAACTGTGTGAGGTTAACAACAACCATGTATGTAATATCCCGTGCTGCGTTCTGGACAAAAATTGTTCCATAAAGAACGGTCCGGGAAAAGATATATACTCGCATGGCAGAAAGAGATCGTTCTGTAGAATCACAGCAGTTGTTTTAGCCGTGTATGGGTTTAGTATGATTTATATCAAGCATCGCCGCAGAAAGAGTCTTTTAGTGAACGGCAGCGGTACTTTGCCTCGCAAATATGGACACACTGAAGCAGCCGAAATAATTACTTCACTCAATTAGATCACGCTCGTTAGGACAGTTAATCAGGTAGTGATTTAAGCTTAATCAATTAAGTTACTTAGAAAGTGGTACCACTTCCTTGAGACACAGGACTTATCTCTTTTCAAGTACAGCCCTTCTATGTTTGTTTGTTTCTTCCTTCATTTGTTCTGATTATTTGCAGGCGCGGTTGTGCAAAACTGAATGTCCTTCTCGAGTACTCACATGCTTTTGCTGAATACAACTGCAGCGTGAGCAAAGCTGCTTAGGGACGGGGGCCTGCTATCCAGTGCTCACTTTGTCATGCTTGTTATGTGGAGCATGTTCAAAAAAAATAAATAAAAATAAAATGCAGCTGCACGTCTGAAACTCCAATCATCCATCGTCATCTAAAAGGGAGCGTCGTAGCACTGTTGTGAGACCAGACACACTTACTGAAGATCTTCTATGGCACCTTCTGCAGTTTGCACAATTTTGTTCAGCATCGAAGTCTCTCATAGGAACCACTTTGCATTAACTGTGACTCCCATCTTACATTTTGATGTGCAAGGGCCCTCTTGCACTGGTCTGCAAATTGCAACAGGACGATTTGGAGCTTGAAACAGTTGTGATTTTGTCATTTTGGCCCTCGTGTACCCCGTCTGTAAGACGTAAAGAAAAAAAGTCTAACACGATATGCTTTTGTAAAGGAGATCACTGATGATGAATAAAGAGAATATACAAGTTCAAGTTTATTCAACATTTTATATCATTCATTATATTATTCAACATTTTATATAAAATTTATTCAAGTTCAACATTTATTTATTGCACTTATGCGTTTCATGATACAATGAACGTGCAGGGAGGTCGCAAAAGACTACATTTATTGTTTTGTGACCTTGCTACAATGACAATATATATTTTAGGAATGTCGATGGACAGGTACACTCTCTAAATTTGTAGCACTCAATTTTAGGTTGGAATGAGCAACGAATAGCAACTTCCCTCCTGATATTTTCTCATATATGATGAATTTTAAGTTTAATGTGATCAAATATGTCATAATATAATAATATATATAGGAATAACAGTATATAAGAATATAATATGTGATAAATGAATGTGATCAACAGTAGATGTAAACAACACCAGTAGCCAGAGAAGTGCATTCTCAAGAAATAATTTTCTTCTTATAGCATATATGTGCATGCCTATTAACTGAAACAATTATCACAGTTCCCTGACAAGTTTTAATTTCTCAGAGTGTAGTGTAGAGGCGGCTTAGATCTACAGCAGTTAATACAAGGTATTATATACTGTGAATACATTTGAAAATCCCATGTGACACATATGCTTTTACTTTCTCGAGGTGCTGTGCTAATCAAAGTTTGTGGGCACTACGCAGGTTCTACACCCATTTCTTGAGTATGTCGAGGCAGCTGTGAAGTAACCTGTATTGATGATGATTATTCCAATTTTATGGTGCATCGACAACAAAGGTCATAATACATCAGAACATTGGTTTAGATGCAGCTCGTTAAAAATAAATATGTTGTCTAACAAATGCATTGGACAAATGTTAAAACATCAGTTTATAGCAGGGTTTACAATCCCTGTATCTTCTAAAAATTGAAAAGATTAAAAACTATTCTAAAAAGAATATGGGTAACTCTTTTAAACAGGATTATAATTGTTATATTGCTGGGTGAAGGAGCCTAAGGTGGATAAGGGTGTGTTTCTGACGTGAACATGTAAGAAAATGTGCAAAATTGGGAGAGACTAACCACAGTGCGTACACTGAGGTGGTTCCTTCCTGTAAAGTACAAACCCGTGGATGAGAAACATAATACTTACCTGTACACTCAGTCGCATCACACTTCATAGACGATCCTCTGGGTAGCCCCATGAGGAAATCTGTATTGAGAGACCACTTTTGCCTTAAAAACTGCTATAAATAGCACGACACGCTACAAATTATTATTATCGCAACAAGCTGACGACATAGCTCAGACACAAAGGCGGTATTCAAGTCGCGCCACACCACCGTTACGTAGGATTCTTTATCACAAATCAAACCAAGGCACAAAACAATACCAATACACGAAAAAGGGTGACAATCTCTGTCTCATTATGACGTAATACCGAACTTGCGCGCGATGGTAATTCAAAGAAATGAAAGTGCACTTGATTCCGTAGAGAGCACCATGCGCCATGCTAGCTATGCATGCAGAAAAGCGCTCGAGTGTTCGCACATATATTGATGACAACACTACCAGTGCTGTGTAACGCGTTCTCTCAAGCATATTATGCACTCAAAATGTATTTGCCGCAGGGTAAAATGCAAGTGTGTTCGATTGAACCTCGGAGGAGCGATCAAACAACCTGCATCCAGTGCTCGTTTTGGGCAAAAAAACACTTCATAATTGTCAACTAAATATACAGAACACTGTTAGAAAAAAATGTATTAATAAGGTATAATAATGTGCTCTTATACCTATTTTATACCTTCTGCTTCAGATATATACCTTTGGAGGGTATAGAAGAGGTACAAATTTCCTATTTATACCTTCAACCCTTCTCAAGGATATGAAAGAGGTATAAAGGAGGGCTAACGTACCGTATTTATACCTTATCACGATGTGTTCATATCCAGTACCAGCAATAGATCACCAGGCTATGCCTTTCACGGATACGATGAGGCTGCTTATACCTTCTGTTTCTTTATACCTTTATGGTTTTTTATACCTTTACCCTTCCGCAACGCGCTGTATCACATCATCATTATTTTTTCTTGACACGGTATCAGCTAAGTTAAACGGATATTTAACTAAGAAACACACACATCAGTACAGTACTATCTAAATCCACGTGGTTAGTTCATGGCTGCATAAAATCTTCATTGCTGGAATGTTTAATCTAGATGTTCTCACCCTTAGGATTGCGTACCAGACGAAAGCTGCTCCACAGTTTGTCAAGTCGCCACCAGTATATCAGTATATGTTCCTCTGTAAATGTCTCGCGATACATCGTGATACAAACTTGATGACTGCGCAGAGCGATCTTGCTCCTTGAACATTTTCTTTAGATTTCAACTCCACATTTTTTTTAGA
This sequence comes from Ornithodoros turicata, assembly GCF_037126465.1. Taxonomy (NCBI): domain Eukaryota; kingdom Metazoa; phylum Arthropoda; class Arachnida; order Ixodida; family Argasidae; genus Ornithodoros; species Ornithodoros turicata. The sequence goes on from NW_026999409.1 coordinate 142,381, forward strand.
TGCGGAGTAATGTGCACGAGGTTTTCGCCCTACTTCACAACCATATGCGTTTGCGTGTGTTTGTAGTACGTGTGTGCGCGTATGTCACAAACTTTTCTTCCCTCTAAAAGTGATTTTTCTAGTTGCTTCCTCTAAAAATACCTACGCCTAGGTGTGATGTCACACCATGACGGTACTCGTGCAGACCTTCACAGGGGTATAGAGCTATACCCCTAAAGGTATGGCATATAGCCCTTTGTTGAGGACTATTTTTTATACCTGTAACCGAGGTATAAAATAATACCTAAGAAGGGCTAAGTTATTGAGCAGGCGATCTATACCTCTAAAGGTATAGATTTTTCTCTGAGTGAATGGACGCCTATTTATTCCTTGATAAAGAATGACTCACCTGTATAAATTTAGGCCCTGCATCCTTGCCAGTACGGTTGGTACGACCGTAATTACAAGAAGTTGCCATGATCGCTGCGGCGACTGTTGTGGGTACAGTAAGATGGCGGCCGGTTTCTTCACGCTCGCGCTCCCTATCCGCGATCCAGCCTTTTACAATTGAGATCAGTGGTTGCAACTGGGAAGTGAAGTGGTCCCAGTTCGAACTGGACCAGTTTACATGTTTTGCGGAAGTTTCGGTTTCGGTACCGGGACAGGTTTCTATGAAGATTGCAAGACGAAGTTATAGTAACAGACAGAAAGTAACTCTATAGTAGAAAAAATCATATTTCAATTTTTGGTAAGCTTCGTTAGTATTAACGAAAGCTAATTTGGAATTGTCATATTTGTATTTTGCGCGATCCTCCTCCCACGATGAATGACGCGTTTACTGTCCAAGTGTAACGCTCGCTTGCTTAACAGCACGCCTGAACAGAGATTTTTCCTGTTCTTAGCTTGATGTGTGACATAGACGTTGGTCGTATAATCTAAAAGATTTTGCTGTAAGTTACGACAGTGCGACAGTACAATGAGCGCCAGGGGAATTCAGAACGGCCGGACGGGTGTCATAAGATTACAGCTCGACTACAACTGTGGAGACCGCTTTATCGTGAGTACTATACTGAAGTGCTTTTCCTTGTGCACATTTTGAAATATTACTTCCACTAGAACCTCTTCTCTTTGTTCCGCGTCACATTCGTGGCACCTGCAAGTGCACGCCGTTTTACAAATAACATCCGGTTTATGCTAACGTTACCAACAACTTTTTTCATTATCGTGTCTTAGACCCTTCACACCACGGATGTTCTCGAACCAGCGTAGCGCGCCACAGTAGTACGCATTGCCCCCGAAAGCTGGCGAATCTCATAGTTGAAATGCACAGCTACAGCACAACGGAAATGTTGAGAGATTCGCGTGTTTTCCGTGGCCACGACTGCTCAAATTGAGTGATTCTCCAGGCACACACTACAATTACATGTTGCAATTGAATGCATATTTACTTGTGCCGTTTGAACTTTCCGGAAACCTTAAACTCCTGGGCTCAAAGGAATATATCGATCCATGGAAGTGCTATTAAGAACATCTCAAATACTCTGTTGGACTATTCAAGATGTCCACAAGGCAGTTATGCAAGGAACCAATCAGACATGAAATATTATCCATTTCATGTAACTCTGTAGTTCCTCAACTGCTATAATTTAATTATGTTAAAGTTACACTACATGTACGTTAGAATATCTGTAATGTGTCACTACAAAAAAAAAACATTTTTGCATTGCAGTTCCTTGGATCTGCCTTTGTTGGGAACAGCGATCCTGCAAAGGGGCAATAGTTACATACCAGTTGGGCTGTTACCACCTAAACTCTGTTCCAACAGGGACCATTCCAAGAGGAGCCACTTCAACTGGTCCCAGCTCAACAACGACGTTTGCAACCAGTCCCAGTCGAGACTGGGACTGGTTAGTCGAGTCATGCAGGTCAGTCGAGACTGGGACCGGTTAGAAACCAGTTGGATCAACTGGTACCAGTTAAGACTGGGGCCGGCCGGAAACCAGTTGGGCCAACTGGCACCTGTTGATCGAACTGGTCCCTGTTGGATAACGCAGTTCGAGTCACAGTTACAACCAGACCTGTTCAACTGGGACTGGGTGAACTGTGCTATCGAACGGGGACCAGTTTGATCAACTGGTACCAGTTGGCCCAACTGGTTTCTGGCCCATCCCAGTCTCAACTGGTACCAGTTGAGTTTGGACCAGTTGAAGTGGTTCCACTTGAACTGGTCTCTGTTCAATAACAGAGTTCAACTGGTACCAGTTCAAAAAATTTTCGCCTGAGATTCCTGTTTTCGGTTTTGGTTCCGGTTCGGTTCGACCCTCTGATTGTATCTCATGAGGGTAAACTGCAAGATCAGGAGAGTTCAGCTACTGTTGATACGTACCTCGACACACTGAACACGCTACAAGATGTAAAGAGATTTTTGGGGTTTGCTTCATACTTTCGAAAGTTTATCACAGATTTTGCTGAAATTATGCGACCTCTATCACTCTTCTTGCGAAACAAGCAACATTCCAAAATGACTGGGAAAACGAACATTATGTCACAGTGGATACCTACACATCCCACTAAACCACCTACGTCCCAGTGACATCCATGTAATATCCTGCCCTTATAAAAATAACTTTCACCTTCTTGTGGTCATCCAGTAGCCTTTCTTTGTCCCCTTCATACTTTCTGTGTACTTCACCCTTCTGTGTACCCCCTATAGCCACTGTGTGCACACCTCTTTGCAAATAGCATGTATACTTTCTGTCCACTACGTGCAGACTTTCTGTATACTTTCTGTAGTCTATATGCACGTTGGCTGCCGTCTAAGCTCCCGGGGTCCAGGCTTGTTTCCCTCGAAGAAAAAAGAAGTTAAAAGCATCAAATGCTTGTGACATTTACATTGACATGACTTGCTTGAATTACCTCTGATATCCATAATGCCTTCATAGTGACGAAAGATTTTGCAAGAGTTCAGTTTATTGCTATCTTTCCATCAAATCATGCTCTTGTTTTAATACTAAAATTAAACTAAGATACTAAAACAAATAATTAAGTTAATACTTAATTAAACACATGGGAGTGTTTGAAGCTTGCTGTATCATATCTTCTGTTTTTTGTTAGTTGCATTATCAGCTGTATTTCCGTATTGGTTTTCGAAGTGGTACGTGAAATTCTATTTTGAGGATGTCCACCACATTCATGCGCTACCATTATATCACTTTGTACTATGGTGAGGCAAAAACAGATCAGTATAGACCCGATTACGGTCACTAATACACTGAAATCTTGGGGAGGAGGAAGCTGCGACAGAGGAAAGAAGAGACGAGACTACTACGAAACAGGTTTTGCAGATTGAATCACTTTTTACACAGGCCACAAGTTCAACAGATGTGCAAAAAATAATAAAAACAGTAGTTACAAATTGACAAAGCATTGTACTTGACCTGTCACAAAATGAATAAACATAAACATAGAAGACATGAAGAATTACTAATAGCAATAGCATACTGTAAAAGAAAGAGGTACATATCACACCAACATGCACATCAAAAATGCATCTACCAAATAACTTATAAAAAAGTGCGTAAATGAACGCACTGAATGAACGCAAAATGTGGATATTTCGACAAACAGTAAATTGTCAGTGTCATCAGTGACATGACCCCCAAAGGCATGCGGAGGGTCTTTTACGCAACAGCACACAGAAAAGTGAAACAGAAAGGTTAAATTTTATGGCTGTGTCGTGGCGACTTTCTTTATACAGCTTCGGACACATATGTGAGAGAAGCACAGCACACTAGCGTCATTGATGATATGATCAATGCGATACACTTTTGTACATTATCACAGTACATTTCAACAAAACTGTCTGTGTGTTCAACCTCATATATGATCGTGCCATACATATTATCAACAAAAGGACGTACCACATCTAGTTTGCATAAACGAAGCAGAACATTTTTGTCACATGTACAGCACATGTGTCCTTCCTGGCAGACTGCAGTTATAGCCTCGATTCTCCCAAAAATCCAATTTACAAGCACGAATGAATTCATGCGGCGTGATGTGCCCAGAAATCTGGTACAATACGTGAATCCGTTAATGCTAACTTTTACATAACACATGCCATGACTACCAGCCTTTCCCTTTCCAAACAGAACAACACCACACGCAGTTTGTGAGTACTTCCTGAGGTGGTACCCCTACTGCATTAGTTTGTGTTTGTACTCAGTCTGATGAAAATGTGAATATTTACTCCAGATCTTTGGAAGGGTTGTCCGAAAAAAAAAACTTCCCAACCATCTGGAAGTGGGCAAATCGCGTGCCATTGACTAACTGCACTAGCTGGCCGTTCATGTCCTCGAAAGCGTATGCGGAATAGTTCCCAAGTGGGCCCCATGCTTCAACTGAATCGGCGATATGCAGCAACAGGTGTGCGTTGTAAGTCATATGCTCCTTTCCATAGAGCTCGTGATGCTCTCTTAGAAAGGAATGCATGGCTTTTTGGGCTTCATTGAGCTTATCCATGAGTACAGTGTTGGCCAGAAAAAAATGCATGAGTCTAACAAACTTAATCCAGTTTTTATAGTATACCCATAGCAAAACGTCATGAAGAACGACAGGGGAAAAGTAAAGCAACCAATTGCGCCATTCCGACGCTTTCCATAATTTTCTGACATTCAGTGAACGAGGCAGCCTCGATATTTCCCATGTGGGTTTTAGATGATGAAGACGTCGATCAACCTCATCAATCTTGGATCCGAGACTGTATGGAAATAAACCTTTGTTGTCACACCACATGCATGTTGTATGCCTGACAAAGCCAGCGCATGCAGCATGCATGTAATCTACAACAAGTCCAAGAGGAAATTAAAAAAAATTACAAAAGGAAAAGCACACTTGCGCCTTTTACACCAGACATTGGTTCCTGTGCTTCCTCGGCTTGAGCAGCATTGTCAATAAAATATCGGTGTGTTCTCGCTGCTAGCTGTGGCGAGGGCACGGGATACACACGTGCATGGCCATTACCTCTTGTTGCAACTTCCCCTTCATGGGCACACCAGCCACAGCTGTAAGAGCCATTGAACTGATTCATGTTCATGACCATGGCTCTGACTTCTGTGTCTACGCTGCAGGGCCCTGGAAAAATTCGCACCTTCTGGGTCACACCATGAGAACCTGTCCACAAAAAGCCTGGACTTGAAAGGACATTTAGCTACTCCACAAAAGGCTTTAGAAATGTGTTCATGTTTGGCTTTTTTGCACCAAACCAAAGCCCGGCTAACACCATGTGTTTTGCCCTTACTTTCTGTTGCTGCTAGTTCATCTGCAAAAGTAGTGGCCACACACTGTACCCTGAAGATCCATACAGTGGCACACCATCACTGTTCCATGTTACCGACAAGTCATTCCCAGAAGTAGGCAAGTCATAGTATCCCCTACTAGTTTTTATGAGGAGGATCCCGTGACAATCCCAAAATATTGTTGCCGTGATCTTCTTTGTGGATTGTGTGACCTTGGCTTTTCTTGGGGTGTTTCCCCTGGTTTGCGCCATTCCATCGACTCCTTTTTCGAAAGGGGATCATAGTAGAGCACCATAGTCTCATCCCCTGTGACAATCGACTTCAATATTTCTTCTTCGTTCTCTTGACAGAGCTCCAAAAATTCTTTGGCACAGACGACGCGCTGTTGCTTTTTAACTGACGAGAGAAGTCGTGGCACCCATCTCGCACTGACCTTTTTCATGTGAAGGCCCTCGCCGATGATGCGAGAAACGATTGTTTTGGAAAGCCCCAGCCTCTCTGAGATTTCCTTCACCTTCAGACGCCTGTCGCATAGCACTTCCCCCTCGACAAGAGACACACTTTCTTGTGTCACCACTTCCACTGGACGACCATCGCGTGGATCATCTTCAGTGGACTCTCGCCCCAGTCGAAACTGCTTAGACCAGTCTTTTACGGTTGTGTACGACGGAGAGGCTTCCCTGTACACGTTGTCCAGTCGCGCTTTAATTTCTTCAGGGGAAAGTCCTCTTTTGTCAAGAATTTTATCACAGCGCGGTACTCGATTTTTTCCATTTTACCTGAAGAGTGCACCCTGGCTGTTTGAAATTCCGCTCTCCAACCGACAAAAGCATGGAGAGGGTTGAGGGTGGTGCTCCGGCCCTCCAACAGATGGCGCCACGCGTCTTTAATTGCATTTTCAATTTGCGCGCATTTTCTACCTCTGGCCGGAAACTTATGGAACCACTCTCGTTTGACAGTTCTCTTGATAACATATTGAAATCCAAATCTGGAAGTGAAAGCTTATCTTTCACTTGCTCACTGATGCTGAATGTCATGAAGTAACTTTCATCTGTCATGAGGCTTTCTATATTATGATCAGATGAGCACACGTCACAATGTAAAATGTTCTCGTCTTCGTTCTTGGCAAGGTATGGAAGGCAGCTTGAGCAATAAAAATTGTATATTGCTGTTTCCTTGGCATTCACAAACTGCTTGAAGAACAGGTACTTCGATGTTGCAATAGCTAATTCTGCTGGCAAGTGAGCTTGTATCAGTTGTAAGAGGCTCTCCATGCCTTTTTTAGTTGAATTGTGACGCAGGCTGTGTCCCAGGATTAGCACCATGCTTTCGCCAACAGTTATGCGTGATCCCAGATACAACGCTTCGTCCTGCAAGACATGACAAAATCAACATAAGCAATTATACCAAAACGCACAATTGTGATGCGTGCAACAGCACTTATGAAAACTCATGGTGCTACATAATGTAGCATTATTCATCAACACAGTAATTTTTTACGCCGTTTTCAGTGTTCCAATGGTGTTTCATAATGAACACCTTTCTTGGCGTAGAGCCTACACCCTAAGGTTGGGTGATCCTAAATACACCCAGTGTATTCAGTGCTGGTGTTAGAGGTAATCTCGAGACCCAGTGCAACTAAACCTGGAACCTGATGACCAGAGCCCAACACAGAACACTGAAATGACAGCCCCAGCTCCATGACGTTAGGCGAGTCTGTGCAGTACGCTCAGGCTGAATCAAACAGTATGAGGGAACTCGCACATCCAATGCACTCATGGTACATAACTCATGTAAAAACAGTGTAAGTCATACAGCACACCGTCTCTGCACACCGGTATGATGTCGACATATTTACTTGTCTGTGAGGTGGTGCGATATGAGCGTAAGATCAGTGTAATGGGCAGGTAGCACCGTTTTTACACAGAAATGGGTGTGAAAATTTTTACTTTAAATTTTTTTTTACTTTTTATATTTTACATTTTTAACTTTTTACTTTTTATATTTTACATTTTTAACTTTTTACTTTTTAATTATTTTTTTTTACTTTACAGCACCCGCATTGATTTGGTGCGGTACAGTCAAGACAGAAACTTACGAATTCTGATTGTGTGCCATGATCCTCCGAGCTGGCTCCCTCGTCGCTTGAGTCAGAAAGGCAGTCTGTTGAATCATCTTCCATGCAGCCTACATATCCCGGTTCCATTACGGACCTTGTCTCTGAGTTCTATGGGTGGAATTTTTGTTTCTGGCCAATGCGATTACCTGTGCGTTCTGCTGCGGTGACGCAACGGCATTGTTTCTGCTACATGTCGTCGGTGTCCGATCGCCACTACTAGTACGCGGTGGGAGAAGTATTGTTATGTATTGTGATGTAAACCGCATATTACCCCACGCGTTGATCCCGCAATGCCGAAAGGTACCGCGAGTGGATGTTAAGAGATAATGTTGCAAAACCTCGCACGACAAAAATAAGGCATGCGACGAAGGTGGCCCAAATCAACGCTGATCATGAACAAGATAATGCCAAAGGGTGTACCCTGTTACCTACTCTTAATAATAAAACTTTTGAAATCCACGCTAAGAAATCCACCCTTCAAAATCCAACCCTTTGAAATTCACGCTGTCAAAATAAATCACAAGGGTGCTATGCAGTCCAGTGTTAAGCATGGTTTTACGTCAGAAAATCAGTGTTTAAGAGGGTCACACTCCAGAATAACGAGTCTTTATGCAATTCTATGTCGTATTCAGCATGTATCTCTCAATTATTCATTAAATTAATTAAGTTACAGGCGTAAATAACTACGAGTATGAATACTAGGAAAACAACGCTTCAGCGGTTCGAGCGTTCAGCTATCATTGGGGACGAGGCTATTTGAGAAAATGGAATAACGACGGATAAAAAGGATAACCACTGCAAGCTCTAATAAAGCATATGTTTCTTCTGCCGATTTCGTCAGGTATTTTTCAGACGTCTAACGACTTGGTGTGCTAACACGCGCGTGCAACTCATGAAGGAATTCATGGGTGAAGTGACATTGACGCAGTCGTAGCTCTTTTGGACAGGAAATCGGGTAGTCAAAAATGTCCAGGATGAGCAACATGTAAAACGTACCGCAAAACTGCTGTGTCGACCATTTGTCACGACGGTAATCACGTAAACATCATGTAAAAGTCTCTTGCCTTCCTCGGCCTCAGCCTACGAAGAACCGCTAATGTTATGTTTGATAAGAGCCGCGAAAAGTGGTTCAGCAAGGTAAAACTGTGCCGGGAACACCCTCACATGAGGGAGGTGTTTAATTAAATCACAGTGAAAGTTATCCAAGGACTGTCTAAGAATCTGTCTATCAAAGGACTATCTAAGTTACTGGTCCTGTAGAAAGCAGATCTCGTTGACCAACACATCAATGGATTGTATAAATAGTCTTCCTGTCAATGGACAACTGACATTTTCCTCCCGTCTATACTGAGCAATGTTTGTTAACCCAGAGCTTGGTTTCTGAATGCCACAAAACACTTCTCGCCAAGGTGGTGCACTACCGAGCTTTCCAAACTGCCATTTTCGGATCTCCCAATACTCTGAACTCCTGCCCCTCTCTCTCAAATTGCTTGGCCTATGGCTAAATCGAGCCCACGAATGCCTGCCCTCAAAGCTCTTTTGGCAGTTTTGGACTCCATGGGACATTATTTCCTTCCTCACACCACAAGCAGCTATGGGGTAGACTATCGCCCCAGGCAATGAAACTCCCTGTCCATCTCAAAATAAAGTTGATGAACAGCACCTGCAACTTCTGCGAGGTGGTTTAAACCACTCTTATAACTACATGTTATGTGTAACCGAGGAATGCTGGTGTGTGGGTGGAGTGGATAGTTTGCCACAGTACCACAAATAGGAACAACAAATGGCTGATAAATCTGCTACAGAATCTGGGCCAAGACGATGAGCGCTTGGAATCATCTCAGGTTTTAGTACTATGCAGAGGAAGATAGAGTAGAGTACCCTCGAATTTTGTACTACTTTTTCTGAATTAGTTGTAATTATGCTGCAGCTACATAGGCAGTAGTTAAAATGCTACTCAATATTGCCAAAACTTCATGCTAGCATTCAATTCCGTTTACAAACTTTGGTTTGCGATGTGATGAATGTTTCGGTGACTTCCATAGGCCCGGTTTCACCAACTCTGGTTAACTGAACCAAGATCAAGGGTTGCCAATCCTTGAACTTAACAGACACTTCTTTTTTTCCATGGTGATGTGGTGAATATATATACTTTCAGTAATAATAACTCCTTTAGTGAAGCATATAGTTTATTGACCTTTCATCTTAGTTCAGATGCTGAAAAGGTTGGTGAAACTGGGTCATAATGTAGCCTTTGTGTTCTGGTGCTGTGCAATGGTTTTTCAAGGGATTCAGACTACGAAAAAGGTTAATAATAAAAAAATTTCTTGGCATACCTACCTACATACATGTCCCGGACAGCACGTAAGAAACTCAACAGAATGTAAATGTCATCATGACGTTGGTAGAGACTGATACCGAAACAAATCGGAAGGGGAAGGCTGGGTTCCACGAATGGGCACTTGTTCACTGCCTCCTCTTGAAAGAAAAGTAGGACCGAAAGTCGCGTGCTCTTTCAGAGACCACCGTAATCCCCTCAAGACCGTGCCTTATAGACGCGAACTCGTCCCCCCTAGCTTTGAGCGAAGCTCAAGTGTACCAAATTGGTGGCTCTGTTGAATGGTATGATGTCATTTGTTTTTATGATGAACAGTATGATGTCATTTGTACCGTTTCCAAACCGTTTCCAATGCACTTTGTACAAGGGTTTTGCATGCCAGCAGGGTACTGTCTGCGAACGGTAGTTTTCGTGTCCATTTCAAGAAGAAAATTTTTTTAAGAGGCTTAGAGGATGCGTAACTAATGTGTGATTTCCACTAAATATCAGAAGAGAGGTGCACACCCAAATACCTGAAACCCTCAACTCAATTAATTGTAGGATCAAAATTACATGGGAATATATTGAGGTTTGTCTTGTTCACAAAAGATATCATTGCACAATCTGCAAAGTTCATCGGTAGTTGCCATGGCCTACATCAATCATAAACACTGCAAACCACTCATTGATCATAGTCGGTCCGCGGTAAGGGAAGTGAAACGCGTCATTGCCCATTGTGAACATGGCCATGCAACGGTGCTTGCGGCTTTGCATTTCTCACTAGTTTCTTTCATCACTTTGTTATGAGATCACTAATGCTTTGCCAAATCAACACGAACATAATTATGCTTTGGGACAACTTGTTTGCAAAGCATATGTACTCGTATGCACTTCCTTTAACCGCTTCAGGAGTATTTCTTCCGCAACATATCTCAGCAGATGCAGCATGTCATGTAGGTAACACAATTTTGACACAGTATTTGCTTGATATGTCCAACAAGCAGAGATATCAAATCTTTGCGCCAAAATGGTGTGCCACGTGTCCGTGTAAGGACGAGTCGCTTGGATGGTATAGGTATAGCACCTTGATGTTGAATGCAAGAAGTTAATGTTTTAAACATATATGTCATGGGTTAAATAAAGCAGTACATCATACACATCAGAAGAATCCCAACACTTCAGTGCTTTACCATTTACCTGTTATTCCAATATTTACTCTTCCTTGTGTTGGAATTATGTATTTCAGAATCATTTTTGTATTATTGAATTTTAATTTGGCAATCCTTTCACATGTCTTGTGATAGACAGGTTAGCAATGTAAGCAGTGTTTATGTGCCTCTCACAACCTGCATCTTTATGCAAAAATACTCCAAAAGCCGGGAGACGACATAACTAAACAAAAAAGTAGAGAACGCCGACTTACATAACAAAATAACAAGGTTTACTCAGACGTTTCGTCCGTCATGCGACGGACATCATCAGTGGCAAACTGAATGAGAGATTGCACAACCGGTCGCTAGTTAAGGAGATGGAACTATTGTTCGTGGAGGGGCCACGGTTTTTTTTTTTACAAACCGAGGGGTCACCACGTATGCGCCAAGACTCTAGAAGCTTCCTGTGTCCCCATCTTTGTTCTCTCTTGTTATGTTAAGTTTGAGTTCTCTACTTTTTTGTCTATATTTTTATTTCTGAGGCTGTTTTTGTGACAAGAGAGCAAGGGTGCCGGCAACATTGCACATGTTCACAAAAATGCAGAATCAGAGAGAGACACACACACAAATCACAGCATAACACAGTCCCAATCATTTTATCGTGTCCTTTTTGCTGTGTCGTCTGTTCTACAATTGTTTCTTTTTTTTCGTGTGTAGTTTCTGGATTTTAAACCCAAGAGCAGTTGCTGTAGAGGATGCTGAGAACATGCGAAGCATACATTTTCTCATTCTCACTCTCACATTATGCTGTAAGCAGTGCGAAATACAACTCACAAGCAATTTAATGCGAGACAACTTGTCACCAAGATTAGTGTGGGAACATCGCGAAGGAAAAATAATTCTAAACCATAATGGATTCCTATCCTATTTAATGGTACAGTATCAGATAAAAGTTATTCAAATAATATTAAAGACGTAACCGTGCAAATTATAAGTCAAACAGTGAAGCTGGCTGCAGTACACTACAATGTGTCACATGTAACAATATCAGTGTTTCCAAAACTGACACATAAACCTTAGGGAGGCCGCAATAGTCAAAGCGGGGGTTACACCACTTGGCGAAAAGAGAAAGCAGATGAAGTGAACGCAATATGCGACAAAACCAAGGAAACTATCTCCCTACTACTGCAATATATTGAAGTTGTTTAAAAAAAAATAGAAGTTCAGTTCAGCGCACAAACACTCGGGAACCGAGCTAACGTGCTTTCGGTCAGGTTCGTCGCATTATTTCTCACTGTATCATGACGAAACCCCCGAACCTACAGCATACGTCACTTGCTCACAGTAGTATACCATTTATATTATTCTATATGTGTCAGGGCGCACACATGCACAGACAAGGAAAGATATCAGCTGTCGCACACACAGCCATCCCGAAAGCTATGCCCATCTTCGTTGATGGACCCACGAATCCACAGGAAGACCGCCGAGGCTTTCCCACTCAGATTAAGTACCTGTACCTTGAACTGATAACAGTTTGGTGTACACGCCAGAAAACGAGAACAGCTGATTGCTGATTTCATGGGCGCGGCCATGCGAGCCGACAAGGGCAGTCCAACAGAGGTGCAATTTTCGGTGAACGCGAATGTGGCGCTAGTGGTGGGTGCAACAATTTGCACTTGAAACGACGTAAAACACCAAAAAGTGAGCAAGGAAACTTGCTCATTTGCCATTATTTGGGCCTGTAATCCACATCAGGGTTCAGAAAGGCTGCTAAATGCCGATGGCCGACACAAGAAAAACGTGTTTGCAATGGTTTTCGTCCCTGTTGCGGTTCCAGCGAATATACCTTTTTTGCTGCTTCCTTCCTCCCTTTCGTTTCTTTTTTTTTCTTTATCGTTTTCTACTGTTGTTGGTTCGTTCCGGAGCCCTAGCTTGGGAAGCTGCTCCTGTTTAGTTTCTGTATAAATCGGAATGTGGGAGCAGGGGGAACAGTCCACCGCCCCTCGAGTTTTTTGAAGCATGCAGATATGAAGGATTCATCTCATATCTAAAATGAACATGGAGGAAGATTGGGAGCAATTCTGCTCTTTCTGTTTCTCGACAGAAAGAAAAACAGCTTCATAAAAAAATTACATCTTACTGAATGATGGAAATTAGAATGTCAAAATACCTTGCAGATAAGGTTTTCCACCACTCGCATACCATAAATGCGAAACTAATGCGCCGGTAGTCCTAGTTGTTTTATTTTAAAAATTCTGTATTAAAAAAGGCTACGACCACGAAGTATGCCTTTGTGGCACGTTCACGTCTATTTTGTGTGTGTGCGTTTCAGCTTGGACAAATTTTTATAAACAAGCCACGAGATCACGTCATTTTCACAGTTGAGTTCTACGGTCAGGCGCATATCTTTTCGAAGAAAGTGGACTTTTTCGTTATTTATTTTGAGGAGTTTATTCTCCAAGTTTATTTTGCGAAGTGAAAACCAGAGTGATCCCGATACACACAGCTGCGTTGTTCCTGCGTAAAGAAAGCGCAGGCCAAGCGTCTACACAAAACGAACAGGGAAAATCGCTTCTACTGGGCGTTACCGCACATCGCTACGAAGCTAATCGGTTAACACAAAACGACAACAACAAGATATTAGCGCAGGGTAAAAATTGCAGCAAGAAATACACTCCATAACAAGTCCAGACATGCGACATCGCATACAAAATACTGCTCATCGGGGAAAAGGCCGAAGCCTGCGACAGAAAATCGTAGAGCATACACAACTTCATTTTTCTATTTCGCATAATCTAAACGCGGTTTGCTATTTCCTGCTCGGAAAACGACGTACAAATTTTCTTAGGGAGCAGAGAAATATAGGAATTTCACTCCGTGCTCAGATACCAGCATTTCTGCTCAAAAACCCATAACTGCAAAATTAAGCACTGCTTACTGCATCAGACATATCATGCACCCAACAAAATCAAGCAAACAACCCCACTTCCAGTGATAGAACAATATTCAGCTTTTACAAGGAGGCTTTCTTCTGCGTAAAAGTAGAGAAAATAAGAAAAGGCCAGTGAAAAATTACACGCACTTGTGCTCGCATAGCTATAAGAGGAAAAACAAACATAGAATAACGAGGCACACGCTAATAAACTGTGACAAAGACACCCATATCTGCTATCAGATAATTATTGCATAATGCTAGACACACAATTGCATTGTCCCTGCGTGACGAAAGCACAGAAAAAGGACACATAATTTATCTTAAGCGAGTAGGAAAAGTCACTTCTTCTCGGACTGCTTAATACCATAAAGTCTGAATTTTTGTAAAGAAAACAAATCTTCAACAGGGCTACGAACGTCACAGACACATACTAACAAACAAACACTCCTATTTATTTCTACTGATAGAATTGAAGCTAAAGGCATGAACCACACTACAAGAAAAAAGCACACTGCTTCAGGAAAAGCGTATCAAATGCACCGCAACCGGACCGGCGTCGGGCACTCATAAAATAGCCTGCCCAAAACAAAGACTTCACCAGGTTCGCGAGGCAATTCCATTAAAAACGCTCGGCCTATCCCAGAGTCAGCAATGCAAACGCGACTACCCTTAATTTTTAAGCCACTATTTCACGCAATAGTACATAAATGTATCACTCGTATCACACGAAAAGGCAAACACATAGCACTTACCTGTCAAGTGGGGTCCCTGGTTCAGAAAAGCGCACCCGCGTGCGCACACTCACCATTTTCACACTCACAAACACAGTCTATTTTCACTACCCCATACATAAATCCATATTATTCCTCAGGTCAATAATTATCCTACCATCGTCAAAAGAAGCCACGCACATGTATGCGAACGCAAAACAATAGGTCGTCACTCGGCCGGCGCGAACCAAAAAAGAAAGGAATGCATGTTCGCTATACATCCACGAAGAAAACAGTGCGATGCTTCTGCACAGCGATCATTATACAGGAGTGAATTCACTTCGTTTTCCTTTTATTTCCTTGCACCCATATATTTTGCAAGAATAATATAGAGCAGAACGGGTAAATGTTTTTTTTTAAACCAAACCACTTAACGTGTGTTCATAGGTCTTCACTAAACAGGTGAGCCGATAAGTACTATAGGGAGGGGATAGGGCTGCAACATTGCCACCAGGGAAGCGCCACCGTCGCGTCTGCGCCGACTTTTTTCGCGACTTTTCCCAGCGCGCGGCAGGCGGCGCTCGGGTGGAGGGCTGCTGCGGTGGGCGGAGCGTGGTCGGACGGCATCGTGCACGCTTACCCACTCACATTTTTCAGCATGGGCCGACTTCTTTCATCATTTTTCAATCTGTGTCAACTTCAATAACAATTTTTTTCCCGCTACAATAGGTGTGTGGTGGGCGGTTTACATACAAAGGATAGCCATACACAAAAGTACAAGTGAAAATATATTTATTAAAGTCAGTAGTGTCAGGAATTATGTTACGACTCTGTGTGAAGGAGAAAAAACAATCCAAAAACCTGATGCAGAAGAAACACAATACGATACACGTAACAAAGGTTATACTTATTACAGACATGATGCAATAGCATTGAAGGGTATCACAATTTTTTATTAGTGATAATCACACAAGTTTTCAATTGAGCAGAAGGAGTAGCACATTTTAATAAAAGAAGATATTTTTAATCAATATGATTACAATCAAAATTACAAGTTTTATTTATAAAAAGTTTCACATTATTATATGTGAGCACCATAGCGGAGTTTTAGTTGCAAAGTTCTGATAGATGTAACTTCAAGGACAATAGCTGGGCTGACTTCTCTAGCATATTTTTTATTTTTTTTCCAGCGTGCGATGGGTGGCGCGCAGGTGAGAGGCTGTCCGTGCGCTTACCAGCGGGCTGAAGAGCTGAGCGTACACTTATGGTTGTACAACATGGGCTGACTTCTTTGGCTATTTTTCAGCGTGGACCGACTTCGTTCGCTTTTTTTTTTTTTTTTTCACGCGGCGCGCAAGTAGGGGCATGCACACTGACAACACCAGGCCACATTTTTGGCGTCTTCGAACTCAAAATTTATTACCTCTTGTCGTCGGCTACGGACATGTGCGAGGCGCGGCTCACAGAAACCCGACCCCGCGTGTCTTGGAGCAGAATCTAGTGACTGCTTCCAGACCACGTGTGTGGGAGGAACGACGGTAAAACCTCACGGTGGCCAGTCGTTTTCCGCGAAGTGCGGGGAGAAGTAAATACAAAAATAATGAGCCATTCTGTCGCACAGCAAGTTTCCACTTTACAGCAGCCCTGCAGAAAAATGGCGATGTTCGCGACAATGTTCATAATATAGCAGGTGTCCACCACAGTTGGAACCAACACCGGGAACTCATTTGGTGACTTACGACACGAAGTCAGAGTTCAACATACTCAAATTTGACAGGCTAACAGCAGAACAAAGCATTAACTGCAGTGTCAACAGAATCCTGAGAGCCGGAGAAAAATACAGTAAACAATTCGCCCAGGCTCGGTGATCTTGTTCCCAGCTCATCACGAAGATCCACACCCTGCGGGGAACTATTTTGAGACGCGGGAGCCAAAAACCTTCGCTCCTCTGAGGCTGTTGACCAATCAGATTTGATTTATTTTGAAAGTTTGAATCTGAAGCGTTTGTATTGCAAAAGTTGATTTTTACGTCTTTATCTTTACACCGTGGATTTTTTCGTTATTTATTTTGAGGAGTTTATTCTCCAAGTTTATTTTGCGAAGTGAAAACCAGAGTGATCCCGATACACACAGCTGCGTTGTTCCTGCGTAAAGAAAGCGCAGGCCAAGCGTCTACACAAAACGAACAGGGAAAATCGCTTCTACTGGGCGTTACCGCACATCGCTACGAAGCTAATCGGTTAACACAAAACGACAACAACAAGATATTAGCGCAGGGTAAAAATTGCAGCAAGAAATACACTCCATAACAAGTCCAGACATGCGACATCGCATACAAAATACTGCTCATCGGGGAAAAGGCCGAAGCCTGCGACAGAAAATCGTAGAGCATACACAACTTCATTTTTCTATTTCGCATAATCTAAACGCGGTTTGCTATTTCCTGCTCGGAAAACGACGTACAAATTTTCTTAGGGAGCAGAGAAATATAGGAATTTCACTCCGTGGTCAGATACCAGCATTTCTGCTCAAAAACCCATAGCTGCAAAATTAAGCACTGCTTACTGCATCACACATATCATGCACCCAACAAAATCAAACAAACAACCCCACTTCCAGTGATAGAACAATATTCAGCTTTTACAAGGAGGCTTTCTTCTGCGTAAAAGTAGAGAAAATAAGAAAAGGCCAGTGAAAAATTACACGCACTTGTGCTCGCATAGCTATAAGAGGAAAAACAAACATAGAATAACGAGGCACACGCTAATAAACTGTGACAAAGACACCCATTTCTGCTATCAGATAATTATTGCATAATGCTAGATACACAATTGCATTGTCCCTGCGTGACGAAAGCACAGAAAAAGGACACATAATTTATCTTAAGCGAGCAGGAAAAGTCACTCTTTCTCGGACTGCTTAATACCATAAAGTCTGAATTTTTGTAAAGAAAACAAATCTTCAACAGGGCTACGAACGTCACAGACACATACTAACAAACAAACACTCCTATTTATTTCTACTGATAGAATTGGAGCTAAAGGCATGAACCACACTACAAGAACAAAGCACACTGCTTCAGGAAAAGCGTATCATATGCACCGCAACCGGACCGGCGTCGGGCACTCATTAAAATAGCCTGCCCAAAACGAAGACTTCACCAGGTTCGCGAGGCAATTCCATTAAAAACGCTCGGCCTATCCTAGAGTCAGCAATGCAAACGCGACTACCCTTAATTTTTAAGCCACTATTTCACGCAACAGTACATAAATGTATCACTCGTATCACACGAAAAGGCAAACACATAGCACTTACCTGTCAAGTGGGGTCCCTGGTTCAGAAAAGCGCGCCCGCGTGCGCACACTCACCATTTTCACACTCACAAACACAGTCTATTTTCACTACCCCATACATAAATCCATATTATTCCTCAGGTCAATAATTATCCTACCATCGTCAAAAGAAGCCACGCACAAGTATGCGAACGCAAAACAATAGGTCGTCACTCGGCCGGCGCGAACCAAAAAAGAAAGGAATGCATGTTCGCTATACATCCACGAAGAAAACGGTACGATGCTTCTGCACAGCGATCATTATACAGGAGTGAATTCACTTCGTTTTCCTTTTATTTCCTTGCACCCATATATTTTGCAAGAATAATATAGAGCAGAACGGGTAAATGTTTTTTTTTTAAACCAAACCACTTAACGTGTGTTCATAGGTCTTCACTAAATAGGTGAGCCGATAAGTACTATAGGGAGGGGATAGGACTGCAACATTGCCACCAGGGAAGCGCCACCGTCGCGTCTGCGCCGACTTTTTTCGCGACTTTTCCCAGCGCGCGGCAGGCGGCGCTCGGGTGGAGGGCTGCTGCAGTGGGCGGAGCGTGGTCGGAGGGCATCGTGCACGACTACCCACTCACATTTTTCAGCATGGGCCGACTTCTTTCATCATTTTTCAATCTGTGTCAACTTCAATAACATTTTTTTCCCGCTACAATAGGTGTGTGATGGGCGGTTTACATACAAAGGATAGCCATACACAAAAGTACAAGTGAAAATATATTTATTAAAGTCAGTAGTGTCAGGAATTATGTTACGACTCTGTGTGAAGGAGAAAAAACAACCCAAAAACCTGATGCAGAAGAAACACAATACGATACACGTAAAAAAGGTTATACTTATTACAGACATGATGCAATAGCATTGAAGGGTATCACAATTTTTTATTAGTGATAATCACACAAGTTTTCAATTGAGCAGAAGGAGTAGCACATTTTAATAAAAGAAGATATTTTTAATCAATATGATTACAATCAAAATTACAAGTTTTATTGATAAAAAGTTTCACATTATTATATGTGAGCACCATAGCGGAGTTTTAGTTGCAAAGTTCTGATAGATGTAACTTCAAGAACAATAGCTGGGCTGACTTCTCTAGCATATTTTTTATTTTTTTTCCAGCGTGCGATGGGTGGCGCGCAGGTGAGAGGCTGTCCGTGCGCTTACCAGCGGGCTGAAGAGCTGAGCGTACACTTATGGTTGTACAACATGGGCTGACTTCTTTGGCTATTTTTCAGCGTGGACCGACTTCGTTCGCATTTTTTTTTCATGCGGCGCGCAAGTAGGGGCATGCACACTGACAACACCAGGCCACATTTTTGGCGATTTTTCACCCTGGGCCGACTTCGTTCGCAATTTTTTTTCAGGTGGTGTGTGTATCAAAATTAAAAGTTTTATTATAAAAGTCTAACATGAGCACCCTAGCGGAGTTTTAATTACAGAGTTTTTACAGATGTACTTAACTTCATGCACAACAGCTAATATTCCATTATGGCACATTTAATCAAAGAAGATATTTTTAATCAATATGATTACAATCAAAATTAAAAGTTTTATTATAAAAAGTCTAACATTATTATACGTGACCACCATAGTGGAGCTTTAATTACAAGTGTCGATAGATGTACGTGGACAGCAGAGAACCTGGAAGACCACGAGACACGAACACAAGATGAAATAAAATCTATAACACTACATTGGTTAATCAAAACAACAGAGGAGGAGAATAATCTATCATTTTAACTATCATAAAATCATCCTTGTGACTTCCCCATACAATTTTCATTCTAAGAGTCACTACGAACCTTACTTTGTTTTATGAATCCAACACAGAAAATATATTAAAAAATGAACTTCACCGCATAGCACGCTCCTAGCCAACAACCAGCTCTAATATTATCTGTCCTGATTTGTTGAAGACGGGAGGCGTACGCCTGTTTTGTGAGAATTATGAACATTTTCGAGCGCAATAGGGAAGATTATTCCAACATTACACAATTAATCAATTTCTTATTAAGTAAACAGCATAGACATACGGAAATAATGAGAAATAACATCAACAGCTAATAGAGAGCCAAAATCCAACAAGCATACAAGTGGTACACAAAAGAAAATAATTGAAAAACAATCTAAAACGATAAACATGCACGGATGAATAGCAGAAAAACGCTTTAAACGATGCATCTGCCAACATGTAAACAACACACAGGAAAATAATAGCGAAACAAACTATCAAATATTAATAAATTGAAATGGCAATAATATATCTTTTGAACTATCATAAAATCAACCTTGCGACCTAACAATATAGAATTTTCACCCTACTCGGGCACTATAAACATTACCTTCACAGAGGTATCCAAACACGCAGCACAACTAAGCTTTCCACTGTACAACCAGACTGGAGCCCGGCGGGGTCACTCTCTCCCTCTATACAGCCCAAAGCAAAGAATCCGCACATACTTGGCAATCTATGGAGTGGGGAAACCCTTTCTCTTTTTCACATTCTTTCCTCCAAAAGGAAATATTCTTAGGACCGGTGTATAGAGGCGAAATTTTTTATTGATCGCAAATAGACATTGGAATTATTCGATTCTCAAGAACACAGTAAGAATTCTATCAAAAACATTAGCACGCAAAAAATCTAAGAATAGACTTTTATGTCAGTGCAAACTGGTTTTAGAGAAACATTATCTAAGCAAACGAGAAATATTATCGGCGCAAACAATACTCAACCAAAACGAGAAACGCTGCATTTTAATGTATTTCAAATCTGACACAGCTATTATGCATACATTATTCTCAACTCACAAAATATCGATCGAGTGAATATCTGAAGCAAAAAGAGAAAGTCAAATTTATTCAATGATAGAAACAATACTCATTCGAAAACGAGAATCAAATTTAATTACATCGTTTTATGACAACTTTGCAATAGTAATTTCTACACGCAGAAGCTACAATCAACTCATCTGAAATGCAAATTAATGTGTTTGCTACAGTGACAATCAATGCACACAACTTAAAAATAGGTTCCCAACTACTACAATATTTTTATTAATATCAATCGAGTGATCATCTGAAACAAAGTCAAAAGCAGTAATTAGTTTAGGCAAACATTTGTTCGTAACCACGCAGCGCAAATATACATCACATAAACATGTCTTTTCTATTCAGGGCCCACTAATGGAAACGAAGTGAGAGAGGGAAGCTGAGTTCCCGTACACTTTCGTTAAGGTTACGCCCGCAGGGAGTAGGGGAAGCCAACAATGGTCGTGGTCAAAGCCATAAACTGACTCCCGGAAGTCAAGTTAGGGAAGGAGGGTCTCTAGCGCTGTCTTGTACGTAGAATCATTGAAAGCACACGTTTTTTTCCTTGCACATCACATCTTTTTGTAAATTGAATTTCATAATTCTTACGACAGGTGGAACATTCTAAACGCGATAACATACCGTAATACATTTTCAATAAATAAAATTAGCACCCATATGATTTAATTAAGTGTCGGGGCACACTACAAAACAGAACAGACAATTGCTATACATTGAAGAGATCGACGGATTTTGTACTCGTTACCATAGGTCATGGGAGCACCTGACAAAAAGCTGCTTCGAAAAGGAGGATCCTCGAAACGATTCAATTATCGCTGCATTTCAATACGTCCTAGACATGGTCGTATTCGGAGATATGGTGCAAATTATGGAATTCAAGATCCGAGAACTTGTATGCAGAATCTACAATAGTTATAAAAATATTTGCACGTCAACATCGGAAGGACCACTGGGATTGATTGTGGAGTTTTTGAGGTTTGCTAACGAAGAATTGAAAGACACTAGACCAAACGTAATTGTAATCATTGCAATGTGCATTGCATTAATCAAGAAAGCAATCCGATCAAATTATCATATACAAGCAGTCTATATCGCACGATTCATTATGATTTGTTGAAATTGCACCTAACGGTTGAAATGGAAAGTACATAAAAAATCTTATCACGTGATATATTCCACCCTAGAGCCTCTACACATTTATTTTATTCTACCAGTCAATGATGTCGAATGAACAGAAGTTCAATATTGTAGAAAGTATAATTTCACAGCTTTAGCTGGTTCCCTTTGATACGCGAAGGTTTTAAGAACTCTTTCACGGTGACGAAGAATTGAATCGAGTGTATTGATATTTTCTATATACTCTATAACGTAATGTGAATTCTCCGTGTCGCGGATAGTAAAAGTTACGAATATTTTTCGAACGAAATTTACTTAAAACTCGAAGAAACGATCATCCGCGTCGTCGAATGCGTTTCGGCAACACGCCGGGCAGCGTTTCCCGGACACCCTTCCGAAACCGAACGCGATTCGGCGCCCGACGCGAGCGTGTTGCTTTCTTCCGGAAACGGGTTCGACGACGCGGATGATCGTTTCTTCGAGTTTTAAGTAAATTTCGTTCGAAAAATATTCGTAACTTTTACTATCCGCGACATGGAGAATTCACATTACGTTATAGAGCATATAGAAAATATCAATACACTCGATTCAATTCTTCGTCACCGTGAAAGAGTTCTTAAAACCTTCGTGTATCAAAGTGAACCAGCTAAAGCTGTGAAATTATATTTTCTACAACTCAATTCGTAAATTGCGGCAGCAGTTTAAATTTTAATTAAACACTTACTGATGTGTGATATTCACCACTGCTCCGGAATGTGATCTGATAAATTTTAGAAATTAATGTGCAAACAAATATCTTGTACACAATGTGTGACTATATAGACATCTTTTTAATCTATATCTTAAAAAAAATTGTAAGAAAGAGTGTACAGTTTTGACTTTGAAAATTTAAACAAGAGCCTTTGGTGTTGGAGTTTCTGTTTTGATTCATTATGAGCTAAAATCTTCTAAAATTAAAGTATGTCCTTCCCACTTGTGCCTCATATGCTGTGACATAATGAATAGACTCATAGTTTTTCAGTATGGCTAATGAAAAAACCTCGGGTACATTCTGTGAATTGGAGCTACGTTTATGTGCGCTGTTTTGGTTAAGCTTGCAAAAGAAATATTTACTTATTATAATTACGTATCTTATGCATAGTGCTCATCTTCATTGGATAGTGGTTAAACATTTCCCTTGACAGTTGTGTCACTCGATTCTCCCAAAATCTTATTGGAACTGTGTGCCGCATGTTATGATGATTAGAATTGTAGACTCCGCCTGCGCATCATGCTTGTCCATCACTTGCATCGCGTCAGATGATAATAGATTCCTTTCAATATAGTATTGTCAACTGACCAATCGTTTGAGAAAATATACACACTGTGCAATTTAATTCATAAAGTAAGCTTTCGCAAAATATTAGTGATCCTCTTTTTGTAAACAAAGATTGATGTAACATGACTCTAAATTTATATTAGTGATTCTTCTACAAATTCTTTCCTTTGGGTGTCGGTGTTGTATAGAGTGTGGTCGTGTAAAATCTCTTTGATTGCCGGCGCTGATTCCATGCGAAGATCCTTGTACATAGTGTGGAATAAACGTCTCCTTAGCATCTTCAATCTAATCATAAGCTGTTTTCGTTGCGATGTGTAGAATACATTACAATGATGACAAAGAATACAAATATTATTTCATTTATACACGTGTTTATTTCGATAAATTACAGTTCTATCCAAACTCTGAAGTTTTCGTTTGTTGTCTTGATTGATGAATTCCGAAGACATCAAGTAGTTTATTCTGATCATTGGGCGCTTGAATCCAGCGTTGATTAACGCGGGTGATATGTTGTCACCGTGTTTGTATTGCTTCAACAACTTGCACTTTGTAGCGATGAACTTGCACAGTCTCTTATTGATGTTTCCTTTCTTTGCATGAAGATTCTTGAATGGCGGACAAGAGAGTATTAGATGAAAATCGTCCTGGTGGTCCACCGCAATTGATATGTTTGTTGAGTTTCAATAAGTGATGATACATCAGCCCTTGCACGACAATATTGAACTTCTGTTCATTCGACATCATTGACTGGTAGAATAAAATAAATGTGTAGAGGCTCTAGGGTGGAATATATCACGTGATAAGATTTTTTATGTACTTTCCATTTCAACCGTTAGGTGTAATTTCAACAAATCCGTAATGAATCGTGCGATATAGACTGCTTGTATAGGATAATTTGATCTGATTGCTTTCTTGGTTGGTTTCGGAAGGGTGTCCGGGAAACGCTGCCCGGCGTTTTGCCGAAACGCATTCGACGACGCGGATGATCGTTTCTTCGAGTTTTAAGTAAATTTCGTTCGAAAAATATTCGTAACTTTTACTATCCGCGACATGGAGAATTCACATTACGTTATAGAGTATATAGAAAATATCAATACACTCGATTCAATTCTTCGTCACCGTGAAAGAGTTCTTAAAACCTTCGCGTATCAAAGTGAACCAGCTAAAGCTGTGAAATTATACTTTCTACAATATTGAACTTCTGTTCATTCGACATCATTGACTGGTAGAATAAAATAAATGTGTAGAGGCTCTAGGGTGGAATATATCACGTGATAAGATTGTTTATGTACTTTCCATTTCAACCGTTAGGTGTAATTTCAACAAATCCGTAATGAATCGTGCGATATAGACTGCTTGTATATGATAATTTGATCTGGTTGCTTTCTTGATTAATGCAATGCCCACTGCAATGATTACAATTACGTTTGGTCTAGTGTGTTTCAATTCTTCGTAAGCAAACCTCAAAAACTCCACCATCAATCCCAGTGGTCCTTCCGATGTTGACGTACAAATATTTTTGTAACTATTGTAGATTCGGCATACAAGTTCTCGCATCTTGAATTCTATAATTTGCATCATATCTCCGAATACCACCATGTCTGGGACGTATTGAAATGCAGCGATAATTGACTCGTTTCGAGGCTCCTCCTTTTCGAAGCAGCTTTTTATCAGGTCCTCCCATGACCTATGGTAACGAGTACAGAATCCTTCCATCTCTTCAATGTATAGCAATTGTCTGTTCTGTTTTGTAGTGTGCCCCGACACTTAATTAAATCATATCGGTGCTAATTTTATTTATTAAAAATGTATTACGGTATGTTATCGCGTTTAGAATGTTCCACCTGTCGTGAGAATTATGAAATTCAATTTACAAAAAGATGTGATGTGTAAGGAAAAAAACGTGTGCTTTCAATGATTCTACGTACAAGACAGCGCTAGGGACCCTCCTTCCCTAACTTGACTTGTGGAAGTCAGTTTATGGCTTTGACCACGACCATTGTTGC
This sequence comes from Ornithodoros turicata, assembly GCF_037126465.1. Taxonomy (NCBI): domain Eukaryota; kingdom Metazoa; phylum Arthropoda; class Arachnida; order Ixodida; family Argasidae; genus Ornithodoros; species Ornithodoros turicata. Next base: position 167,505 of record NW_026999409.1, read on the forward strand.
ATTCCCCTACTCTCTGCAGGCGAAACCTTAACGAAAGTGTACGGGAACTCAGCTTCCCTGTCTCACTTCGTTTCCATTAGTGGGCCCTGAATAGAAAAGACATGTTTATGTGATGTATATTTGCGCTGCGTGGTTACGAAAAAATTTTTGCCTAATTTAATTACTGCTTTTGACTTTGTTTCAGATGATCACTCGATTGATATTAATAAAAATATTGTACTAGTTGGGAATGTATTTTTAAGTTGTGTGCATTGATTTTCACTGTAGCAAACACATTAATATGCATTTCAGATGAGTTGATTGTGGCTTCTGCGCGTAGAAATTACTATTGCAAAGTTGTCATAAAACGATGTAATTAAATTTGATTCTCGTTTTCGAATGAGTATTGTTTCTATCATTGAATAAATTTGACTTTCTCTTTTTGCTTCAGATATTCACCCGATCGATATTTTGTGAGTTGAGAATAATGTATGCATAATAGTTGTGTCAGATTTGAAATACATTAAAATGCAGCGTTTCTCGTTTTGGTTGAGTATTGTTTGCGCCGACAATATTTCTCGTTTGCTTAGATAATGTTTCTCTAAAACCAGTTTGCACTGACATAAAAGTCTAATCTTAGATTTTTTGCGTGCTAATGTTTTTTTGATATCATTCTTACTGTGTTCTTGAGAATCGAATAATTCCAATGTCTATTTGCGATCAATAAAAAATTTCGCCTCTGTACACCGGTCCTAAGAATATTTCCTTTTGGAGGAAAGAATGTGAAAAAGAGAGAGGGTTTCCCCACTCCATAGATTGCCAAGGATGTGCGGATTCTTTGCTTTGGGCTGTATAGAGGGAGAGAGTGACCCCGCCGGGCTCCAGTCTGGTTGTACAGTGGAAAGCTTAGTTGTGCTGCGTGTTTGGATACCTCTGTGAAGGTAATGTTTATAGTGCCCGAGTAGGGTGAAAATTCTATATTGTTAGGTCGCAAGGTTGATTTTATGATAGTTCAAAAGATATATTATTGCCATTTCAATTTATTAATATTTGATAGTTTGTTTCGCTATTATTTTCCTGTGTGTTGTTTACATGTTGGAAGATGCATCGTTCAAAGCGTTTTTCTGCTATTCATCCGTGCATGTTTCTCGTTTTGATAGATTGTTTTTCAAATATTTTCCTGCATGTTGTTTACACGTTGGCTAGATGCGCCGTTTAGAGTGTTTCTGTGCTATTCATCCGTGCATGTTTCTCATTTTGATAGATTGTTTTTTCAATTATTTTCCTGTCTCTTGTTTACACGTTGCCTAGATGCGCCGTTTAGAGTGTTTCTCTGCTATTCATGCGTGCATGTTTCTCGTTTTGATAGATTGTTCTTCCACTATTTATCCTTTGTGTACCTCTTGTTTGTGTGTTGGATTTTGGCTCTCTATTAGCTGTTGATCTTGTTTCAATAATATTTTCCTGTCTGTTGTTTACACGTTGACAGATGCGCCGTTTCGAGTGTTTCTCTGCTATTCAGCGTTAGCTCTGTGCTGTATTAAATTATTCAACATGTGCCGGTCAAAGTGTTTCTCTGCTATTCATCCGTGCATGTTTATCGTTTTGATAGATTTTTTTTTTCAGTTATTAATCATTTGTGTACCTCATGTTTACGTGATAGGTTTTGGTTCTCTATTAGCTGTTTTCGTTTTTTTCTCATTATTTCCGTATGTCTATGCTGTTTATTTAATAAGAAATTGATTAATTGTGTAATGTTGGAATAATCTTCCCTATTGCGCTCGAAAATGTTCATAACTGTCACAAAACAGGCGTACGCCTCCCGTCTTCAACAAATCAGGGCAGATATTATTAGAGCTGGTTGTTGGCTAGGAGCGTGCTATGCGGTGAAGTTCATTTTTTAATATATAGTTTCTATGTTGAATTCATAAAACAAGGTAACGTTTGTAGTTTCTCTTAGACTGAAAATTGTATGGGGAAGTCACGAGGATGATTTTATGATAGTTAAAATGATAGATTATTCTCCTCCTCTGTTGTTTTGATTAACCGATGTAGTGTTATAGATTTTATTTCGTCTTGTGTTCGTGTCCCGTGGACTTCCAGGTTCTCTGCTGTCCACATACATCTATCGACACTTGTAATTAAAGCTCCACTATGGTGGTCACGTATAATAATGTTAGACTTTTTATAATAAAACTTTTAATATTGATTGTAATCATATTGATTAAAAATATCTCCTTTGATTAAATGTGCCATAATGGAATATTAGCTGTTGTGCATGAAGTTAAGTACATCCTGTAAGAACTTTGTAATTAAAACTCCGCTAGGGTGCTCATGTTAGACTTTTATAATAAAACTTTTAATTTTGATACACACACCACCTGACAAAAAAATTGCGAACAAAGTCGGCCCAGGGTGAAAAATCGCCAAAGATGTGGCCTGGTGTTGTCAGTGTGCATGCCCCTACTTGCGCGCTGCGTGAAAAAAAAATGCGAACGAAGTCGGTCCAGGCTGAAAAATAGCCAAAGAAGTCAGCCCATGTTGTACAACCATAAGTGTACGCTCAGCTCTTCAGCCCGCTGCTAAGCACACGGACAGCCCCTCACCTGCGCACCACCCACCGCGCGCTGAAAAAAAAATCGACAAAGAAGTTGGCCCGGGGCGCACCGAGTCCGTCGACCTGCTGGTAAGCGCACGGACAGCCTCTCACCTGCGCGCCACCCACCGCACGCTGGAAAAAAGTAATAAAAAATATGTTAGAGAAGTCAGCCCAGCTATTGTTCTTGAAGTTACATACATCTATCAGAACTTTGTAACTAAAACTCCACTATGGTGCTCACATATAATAATGTGAAACTTTTTATAAATAAACTTGTAATTTTGATTGTAATCATGTTGATTAAAAATATATTCTTTTCTTAAAATGTGCTACTCTTCCTGCTTAATTGAAAACTTGTGTGATTATCACTAATAAAAAATTGTGATACTCTTCAATGCTATTGCATCATATCTGTAATAAGTATAACCTTTGTTACGTGTATCGTATTGTTTCTTCTGCATCAGGTTTTTGGGTTGTTTTTTCTCCTTCACACAGAGTGGTAACATAATTCCTGATACTACTGACTTTAATAAATATATTTTCACTTGTACTTTTCTGTATGGCTATCCTTTGTATGTAAACCGCCAACCGCACACCTATTGTAGCCAGAAAAAAATTGTTATTGAAGTTGACACAGATTGCAAAATGATGAAAGAAGTCGGCCCAGGCTGAAAAATGTGAGTGGGTAAGCGCGCACGCAGCCCTCCGGCCACGCTCCGCCCACCGCAGCAGCCCTCCACCCGAGCGCCGCCTGCCGCGCGCTGGGAAAAGTCGCGAAAAAAGTCGGCGCAGACGTGACGGTGGCGCTGCCCTGGTGGCAATGTTGTAGTCCTATCCCCTTCCTATACTACTCCGATAATGACTCAAAATCAAATCAAATCAGATAATCATTCCAGCATCACTGGCCGCAAGCTTGCGTACCCAGCAGAGCAGCGCGCTCCCATCAACACGCCTTGGGCTGACCTTACACACCCGAAGCCTTTTCTGAATACATTCTGCTGTTGCCCTAATAAAATATTTATCGCGAGGGTACTACAATGTCAGCTCTGTTGCTGTGGCTCTGAATGTACAGCCTTTAATGGCGCTGTTAATATGTGATAAAACGTGTTTCATGTTAAAAACGAGGTTTTTTTTAGGTCATTGAACCTTTCATGGAATACTACAGGTCGCGACAAAAGTTTACGTAACACGCCAGTGTATTTTCTCTTTGGTGCGACACTCTAGCGCCAATCGGAAGCGCGCTGGTTGTCTTGTTCAGAGGGGTTGGCGGACTGCGCAGCATTGACAGTAATTCAAACCACCTTTCGAGCACATTGAAGTCATACCCAAACTACGGCGGTATGCCGCTGCCAGCGCGCTCGCTGACCCCTCTGAACGTGTAAAACAGCGCATTTCCGCTCGCCGGTAAGGTGTCGCACCGAGGAGAAAATACACCGCTCGCGTGTTCCGCAAACCTTTGTCGCGGCCTGTTCATGCCCTTCCAATGTTCATGAGGTATGGGTACTGCTCTCTGATTGTTATGACTGATAGGCTGAATGCAAATGATGCTGTTCTTGCTTTGAATGTGGAATAAGTGCGGAAATTCATTTGAATTCTGTCCGTATTCACTTGTCTTGCTTTTCTCAGCAACCACTCTTCGTGCTCCTCAATGCTCATTGCATTTCTCCACTGCCCGAAGCACAGATATCATTGTGCTGAAAAGAAAATGTTCAGTGGAGTTTCAGTGATGAGCACATACTACACTGCGAAGTCTGATATGACATGTGACCAAAAAAGCAGTGAATGTTTGGGTGAAGCTCACAGCTTTTATTTCTTTTTGTGGAGTACATCTTCAGTGGCGTCATATGTTTCACAGTAGGCTCCTGGTTGCATTGAGGAAGCAAGCTGCTCTCTCGCTTTACTGACTTGCATCTCAGCTCGTATCTTCTCAGCCGAAATGAAAAATGAATTGGTCCAACTGGAATTCCCAGCCAGTATGAATGGGATCCAACAGCAAAACCTATTGGATCACTCCATTGGGCCTCCACATGTGGCGCCGTCACTGTGGAAAGCTGATGTCTCGCCGAGAGTAGGAAGTACTGGACTCTTATACTGGACTCTCGTGCTGGACGTTCACAACGCTCAACTGTCCTGAACACGATTAATTTATTAATTAGAGCTAATTGGGACCCCCACATTAATCAGCACCCTCCAGGGAGCCACCACACTAATTGGGGAGCGTGTAACTCGTGTCCAGACCAGCTGAGCGTTGTGCACTACGAGAGTCCATAAAAAAAGAAAAAAATGGACAGAGATAGAGTGGAGAGAAGAAGTTTAGTTGAAGATCAACGACGTCATCTTGAAGAAGGCGGTCGGGAACGGCCGCTGACCATCGCTGGGCGACGGGGCACAGAGGCAGGTTGCAAAGCATCTCCAGCTGCGACTGCAAGTTCTGAACATCCTGTGACGTCATCATGGCGTGTCTGGGTAGGTTAGGACTGGGTAGGGTAGCGAGTACTTGCTCAACTAATTTCATGACAAAATTATTAGGAATCACGCCAGCGCTACTCCCGTTCCCAAGGCAGAAAAAGATAGAAAATGGCGGGGATGCCCGGACAACAGCAACCAGCACCCGACATGAAAATCGTAAAGAAGCAGGGGCAAAGTTATCACGAGCGAAAGCATTGGTTACACAACAAATCAGCCCACCACAACAGCAGTCACAGGAGCGCAGAACGATACGTCCACTCCATCCGACAGCCAGGCAAGACCTGACTCATAATGCGTTCTTCTCGTCTTTAAAGTGACGCATCTGCACCCCCTAGCGGTTACTTTCTCAACTAATTTCATGGCATAATTATTCAAACGCCAGCTCATAATTATTATTACGCCAGCTCTACAGTCGTTCCCAAGGCAGAAGAAGATAGAAAATGGCGGGGATGCCCAGACAACAGCAACCAGCGACCAACATGCACGGGCATGAAAATCACAAACAAAGCGGGGACAAAGTTGGTGAAAGAATTAGTTACACAAAAAATCAGCCCATCACAACGGCAGTCAGAGGAGCGCAAAACGATACGTTCTTTCCATCCGAGAGCCAGGCGCAGAACTGAATTGTAATGTTTTTTTCTCCTCGATAAAGTCACGCACCTGTACCCCTTGCGGTTGATTTCTGAACTAATTTAATCGCAAAATTATTAAGAATTGTTCTAGCACTATTCTCATTCAAGGCAGCACTATCGTCCAGACATGAATGTTCCTTGTCAAAAAAGAAAAAATACAAAGAGTCAACAGAGGAAAGCATGCAGGTCGGGGCATGTCAGGAGCCCTGTTACACGAGCAAAAATCGCACAAGCGCAGGGCAAGAGAGGAAAGCAAACACAGGAAAACACTTGAACAGAGTGAAAAAGACAGTCACCATCATCGGACACGTACACTGCATTGCTTCATTGTAAATCCGCTCGTCACAAAACCCACCATTCACCAGTGCCAAACCACACATCTGCGGCCCATCAGAAGCAAACACAACCCCACCGAAGCTACGCACTTCCAGTAACGGCCAACGCAATTGCTAGGAACAAAATTAACACGTCCACACCCGCCAGTGTCCGAGAGAAGTGATTCCTTGCGCCCTCTGCAGACCTTTCTCATTGGTCGTGACGTCACCCTATTGTCTGAGGGCTACACTGTTTTTTTCCACTAATGCTCCTCTGGACAAGGTCCACCTGAAACAATAGAGTCGCGGTATGACGTCATCATGCACCTGCGTGGCTCAAGGACAAGTACGCTCTAGACAGGGGACCTGTTATTATTGAATCACTGTCCCAATATTATTTCCTTTATTCTAATATAACGATTGCATAGGAAACTTTTGAAGAAAAACACCATGCATGAAAGCTGATTGTAGGAATTAAGCATTTCATTCCGAAAGTCTTACTAAATGAGACCTGCAAACAAAATATCCTAGCACGTAACTCCATCCATGGCTACATACAACGAGCTAATCGAGACATGTCCGTCCCATCCGAGAGCCAGGGAGATAACTGAATAATGGCGCTTTGTTCCTCAACTGGATAAAGCCATGCACCTGTCCCCCTTGCGAATTATTCTAGCACTACTCCCATTCAGGGCAGCACTATCGTCAAGACAAGAATGTTCCTTGTCAAAAAGAAAAACAGAACTACATGTAGAAAGAAAGCATGAAAGAACAGGTCTGGGCATGTCATCACATGCTTGTCAGACAAAAAGGGGGAAGAAAGCGAAGAGGAACACTTGAACAAAGCAGAAAACCAGCATTAGACTATTTCTAAACACACACACTCCTTATTCAAAAACAGTGTTCATCATAAATCCGTCCAGGACAATCCACACCACTTTTCTATTGCTACACTTTTTTCCAGTAACGGTCAATGCAGTGCTACAGGCACCTGAAACACTACGTGACGTCATCACATCCTCTCTGAAGAGGACAGCGGCAAAGACAAAGACTTCTATTATTTATTGAATCGCAAGATTATTTCCTTTGTCCTACTCTTAATGATATTCATTCTTACATTAACATTCAACAAAAAACACCGTGCATATTAGCGATTTTCACCCCAAAGGCTCATCATGGTCATTGGAATCACAACACCAGTAAACTACCACTGCTCTTTAAAATAATAAGTGAGACCACTCAACATCATCACCAGGCTTACGTAATACATGACCGTTTCTATGCTCATACATTCGTTGTCTGAGGCTACCCCTGCGACCAATAAGGCGCGAAAGCCTGGGGGCAAAGTGACTATTCTCTAGAGGGCTGGCCTCAGATTTTCTCTCTCCCTCGCGCGCCCCGCCCACCCGGAGCGCACCAATGGGAGGACGCGTGGGCGGAGTCGGCTTGAGTGCCTTCTGGGGGCAGAGGTTCGAACGTAGACGGAGACGTGCTTTTCGCGATGCTACGTCCACTGGGTCGTTCCATCCACCATGGCCCTGAGTTGGCCAGTGTTCCAGAGATGGCGCTTCTCGATCTGTGAACCTAGGGACGCGCGTTCCTTGGGACCACGAAAATGGTCGGCGATAAGTACTGAGTCATGATCCCATTTCTGTCTCTCTCTCTTTTTTTTTTTCTTCTTCTTCTTTTTCTGTTTTCGCGGAATGAATTGACGGATTTTGACCGCTCCTGTGTTCGCTTGTTTTTGCTTTTAATAAACGTTTCATGATGACTTGTTTTTGCTTTTAATGAACGTTTCATGATGGCGTGTTTTTGTTTTCAATAAACGTTTTATGGTCGCCGTCCTTGAGCGATGACCGCGTTTGTTTGCTTTTGCTTTTAATGAACGTTTTATGATCGGCGTCCTTGGGCGATGCCCGCGTTTGTTTGCTTTATTAAACATATGGAACACGCGTTGTTAGAATGATCTTGATAAGACGTCCGCGGAATCGTTGCGCCCGTGTTTGGTTGATAGTAGGTTCGCAAAAGTAGATTCGGAGAGCTCATAGAGCGTATGCCGGTTTTTAAAATGGCTGGCCGCTCCATCGGACATTAGCTGCAAGCGGAACATTTTCGTCAAGCGATTCTTCAATAGCTATGGAAGCTAACAGTGACTGCACTGAGTCGTAACACAAGTCTTCGCTCACACCAAAAACACAGCACACCAAAAAACACACCAAAACTGCGTTTCCGTGCCAGCAGTTACCGCACATGTGAATATGGAAATCTGTGTTTCCCCAGTGGCACGCTTGTATTTCGCTACGCATGGCTAACGTAAAGTTTTGAGTGAAATCGAAGTGCATTATGTGCGTCTCCCGTATGGCTCTGCTCTGAACGTCTCTAATGTAACTATGACAAATGCGAGAACCCACTCACTTCCCTAGCTCTGAGAAGAAATGTACTGCTGCAAGTTCAGCACAGAACACGGGTTTTGTGCTGAAAGCCGTCTGCATAACTTAAAACTATCGTAAAATGAAGTAAAGCAAGCTTCGCAGGAACTTTCGGGAACCCTGGAAAAAGCAATTCCTAACTCGATATTTATTTGTACAGAATCGGTATCACAGTGTACGCAGCATTCATGAGTGAGGTTTTAGCTTCGCTGACCATTGAGTTTGACCTAGCCGTTGAAATGCGGCTTTACGCCAACGTAGGATTTCATTGAGACGCTTTGTTGGAAATAACTACCTCCCAGGCGTGGATTCTTTCTTCAGCAGGACGTCAAACGTTTGCTTACGAATAGCTTAGGTAAGGCTAAGCACAGCTGTCACTCTCTATATCCATTGTCCTAAGTCATACATACAGCTTCATTGGCCATCTAATGAGATCGACCAGGAAGTGGCTTTTAAGGCTACGAGTGAATCCTGCCATTATTTAGGGGGCATTGCAAGCACTTCAGAATCCAACAGAAAACTGTAGCAGGGAAGACAGGGCTTGTGTTCTTTGTTGTTCGACGAGATGTCTCTACGACATTAAATCGGACGTCGTAACATAATTTTGTTACGATGGCACAGGAAGGACACCTCGCACTACAAATGTTGCCCTGGTTATTCTTCTACCTGGTGTACCCATGCCCTGGGTTCAGCAGCTTGCCTATGTTGTCTCCCAAGATGCAGCAAGACCAGGCACAATTGAAGGTCCTCTCATCACGTTAGTTTCGAAACTCCAGGACACCGACATTGGGGTGAAAGCTGTAAATCGTGACCAAGGCAGCAGCAATGTATCCCTGGTAGCACACGTCTTCGCATGTTGCGTGAACAGCCCTGCTTTACCACCAGCGCCCGCACACTCGGCGACGCCTGTAGTCGCAATCAACGCGCCAAGTCATGCGGTGCTGGACATGCCCTTCACCCTCCCTGAACTCGAAACTGCACTTGCAGCCTCCCCTCCGCACACCTCACCTGGGGCAGATCAAGTTACTTAGAAGGCCCTTTGGCACCTTCCCCTGTCGGGTCGCATGCACCTCCTGCGACTTCTCAATGAGAGTTGGTTCACCGGACAAGTTCCTGAGGTTTGCCGGGAAGATGGCAATGGTGGTTCCTGTCCTCAAACCGGATCCATCGCCGCACCACATTCACTCTTTCCGGCCCATTTCCCTCACCAGCTGTATAGGGAAGACACTTGAACGCATTATTTTCGCACATCTAAGTTGGTTTCTTGAGACTGCTGAGTATTTCTCGGAACTGATGGCGGATTTCCGCCCGGGCCGCTCAGCGCTGGACTGTGTCGTCACCCTAGTCAGCCACGTACAAAAACCTAAAGCAAAGGGATTATTGACTGCCGCTGTGTTCCTCGATGTAAAAAAAGGCCACGACAGCGATTACCATGCTGCCATCGTTGACGCTCTCTTTATCGCACAATACTTTTGATCAGGCCGCTATCTCTTCGTGCGCTCATGGCCTCCCTTACACCGTTGCGCCCTGCTCATATATCCAACACGATATACGCCGACGACATCTGTGTCTGGACTTCTGCAACCCGCCGAGATACGATCCAGCGCCGACTGCAACGCTCTCTACATTTGATTACCACCTACCTTGCCTCCCGTGGCCTAACAGCAAAGACTGTTGCAAGGGCGTTCTCGTGCAAATGCTTCCGCAGCTATCCGCTATACCATGACGGCTCCCCTCCGACTTTTGCCACGTCGTGCCCATACCTAGGTCTAATACTTGATAGCGACTTAACATGGTCCCGCCATGCGAAGATGATTACCGCAAAGCATAGGTGGGGCAGCTACTTTTATTTTGTAGTGCACTACCGTTACTCACTACTTCTTTAAAAAAGTAACGCGTTGCGCTATTCGTTACTCTTGTGGTAATAGGTAACACGCTACTAGCGCCGTTACTTCTGATAAGTAATGCCGTTACTTTTGCATTACTTCACCATGTCCTTATAATATGTAACATTATGTTGAGTCACATAATGCATTCCGCGGAAAGAGGGGGTATAACTTTATTATGAAACAAAAAAAAGAAAGGAAAAGTTAGCCCATTGCTTGCATTGCGCAAATCAGTATAAGTGATGATGATGATTCAGGTTTTTATGGCGCACGGACAACTAAGGTCATAGTGCGCCAAAGCTATGGTGAAAAGACAATGGGGATGGTTGGTGACTATGTAAAAGCAGCAAGATTAAACTAAAACCATAGTTTTAGAAAGGTTTAGACAGTAAAACAAGATACATGAGCAGAGCTGGGTAAAACTATATTGTATTTAAATAGCCAATATCTTTAAAATAGTTAAAAACTCTCATGAAGGGTAAAAGAGGTTCATCACCCAACAACAAGGCTGGGTGAAGTGGCAACTGATATTTGTAAGGCTCTTTAAAGTGATAGTGACGATGAGGTTCATGTGCAGGACACGTGATTAGGATGTGCAGCACAGACAGCTGCTCCCCACACTGCGTACATTCCGGTGGTTCCTCCCGGCGCAGTAAAAAAACATGTGTGAGGTGTGTGTGACCAATGCGTAAACGACTAAAAACTACTGAATGGAGACGATTTTTAAATCTCGGTATGCTTCCCAAAATTGTTTTTTTTGACAGCCAAAGCTTGTTGTTTTGTCGTGTACAAATCAGTATAAGTAATGTTGGGCACAAACAAGGGTCATGCATTAACACAACATCCGTGTACGATTTATTGCCACGCAGAAGCAGTTGATGTTCAAAATTTTCATGTGTGAGCTTCGCCCGTTTGGCTGAGAGGACACCTGATGTCCATTGAGTGCTCCTTGTCAAGGTTGATAAAGACGGTGACCTTTTATCTCACACAGTACAGATCCAAATAGCCAAAACATTGGTTCTTTATCACTTGTTCAGAAGGTAGAGGCTATTTTTCTGTCGCTTTTGCCCAATTTATCCGAAAAGTACCAGAGGGAGTGAGAAATAGAGGTGGTAAACAAAGGTGACATCTCAACCAAGGTAGGTCAATAATCCTTCTTTTGCATTCTTCGCGGGTGCCGATGTGACCTTCTTGTCATTGTTGAAGATGAATAGAAAAAATCGGGGATTTTCCTGGATTCTGCAGGCATGGCCCTCGGTCAAGCTTCTATGTTTAGACGATGAAACAATGTTCCCGAACACAGAGTAACGCATAACGCCATTACGCGTTAGTTAGTAAAAATGTAATGCCGTTACGTTACTCATTACTTTGTAACGCTGACCGGATGGATTTATTGACGGGATACATTATTATAGGGTAAACGCCTGTAAACTGTTTAAAGAAAGAAAAGCCGAGAACACCATCACACACGCGTTACTTGTCATGCCACCATCTAACATTATCTCTCCATCTTTCCCCAGTCTCTTCCTCAGGTCTTTCTCTCCGCCGCCTCGCTGGCGCCCCATAGTTCTGTGGAGGAAAAGCGCCCTTACAGGCGCCCACCCCTAAGCGGTGAGCGCTCGGATAACGAAAGTAGCAGTTTATCCGAGCGCTTTTCCTGTACAAAACGATGCGGCGCCAGCGAGGCGGCGGAGAGAAAGACCTGGACGGGGCGGACTGGGCGGAGTTAGCATTCTTACCGGTGACAAATTGTAAGCCGCCTATCAGGAAAGAATGAATTCATGAGATAACTTTAGGATCGATATTAAGTCCAGCTAATTTGAGAATTAGACGTGGGTGCATAAAATTATGTCGGCATGAATGTCGAATTCCTGCCCAGTGGTGATAATGTTGTCAAAGCGTGCTAAATGGTTCCTAAGCCAGGAAGAGCGCCACAATAACTTGCACTCTGTCGGTCACTTTGACTTTGTGAAACTCAATTGTTGCAAATTCTACTGCTCATACTCTTCTGCTCATACACATTCTGTTGGATTTAGTAGTAAATGTAGTAGAAAAATTACAATGATGTAATTTGCATAGCTTGGGTATGGTTCTTTATCAGTTGTCCGGCTGCTTTGCTTACCACGCTGTATTTATCAAACAAGATGCCCTGCTCCATCACGCACAATTAAAAAAATGTGGCCATGTCTCATGAACCAGATTTCATCTTTTGCACATATTGCATAGTGTTAGGATACTGGAAATTGTCATCTTTGCTGTGCCACAGTTGTATTTGGAAGTTTCCAACTTGTGACAGAATTTGCTTGTTTCTTATATTCTCAGATATTTGTTTCCAGTATTACAAAAGATACAAACATGCGTACTGCATCAGACCAGCTTCTCTGTGCGCGAACAACTGCTGTGATATATCTCGTACATTCTTTCTTGAGCACCTTAGAAAACCTCATGCAGTGGTGCTCTTGGTTACTTAGTATGCTCGATAAGTTACATGCCTACAGAAATGTATACACAGTGTTTCCAAAAATGGGCCAGAAAATGGGCCAAAGATTAAAAAAAGAAAAGAAAATGTTTATCGCACACCAATAAGACGGAAAGCATCGTCTTGCAATTGGTGTGACGATACTCAGACTATTTTTCTTTTGTAATTCATTCATTCATTAAGTGAAATGAAGTAGTCAGTTTTTAGTTATAAGGATTACAGCCAAAATGTGAACGAGAAAGTTCTAGCTGGCGATACAACGACACAAAACACGTTAATTCCAACCTTGTACCTTTAACAGATCTTTTTTTTTTCGGCCCAAAGACTAAGTTTCGGGTTAGCAAAAAACACGACGCGGGACCTGTCGTGGACGCTCGACGGGTCAATGTCAAGCCAAAATGTCATGATAAAATATCAAAATGTCAATGAGAACTGTGACTGGTCTTCGTTCAATAACAGGACACTCGAGAGCGCTCTGATCCCTCGCTCCTGGCGCGTCCGCGACAGGCCCCGCGTGGATTATTTTGCAAAACCGAAAGTTACACCTTGGAACCGGAAAAAAAAAGATCTGTCAGAGGTACAAAGTTGCTATCAACGGGTTTCGTGTCGTCGTATCGCGTGCTATAACTTTCTCATTGACATTTTGGCTCTAACTCTTATAATAAAAAAGCTGACTAATTAATTGCGCATAATTAATTATTTGCAAAATAAAAAGCGTCTGAGTATCCTCACACTACTGACAACACTATGCAGTCCGCTTTTTTGGTGTGCGATTAATCTTTTTTTTATAGTTTTGCTTATTTTTTGTGGACTATTCTCTAGAGAGCTGGCCTGAGATTTTCCCTCTCCCTCGCGCGCCCCGCACACCCGGAGCGCGCCAATGGGAGGACGCGTGTGCGGCGTCGGCTGAGTGCCATCTGGGGGCAGAGGTTCGAACGTAGACGGGGACGTGCTTTTGGCGATGCTACGTCCACTGCGTCGTTCCATCCACCACGGCCCTGAGTTGGCCCGTGAGATGGCGCTGCTCGATCTGTCTGAACCTAGGGGCGTTCGTTCCTTGGGACCGCGAAAATGGTCGGCGATAAGTACTGAGTCATGATCCCATTTCTGTCTCTCTTTTTTTTTTCTTCTTTTTCTGTTTTCGTGGAATGAATTGACGGATTTTGACGGCTCCTGTGTTTGCTTGTTTTTGCTTTTAATAAACGTTTCATGATCGGCGTCTTTGAGCGATGTCCGCGTTTGTTTGTTTGTTTGTTTTTGCTTTTAAGGAACGTTTTATGATGGCTTGATTCATTGCCTGTTAGGCGCGGACTTCGAATGGCGCGTTTGCGGCGTCCTTGATGATGCCTGCGTTTGTTTGTTTTATTATATATATGGAACACGCGTTGTTACAGTGATCTTGATAAGATGTCAGCGGATTCGTTGCGCCCGTGTTTGGGTGATAGTAGGGCGTTCTTTGGCGTGTGTGTGTGTGCCTTCCCTTTTATTGAGCATGTCATGCGATTCGTGTGCGATGCGCTGTGGACCGGGACACGGCCGGTGAGAGGTATACCCCGTTTTTTTTTTCTTTGTCGTTTCGCGGGACAATGCGTCATTATGTACTGTTTCCCTCTGCATTTTTTTTCTGTGTTTCATACCCCCTCTTCACTGCGTCATGCGACACGTGTTGTTACGAAAGGAATTTGATGAGATGCCATGCCCGTGCCGTTTTTGTGCGTATGTTTAGATAATGCCGACAGAAGACTCTGGTTCTTTTCCCCCTTTTACTGAACATGAAGCCACACATGTTGTTACAGAAGGACTTTGACGAGACGCCCAGGCCGTTTTTGTGCGTATGTTCGGTAATGCTAGCTAATGACGAAAGAAGACTACTTTTTCGATGGTTTCTTTCATTAAACTTTTGGTGGCACCGTACCGCTGTCAATCGACTGGGCGCGCATCATCTTTCTACGTGAAACCAGGAGACGCATGCAACTGACCACAGCAGGCTGCGAAATTAATGTACATGGCATTTATTGCAACTAACTGCATGGACAGGTTTTTGTTGGCGATGACAACAGTACATGTGGTCGAGGGCGGTCCTCTGAAACCCGTGCCGTAATGCCTCGGTAGTGGAGTACACTGTTTTTTTTTATATGATGTAGCATATAATGATGCGTGCTCATGCAAAATGACATCCGACTCTCATTTTATAGGATTAATGGTTCCGGGACATTTCATCGAACGTCGTTTGGTCGAAAGCCGTTTGATCGAACGCCGTTTGATCGAAACGGCACCGGTCGTTTGATCGATTTTTTTATTGGTTCGCTTGTAGTGTTGATGTAACAAAAGACATGAAGAAAAACAAAATAAAGCGTCAGTCCTAGATGCTGTTATCCTAAGGAATATTTAACTCTGTGTAATACGCTTGCCCATCAACACATTCCTCACCCTAACACACTTCTTCGCATCCAGAAAGCGGTCCAAGGGCCTGGGTTGTTCACCCTCTCCCGTTCGACAACTTGATAGGTTTTTCCTCTCTGACAGATAGTGACTAAAAATGGCATACATGCCTTTCACCCCTAGTCCCCCAACACTTTGTCAAATAATAAACAACTTTGACAAATAAATAAATAAATGACATTCTTGAATGGTTTATTCGCGTCGAACGTGGACAAATTTTAACAATGTATTATTTATGTTTGTAGTGAACAACTGACATTGTATAGGAGAAAGCAGTTTCAGTTTATTTACTTTGCGCCTATGTGCAAGTGAATCTAAATTTGGTTTTTGCAACATACATGGAACCGAAGAAGTCCCTCGAAACCCAGACAATATAAGGCGGGGAGCTGATCTTCGTACTTTGTCTAGAAGGAAGCCACTTTTTCCTTCTTCTTCTTTTTCTTTTTTTTTATTGCGTACATGTGTAGGGATCCCAGACTGCAGATGCATACTCTAACCAAGGTTGAACTAAGGTTTTATATGGCTGTTAATTTAATATCATTATTTTGTACCATGACGAAACTTCCTTCTTAGCATCCACAGACTTCGAGTGGCTTTCGCGCACATATGGCTATCCCATTTCAGATGGTTCCCTTTAAATTTGTCGCCAGCAATGAAAAGGGTGCCCAGAAGAGGCACAGACTACCGGCTGCTCGCAACCTGAGGCCATTTGCTTCAATATGTGGACGGATATCAATATACGGACACCGGAGTGGTTATAGGAATGGCCCGATATGGATCACGCGTCGCATGCCGATATCCCGTAAGCCGAACCCCCCAACCGTTTTATAACTACCGGCTTAGCGCCGATATCACGATGTTGGAAATCAATGCTTTGTCGGCGGATAAGTGAGTGACAGAGGACGAAGCATCAGAGATAAAACGTGAAATTTAATTCAGTTAACTTCCCCGCGCGCAAACAGCTTTGAGATCATGTATCAGCGTCAGCCTTTGCTACATTCAGGATATGATTGTGCGATTGTTGCGAATATTTGCATTGGTGCGATTGCGAAGAACCGCAGAACACGCCTTCGCCAAGAACCTAAAGTGCCGATAAACTGATTATAACATAACAACAACAATAATAACGTCTAAAATGCTAATACGCCAATTCTAACGTCTATAATACCCACACTATAATTCTAACATGACCTAACATGTAGTATATAGTATAATAGTATAGTATAGTATAGTAATATAGCATAGTAATAGTAATAATAATAGTAGTAATAATAATATAATAAGTATATAGTAATAGATAGTATAATAGTGCATATCCCTCTTGTATCATGAAGTACCGCCGTTGGTGGGCACCAAAGTACAAATAAATAAATACATAAATAAATAAGCGTAGCAATGCATATATCACTCCTCATAGCCTCATAGATTGTAAATAGAGGCGCTGTCCATGTACTGACCGTTCCACGTCGTATTAAATTTTCCTACAACAGTAAACATCTAAAATGGTGGCAAATTGATTCTAACGGTGAGCAGTTGTCCGACGGGCAATTGTCTGGTGAGCAACTGTCCGGTGGCGTCCCATGAAACTGCATTCGATAAAATGGCATCGATGAAACGTCGTTCGACGAACCGGCGTTCGATGAAATGGGCGGACACCCGATATGCTTGCATTGCTTTTCTCAGTGCGCCGTGGTACGCAAGAGGCAAATAGGCGCATCCCAAACTAACGAAATCATAACAGACATCAGTCCAGCGTCCTTACGGTCCAGTACGTACATCAAGTGTACTACAGGAACCCACGGCAACAGGACATCGGAGGGAGTTATAAAGTTTGAGGTAGGACGAGCTTAAAAAGAACACAACTAGGCACGTGCTATACTTGAGCATACAATGGACCCAAGAATTCGTTCTATTTTGTCCTCTTAAGCCGTTCTGACCTCTTATCTTTGCACAACGAACTTTTCGTCACTGAACTTTGTGTTGTGAAGTCCGTCTTTGGGTCGCTCAGTGAATGCGGATTATTCCCCTACAAAGAGAAAAGAGGGGTCAAAACGCCGGTGGGTGGTTTACGCGGAACCGGCGCTTTCTTTGTTTCAGTATCTCTTCAGCTTCTAGACCTTAGCAGCGTAGCGAATTGTAGTCCATCGTTTCCGGTCTGAACTGGTGACTTGCAATGGCGTATGTGCCCGCAATGTTCTTGAACATTCCGTCCCACACAGTCGAAAGAAAGGAATGTCAGGCCATTAGCTAGCGTATTACACAGAGTTAAATATTCCTTAAGATAACAGCATCTAGGACTGACGCTTTCTTTTGTTTTTCTTCTTGTTTTTTGTTACATCAACGCTACAAGCGAACGAATAAAAAAATCGATCAAACGACCGCTGCCGTTTCGATCAAACGGCGTTCGATCAAATGGCTTTCGACCAAATGTCCCGCGTTCGATCAAACGGCTTTCGACCAAACGACGTTCGATGAAATGTCTCGGAACCATTAATCCTATAAAATGACAGTCGGATGTCATTTTGCATGAGCACGCATCATGATATGCTACAGCATATAAAAACAGCAGTGTACTCCACTACCGAGGCATTACGGCACGGGTTTCAGAGGATCGCCCTCGACCACATGTACTGTTGTCATCGCCAACAAAACCCTGTACATGCAGTTCCTTGCAATAAATGTTATGTGCATTAATTTCGCAGCCTGCTGTGGTCAGTTGCACGCGTCTCCTGGTGTCACATAGAAAGATGATGCGCGCCCAGTCGATTGACAGCGGTACGGTGCCACCAAAAGTTTAATGAAAGAAACCATCAAAAAAGTAGTCTTCTTTGGTCATTAGCCAGCATTACCAAACATACGCACAAAAACGGCCTGGGCGTCTCGTCAAAGTCCTTCTGTAACAACATGTGTGGCATCATGTTCAGTAAAAGGGGGAAAAGAACCAGAGTCTTCTGTCGGCATTATCTAGACATACGCACAAAAACGGCACGGGCATGGCATCTCATCAAATTCCTTTCGTAAGAACACGTGTCGCATGACGCAGTGAAGACAAAAAGGAAGTATGAAACAGAGGGGAAGAAAACGCAGAGGGAAACAGTCCATAATGACGCACTGTCCCGCGAAACGACAAGGAAACAAAAACGGGGTATACCTCTCACCGGCGGTGTCCCGGTCCACAGCGCATCGCACACGAATCGCATGACATGCTCAATAAAAGGGAAGGCACACACACACACACACGCCAAAGAACGCCCTGCAATCACCCAAACACGGGCGCAACGCTTCCGGGGACGTCTTATCAATATCACTCTACAACGCGTGTTCCATATATTTAATAAAACAAACAAACGCGGGCATCATCAAGGACGCCGCAAACGCGCCATTCGAAGTCCGCGCCTAACAGGCAATAAATCAAGCCATCATAAAACGTTCATTAAAAGCAAAAACAAACAAACAAACGGGGACATAGCTCAAGGACGCCTATCATAAAACGTTTAAAAGCAAAAACAAGCCATCATAAAACGTTCATTAAAAGCAAATAGAAACAAACAAACGCGGGCATCGCTCAAGGACGCCGAACATGAAACGTTTATTAAAAGCAAAAACAAGCGAACACAGGAGCCGTCAAAATCCGTCAATTCATTCTACGAAAGCAGAAAAAGAAAAAAAAAAAGAGAGAGACAGAAATGGGATCATGACTCAGTACTTATCGCCGACCATTTTCGCAGTCCCAAGGAACGCCCGTCCCTAGGTTCACAGATCGAGCAGCGCCATCTCACGGGCCAACTCAGGGCCGTGGTGGATGGAACGACCCAGTGGATGTAGCATTGCCAAAAGCACGTCCCCGTCTACGTTCGAACCTCTGCCCCAGATGGCACTCAGCCGACGCCGCTCACGCGTCCTCCCATTGGCGTGCTCCGGGTGGGCGGGGCGCGCGAGGGAGTGGGAAAATCTCAGGCCAGCTCTCTAGAGAATAGTCGAAATAGCAATTTGCATACTCGCTTACCTTAAATGAATCCGCTTAGCTTTCGTTACACTGTTGCATACTTTGGGTTGAGTACGTTGCAACTCTTCATACTCGTAAACCTTTTGGATGTTACCTACAAGCATTTGTAGTGATCCTGATGTAGGAGGAGCCGAGGTACGTAATAATTTTGATATTGAAATTTAACTCATGTAGCGTCACCTATAATCATAGTTGTCATGCATGCATGCATGCATTGCAAAGTCAGAAGGTTTCAGTTATTATGACTAATGCTGCGGTTGCACACATAATTATCTTTTGGTTTTGCTTCTTTGGAGCAGCTGTTGTGTACTGTGTTCGTTCGTGTAGATTTCGCTAAAATATATGCCATTTGCCTTGCACTGGTAAACATGGCATCGAATACAATGAAGCTTGTTCGACATTATTAGTGACTACGTTCCGGCCATTTGATGGTGCGCAAAGTGGACGTCTCTGAGGCGCAGGGATTTTGTATCATTTCGTGAGGACACATAGATGTCACAAGCTAGGTACGTAACTCATGGGTAGCGGGAATCAGAGGCATGAGATGCTACCACTGATCTCGATTGTAAAAGGCTGGATCGCGGATAGGGAGCGCGAGCGTGAAGAAACCGGCCGCCATCTTACGGTGCCCACAACAGCCGCCGCAGCGATCATGGCAACTTCTTGCAATTACGGTCGTACCAACCGTACTGGCAAGGTTACAGGGCCTAAACTTATACAGGTGAGTCACTCTTCATCAAGGAATAAATAGGCGTCCATTCTGTACATTTATTTGACCATAATGAAGTGTTTTTTTGCCCAAAACGAGCACTGGATGCAGGTTGCTTGATCGCTCTTCCGACGTTCAATCGAGCACACTTGCATTTTACCCGGCGGCAAATACAGTTTGAGTGCATAATATGCTTGAAAGAACATGTTACACTACACAGGTAGTGTTGTCATCAATATATGTGCGAGCACTCGAGCGCTTTTTTGCATGCATTGCTAGCATGGTACACGGTGTTCTCTGCGGAAGCAAGTGCCACATTCATTTCTTTGAATTACCTTCGCGCACAAGTTCGGTATTACGTCATAATAAGACCACGATTGCACATTTTTTCATGTATTGGTATTGTTTTGTGCCTTGGTTTGATTTATGACAAAGGATCCTACGTAACGGTGGTGTGGCGCGACTTGAATAACGGCTTTGTGTCTTAGCTGTATCGTCAGCTTGTTACGATAGTAATAATTTGTAGCGTGTCGTGCTATTTGTAGCAGTTTTAAGGCAAAAGTGGTCTCTCAATACAGGTTTCGTCATGAGGGCTGCCCAGTGAATAATCTGTGCAGTGTGATACGGCTGGGTGTACAGGTAAGTATCACGTTCCTCATCCACTGGTTTCTACTTTACAGGAAGGAACAACCTCATTGCACGCACTGTGGTTAGCCTCTCTCAGTTTTGCATATTTTCTTACATGTTCACATCAGAAACACACCTTACACTTTAGGCTCGTTCACCCAGCAATATAATAATTAGAGATTATAATTCTTTTTAGAAGAGTTCCCCATATTCTTTTTAGGATAGTTTTTAATCTTTTTAATTATTAGAAGATACAGGGATTGTAAACCATGTTTTAAACTGATGTTTTAACATTTGTCCAATGCATTTATTAAACAACATATTCATTTTTTTTCATTGGTTGGGTGATTGCACCCAAACCAATGTTCTGATGTATTATTTCCTTCGTTGTCGATGCACCATAAAGGTTGGAATAATCATCATCCATGCAGGTTACTTCACAGCTGCCTCGACATACTCAAGAAATGGGTGCAGAACCTGCGTAATGCCCGCAAACTTTGACTACCACAGCACCTCCAGAAAGTAAAGGGATATGTGTCACATGGGATTTTTAAAGGCATTCACAGTATATAATACCTTGTATGAACTGTTGTAGATCTAAGCAGCTTCTACAGTACACTCTCAGAAATTAAAACTTGCCAGGGAACTGTGATAATTGTTTCAGTTAATAGGCATGCACATATACGCTATAAGAAGACAATTATTTATTGAGAATGCACTTCTCTGGCTACTCATGTTGTTTACATCTACTGTTGATCACATTCATTTATCACATATTATATGCGTTCCATGTGTTGCCGTCGGCTAGTTGGAACGAGTACCTCCCTTTTTGTCGGATGATTTTGAGTGGCTTGGAGAATGACGGCATTCCTTTTGGAGTGAATCCTGGTTTGCGTACCCGAACGTAATCTCCTACTTTATATTTTGGCGCTTTGGCACTACGTTTCTGGTCCGTGTAGGTCTTGCTCTGTTGCTGATGCCTGCGCACGCGTTCACGTAGATTGGTCATTGCTGCAGCAGGATCATCCTCAAGTAAAGATGACGGTATCCCAACGATGTCCAGTCGTGTCCGTGGTTTCCTGCCATGTAAAAGTTCAGCAGGTGATTTTCCGGTAGTTGCATGCGGGGTACATCTGTACACTCCCAGGTAGTCGGTGACGGTTTGTCGCAGTGGTCTTCCTTCCAAGTAGAGAAGAAAACTCTATTAACTCTCTCAGATTAACTAGAGATTACTCTATCTCTACCTTTAGATTTACCTTACCTCTAGATTTTTAGCCTCCTTTACCTCTAGATTACTCTACCCTTCCACTCTCTATTAACTCAGAACTCTATTAAACCTTTCAACAAGCCCGTTTGCACGTGGATAATACAGAGATGAAAATGAATGTTGAATGCCTCTATCCCTGAGGAACTGTTCAAACTGATGTGAAATGAACTGGGGTCCGTGATCGGACACCAGGTTGTCCGGATAGCCTTCACGTGCAAACACTGATCTCAGGAAGTCCAAAATTGTTGATGCTGTCACATTCGCGCAGAACTTGGCCTCTGGCCATTTAGAAAAATAGTCCACCATCACGATGGCGTATCTGCAGTCAGGAGGAGCTTTTTCAAAAAGATGTCCCGTGAACGCTGGTGGTACCACTATGCGATTTCCACGTATTAGGAGGTCTTCGAATACCGTGAGTTCCTCTTGAACTCGAAAAAATGGCTGATGACTTGGCATCAAGTCTTGCTTTAACGGCCATCCTTCCATCACAAACTCCATGACTTGTTTCAAGATCGGATCATTCCGTGATGCTAATTGAAGGTCTGTCTTCGGTACAGACGTTTCGATTTGGCCAACAAAGTCGTGTTCTTGAATAAGTTCTTCAGTCTGGGCATCGTGTGACTGAGGCAATCGCGACAGCGCATCTGCTATTTTGTTGTCGGTACCCCGGCAGTACTCGACTGTGAAATTGTAACGAAGAAGGCGCTCTGTCCATCTACTAAGTCGCAGTGGACGTCTTCCTGTGCCGCGTGCCGATAGCAATGTCACCAAGGCTTGGTGATCTGTGCGAATAAGAAAAGGACGACCCCAAAGGTAGACGTGCCAGTGCTCGCATGCCCATAGGCATGCCAGCGCTTCTCTTTCCGCTACAGCGTACTTGCGCTCTTGCGAAGAAAGGGTACGTGAAGCGAAAGCAACTGTCCGATACATATTGCCTTGCATTTGTTGCAGAACAGCTCCTAGCCCGTACGAAGAAGCGTCTGTCTTGACGATTACTGGTAGTGTAGGGTCGAACGGGTGGACGACACGGTCTTCTCTGAAGAGTGACTTCACAGCATTGAAACTGTCATTGACAATGTCTGTCCACAGGAAGGGTTGATTTTTTCGTAGTAGGGCACGCATAGGCTCCACGACCGTGGCAAAGTTTGGGACGAACTTTGAGTAAAAACCTACAAGTCCCAAAAACGAACGTAGGGTAGCAACATCCTTTGGTGCTGGTGCATGTGTAATTGCTTCCACTTGAGAACGAAGCGGACGTAATCCATGAGTGCTTACGTGGTGCCCTAAGAATTCCAGCTCCTGTGTCTCGAACACACATTTTGCATTGAGCTTCAATCCGGTTGAGCGAATGACGGTGAGCACTCTTCGAAGATTTTCTTGATGTTCAGCTTTGTGTCTCCCAAACACAATGATGTCGTCGATGTAACATAATACTCCGGAGCAATGCTTGAGTATCAAAGACATCATTCTTTGAAACATGGCGGGCGCAGATGAAAGTCCGATGCAGACCCGTTTGAATCTGTAGAGTCCATCATGGGTAATAAATGTGGTCAAGCACCTACTTTCAGGATGCAGAAGGACTTGATGGTACGCTGACCTTAAATCGATTCGAGAGAAGTACTGAGCTCCTGCTAGGGCATTCAGCAGCTCTTCTGTATGTGGAAGAGGGAACAGGTCTGGTATGATGGCTTTGTTCACCTCACGAAGGTCCACACAAAGGCGAATCTTTCCATCCTTTTTTGGAATTACTACAATGGGGGAAACCCATTCTGACGCCTCAACCCGTTCTAGTATGTCTTCCTTTTCAAGGCGACGCAGCTCTTCCGTAACAGCGTCGCGAACTGCCAATGGCAGTCGACGTAGTTTAGCAATTACGGGTGGGACATCTTGACGAACTTTCACCTTGTGGGTAAATCCGTTAGCCAAACCCAGCTCTGTTGGAAATAGCTGTGAAAAGTCCTGTGCAAGTGAGTCTGGTAGCATTGATGAAGCGAAGGACGTTTCATAGCAGCTGAGTGTTCCACCTTCAATATGTATGCCGAGTCCTTTGATGGCGTCAAGTCCCAATAACGTTGTTCCTCTGGAAACTACGAAATAGCGAACAGCATGGTGCTTGTCTTCGTAAGTGACGGCAGCCTCGAAGCACCCCTTTACATCAATCTTCCGTCTTGAGTAATCCACTAAAGCAGTGCGCGGTGGAACCAGAGTGAACCGATGAGCGAAATGTCTCCTGAAGAGATCTTCTTGCAGAATGGATACTGACGATCCCGTATCAATCAAGAACTTTACCGGTACAGTTTCAAGACGCGCTTCGATGAAGAGGCCTTGCCCTTCCTTTGAAGGTACCACGACATTTAGAACTTCATCCTCCTCTGTAGAAAGCTCCTGTACTTTCGTCGGTGTCTTCAACGCACGACAAACCGTGGCGTAGTGACCAACCTTGCCACAGTTGTTGCAACGCTTGTGAAACGCTGGACAGTTCGAAGCATTTGCGAGATGCTGCATTGACCCGCACCGATAGCAGCGTAGTCTTTGCGCTCCGTCCTTGCGCTGAGAGTTCTGGGAATGATGCAGCTGGAGCGTTTGTCCTTTACTTTGACGCCCTCGGGTTTTCGACAACGGAGCGTTGCCGATGGCTTGAACGACATCACCATGTACGAAGGACTGGGTTTCGTCCGATACCCTTTTACAATGCTTGGCGATGTCCACGGCACGAGAAAACGTTAGAGCCGATCCGTCAAGGAGAAGCCTCCCACGTATTTGCTGCGAATATACTCCTTGTACAAATTGGTCTCGCAAGTTGTCTTCAGTTTGGGCGCCAAAGTTGCATGAAGCGGATAACTCCCGTAAGGCCAAAACAAAATCGTCAATGCTCTCGCCCGGTAGCTGAGTTCTTCTCCTGAAGTTGTGGCGTTCCGTCACCACGTTGATGGTGGTAGCGAAGTAAGCATCTAAAGTACGTAGGGCCGTTTCGTACTCGTCAGGGACAGGCGTCACTGTACCTGACACGGTACTTGTAGACGGTGTTGCGCCGGCTTCACGTGATGCAGTTTGCGTAGCTTCGTGTACTACTTCTGGAAAGGTATTATAAATGCGAAGGCCTTCTATCCCCAAGCAATGTAGAAGGATTTGCTTCTTCCTTTTTGATGTGAATTCCTCAGCTCGTGAGGCTCCCAAGAAATTGCAGAAAAGTTGTCTCCATTGCGTCCATGGAACGTTAGGCTTGCCGGGAGTGGATAAGAACGTGGGCGGAGGCGTAATACCGCCGAAGCTCATGAGGAATCTTCAACGTGGTGCAGTTCCTTCTCTTCTCAAAACCCTCGTCGCCAATGTGGTGTCGGTCGGAAGGAAATAACTACCTTTGTAAGAAAGAATCCAACTTCCATGGAGCCTGCATGACGCGACCGTCCATGAGGAGATCAACTTCTTTCTCTTTATTTTCGATGACCATCGTGCTGACCATCTGGTCCGCATGCTCATGCCGATATGGCCGTAACAACACAACAGACATCTTTATTGACCATTACACGGAAAACTATACATTGTCATCGGTTTCATTCTAATACACGCATCCAAGTCTTGCAAACTTTTGCTAATGGCATTGATTTGCGAAATATTGTTCTGATGCTCGAAAAATAATAGTGCTGTTCTCAGTGCCGCCCGCGCATTTTTTACCGTCACAGCCGGTGCATCCACGCTTTCATCATCAGATTCTTCTTGAACACTATCGGAAGCGACGACACTGACGATGTCGTCATGTGTGATTGCAGCGCAGGGGTCCTCGTTGCGGACCTTCTCAGTCTGAAATGACCAGACTGCTCATTGGATTACTTTTGTGTAACGTGCAAAGTCGGAAAGGGAGAAAATTCTTCCTAGGAACACCGTGTTTGTGTGAGTAAAAAGGAGGCCACGACCAGGGTTCTCGACCTCGCTTAACTAGGTGCGGGCCAGGTGTCATTCCTGGACAATGACCGGATAACTGAAGCCGATTGTTGGGTATTAGTCACTTCTGCTCCCTGGAATCCTCGTCCGAGTCCGGAAGCTGAAGTCCGGATAAACGAGGGCGAAATACGTGGGGAGAAATCCGTCCCCATGCTTTTTTGTCCGGATAGCGCAGGATTCGGATAAATGAAGTCCGGATAAACGCGGGTCGACTGTATGAGAAAATATCAGTGGGGAAGTTGCTATTCATTGCTCATTCCAACCTAAAATTGAGTGCTACAAATTTAGAGAGCGTACCTGACCATTGTCATTCCTAAAATATATATTACCATTGTAGCAAGGTCACAAAACAATAAATGTAGCCTTTTGCGACCTCCCTGCACGTTCACTGTATCCTGAAACGCATAAGTGCAAGAAATAAATCTTGAACTTGAATAAACTTGATGTTGTATAAACTTGACATAAAATGTTGAATAATATAATGAATGATATAAAATATTGAATAAACTTGAACTCGTATATTCTCTTTACTCATCATCAGTGATCTTCATTACAAAAGCATATCGTGTTAGACTCTTTTGTTTGCGTTTCACAGACTGGGTACACGAGGGCCAAAATGACAAAATCACAACTGTTTCAACCTCCAAATAGTCCTCTTGCAATTTGAAGACCATACGTGGAGCTCCATTGTTTGGAATATGCTCCACATAACAAGCATGACAAAGTCAACACTGGATAGCAGGACCCCGTCCCCAAGCAGCTTTCCTCACGCTGCAGTTGTATTCAACAAAAGCATGTGAGTGCTGGAGAAAGACATTCAGTTTGGCACAACCGCGCCTGCAAATAATCAGAACAAATAAAGGAAGAAGCAAACAAACATAGAAAGGCTGTACTTCAAAAAGAGATACGTCCTGTGTCTCAAGGAGGTGTTACCACTTTCTAAGTAACTTAATTGATTAAGCTTACATCACTACCTGATTAACTGTCCTAACGAGTGTGATCTAATTGCGTGAAGTAATTATTTGGGCTGCTTCGGTGTGTCCATATTTGCGAGGCAAAGCACCGCTGTCGTTTACTACAAGACTCTTTCTAAGGCGATGCTTGATAGAAATCATACTAAACGCATACACGGCTAAAACAACGGCTGTGATTCTACAGAACGATCTCTTTCTGCCATGCGAGTATATCTTTTCCCGGACCGTTCTTTATGGAAAAATTTTTGTCCAGAACGCAGTACGGGATATTATATACAAGGTTATATACAAGGTTACAATATCATATACAAGGTTGTTGTTAACCTCAAGTCGTCTCTTATTGAAATATTGGCTGGGAAACGTGCTGTAGTACAATCCCCAGCGCTGCACCGCAGTGACGGTCTAGTTTCGGAATGCAAAACATAACGTAATTACGAATCGAACGGCAGGACACCTGTGAAACACTGTTAGGATACATCAGTATACTGGTACCTTACAAAATTGTGTGATGACAAACAACGATCAATGCTAGCAGCGCAATAAATACTCACAATCTCTGTTGCCTCCCATTGTTTTCTATGGGCACACACAGCACTTTAGGGCACCCCAACATGGCGGCCCGAAGGCACGCCTCTCCCCCACGAGCCCCTCTCCCTTGCGCGATCCAGCCTTTATACATAGAGATCAGTGGATGCTACCGACATGCGACATTTGGTGCTTATTTAAAGAGTGACCTACTCTTTCTACTCAGATGTAATAAAACTGGGTATACAGGGTGTTTGCTCTAACGTGTCCAGAAATTATATTTAAAGCAAGCGATAAAGGAAAGCAAGTGGTACTTTTCTGCTACTTGAGTAAGAAACAGATACTGCTTCACTAGCAGCACCTTTCTTTCTTAGTCAAGTAGCAGAAAGCAGGGAAGGATAACGGAGTATTTTGGTTACCGTTTCCATTTTCGTTACTGCTATATTTTCGTTTCGGCACGGTCCTTTGATACTCTCTCTGGTCACGAAACTCCGCCGTCAAGTTAGCCTAGGGACCGGAGCTGCCGCGCGGCGGCGCGCGCATAAGCATCAGGGGGTGACGGTCGCGTCTGGCTCATCGTACCCGTATGGTCGCGCGTGGGCTGAGCTGGCCGTTTTGGGTGGTTTTGGGCACAACAAACCAAATAACGTTGTTCAGCGTAGTTGAATTTTGTTTTATTTTGCACGTGTACGCGTGTGCAGCGGTATATAGCTCTCTGAGCAGTATAATCAGCTGCGGACGCAAGAGGACTTTCAGCGAGCAATTGCTTTCACATACCGACGTCCAAATGGGACTGACCTCAAATTTGCAGAGGCGCTTATAGCGTTAACGATTCGGTACGTGATTTGTCACTTAAAAACGCTGCATTTAGGCAGTTATCTCATCGACACGCTTTACTGCACGTGTTTCAATCGCGTTTGATGTATGAAAAAATGATGACTCCACCTGCGCTACAGCAATGCAGCCAATCATCATTTATTGCGTATTTACTATTTTAGGTATAGCAGAACTCCACAATACTGCTATTGCAACGTGGTTCCCACACCATGGAGGTTCTAATTAACTACATTTTATGATTATATTATAAATTTTATGAATCGCGAAACAACAGTGATCACAGTCAGTGGCACTGGCAGTGAGGACTTTATATCACAGAACATCAATGGCCGTGAGTGACTGGGCTTTACATAATCAATTATGATAATCGGCAAAAACAATGTTCCAGGGTAACTCATGGAATGACCAAATGTCTTACGGCCTTGGATGGCCAGACTTATTTGCACTGTTCACCGTCAGTGGTGAATCTTTCCTGCCACCTGCAGCAGGGCGTGATTTGGGAGTAGGCAGGTTAAGCTTATTGTTCTTTTCGCGGGAAAAGAAGTGCAGCCGACATCTCACAAAAAAGAAAAAATTAAGCACTTCAGCTGTTTTATGGATGTAGCGCGCACTGGGTCCAGCGCTTGCACCCGGACATGTGACATACATATGAGGTACATGTGACATCTTGCAGGTTACACGGACAGAGCTGTGCCAACTTTCTCTGCAGGGTGTACTGCTTCTTTTGTGTCTCCAACAGCTTCCGCTTTATTCGGTCAAGTTTTGCTTTTATGCACACATGTGAATCAATCCGACAGGAATTGTTGCGGGTTTCACTGCAGGCTAGAAAAGATAAATTCATGAATGCGTCTTATTATGGCCTCTTGTTGGCTGCATTGCAGTCATGTGTTTACAGCAGACAAGTTTCAACGGGTTTCTATGAATAGCAACGCACATTCTGTTCTGATGCGCCTAGCTGTCTCTCTTCAACGCAGAATTCTCCTGTTCCAACGTCAATGAGAGGCGCCGAGCTTGCACCACTACTACTCGCCCGTTTTCTTTTCGAGGACGGTTTCGCTGCTGGCAGCCACCTCCTTGCACGACTTTTAGGCTTTGGGGTGCTCAAGTATTGCGGACACCCGTCAAAAATTCTTGGCACGGCCTCAGGACGCAGCTTTGACCTATCGCGAGGCATGGTGACCTTCTCTTTGCTTGCGGTGCCACTCGGAGCTACCCGTGTCACGAGGAATTCGTCCGCTCTGGCGATGTCGGATGCGTCAAAGTGTTTCTCGCACACGCGTGTCCACTTTGACTCGAAGCTGAAACGCGAGTCTTCTTTCCGAGGAATGGAACACTTCCACTTCTCTCGCTTGATGGCATCAATCGGCAACGCGAAAAAAACGATACCTTTTCACCAGAATTATCATATCCCAAGCGACACGCCGGGACACAACACGTCTGCAGCATGCAAAGATTAGCCGAAATCTATTCACAGTCTAAGGATGCACGTGGATTTCAGGAAGAAGTGTCTACACTGGTCAAAACTCAGGCAGAAGAAGCGGCATTTGCCCATATCAGCTGGCGTTTTCTCCCCAAGTAGCGACGCGCGCGACTCCGCGCGGCGGCGGTTCGCCCTAGGCAAACCTGACCTATTGTTCTCCGGCGGAGTTTCGTGACCAGAGAGAGTATCAATGGACCTGGTTTCGGTTATCCGTTTCTGATACCAGCCTTTCAATTCCGTTTCGTTTCCGTTACTGTTTCCGGTAATGGAACGGTTGTTTACAGAGCTGCGGGAGGACAGCCCGTCCGGCTCTATCAGCACCCTCCTTTGCCCAAGTGCTGCTTCGGTGTCATGCGTACACGCTACACAAGTAATTTTACGTCGTTGGGATGCGCACATCTTACAAGATAAATATATAAATATGTATATATATATATATATTCATGGAACGATGCGACGGCACCAGAGGACACGTGTTTCGCCGTGTTTGCGGCTCGTCAGCCCTGGGCAGCTGCGCATCGTCCTGAACTATAAAGAGTGGGAAAAAGCCATTAAAGAAACAAGTAAATGATGCTAGACGTGTTTGAAATTCAAACTTACAGATTAAGATGGCTTCTATGGCTGCATGTAGAGAAACAGATACTCATATAACTCATACTCATAACTCATACTCATAAAACAGATACTCAGATATAATTCACTGGCTTGCACTGTGGCATTGAGGAGTGCTCAGTCACCCTCGCAGGTGTATATCGCCCGCTGGGCGACCCCTGGTTTGCCAATTCCGAACGATGCGCAGCTGCCCAGGGCTGACGAGCCGCAAACACGGCGAAACACGTGTCCTCTGGTGCTGTCGCATCGTTCCATGAGTATCTGTTTCTCTACGTGCAGCCATAGAAGCCATCTTAATCTGTAAGTTTGAATTTCAAACACGTCTAGCATCATTTACTTGTTTCTTTAATGGCTTTTCCCCCCTCTTTATAATTCACTGGCTTGCACTGTGGCATTGAGGAGTGCTCAGTCACCCTCGCAGGTGTATATCGCCCGCTGGGCGACCCCTGGTTTGCCAATTCCGAACGATGCGCAGCTGCCCAGGGCTGACGAGCCGCAAACACGGCGAAACACGTGTCCTCTGGTGCTGTCGCATCGTTCCATGAGTATCTGTTTCTCTACGTGCAGCCATAGAAGCCATCTTAATCTGTAAGTTTGAATTTCAAACACGTCTAGCATCATTTACTTGTTTCTTTAATGGCTTTTTCCCCCTCTTTATAATTCACTGGCTTGCACTGTGGCATTGAGGAGTGCTCAGTCACCCTCGCAGGTGTATATCGCCCGCTGGGCGACCCCTGGTTTGCCAATTCCGAACGATGCGCAGCTGCCCAGGGCTGACGAGCCGCAAACACGGCGAAACACGTGTCCTCTGGTGCTGTCGCATCGTTCCATGAGTATCTGTTTCTCTACGTGCAGCCATAGAAGCCATCTTAATCTGTAAGTTTGAATTTCAAACACGTCTAGCATCATTTACTTGTTTCTTTAATGGCTTTTTCCCACTCTTTATAATTCACTGGCTTGCACTGTGGCATTGAGGAGTGCTCAGTCACCCTCGCAGGTGTATATCGCCCGCTGGGCGACCCCTGGTTTGCCAATTCCGAACGATGCGCAGCTGCCCAGGGCTGACGAGCCGCAAACACGGCGAAACACGTGTCCTCTGGTGCTGTCGCATCGTTCCATGAGTATCTGTTTCTCTACGTGCAGCCATAGAAGCCATCTTAATCTGTAAGTTTGAATTTCAAGCACGTCTAGCATCATTTACTTGTTTCTTTAATGGCTTTTTCCCCCTCTTTATAAATCACTGGCTTGCACTGTGGCATTGAGGAGTGCTCAGTCACCCTCGCAGGTGTATATCGCCCGCTGGGCGACCCCTGGTTTGCCAATTCCGAACGATGCGCAGCTGCCCAGGGCTGACGAGCCGCAAACACGGCGAAACACGTGTCCTCTGGTGCTGTCGCATCGTTCCATGAGTATCTGTTTCTCTACGTGCAGCCATAGAAGCCATCTTAATCTGTAAGTTTGAATTTCAAGCACGTCTAGCATCATTTACTTGTTTCTTTAATGGCTTTTTCCCCCTCTTTATAATTCACTGGCTTGCACTGTGGCATTGAGGAGTGCTCAGTCACCCTCGCAGGTGTATATCGCCCGCTGGGCGACCCCTGGTTTGCCAATTCCGAACGATGCGCAGCTGCCCAGGGCTGACGAGCCGCAAACACGGCGAAACACGTGTCCTCTGGTGCTGTCGCATCGTTCCATGAGTATCTGTTTCTCTACGTGCAGCCATAGAAGCCATCTTAATCTGTAAGTTTGAATTTCAAACACGTCTAGCATCATTTACTTGTTTCTTTAATGGCTTTTTCCCCCTCTTTATAAATCACTGGCTTGCACTGTGGCATTGAGGAGTGCTCAGTCACCCTCGCAGGTGTATATCGCCCGCTGGGCGACCCCTGGTTTGCCAATTCCGAACGATGCGCAGCTGCCCAGGGCTGACGAGCCGCAAACACGGCGAAACACGTGTCCTCTGGTGCTGTCGCATCGTTCCATGAGTATCTGTTTCTCTACGTGCAGCCATAGAAGCCATCTTAATCTGTAAGTTTGAATTTCAAACACGTCTAGCATCATTTACTTGTTTCTTTAATGGCTTTTTCGCCCTCTTTATAATTCACTGGCTTGCACTGTGGCATTGAGGTGTGCTCAGTCACCCTCGCAGGTGTATATCGCCCGCTGGGCGACCCCTGGTTTGCCAATTCCGAACGATGCGCAGCTGCCCAGGGCTGACGAGCCGCAAACACGGCGAAACACGTGTCCTCTGGTGCTGTCGCATCGTTCCATGAGTATCTGTTTCTCTACGTGCAGCCATAGAAGCCATCTTAATCTGTAAGTTTGAATTTCAAACACGTCTAGCATCATTTACTTGTTTCTTTAATGGCTTTTTCCCACTCTTTATAATTCACTGGCTTGCACTGTGGCATTGAGGAGTGCTCAGTCACCCTCGCAGGTGTATATCGCCCGCTGGGCGACCCCTGGTTTGCCAATTCCGAACGATGCGCAGCTGCCCAGGGCTGACGAGCCGCAAACACGGCGAAACACGTGTCCTCTGGTGCTGTCGCATCGTTCCATGAGTATCTGTTTCTCTACGTGCAGCCATAGAAGCCATCTTAATCTGTAAGTTTGAATTTCAAGCACGTCTAGCATCATTTACTTGTTTCTTTAATGGCTTTTTCCCCCTCTTTATAAATCACTGGCTTGCACTGTGGCATTGAGGAGTGCTCAGTCACCCTCGCAGGTGTATATCGCCCGCTGGGCGACCCCTGGTTTGCCAATTCCGAACGATGCGCAGCTGCCCAGGGCTGACGAGCCGCAAACACGGCGAAACACGTGTCCTCTGGTGCTGTCGCATCGTTCCATGAGTATCTGTTTCTCTACGTGCAGCCATAGAAGCCATCTTAATCTGTAAGTTTGAATTTCAAGCACGTCTAGCATCATTTACTTGTTTCTTTAATGGCTTTTTCCCCCTCTTTATAAATCACTGGCTTGCACTGTGGCATTGAGGAGTGCTCAGTCACCCTCGCAGGTGTATATCGCCCGCTGGGCGACCCCTGGTTTGCCAATTCCGAACGATGCGCAGCTGCCCAGGGCTGACGAGCCGCAAACACGGCGAAACACGTGTCCTCTGGTGCTGTCGCATCGTTCCATGAGTATCTGTTTCTCTACGTGCAGCCATAGAAGCCATCTTAATCTGTAAGTTTGAATTTCAAACACGTCTAGCATCATTTACTTGTTTCTTTAATGGCTTTTTCCCCCTCTTTATAATTCACTGGCTTGCACTGTGGCATTGAGGAGTGCTCAGTCACCCTCGCAGGTGTATATCGCCCGCTGGGCGACCCCTGGTTTGCCAATTCCGAACGATGCGCAGCTGCCCAGGGCTGACGAGCCGCAAACACGGCGAAACACGTGTCCTCTGGTGCTGTCGCATCGTTCCATGAGTATCTGTTTCTCTACGTGCAGCCATAGAAGCCATCTTAATCTGTAAGTTTGAATTTCAAGCACGTCTAGCATCATTTACTTGTTTCTTTAATGGCTTTTTCCCCCTCTTTATAAATCACTGGCTTGCACTGTGGCATTGAGGAGTGCTCAGTCACCCTCGCAGGTGTATATCGCCCGCTGGGCGACCCCTGGTTTGCCAATTCCGAACGATGCGCAGCTGCCCAGGGCTGACGAGCCGCAAACACGGCGAAACACGTGTCCTCTGGTGCTGTCGCATCGTTCCATGAGTATCTGTTTCTCTACGTGCAGCCATAGAAGCCATCTTAATCTGTAAGTTTGAATTTCAAGCACGTCTAGCATCATTTACTTGTTTCTTTAATGGCTTTTTCCCCCTCTTTATAAATCACTGGCTTGCACTGTGGCATTGAGGAGTGCTCAGTCACCCTCGCAGGTGTATATCGCCCGCTGGGCGACCCCTGGTTTGCCAATTCCGAACGATGCGCAGCTGCCCAGGGCTGACGAGCCGCAAACACGGCGAAACACGTGTCCTCTGGTGCTGTCGCATCGTTCCATGAGTATCTGTTTCTCTACGTGCAGCCATAGAAGCCATCTTAATCTGTAAGTTTGAATTTCAAGCACGTCTAGCATCATTTACTTGTTTCTTTAATGGCTTTTTCCCCCTCTTTATATATATATATATATATATATATATATATATATGTTTGCAATTCAAGCGTGCCACAATCCCAGCTGTGGACGACCGTTTCGTATTGCCAACTGTAGGATGGGACAAGCGTAAGCTTGCCCACATCACGGTTCAAAAATTGTACTGCCCTCGCCCTAAAAACGAAGAGCAGGCATGCACTACATTGTCTCCTTCCACGGCGATCATTAGATCGAAGGGAGACGGCCGTTTTGAGCTTTTTGGCTCCCATCGGCACAGCGTAGGGATGTGACACGCTCTTGGGTCGGCACAAACACTGTGTCTTTGCAAGACATCGATGGTCCAGGGTGTTAGCGACACCTCTGGAGGCCGCAGTGCAAAGCCAGTAAGTACTGCTACAAATATAAAAATGAACGAATGCTCCATGCCTCACGCGCAGCCATGTAAAATAGTAGTTAAATTAAATTAAATAGTACCAATTACTTCTCGTTTTTTTTAAATAGCAAAATATAGGGCATGCTACGTGACTACTGGGGCTTTTTGCTTCTTTCCAGGTACCTCAACGGGTGACTTCAAGCTTATGTAACACAATAGCATAAGGTGCCAATGAAGCAGGCCAGGTGGTGTCGTTAGTTTGTGTCCCCCAGTCTCGGGGTTATGGATATATTACATAGTATTGGAAACCTGGTTGAACAATAAATGTGTAACACAACAAACAGTTACCAGAAATAAATACGATGTGTAGAATACTCTTATAGAATACGCTTCAGTTGAGTTTCTATAGGCATAGTTGCTGTTAATGGTAACTGTTCACATTTATGACGTTCTCAACATTGAATACCTCATAAAACAGAAATCCTTCCGTGAAACGTACCCATAGGCAAACAACTAGTCCTTCGACGGAAGGAAATACAGCCAGCCCGTCCCGTCTGTAGACCACGAAATGCGGAGTAAATCAGAATCGGTTGAAAGCGCGAAGCTGCGTTGAATAATAATACTAATGATAACGAAGAACACGAGTTGAAACAATGTAAAACGATATTTCGTGCAAACAAATCGAGCAACAAAGGGGGACATCTTCGAAATAACACAGTCGGACTTCACAACGCACTTGCTTTGTTGTCAGATTACCAACACGTAAATATAACTGCAAGTGACGTGCAACGCCAGGTAGCCACCAGACACTTTCCATTGGTGACGACGATACAACGAATACGAACTTTGCGGTGAATCGCTAGAGGCCCACGTAACTCGCCAGCAAAAACCTCAAAGCCACAGAGATGCTTGGGTTCCTTGTTGTGAACGGCCGCGGAGCAGAAGACGATTACATTAGACGAAAAAGTACAGCTCACATGTCGTACCTGCCAGCGCAACTGTATCGAACGATTCACACACAAAAAGCTGCTCATTATAGCGTGTTATCCGAACGCCTGCAACGAAGAGAAACGTAATGCTTTAGCCCTAAGACGCGACCAGAGACCTTGTGACCTTCTAGGTGCGACTGGGAGGCGCCAACGCCAACGGGCTCGCAGCTGGCTATGGCGAGCATTACTTGGCATTGTGCAACACCGGTGACGTACCGGGGGACAGGAGTACGGCTCGTATAGTTACACGATCTACGGGAGAATGCGCGCGGGAGAGGAGGAATGCGGAGGAGACGCTTCAAGCGCGCGCTTCTCACAGAGTGGAGCGATTTCGCCCGGAAAAATTTCTGGCATATGAGTTGCTCGGCGGGAAGAACAGTTTTCAGCGAAATGAAAACTACGGGGGTTCGGGAAATTACGTAGTCCCTTTAAAGCAGCACTGAGGTGACCCCGAAAATTGTTTTCGTTTTTCTGTGCAGAGTGTTCTCCAACGAATAAAATGAGTTCCTGCAAAAGAAGGATGAGCGTAGGTTTCTTTTGTCCCTTGCTCAAGGAGCGTAGGTGACCTACAGAGTGAGCGCGAGGGCTCTGTTCCGCACACCTTTGATAAATTATCCTCCTTGAGAAAAGAGCGCATCGCAGAACGAGAGGACGTCGTGACGTATGCTGCTCCCCCTGACGTAACCAGTGACGTACAGCGGCACAGCTCAAACATGTATAAGCTGCGAAGAAAAAAAAAACAAAGAAAGAAGGCGCGGAGCCTCCAATACGTCACGGGGGAATCCTGTCGGCCGTCTGTAAATTCTTTTGCACAGCTATAATGCACCGCAGAATGAAAATATTTTGCATGGTGACTCCTGGTAAACAGCTTGACAGCCGAGGCAGGATTTCGAGCGTCGTTATATCTCACCTCATTGCTCCTTTGAAGAGGCACGGAAATGCAAAAACAACTTGCTCTCAAATGAAAGTCCGTGTTTCGATTAGTATAATGCAAGCAAAATGAGTTCACACTGCGCTACCGTTTAGAAGAAAGGCGCAATGAAAGCAGAGCCGTCTTTGGCGGCAACGAATGGGATCCCCAGGAGGCAAAGATTGGCGGCATTCAGCGACACAGCAGGAGAAGCGCACACATAGCTATCGTGGCCGTGTAGATTTGGAACGGATCCGATCGTAGTGTTCCGTATATGCGTGGCGTGATGCGCACTACGGCATTTTTTTAATATCGATTAACTGAATTGTAGGCCACAACAGTTATCGCTAACGTTTCTCTGACAAAATTTATCTTCACGTTCTTCGAACAGCGACGCCAATCCGCCTCGCAACGCGCACTGTGTTTTTCACACTATGTTTTTCATGGCGTGGCACGTGCGTGCACGCGCAGCTTGGGCTAAAAACACCGATGCACTAGCTGAAACGATGTTCACTGCTTAGCGCCGAAGCAAGAAAGAAAGAGTTCGGTATAATTTCGATTGTAGCTCCGTAACGGAATCAAAGTTTTGAATTATGATAACAAGTACGAAATTGACATAGCGTGCAAAGTAATTTGAACTGAACTTGTTTTTGCATTTTAGTGCCCCTTTAAGGTGCGTCCTCACTATGCCGATCGCTTCTCCACGCTAGTAGTAAGTACTGACCACGTTTATCCGGAAACACACATCTGGCCTGGACGCCATTAATTAGCAATTAGAGCTAATTGGGACCCCCCACATTAATCAGCACCCTCCAGGGAGCCATCACACTAATTGGGGAATGTCTATCTCGCGTCCAGACCAGTTGTGCGTTTCCGGATAATCGTGGTC
Organism: Ornithodoros turicata; assembly: GCF_037126465.1. Taxonomy (NCBI): domain Eukaryota; kingdom Metazoa; phylum Arthropoda; class Arachnida; order Ixodida; family Argasidae; genus Ornithodoros; species Ornithodoros turicata. The sequence goes on from NW_026999409.1 coordinate 204,966, forward strand.
ATAAAAAATAAAAAAATAGGCAGAAAATAGAATAAAAAGATAGAAATAGAGTGGAGAGAAACAATTTATTCGAAAATCAACGATGCCGCGGCGAAGAAGCCGCTCCGCAACACCCGAGTGACCAGCGTCCGCCATGTTGGTAGTTTGCACCCAGCAGTTGCAGAGATCGACGACAGGTGGCCACTTAGTTGCAAGGCATCACACCAGATGGCGCCACCATCATAGCTCTAGACGAGAAAGACAGAACAAGATACTAGCGGCAGGTAAAAATGACAGCACTGCTAAGCAAGTCTAGGCATGCGAGAGAAAAGGTCTAACCGCTACTGCTAAACAGAAAACAGTACACATCGGGGAAAAAGGCTTACGGGGACGATCGCTTAGGCCTAACCACAACACTACGCAGCTAACACAAGGCGGGAACCACACATCGCTAAACATGTGAGAAAAGGCTTAACACGAGCGCGGTCACTGCTAAACACGGCAAACATATGAGGAAAGAGGCTTACGGGGACGATCGCTTAGGCCTAACCTCAACACTACGCAGCTAACACAAGGCAGGAACCACACATCGCTAAACATGCGTCAACAGGCTTGGACACCGCAAAACAAGTCTAAACATGCGAGAAAAGGCTTAACACGAGCGCGGTCACCGCTAAACACGGCAAACATACGAGAAAAGGAGCGCGTCAAATCACTCACCTTTTCCCCCGCGGCAACTTCCAGGCAGAAACTGAGCGAGCGCGGAGAACACACACGTACGTCTGCTCTCTACGAGATCCAGCCAGAAAGTGAGCGAGCGCGCGGAGCGCACGTCCGTCTTCCGCGACGGTCCGAGAGAAACTGAGAGAGGCGACGCGCAGCGGCCGCTATGGATGGGCGCGCGCCCTCTGCTCCACCCGTCCGCGCATGCGCGCGCGCGCTGCTAGCTCCCTCTGCGCCGGCCGCGGGTGTTTTCGGTTTCGGCTCTCTGCTGCGCGCGCTCCTAGCGGCGACGGGTGGCTTTTCAGTTTCGCTTTCATTCTCCGTTCTTTGCGCGCGCGCGTTTATCTCTATAAAGGCAGCGCGCACCGCGCTCGCGTCATCACTACGTGAAGATGTTCAGCTACCACTCTTTACAAAATTGTTCCCGTACCCACGCTTCTTGGGAAGAAGTGGAGAAGGAATGTTTCAACGGCGAAAGTCCCCGCAACGAGCTCGTCATCACTGCTTTTCGCTACGTGATAGACATGGTAGGCTTTGGCAATATAGGAGAGATCTCGCCGGGGCCGCTGCAGGAGATGGTGCGTCGAATTTACGCCCGTTACAAGAACGTCTGCATAACGGTTCCTGACGGACCCCTGGGACTGATGAGCGAATTTGTGAGCTTGGTCAACGCAGAATTCAACTACATCGCTGCAGACATCGTGGACCTTCTCGCTCGTGCCATCGCTCATATTAAGCACGCCCTGCGGAAGCAGCGACATTTGCAAGCAGTCTACATCGTCAACTTTGTCACTGATTTATTGAAGTACCGCTTGGTTATTGACATGCAACGCATTAAACAGTCCGAATAACTTTGACGAGACTCTGTGTGTTCTTTCACTGAAACATCTTTATTGAATACATACAAAGGACTTGGTCGATAGATGCCTGCTCTTTGTTCCACGGTCACTCGATTCACAAAGGCGCTCACGGTCTTCCTTGCCCCAATGCTGTACAAGGAGGGGTCCTACTGCTATACAGGAAGGCAGTGTGGCCTAACGGGGAGGTTGCTGGACGGCTTTTCCTGTGCTGCATGATATGCGACGACAGCGGCTATTGGTTCCTGAAAAACAATGTCATACATAGAATACACTCTCACAGCAGAGACGGTCGACTTACATTTTGCTCCACGAAATGCCTCGCGTCGAGGATGAATGCCCCTCTCACAGCAGAACCACTCGACTTACATTTTGCTCCACGAAACGACTCTCGTCGTGGATGAATGCCCCTCGTGGGTTTTCGATCAACCGTCGTAGAACCAGACCGTCTCCTCCCCCTGTCATTGCGCTGATGGCGTCTGTACTTTGGACACCGCGCCATGTCTTATTCGACGCCTTTGCAATAACGCATAGGATGTCGACGATGTCAACCAAACGAAAAATGAAAGAAGGTTTTAATTTAACCCCAATTTGAAATAATTATCCCTTTAAGAACTCCTTAATTTTGCATAATCAACATGGTCTCTAATGAAATTCGTGTTATGCACGAATTCTTCCCCCCGTTTTGGAATAATCTAACGAAAAATGAAAGAAGGAGTTCAATTTTGAATAAGGCCAGATTAAAATGTACCCCCCAAATCTTCCCAATTACGCCTAATCAGAATTCATATTGGACATAAATTCTCTTACCCATTCCCAATTTTGACTGGGGCGGGGGACGCCCCACAATTCCCCATTAAGCCTAATCAGAATTCATATTAGCCATAAATTCCCATCCCTCCCCAATTTTGAATAATGCGGGCGATGCTCCCCCTAATTTTGAACTTCGCGGAGCCTAATCGGACCTCATGTTAGGCATGAAGTCCCTCCCCCCAATTTGAAATAATTCTCCTGTGTGCACCTAGCAAATAGAGAAAAGGAGGCATTAATCAAACATCGATCTAAACACATACAAATGCACTTACCTCCGGCGCAAGCAGACCGAACGTTGTGGTGGTGGTGGTGACATCGTCGACATCATCATCTTTAACTGCGGCCTATCCCACGCTCGCTTTTATACGCAGGATCTGTGGTTTCCTATTCTTCTATTGTATTGGGGCAGAGAGAGAGAGAGTCGCGTGATGCGAAAGACGATATGCGTTTATTGGCTGACGTGTTTACATGGGTGCTTCATGGTCTTCTATAAGAACCCAGGGATCCAATCTAGTAATAAAGAACCAGAATAAGGATTCTACGAACAAAAACCACAATCGAAAAACACTCACGGTATTTGACTCGCCATCCAGCGTTCAGCGAGTTCTCTCCAACCCGCTGCACTCGCTCTGTTCCACTGGTGCACCAGGGAGTAGAGGAGGTGCTCCGCTTCCCCGAAGCTTAAAGGAGCAGTACCTTCTAGCGGTAAAGTATGCTCCTCTAAGCTTCGGGGCACTCTGAAAAAGAGCTCCCCCTCTAGTCCCCGCTGCACAGCGATTTCTCGCCACTCCCTGCCGTAGCACGCCATGAGCACTTCTGTGGTGGCCGTCTCAATGTCTTCTTCGCCTACGATGGCGAACGCTTGCAAAAACGTCTCCATATCCAAGCGGGGCACATCTTCCCCCGCACCGGGGATCAGCTGGAAAAATAGCTGCACAATGTGTGTCACAGTGAAACCTACAGAGGAACATTAGGTATTAGAAAATAACTATTTCTAAACAAGAAGAGATAGAGAAAAACTTACCAAACGGCGGACGAATGTGGACCAGAAGGTCCAAAATCGTCTGGAACGTATGCAGCATTTTCTCGGGACTCTTGATTCGAGAATAGTGGACAAGGGGGGTACAGGGGATGACCATCTTATAGTACAGGGTTCTCACGCTCGCACTAACCCCATTCACGTCATATCCATCGATTACGTAAATCCGCCACTTTGCTTCTGTGACAAGATGCCGCCCTTTGTTCCTCCAATATCGTGCGAGGAGGAGGAGGGGAGACACAGGGGGTTCGAGACCAGACACGTCCAAGGACTACAAAGACGGAGAGAGAGAGAGAGAGACGACCCGCTGTCACATCCTGTGTAACTGTCCCAGAGTGGGATTCGAACCCAGGATCCTTCTACACTGGGCGCGACACACTAACCACCAATCTAATTCGTACTGCGTGACGTTTTTCGTATTGCGGGGTTTGTGTCTACACAGGTCACAACATGTTCAAACACGTCCAAACATGTTCAGACATGTTCAGTGACGTCACAACATGTTCAAACACGTCCAAACATGTTCAAACACGTTCAATGACGTCATAGAGAGAGAGAGAGAGGAACGAGTGTGTCCAGGGACGACTTCGTCGCCTGTGTCTAAACACGTCCAAACATGTTCAGACACGTTCAATGACGTCATAGAGAGGGTGAGAGAGGAACGAGTGTGTCCAGGGGCGACTTCGCCGCCCATGTCCAAACATGTTCAAACACGTCTTAACATGTTTAAACACGTTCAATGACGTCATAGAGAGTGAGAGGCAAAGCTTTACTATAAATGTCGAAGCGAACGTTCGATCGTCATTCCATCATGATCAGCTTGGTAGATCCTCGTAAGTAATATACCCATGACGTCATCATCATCGTCGAAATGTTTGAAGAGTTTCGTTTCCAGTGTACAACACTTTTGCTGCGCGTGAAGTCGGTGTTTTCCCGCCTCACATATTTCGGGAGATTGGCAGGGCCCGCTTCTTCTGCACCAATTGCGGTGGATTGTCGTCCAAAGGTACGCTTCCTCGTTATTTTTTTTTTTTAATACGTTCTATAATCGTTCACATTTTTTTTGTCAGAGCAAAAGCATTGGACGGACCGATTGATTCGCCCGTTTCTCGGCTGTCGGACGGTACCGTTCGACGTACGTTGCGAAGGACTTCGACTATTGAAGGAAGATGGAGAAGATGGACCATCAGTGTCACTCTGTGACTGAAGAAGATTGTACGTGTGTGTTTGAGATATAAAAACACGCGTTTCTCACACTCCTTTCGTTGCAGATTACGAATGGCTACTGACGGGAGATCTACCCCTGGTCCTAACCATAGGTCGGCATTTTTCAAAATATTCATTCAACATCACATCATGTCCGGCCTAGCCCATAGCCCATAACATCACATCACCATCACAGCCCATCACATCATAACCCATCATTCGACATCACCATCACAGCCCATCACATCATAACTCATCACTCAACATCACCATCACAGCTCATCACATCATAACCTATCATTCAACGTCAACATCACAGCTCATCACATCATTACCCATCATTCAACATCAACATCAGAGCTCATCACATCATTACCCATCATTCAACATCAACATCACAACTCATCACATCATTACCCATCATTCAACATCACAGCCCATCACATCATAGCCCATCACATCATTACCCGTCATTAGACATCACATCATTACTCATTATTCAACATCACAGCCCATCACATCATAGGTCAGAATTCAACTTCAGAACTCGTTCTGAGTTGAACTTCGTTGTATATAATGGACTTTGAATCTGAACTGCAGTGACCGGTTATGAGACTGATGGCCTTGTATACTACGCATGCTTGCGCGTCGTCGACGACTTAGCTTCGGGGCTTCGGTGACCGTGCGTCCCGGCTCCTGGGCAGATGTCATCTTTTGGGTGGCGGCCGTTTACAGTGACGTTCGTAAATTAAACAGGTGTTGTGTTTGTGCTGTCGCAATGGTGGGCGGGGCTTGGCGGGGCGCCCGCCCACTTCCCGGAGCGTGCCTTGGCGGGGCGGGGCGGCGATAGGGTTGTACTGAAAGCGTGAATGCAAATACCAGGTGCGTAGGGTGAGGATTGGCGAGTGGCGTGGCAGCTGGTATGCCGCTGTCCTCCTAGTTTGCGGGTTGTTGCGCATCGCGCCGATCGACTGCTGATATTGTTACATTAGAAAAGGCATGGCAGGTCTTGGCTTTGGCATCCGGAGGTCAAGTTTCTTGGCGCTGCACGGCTGCTGATAGAGCTGGCATATTTCAGTTTTCTGCTACGTATGTGGAAGGTGGCGGTTGTGTGGAGAGAGGCGGAGGGGTGGTGAAACTGCTCGTCAGTGTTCGGTAGTCGCTTACGCTGCACCGGAGAATGACCGAATGCCAATAGAGGGTGCAGGGGAGTATCGTGACTTCGCCCCTGTTTTTCTGCGTGCGTTGAGATTTCCTTTTTGTTTTCTTTTCCTAGTCGAGAGGTTTCGACGTGCTGCTGTTTCAACTTGGACTTTTAAACTGGGCTGTCTGAACTGGGGGTGCGTTGCAAATATCTAGCAGTGAAACGGCGGATTTTCAGGCAAATGCATCTTTGTTTTCTCGTTCTCTCTCTCTCGATATAGTGTTGTATCTCTACGATAGAAGCACGTTTGGTCATGGTTCGGGGCCGATTAGTAGATTCTACAGCGCGCATAAATGGATGTTTTGTACGTTACGGCATATACGGAAAATACTCGCACAGCGCGTATTTTGGGATATTGCCATCTGCAGCAATTGCCTTTGAGTGTGTGCGCGCGCGTGTGTGTGTGTGGATGTGTGTGTGTGTGTGTGTGTGTGTATGTCTTGTTGTATTTCGAGATGCGGTTGAAGCAGCATGGTGTCTGAGTCTGGTGGGCCGTACTATGCTTCTTCGCTTTCTGCATACAGTTAGGAAAATTACCGCGTTCGCATTTCAATCTGCACTGCCGGCCTCAGTTGCTCAGTTGGTAACGTGTTCACTTGCTGAGCGCATGATCGCGGGTTCAATCCTGGCCGAGAATGGTAGCAATGTGGGAGCGATAAACATTGCTTCCAGAAACGGTGTGTTAAAGATTGCTTTGGCATGTCTAAAGTACCCCGGGTGGACGAAATTATCAGTAGCCCTACCATGCTCTACGTGCAGCATCTCTTCACACAAAAGGGCTAACTTACGATGCGCGTAAATGTACTCCCAATTATATTATTATTCAATATGCACTGTGGTACGGTGCAAGAAGCAGACGATGTCTGTGGTGCATGCCTTCTTTGTTGTATAACTTCACACCAAAAACGATCCAAAACAATACTTACATTAACAATTTTAATGCATATATTGAGGTGCATAGTTGCATGCATACTTCTGCAGAGTTTTGAGTGCATATTTATGAGCACTCCTTTATTGATTATCGACGGGTCGCTGTTCATGTATAACTGACGCTCCCAGCGGAATGCGTGAGCACGGTGGCGTCCTTTTGCAACAGGTAATGGAATAGGCCTTGTCTTGTGGATTTTCGCTGCGCTGTGTGCACTGGCGAACTACTTCAAGTGCTGAAATAATCTTCTAAATCATTCAGTGCTTTCACACGTCAAGCGTCCTGGAAGAACTGGTCCCACCAGTGCATACGTGCCCATTTTTTACTTTCTACTTTAGACATATTTTCAGATGTCATAATAAGAACCTCTGAGCACTCGCACAGTCCGCAACGTCCGCCTCCAGAAAAAGAGGTGGTAGGCGATAGCACGCTTGCCTCCCCTGGCACTTTCCCCCTCCCCCTGGAAAAAAATCTTGAAACGCCCATGGGCAGCCGTGATTGCTAAAGCCGCCGACACGTCTTTCCAGTCCGCTTCCCATCCACGCAGCACTGCACTGGGTTCTGCATTCAACTGCTCACAGTCGGCTTCAACCGGCGCGAACCCTCTTTGGCGGCATCGGCATGTTTCGTGCATGCGCTAGTTCGGCGGTACGCGGGCCCGCTTTCCCTCTGAGCTCTGATACCAAAGGGCTTTCTCGGCTTGAAGCATCGTTCGTTTGGTTTGATATCGTCTATACGACGTGGGCCGAACAACGTGAATATCATGTGAGTCACGCTCTATGCTAAACCTGGCTGAAACCTGGAAGAAACGCGCGCACCCATGCGCAGTTCCTTTGGGATCGTCGTACTGATCTGTGATCCTATTCCAGAACCGGAGTGTATCAAAAACTCGACGGCGCTCGAAAGGTCAGGCCGGACAACGGTTTCAGCAGTTCGAAGTGTCTATATACCAATTCCATAGCCACGAAGTGTTTAAATGTCCGGGCGTGAGAGCACACTATACGTGAGGCCGAATCGTTCTACAGGTATTTCTTTTATATTCGTCTCTCTTGCAGTGACTTCATTGACGTGTCGAATAGAGTTCACCTACCATACCTGCGAACCATCACAGTCGTCACTTTGTTTCCTATTCTGTACTAAACCTGTTAGGCTGTTCCTGACAGAAAACTATTTTGACCGTCGTACTCAGGAACAAAAGACAAGTTCCGATAACGAAACCACAAAAACAAAATTGTGTGCAATGAAGCATTGGGGCTGCGTCCTGAAGCTGTTTAGCATAATATACTGGGTTGTCGGTTGTACGTGTGCAGAGTACGCGCGGTTATAAACCAAAATTATGCAATCCAGTTTCATGCCACATTCCCCTGGACAATTTTTCATTTATGCTTACATTCTGCCTTTGGAAAAAATTGCGGGAAAAAATCATAAGGCGGTAGCGTGGTATGCTCTGGTTGCCCAAAACGATGTCGGGCAATTGATGCTGTCATTTTGTTCACGTGACAGTGACCTTCCCCGAGTTCATAGTGCACAATACCCGTCCCATTTTTCCATGTACCCGCTCATTCGCCGAGACACCAGGAATGGTTCATTGCCAGCAGTAATAAATAGAAAAGGAAGGAGTGCCAACAGACTGATTTTCATAACCGATTTATAAGCCCGAACGCGCTGCTTCTTTATTCTCTGGAACCAACCTCCACAACGCACCTGCTCTGAAGCGATGCAAACCAAACAACACGAGAACGCAAAGGTCAACCCTCATTTTCTGTCCCTTACGGATGACATCCAAGTGCAGCACCATAGAGTCCCCAACTCTAAATACAACGCAGAACGGCAAGCCCTTCCCCTCCCACATCTGACACATCAGATATAACAGCCCGCCGCTCTTAATGCTGGAGCCATCCCCAGAACACCACACCTGCTCTGAGGCGACGCAAAACTAAGAGCGCGAGCGCGCCAAGGTCAGCCCACCTCCCCTGCTCCTTGTTATTCATCCAAGTGCAGCTCCTCCCAAACGACCGAGACCCGACTCCAAAGCCTGAACATAACGGTGAACTGCAAACTCTCCTCTCCCTCCACCCACCAGCAGCAAGGTCACACATACAACTGAAACCTTCCCGCCACTTCCGCTAAGCTCAGATTATCACACGGCACGAGAACAGGTACGCTGAAAATGGGGTACCTTATTCATGTCTAGTCATGCATACTTACAATGCTTACTCTATGGGCAGTTGTATGCACCCATCCAACCACCCACGACTAATATCAACCCCACAACCTAAACCGTAGATTTCAACTTGAAAAACCCATCGCAGGGTCTTCAAATTCAATATCTCATCTTCGCACATAAATCAACATCAAACTCAGCATCAAATCATTGCCCGTCATTCAACATTACTGTCACCATCACATCATTGCTCATAATTCAACATAAAATTCAAATTCACATCACATCATTATTCATCATTCAACATCAAACTCAACATCACATCACATCATTGAATCATTCAACATCAAACTCAACATCACATCACATCATTGCCCATCATTCAACATCAATCTCAACATCACATAACATCATTGCCCATCATTCAACATCAAACTCAACATCACATAACATCATTGCCCATCATTCAACTTCACTCAACATCACATAACATCATTGCCCATCACTCAACATCACATCATTCTGAGTGATGTGATGGTGAATAATGTCGGTGATGCACATCATGAGTGAATTCGCCGACCTATGGTCCTAACCTTCAAGCCTCCTCCAAAGACCTTCTTTTTGCGAATCGGCGATCAACTGACTACCTGTCGCTGCGGTGGACTCTGGTCGAGAAACCCCAGCCATTGGTTAGACTCGAGCCTTCGTCCGTATTTGGGCTGCCTTCCCGGCTACGAAACCAAAGCTGGAGCCTAATTCGTGTGTAACGAGAAATAAAAAAAGGTTGTCTACTCTCATTCCGTCTCAGTCATGATGACGCCCGAGCAGAGGTTTGCCACCTTTGTGCAAACGCGAATGTATCGGGACTTGCTGCGATTACGCGATTATATTCACGGCGATAGCTGCGAGGGAGACTTTCGCTCGATTCTCAAGACGATACCCTTACGTCTGTTCACCGTCAGTGGGAAGATTGCAAAGAAAATGAAGCGTTTCGTAGATTACAAGCTCGAGCTGCTGGAAAAGTATAGACGAGGAGAGACAGTCGACCCGTGTCTCATCAACGCGGGTTTCAACCGACCTATCGTCCGTCGCTACTGGCTTCTCCACACATCCCTCGACGTCACGGTGCAGACCGGCGACGACGGCGGTGAGCGTCGGGTCAGCACGTTGGAAGATCGTCTCGCAAGGGTCTTGTGTATGTCGTGAAAAAATAAATAGACTATTTTTTACGAAACGAGTTCGCTCACGAGGAGACGTTTTATTGTTTCGTCATTCTCTTCGAGGTTACAGGAAAACATGGATACACAACTTTTCAAGCTGTAGCGTTTCGACATGCGCGTGGCTACGTAGATACAAAAAAGCCCGCAGTAAGGCGAAAAAGGCGATTGAATACACTTGTCGTTATACTCGTCCACTACAGGTAAAGTCTTTCGAAGGTTTGCTTCGATGGGGGGAAGTCCGTAGCTGTCGAAAAACACGGCAGACCCGTCGTAGTTTTTCAGGTAGAGCACCCAGTGCTGCCCGCGTCTTCTTCGCTCTTCCGTATTGATGATTAAATAACCGGGCTTGCGTAAAACGAAGACTTCGTTTGAAGCGCAAATGCCTCTCAGCATGGAGGAAGCGAGGGGGTTCAGGGACACGAGTTCCAAGATGTCGCTCTCGTACATCTTTTCTTATGGGAAGGTGACCGTACGGTCCTTGTCGACGTACATGAGCTTGGGACACTCGGAAATCAAGAGGACGGTGACCGCGTGTGGAAGGGCTTTAGCGAAGCGTAATTGCAGGCGAACGTTTCCTTTTCGCCACTCGTTCAAATGCGAAGGAGAAGAACACTTGTCCACGTCCAAGTTAAAGTAGAGAAGGAACCCGTTCGTTTTAAATCGCTCGTAGCTATACTTGAAATGTTTCTCTCCCAGTTCTTGCAAGAAGTTAAAGTAGGGAATTTTGACGAGGTCGTTCTGAAAGTCGTACTCGGCTCGCACTTGCTGGCCGTCCACGGAGAGCATCGAATGAGAATGGTCATAATGACGGAATTTGTAGGGGTTCGATTGGATGTCGCCGAGAAAGTCGGACGTGGCGAGCAGGGCGACGCATAATTTGGAAGGTACCCTTTCGGGGTAAACGTTTTCAAAGTGAGCGTCCAAGCTCCCGGCACTCAAGCTCCGCACCTTGGTTTCCAATCCGCGTAACACGTAGATGGCCGGCGTGGTCTGAAGCCGCCGCTCGTATTCCAAAAATAGGGAAGGTGCCAGCGTCACCTTTTTCAAGTGTAACGTCATTTCTTTAATGTCCACCTCATAATTGTATGTTTTCTTGTCTTTGGGGACCGATACGAGTTTAAATTCGTCGTTGTTTAACAGGAAAACGACGCGAATTTCGACGGCAGGTACCATCAGGCGCGGCTGTTGAAACAGGTCGGTATTGATCTGACCGACCAGGTTAAAGTATTTTCCACCCTTCGTCGCTTCGTAACGTTGTTTCGGACCACGAGACGAGACGTCGTAATCGTCCTTTAAATGTTCGTCGTCCTCGACATAAAGTCCAGCCGCGTGCACTGTTTCTTGAGCCGCGGGCGTGGAATGAAGCACGACGTCCAAAATACTCCTGTAGGCGTACAACTCGTTGGAACTGACGAGCTTGTTGTTCGCATAAACGGTGACCGTCTTAAACATGCCGCTCAACAGGTGGTTTATTGGGAAAACGACATCTTTCTCGTCCATTTCTTCCCCGTAGTCGCGAACAATGCGCACGGTCAAAGACACGAAACTACCGTAGAGATCCAAGTGTGCCCTTTGCAAATTTTGAATACAAAACTCGATCACGGAATTATTTACTCCGTTGACCAGATAAAAAAGTTGGTACGAAGTATCTTCCACGCCGTATTGAATGGAAGGGGGTTCGAATATCATCACGTCACTCGTTAGACATTATTTTTCCTTTCGTTGACGTCATGACGGAGCGCGCGCAGCGGATGTGTGACCTTCACGGCGTACCAAAGATATCTGCAGGTGCGTCGTGTGTCGGCGCCTTTTGTTGTCGTTTGCGGCGTTTCTTCCCATTGTTGTTTCCAGAGCCCTCCATGGAATCCAGCACGTCTCTCCCCGTTGCTATGGCCGTCTTTTTTACTGCGCGCGATATTCCTTCGCCATCGGCCAAATTCCGCGCCAAGTGCTTCAACGTTCTCTTGGCGATCGGTTTTATTTGCTGCCAGATGGGAACGATAAACTTGGATATGTTGCTCAACACACCGCCCCCTCGTTGGAAAAGGGGTCCCGTGTACACGGGAATTATTTTGGGGGAATTACGGTACATATTTGAAATGCAACGTTAGATTGGTTCTGCCTTTGGACCGCAACGGCAAACGTCTTCCCGTTTCGTCCGCGAGAACGATCGTCACTGAAGGAATTTCGAATTGAGACAGGTTAAAATACTGGATGTTATCTAACGTGTAGGTGACGACGTGCTTGTCTTTCTCGTAATAAAAGGGTAGTATTTTTAATATCGTTTTTTTCCCGCTCCCCACGTATGTGGGTTCCACGATATCCGTGTACACGATTATGTTGTGAAACGGGGGTTCCAGGAGTACCTCGACGGAGCTCGTAGCATCCTCATCCCCCGTGAACACGGTACGCGATTCGAAGCCCAAAAGCACGGCCAGGTACTCGGAAAGTCTTAGGGTGGAGGTGCCCTCGGAAAGCCGAATTTTACATTTCTGTTCGGTTCCGTCGAAGCTGAAGCGCGCGCGTTCGCCTACGCGCTGATTAATCGCATTTAGAAGTGCTTGCGGCGTCGCATAATAGCCGGGAGGCAGATGTACTTGCAAAGATCGAGGAATTTTCGTCTTGATCGTGAAAGAAAATTGACGCGCTATGGGGAGAGAGACGCGTAGCGTTTCTTCGTGTCCCTCGACGGGTGTGAGATGTAGCAGCTTGACAAAGGGTTCCGATATGTGCAAGCCTTTCGGCGTTTTCAGAGAGTACACGTTATCCGCGAATTCTAGCGAGGCGTCCAGCTTGTGCGTCTGGAAATACTTGTTGAGTGTGTTCCGTAGGGACGTGGTTTCCGAATTCAGAGTGACGTCGCCGAAAGCGACGGCGGCTGCGGCGTGCTCCAATACGATGGAGGTGGCTTCGCGTTCGCTCAATTTGGGGGGTTTCACCGCACGACCTGCTTCGCGGGACGCTAGCGAGGCGTCGAGCGCTTGCGCGAGCCGAGGGTCCAATTCCACGGCTTTCACGTCCACGGGTAAGACGAAGTCGTATCGCGATTTATTGTACGCGAAAGAAACGTCGAATTCCGAAAGGGCTTTTCCCAAATCCCTCTCGAGATCCGAGGTGACACGAAAAGTTCTGCCGGCTTCCACCGTGTCCTCGAAAGAAACCTCGATTTTCGCATCTTGCCTTTCGTAGCCGATATTTAAAAAATCGTTACTTATGCTGAGATCCATCAGACCGACTTTATACCGATTCGAGAGCTGAAGCGGACTATCGAAAGCTACCGTGAAGGCGTTGAGTTTATTCGAGGGAAACTTATCCATGCTGGCGTTCGAGAGCAGGTGGACGTAGATGTCTGACATCATTTCCCAATCTTGACCACGTCGCTGCTCGGCACCCAACTGTCGTGTTCTTTGTCGTAACCGAACCAGCGAACCAAGGAGAAGCTCTGACCGTTCAGTTGCTTCTTTCTCAGCACTTTCGTTACTGGCCAAGGCTGATTGGCGTCTCGGGTTACGACGAGTACCTCCTCCGGGTAGAAAGATCCATCCACTTCCTTACCCCGGTAATCTTCCAGGTGTACGACGGGAGGAGAGGTGTCTCTCAGGCGGGAGACGGTGAAAATCTGAGGCGACCAACTCCCTTCCGAGCTCTTATGAAAACCTTTTCTGTGAAGTAGGACCCTCACTTTATCCCCCAGTTTGAGCTTCTTTTTCACGGAGGGTACGACGGGCTTCCCATTTATCTTATTGAACAGCTCCAATTCGTTTTCGGGCGTGACTTCGGACGGGCTGATGCCGAAAGTCCTGTGTTTGGTGGTGTTGTAGTCGCGCACGATCTTGGGAAGCGCGGAAACGAAGTGGTATTTTCCCGTTACTCTAAAATAACGGAATATTCTGTCGCGTAAAGTGCGTATGACGCGCTCTGCCTGCGACGCTTTGATTACTGGAGAGAAGGTAGAATACATGTGTACCTTCTTTCGTGAGAGATACTCCTTGACGGTCTTGTTGTAGAATTCCCCGCCTCTGTCGCAAAAGATGCGTGTAGGTACGTTACCTCCCCGAAAAAGTCTTATCATGGCCCTTTTCATTTTGGCGGGGCGCTTCGTCTTTAGCGGGAGGGTGCGCAGAAAGCGGGAGAGGGAATCGATTGCCACGAGAATGTAGCGGTAGCCACCGTTGAATCTCTTGTATTTTGAAAAATCGGAGAGGTCCATTTGCCACACGTCGTTGATCTTGAGCGCGATGATGCGTCTCCTATTAAACTTTCTTCTGACCGGATGGTGGAGCGTGTAGGCATCCAGCTTTCTGAGAATGGCGAGAGCCTTCTTTTTGCTCAAGTGATGCGCTTTTCTATAGCGTTCCACACCCCCCAAACCACCCTCTGGTTTCTCATATCCCTCCATAAGTCGTCCACGCAATGGAGGCCTGCTGCTGCTGCTGTTGAGGCTCGCGAGATTTGGGTAGAGAAATCAGACGCAATAGTTTCGAGACTTTGGGGAACCAGGAAGGTTTCTTTCCCGTCTTACGTTGCAACAAATAATTGACGAGTTCGTAAACTGAGGAGTGTCTGATGGGCTTGCCCGACACGGAGACACAACCCTCGCGATCCCAGGAAAGAACCTTCTTTAATTCCGAGATGACCCTTTCCGCTTCCTCTTCATCCACCTCTGGAGAGAGGAGCGAATAGTCAAAGTCATTTGTAGCGTCGGACGCCTTGTTTTTATTGTCGTAGGGGTCAAATCCGTACTGCTTGAGTATGCGATACAGTGCTTGCAGTATGAGTTTCACTTTGACGTCGTCGCTCTCCTTCGAGGAAAGAATGTTTCCGATGGAGGAGGAGGTGGTCACTTCAATTCTCTTGGCCATTGGCGAAAAGGTTCAACACGGCGGAAAGCAGGAGAGGAACCACCGACGAAAGAACGCCCTGTCCTCGCTGCTGAGACAGATAGCGCTTCAAACGTTGCGGATTCTTGTGAATCTTTTTGTAGGCGAGCCGTCGTAAAAAGCGTTTGTGCTTCTTCAAACGCGCGAACGTATCTGGAGCCAACGACACTTTTCCGTTCAATACATTGAGACAAATTTCGGAGAGGTGTTTCATGTCGGACGAGGACGAACGTCTCAAGACGTCGCGGCGGCGTGGAGGGGGTAGAGTGGAGAGTACCTTGAGTAAAGTGAGGTGAGGGCGGAGATTCATTTCGGAGCGTAGATATATTGACGTTCTCCCGGAAAGATATTGCTACGCAACCTGTGATCCTCGTGCGTATAGTTGTGAAGATCCACGAGTAAATATGCGTGGGGCGACGACATCGCTTGTTTATATGCGTCCAGAAAATACTCCAATCTTTTTCTGCCAAATAGCTGTTGGCCGAAATGTTCCATCTGGTGCACGCTGCGCACGGTGCGCCACAGGACGACGTAACTGGCGTTGTAGGATATTGTTCTAAAATGGCTACTGTCGAAAAAGATGTTTTGAACGAGTAAGAAGATCGACGCGTTGGCGTGGTGAGAACCCCGAATGAAAAGATCGGTCACCTCCTTCAAGGAACCGGCGTCGGTCATGTGATCGTCGACGACGATCAGCGTAGCGCGCGACGTGTCCCACTCTCGCGGTAGCTCCTTGGTAAATTTTACGGAGTCCCCGAATTCGTCCTGCATGCTCGGCGAAGCATATTTCTGCACGTAGAATATTTGTGACGGAGGCTTGTCTACCACGTCGTTCAGGTTCCTCAACACGTTAGCAACGAACGTAGATTTGCCGCACATGGAGGGGCCGCTTAAGATACAGCGAAAGGGATGACGGAAACGAAAAGGTTCGGGGGAAGACATGTTGCGTGCGTACACGTTGCACGAAGAGAAAGAAGAGACTGAGACTCGAAGAGAAATGCATCGCTTTTTATTTACACATCCTCGTCGTCGTCCTCTACATCGGAACTGCGTTCCCAATACAGATTGTCCAGGCTAAAGTTGGACTTCTTTTTCGCCAGTCTGTCCGCCGCTAAGATGCGGTCGAGCGTCTTCATCTTGTCCTGACACATTTCTTGACGCGCTTGCAACCATTCCAGACGGTGGACTTGAAAGGCTTCCTCCACGATGCCGCGTATAAATTCGCGAAGTTCTTCGTTTTTTGTCTTTTCCTTGCGACGACGAGAAACGCAGGAGAATAAACCACACATGGCGTTTTCCACGTATCGGTCAGAATGATGACGCGAGCGCGGTGCGCGCTGCCTTTATACAGATAAACGCGCGCGCGCAAAGAACGGAGAATGAAAGCGAAACTGAAAAGCCACCCGTCGCCGCTAGGAGCGCGCGCGCGCAGCAGAGAGCCGAAACCGAAAACACCCGCGGCCGGCGCAGAGGGAGCTAGCAGCGCGCGCGCGCATGCGCGGACGGGTGGAGCAGAGGGCGCGCGCGCATCCATAGCGGCCGCTGCGCGTCGCCTCTCTCAGTTTCTCTCGGACCGTCGCGGAAGACGGACGTGCGCTCCGCGCGCTCGCTCACTTTCTGGCTGGATCTCGTAGAGAGCAGACGTACGTGTGTGTTCTCCGCGCTCGCTCAGTTTCTGCCTGGAAGTTGCCGTGGGGGAAAAGGTGAGTGATTTGACGCGCTCCTTTTCTCGTATGTTTGCCGTGTTTAGCGGTGACCGCGCTCGTGTTAAGCCTTTTCTCGCATGTTTAGACTTGTTTTTGCGGTCTCCAAGCCTGTTGACGCATGTTTAGCGATGTGTGGTTCCTGCCTTGTGTTAGCTGCGTAGTGTTGAGGTTAGGCCTAAGCGATCGTCCCCGTAAGCCTCTTTCCTCGTATGTTTGCCGTGTTTAGCGGTGACCGCGCTCGTGTTAAGCCTTTTCTCGCATGTTTAGCGATGTGTGGTTCCCGCCTTGTGTTAGCTGCGTAGTGTTGGGGTTAGGCCTAAGCGATCGCCCCCCCGTAAGCCTCTTTTCTCGTATGTTTGCCGTGTTTAGCGGTGACCGCGCTCGTGTTAAGCCTTTTCTCGCATGTTTAGCGATGTGTGGTTCCCGCCTTGTGTTAGCTGCGTAGTGTTGTGGTTAGGCCTAAGCGATCGTCCCCGTAAGCCTTTTTCCCCGATGTGTACGGTTTTCTGTTTAGCAGTAGCGGTTAGACCTTTTCTCTCGCATGCCTAGACTTGCTTAGCAGTGCTGTCATTTTTACCTGCCGCTAGTATCTTGTTCTGTCTTTCTCGTCTAGAGCTATGATGGTGGCGCCATCTGGTGTGATGCCTTGCAACTAAGTGGCCACCTGTCGTCGATCTCTGCAACTGCTGGGTGCAAACTACCAACATGGCGGACGCTGGTCACTCGGGTGTTGCGGAGCGGCTTCTTCGCCGCGGCATCGTTGATTTTCGAATAAATTGTTTCTCTCCAGTCTATTTCTATCTTTTTATTCTATTTTCTGCCTATTTTTTTTATTTTTTATGACCACGATTATCCGGAAACGCACAACTGGTCTGGGACGCGAGATAGACAATCCCCAATTAGTGTGATGGCTCCCTGGAGGGTGCTGATTAATGTGGGGGGTCCCAATTAGCTCTAATTGCTAATTAATGGCGTCCAGATGAAGATGTGCGTTTCCGGATAAACGTGGTCAGTACTTACTACTCCCGCTGTCTATGGCTCACTATGGACGCACTATGACGCATCTTTATGACTGACTACACTCATCGCACATCCTCCACAGCAAGGAATTTCATCGTTGTTGATGGCGTCCTCCATAAACATAATTTTAGGAGCTACGGTTCACGGATGTTACTCGTTGTTGCAACGGCGACTACGACGCAATGACGTATCCGCGTGCCATGACGACTCAACTTCCGGTCATATGAGCACGTATAGAACCTAAGACCGTCTACGAGAAGGATTCTATTAGTTTAGCATGCATAAAGCTGTAGAAAAGCACACACACTACTCCTAGCCTTTTCAGATGAGGAAGATGTCCCTCCTGCCCCTCTGACTCTTCTCACCCGCCGAAACTTTGGTTTGGGGGAAACAACTGGTTTGGCTTTGCTGGGCCCCTGCCCTGAATAGTCTTCTGGAAACCGATTACTTAAAGACCTAGCTGAACATTTTTCTTGGCTTTCCCGAGCGAAACGATAACGTTATACAGGCTGCGTCACGAGAAACCGACCAATATTTTCACAAGTTCGTTGATGATGTTTTTTTTTTTTTTTCGGAAGAGTTGAATATGCGATACAAGTTATTCGCGTTATGGACTACTTAAAGGTAATACCGTGTCAGTAATTTGTGGAAGATTTAATTACCTGTCCTAATGAATATCCTGAATTAGTGAAAATATGTTGCTGTTTTAATTGGAAAGATGTAGAGCACAACTTTCTCTAATCTGCAAAAACCAAAACCACAGCGGGCTTCTGTGCCTAGTCTAAAAGATGGGAATACGCAAAACCTGCGAGTGACGTGTGGAGTTGTAATGCGGCCGCTTTGTCCTATCATCATCTCACTGTCACCCTGCCATGACAGGCGGTTCCTCAATTCGTCGTGCACACTGCTTGGTTGTCTTGCTAAGGTGATTATGCAAACAGCTGTCTCTTGTTACAGCACCACCAAGATGAGCACCTGCGTGTGCGATGCATGTTGCGAGCCGCACATTCTGGACTTCAAGGCAGAATATACTGTAGTGATAAAAGAGTGCCGTGCTATCATGCTCGCGCTGAATAAGTTGGACATGTGTCTGGATGATGTGAACTTTGCGATCAAGATTAGCATACCTGGCTGAAAAAGCGCGCCAGACGGCTCGCATGTCGTAGTCTAACGTTGCACTGTGACTTTTTCGTGCATACCGGTGGGGATCCTTTAATGGGGTGGCAAATACGCCGTCTCGGACATGTGTCCCTTGGAAATGACGCAGGTTGAACAGACCCTTCCACTTAGCTCCCCTGGGGACATATTGGGAGCTGGAATGATATCGTAGGAGCTCAGATGATTGACTGCCTTTCTGCTTGTCTGGCATAGTATTCACCACTAAAAGTGATATTACTTCATACGTCGTTCTTTTCTCCTTTTGTTTTCTTTTTTCGTACACTGATCCACGATGTATCGCGTTTCAAAAACTGATTTATAAAAACTTTTTTACCAAAACAAAAGTACCTCGCCATGAAAACGGAGACAGGTGTAGTCCCAGCCTTGCTCAAAAATGCAGTTGGTACCCATACGAATAATCCTTCAGAAGCCTCAATTGGGATCGCAGTACTATATGACGGAACAACTTACAATCCGCTCCTAGAGCACAAAGGAGCGAAACACTTTCGGGACGGTGACCGATATGCACCTCTGCAACTCACACGGCATCTACAGTAACTTCAAGACACCTTACATAACGGAGATCCCTTTCTATCAGATATTGCATTTTTTCTACTTGACCTGCGCTTCCGTTGTCATTAGAGACAATACAGGGTGTCACAGAAAACGTGTCATTGAATTTTAATTAAAAAAACTATGCCACGTAGAATCATCGTCAACGGCATTTGTTGTTACTAGGTTGTTACCACCGACATTTTCGCTCGAATGAAACGACCTATCTGAGTGTCGCGGATAAGCATTACCAGTTGAAGCACGCGCGATTTCGCACAAACGAACACATGCTTTGAGACTTCCTTTTATTCCGCAGCTACGACCAGCCGAGTTACAGTGCATGTTACAATAGGATTGCGAGATGATGACAATTTTGAACAATATGTATCCTCTGCGGCAGGTTGTCGGTAATGAGTAGGACATTTCACACGCTTCAAAGTCCAATCCTGCCGTGGCGCTTGGGCATTTGGTATAAGTACCCAACGCGGGTTCGTCCATCTTCAGAATTTTCCGCCAATATGGGGTGCACACGGCCAATATGGGGCCCATATTGCCGACAGTTTCCCCATTTTGGCGAAATGGGTGTCATAGGGGCTCAGCCACTATTTGCACAATATTGAGTGCTGCCTTGGAAGATTCTGGACGCCGATGATGCCTTCTCTCTTTTTGTATCTCATCCCACCGGATGATAATTAGTCGCGGCTGAGTCCCTGCTGTTGCTTTTTGACAGCGTCGGGATTTCTAGCTTACTTCACCGCAGACTTCAGTGTGAGGTCCGGGTCCAGGTGTAGCCTCAGCTTAAGCGCCTATCCCGGATACCAACAACGACGCTATTCTGGATGAGTTCCTCCTTCAGTTTGCCGTAATTGAAGAAGTCGGTGTGTCCGTGAAGATCCGTAACGAAAGCTTCACCTGTTTCGTCCGATTCTTGCTTCCTCTGATTGAACTTCGCCAGTTCGAATATCTCTTTCGTGCAAAGGATGAAATGGCGTTAAAATCTTTCGATGACCGTTTTGTAGCAGCTTTTCTCAGTATCCACGAGCTTCAGGGAGATCAGAACATTCTCGACTTCCCGGCCCATGACGTACAAAAACGTGTTCACCTGCGTCCCGCGATCGCGAAGCTATACCTCGGAGATGATGCGACTCTCCCACATTCTGAACCACGTCTTCCAGGCGTTCGGATCCCTGAAGTCTAGCTTTTCAGGATTCTCTAGCACGGTCAGTTTGCAGATCCCACAGCGTTCCTCTCCATAGTCAGAAAAGGCTCCTCAAACTAGATGTCCACTATCATCGATGCTGCTACACCTCTGCCACCATGTAGTGTACCGAGCAGGTATTAAGACAGGACAGTCGTTCCAGAAGCAAACCTTTTACTATGTACAGTCAAACCAGAATGCCAGTCCTCGTGCTTTCTTGAACGTGCCGGACGGCGCATGCCTCACGATCATGCCGATGACCATTACACTACACCACCCTCGCAAGCAACTGAGGTTACGTTTTTCTTTCCTTTTTCTTGTTTTCACAGGGCTAGGGCAAGCCTCGCAGCAGCCTAAGGATCTGGATAGCTTGCTCGTGTTTCCGGCAGGTGTGTGCTGGACGGTCTGCTCTCAGACCTTCTACTTCGTCTGCTGAAGGTTCCACCCGTGCCGTCCACTTTGCCCCGCCACCCGTGCCACCCGTGCCCTCCGTGCCGTTAGTCAGGTTGCTACATGCATTATCCTTCTTGATGGCACCTCGGTCGGATATCCCTGCTGTTCGTGTTGGTCGACCCCTTCGTGAGTTGACACAGTCCCCGAGCTGTATCGGGAACTCACGCTCAATGACAGTTGATGATGCAGTGGTATGAAGCAATGACAGATGATGCAAGTTGACATGAACAGACTGGTCTGTTGGTGCCGTTGCAATAAATTACATTTAAATGCCAGCAAAAAAGTGATCTTTTACTCTCCCAATCGGTATATAGTTACAGCCACATCACTACCGCTATTAGGTATTCCATTGCAGTTTTGTCAGGAAACCAAATTCTTAGGTGTTGTAATCGACACAAATACACTCTAAACTCGTTAATATGACCAGGTCCGTTCCCGCCGATTTTGGTCATAAAGCGAAATTGTCTTATTAACGAGAAACACACGGAAAAAAACGCCCCCCCCCCCCCCCCCACCACACATACACCTGTGTGGATCTACTGCTACATGCTGTACTAAAATGAAGACGATTCAGTTGCTGATTTACAATTCATTTGCGAAAGAAATCCGTCAGAACTGTCTGTTTCCTAGCACTTTCGATTTGCAAGCTCTCCACTGCCTCTATGGCGTTACAAATAGCATGCACATTTTGAATGTCCTTCTGCTGCTCGAAGAATTGCAAAGCCATCTTGAGCGCTTGGGTGGCACCCCTTACGTTGACGAGAGCAGGTGCACATAATTAATAATAAGTGCACGTATGCTCGATAAACGCAATGGTCAAGGGAGGAAACGTCCTGGCCTTTTAAGCGCTGCTTTCGGTGCAAGACTATGACTCACTAACGAATTCTGAAGACGGGGGTGTGCTTTGTACGACATTGTCCACAAATGTGTCACACGGGGCCACTTATATTCTTGGTGGATCACAAAAGCCGCAGGGTCAACAGTCGGTGGTCACAATTGGGACACAACACCGGGGTTTTCCGCCGTTCGTTCTCGAAACTTTGTTCATGGTCGACGAGGTCAACAGTCGGCGGTCATAATAACGAGGGCAGAATACACGTGTTCTCCTTGGTCCGTCCTCAAAATTTCGGTCACAGTCGGATTAACGAGTTGTCATAATAACGAGGGTGAGTTACATGGTGTTTCTATGGAGAAAAAACGGTTCCCTAGAAAACCGGTCACAAAGTGAGGATGTCGTATTAACGAGTGTCATAATAACGAGTTTAGACTATATGCACTCTTAAATGCTGAACACTCTTTTCGGTGGAAATGGGGTGTAGTATGGTGTGAACAGTTTTGCACACCCGTGCTGTGCCCTTCTGCGCAAAAACAGTTTGTATGGAGTGTTATATGGGTGTAATAGCTAAAGCCAGATTTTGAGGGTGTATCTGTCGCTACTGGCGTGAAAAGGGTGTATCTGAGCAAAATGATTAACTTTGTCTTGGAATATGAATGCCGTGTGCGCTGAGTTTTAATTTTCCCTCATACCAAAACCAGTATGAAATACGGACTTTATCTTGATGGCGAGTTGATACTTCAAGCAATTCCTCATTTCAGTGTTTTTTCTGTATATAATTAAATTAAACTTAAACACTTCACCCTTCGTCTTAACTGCAAAGCGGGCAGGGATATCGAACTTGCAGAAGCTCGCAAGACAAGCAATGTATATAGTAAATGTTTTCTCGTAAAAAGGAAAGGAGTGCCCATCTAACCGAGTTTTTGGTTCGTTATCCCATTTATGTGATGTTTCAAATTTATCACAAACTTTAAGCGCGTATATGCTTATCTGTATATCAGACCGTATACTGGTCAAATATGGCACCTGTTCGGAATTTCTATACTGGGAGAATATTTGTCCACAATGCAGTAATTTTCTTGTTATGGATTTACCTTGGCTAATATGCATGACTAACTCACTATAGAAGCAAAGCTGCACACGTCACGCCATTGTTTAACGGTGTTGATTTACACCGAAAATAGAATCAGGGTATCACTCAGTTACACCCCAGCTGTTGTTGGATTAGCACCTCTGCCGGAGGGTGTACTTCCATCTTAAGGTGTTGATTTGCACCAAGAAAGGAATCAGTTAGAGTATCACCCAAGTACACCAAAGAAGGTGTGTAAAATTTAAGAGTGTACGTTTCGTGTCGCACATCAAACATATTGCGTGAATAACTTTATGTGGTATTCGTGTCCTTGTGAGATCCCGTCACTATCTTCCAACATCCACATTACTTATTTACAATACGCTTTCATACATTCCCATTTGTCGTATTACTCTTCTGAGTGGGGTATCACTTATAACACTCACTTACGTGACCTCGAAGTCTTACAATGCCGTGCAATCAGTATTATCCGTGGTCTGGCCTATTTATCTCATGTTTCATATCGTGATAGTCGTATTCTCAGTGTCCAGAACATAACATATAGAGTTCTTCGTTCGACTAATCGCATTTTAAAACTTAATCGCTGTTTGCCTAACGTAAATGTCTGCGACTTTAGTTCAAGCTCGCGCACTAGGGCAGACGCAGGTTCAACGTTGGATTTACTAAAGATCAGTACAAATTACAGCAGGCTATGTCGTTTCGTTTCGTGGGCGTATAGGACCGTTTACGAAATAAAATGTTGAAAAATTAGAGCGTGTCCAGAATAGAACTCTAAGACTGATATACAACTGTTATGAAATAACTTAGTCGGCGCTTAGTCTATTTGCTGTCGTTGGACACACACATTACTACGCTCTCACACGTGGGGTATGTGATTGGAACCTTTTGCCGCCTGATCTAAAGAAAATATATGTTGTTATTCATCTTTAAGGAGACAGGTAAAAAAAAATTGCTAATTAACGGTTCCTGATACTGATATTTCTTGCCATGTACAACGCAACATTTCTTGTTTCCTGGGCTGTATTTTCTTGTATTATCATTTATGATTGGTGCTCTTGCAGTAATTAATGCACTTTTTAAGGAGGAGTCTTCAACCTGTGTTTCCCCCTGGCACCTCCATCTGTATAATTTCATTTCCTGCTAAGTTGTATCTTGGGTACAATAAAATAAAATGAAGTGAGCTTCACCCAATAAGAGCGTCCAGCTCAGTAGACTCCTGAGGAGCTGACTCGCCAGAGACCAGTTTGCTAGCTTCACCGGGAGTCTCATCTTATAAGATCTTTTGTAATTCAACCCGGCAGCCTTTGGTTATAGTCAATACGTTCTGTGGTACAAAACGTATACAAATACATTTTGTATCTGTCTGCCTCCCAGGTTCGCCACACACTAAACCGTTGACTACTGATTCATGTAGAGGACCTGGCTTTGCAGCCCTAACCATTGATCGAGAAGCTACCCGTCAAAAAGAACTCGTTACAAGTTAAGTTACCGCGTGAAAAATGTAACAAAGTTAATAACAACGTTCTTCAGCCTGAAATGTAACTCGCAGTTACCGAGTTACTTAAAAAAAGAGTTTCTTCCAAGTTATTTCGGGTACAAAATAGCACTACACAGGTGCAGCTCGCGTGAGCAGTTGAGTTAGACCTTGAGTTACCTGCGGAGGACTGCAACACGCTTAGATCGTTTTCGCTTATGTCCAACAGTTCGAACGCTTTGCATCTTACTCCATGTGGGCGCGCAATGGTTCAGCTTCATTTCAATGACAGCGGCTCTTACTTCCTGAATAGAATACTGTTATTGATTGAATATCACGCTTTATAGCATAAAATGCCATGAAAGAACCGGAGAGAAAGCAAGAAAATATGTGGGCGTGAGTGAAGAGCGAATTAAAAGCAACTTGGAACTTAGTTTAAGTTACTTTTGCAAAGCTACCTGAAAAAGGAACGAGTTCTTCTGAAAGTTACCACGGTGCAAAAGTACCGAGTTAAGTTATAAGTTACCGAAAAAACCAACTTAGTTACGGTAACGAGTTACCTCGAACTCTGGCAATAACTATTGAGCGAGTGCTGATTTTTGGCCTCTTGCAATAATTTGAAAAAAAAAAAGAAACGAACTCTCCTAGACAATTTAGGTCTCACTCATCGCGTGCTATACTTCCGGGGATGCATCCATTCTGTCATCGAAAAAAATGCACGTCTTGTGCGGTATTGGTAATCTTGGGAAAAGTTACTTAATAGTAACTTAAAGTAGTTACTTTACTTTTACTTTAGTAGTAAGCAAAAATAGTAGTAAAAGTAGTTTCAGTTGCTACACGAACAAAGTAACTAAGTTGTAAGAACACAGCAACTACACCGTTCACTGGTTATGAACAGAATGAGGCTCGTGCCCCGTTCCTCGGTTTCTTTAGTGTCTCCCATGGTACCCTACATGAGTTACAGCTACAAGTAACTTAGCAATTGTACAGTTATTTTCCAACCAGCACTGAAGAAACAGGTCTACGAAGCACCCCTGTTCCATGGAGAAACTCCAAGAACCTTGTTTGACTCGCAATGAGCCTACTTGTTCTTTCGTTTTCTTTTTTTTCTTCTTCTTCTTCTTTTCGTGCTTTCTGCCGAATCTTCAATTGTTTCTATGCTTCGTGTCGTTCGCTGCAATTTTTGGCTTCTTGAAACCAGGGAATCTTGTGTTTTAAAATGTGGATTACTTCATTGTGGAAACACCACAGTGTCACAGGATGGGTCCGTAAACTAATAATTCGAAATGCAGAATGGATTATCTAATGTCCTAGTTTCTCAAGTTTCTGCAGTGTACTTATAATCGTCGCAGAGTCAAGTGCATACGGAAAAGTTGATCCCATTCATTTTTTTTTTAATTTCGTGTTTGCGTCGCGAAGCAACTGTGGCTACGAGCGGCGTAGAGATGTGGACAGATGGAGAGAAGACAGGAGGAAGGAGTGGGGGACAGACGGCTTAGTATGCGTCCTGGGCCGAATTCGGTGGGTCATGTGCCGACATTCGTGCCGAAAGTCTGATCCCATTAGCGTAACAACTCACAAGAGAAACACTTCTTTGACTTGAGACTGATGCTGGGTCGTACATACTTCTTCTTGACACACACTCTTAGCTTTATGAGCGATATAGCTTTAAGTGGTGAATCCGTATGCACTGGTGTTTTTATATATACAGTTCTTGTCAACTTGGTATATTTGTTCTAGGGATACATTTCCCATATTATCTTCGAGCAAATCCTTACGAAAGGTATAAGATAGAGGTATACGCTGGCTCGGATTGAGATATTTACTGCACTTTTGATATAGCTTTATTGGGAGGGAGAAAACAAAGCACAGCATTCGTGTGGCCGCTTGGCCTCACAGTGTATTAGGCCTTGAAGATACCTTTTGCCCCTTCTTCGTTTTTTTCGGCTTTTGCTTGTTTGGCTTCTTTCCGTCAGGACGAATTCTTGTAGGGGGTGTGATACATTTCCCTTGCATACACATCTGAATCGAAAACAGAGGGTGTGAGAGAAATGAAACGCCTGCATTTGGCTACCACAAATATAGGGTTGCAGCGTCATAAGCCATGTATGGCCCACACCATCATAAAATGTCGTGGTGTCTATACAAAACGTGTCATACTAAATAGAATAATTCTGTTGTTTGCTACAGTGTTCTGCAGCATCCATCGGTATGGAAAAAGAAGAGGTTCCTGGAAGTGAGAATAAAACTGTTCATCAGTACGGGATGGCGATATAACTCAGCACTGACGGTATCAGCACGAATCCTTCAACATCCAACTATACTGGGATTCTGGGGACTCCGACCTGGAAACCCGAGATTTTGCTCTTCCGATTACACTACACTGGCAAGGTTTTCTAGTGAACTAGGGTGCTGCCTGATGTATGAACCAGGCAGGTGACGTATATATACACGTCCCCTCGTATGTGTTCTCCCGCTATCTCTAACACATTCGCAATTAGAGTGACGAGGAACCTGAAATTTCCAACGATGTGGACGATACTGAAGGCTTCAACGTCGCATGCCAATTATATTAGGACAGTTGGCAGGCACAGCGTTCAGCACGTACACATCATCAAGGAAGCAAATACGAGGACAATTAAAAGAAGATGCATTCTCTGGCTGTGCCAATGCTAATATTTACACTATGGTGCACTAATGTTTACACACACTGAGGGTAGCTTCCGCTAACGTTACCTTCCTATGTGAAAATATCAAAGACAGTCTCCTTCTTGTGTGTGAATGTGTGAGAGGGTGGGAACAACGTGGGGTGGGCGAGAGGATGGTATCGTGTCGTGTACCCGCACGCACCCTCAGACGAGAAAAATACGTAAGAGCGAACGGCTAAA
The DNA here is from genome assembly GCF_037126465.1 of Ornithodoros turicata. NCBI lineage: Eukaryota > Metazoa > Arthropoda > Arachnida > Ixodida > Argasidae > Ornithodoros > Ornithodoros turicata. The sequence continues at coordinate 232,353 of NW_026999409.1, forward strand.
TGGGTCGTTAGCTGCCCGTATCATATATACTTGAGGCAGCGCACACCGGACGAGAATCCAATGTCGGGCAGCAGCTCGCAATGATGCTCAGCGCTGCCGCCTCTTCTATTATACGTGGTGTCGGCATTTAGGTGGCGCTTCTGTGTCCGTATTCAACAGCAACAAACCATGAGCACAGCGGATGCGAGGTTTGATACATGTAATGCGTAATGCGTTTCACTATACAGGACAAAGTGAAGGAGGGGAAACAAGCATGTTATGGAGGTAGCGAAGTAGTGTGAGATGTTCACTAGAACAGCCAGCATGACCGATTTGCTGGCATCCCGTGTAACGGCCTGCTGTCTCACGTGCCACCAGTGGTTAAGGCACGGGTATGAGGAGATAGTAACATAGGGCGTATCTCTAAAATCGGTTTAGTAAGAAGATTCAAGCAAAATGTTATTGTAATATAATTTCGCTATTACATCGTAAAACCCTTCATTTTGAATTATCTAATGTCTGTTTTGTACAATTTTGCACGGGAAGAACGTTGTGTGAATATAATGTTGATATCCCTAACAACACCGAATATCCTCTGTATGTACTAATCTGTTAGGGCATTATTCGTACGTTCAGAGGATATTCGGTGTTGTTGGGGTAATCGAAATAACAGACTGTTGGGAACTTCACCGTGAAGCTATTGTGCCTGCCGGAACCAATGACAGCGTGCATGATTCAAAACGTTATCTGTAGATTGGGTGTGGTACAGACTAAAGCTTTACACCCTTAAGATGTGTTTTTTTTTAATTTTCTTTCCCATGGCGGACACCTTTGGAGGTGTTCATGTGGACACACTTTCAGTATGGGTGCTACTAATAATAATCGGACACTTACACGCGAGCACATGGAGTGCTTGACGCGCTTGAAGCAATGTTTTCTTCCCCCCAAATGTTACCGTCCTCGGGCGGATTGAGCCCACGATCTTGAGTTCCGCAACACAACACGTTACCGACTGAGCCACCGAGGCAGTATTTTTTCTTCAAAACTTTTAATTTATGACCGACACCGGTATGGGTGCTAGTGCATTTAGGTGCTACTGGCGAATTGGTACGAAATTACCAGGGAAATAACATGTAAGCAGGACCGCACAAGGTGACATGGTGCACTGGAATAACCGTGGGAATTTAAGCACCCGCAGTCGGTGCTTTCATATGTGGGTTTCAGGTGCTTTTCGGATGCTCTTACGGTGCGTTTCTAATGAACATCCATTTACACTCATAAAACACCCTCGTGAACTACGAGGGTGTTTTATGAGTAGTGACGGGCATAACTGAACAAAGTGGACTGTTATCCGCAAATTACACTCATTTTACACCCGAAAGGGTGCCAAAGCTTTACTATGTACACGCAGTACCTGGGAAGCCAGGTTATCGACGGTCTACTAATTCTCGGTAGCGTTTTTACGCCACCTCAAACTTCCTGCCGCGATGTCATCTGGAGACTGATGTGTTGCATCCGACTTGACTACATTAGATTACAGGTAGTTCGTGAGACTGGTCTTGCTGAAGAATCTCTAGAACGCGCGGAGACCCTGTAGCTGGTGCACGTAGTTGGCAATGGTCAAGGAAATTTGGAAGCAGTGAACTACCGTGATACGCTTGTTATACTCTCACTGAAAGCTCGTGCGCTCCCAGCCAGAGCCACAAACCATGACGAAGTGTGGTAACAAGTTACATTGGACGTTGCTGGTTTAATGGAGGTCCAACATCGTAGACGCAAGGCTCACGCTGTACAAATAACAGCAAGCCGTCACAGCAGACTACACATATTTCATTTCGTGAGATGCCATAAATTATGATACTTTTTCTTTTTTAATTTTCTCTATTTCTCGGTTATAAAAGATGTCACAGGCACATATCACGCGACACTATCGCGTGAATGAGTCACTGAGGTACCACTGAGGAGAAGAGCTAATGAATACAGTAATAAACGACACCGCAATTTATCACAATTATCGTAAGCTCACCTTGTCGTTCTCGCACGGGTAGCCGTCAGGAGCTTCGGTAGTCCTTATTTCCAGAGCATTGCGATTCCAGCAACACTCAAATCCACAGCCGCCATTTGTTTTCTGAAGTTACATTATGATGCACACTTTGTTACACGGTGCTACACTACACAAGCATACGAATGCAACGAGGCATTATGACACACATGAGAATTAGGACGTTAGCTTGTTGGACCACACAAAGTTCAACGAGTCCGACTTGTAATAAAACTCTCTCTTGGCTCTCAATCTCTCAAACGGCTCTCGTCTTGAGGCAACTCCCTTTGTACTTCCCTACCGGTTCGCTGGATTTCTACCCGTCTATGTATTCTGTGAGGTTTTTCAAATCAGTCTCCAATCAATGCACTATTGAAGAGAATGTGTTAAGTTCGAAGTTAGTGTTCGCTGCAGTCGAAATTCACAATGTTTTTTGTTTCTGACACAATTTGCAGTGTAAACTTGTAGGGATAAATAGTGCCACGTCGTTGCTCTCTGATCATCGCTAACCTAGTTATCAAGTTGAAGTGGGAAGCATCACCTTGAACTTGAGGGAAACGGACTTCACCTTCACTTCCCACTTCAACTTTACGCCAGCTGGCTCGTGTTCTTTTCCTTTGTTCATTATCAAGTTACACTGGGCTGCATCGGAAAAACGGCCCGTCGGGAGCGGGGTTAGCACATATTAGGACATTCTTCGTGTGTACTGGCCCTCTGTTAGGAAGGTATTGCATAAACCTTTTCCTGTTTGTTGAAATTGTTTCTGACTGTGTTTTCCTCTAACGCAGCTTCGACGGACGCGCTTCGTCCCGTGAGTGGGAAATGTTCCGACAAGCTTTACATGGCAAAGGTAACCTACGCACGTGACTTTTTTGTTTCTTTGGGGCTATGCCATTTAGATGTTCAGATTACATTTCGTTCAGGTACTCCCAGATACTAGAAGAACGCAGGTAGAAGAGCGCTGATGCGACCCAGTTACCTCACTGGCTCCCAAACATTTCTTAGGACCCAGAAAAGCCTTGGAGAAACAAGGGGAAACACGGACGACACGGGAGTGCGTTAACACACCGTCGGTGGACCTAACAGAAACAGAAGTAGGACTTGTAGGTCAGAGTGGAGCGCCCCATCTGTCATACGAACCGGCGCTTTAAACCCGCGCTTTAAACCCGACCGATTAAAGCCAGTTGTTACAATGCAATAGTGTAGTCTACGTGGTCTGTGCTTTTCCACCTGTTTCATCATGATTTCTGTAGATTACTGGGTACTCGCACCCTTCTGCAACATAGTCTGCAGAAGCGGGTGGCGCCTCACGTTTAATGGACACCGTGTTGTAGGACAACGTGTTCTTCTGAAGAACATGCTGGTGAACGTTCAGGGTCTCTACAAGTCACCAGAGAGGACCGGTGTTTCACAGCCATGGTGAGCGAGGGCGGCAACAAATGTCAACAAGGCGTATTTTGCACTAACGTCACGTTTTGGCGCCCGGTGCGTCCGCCTTGGGACCGTTTTCTTTTTTTTTTTCTCGGTGATCATGAGTGTGCTCACCGTTTTCAAGACATGTGCCTGTTTTTTACTTTTCACAGGCTCCGCCCGGGTTGTTGTAAGCTATGCACACTACCGTACTTCCTAGCGAGAGCGTGTTCACGACAATACATTTGCCCGACACCCCATTCTAAACGATTTCAGGGAAGAAATTCGTCTTTAATTCCGTGCCGTTCAGAGTGCAGAGTTTCTTTTCTGTGTCGTATAGAAATTTGTAGCGGGTAGAAAACGGATCCGCATCGCTCAAGGCTGCTATTCGCACTGTCCGAGCCCGTGTGCCAGCTCCGTGAAAATTACCGCATGTTCGTTTCTTGCCGGCTCTGTTTGGGCACACATCCCCTTTGGGCGCACCTTTTGTCCCTCCTGCTTCTCAACGATATCAGGACGTTGGGATCTTATTACCTCTCTGTTTCAAGAACATGTTGATGATGCTCAATAGCTGATGCTAGTGGTCATATCGTGGGTATAACAAGATTTTTAACATTTTATGTGTTGACATGCATATATTTCTATATGTACAAGTTATTTTTCTGCCTCATCATCATGTTACATCTAATTCCGTCCATTGTGCCTTGGTGTAGTGGGCCACACCTCATTTCACACATTCATCATCATCCCCTTATCATCATCCCCTATAGCAGTCTAAAGACATCCTTTAGACTGCTAAAGCAGGCCAAAGATATGCTTTCTTTGGCCTGTCAATCGGAAATTGGCATCATCAGTCTAGCGACAACCTGCTATAGAAAGGAAATGATCATCTGCGGTTGCCTGTCTATTGACTTTCTATAGACTGACAATAGACGAGCCACTGGTCAACCATTACCTTTCCATCATCATCATAGGCACCCAATTCGGATTCATGAACTGTGATATGTTGAATCTAAATCTGGAATTCTGTTGAGTTCCTGTTGCGTGAAAGCGTATTGATGTTCTTTAACCAGTGCTGACAAGCAATACGTGGCCATCATTGGCACACGTCTAGGATCATCGTGGATAATCATCAGTGCCATTCGCAATAGCTTAATTTTAGTGCTTTCAAGGCGTGCACCTCTGAGCATGTAGCATTGGCATCTCCTTCCTAAGAGAAAACAGATATCATATATTGCTTGACTTGCGAGCTTCCGTAAATTCGAGTGTCCTGCTTGCCTCTGAGTCAGAATGAAGGGTGATGTGTCCCAGCTTAATTCGATTTGTAACTGCTTTCGGTTTGAGACATTCAGTAGGTTAATTGAAAGACAAACATGTGCATTGCGTAATTTGTCATGCAGGTTCACATTGGTGCAAATAGCCATCTCGCTGCACAAGTTTGACTTTCAATGAACCTACTGAATGTCTCAAACCGAAAGCAGTTACAAACACAGGCGTTATCTTGGTGGTAAGTTAATACTCCAAGCTGTTCCTTACTTCGGTCTTGGATGTATGCGTAATGGAATTAAGCTGGGACACCTCACCCTTCATTCTGACTCAGAGGTAAGCAGGACACTCGAATTTACGGAAGCTCGAAAGTCAAGCAATATATGATATATGTTTTCTCTTAGGAAGGAGATGGTAGTGCATATGCCTTTCTAACTGCACGTGCTATGTTCTTGCGTTGGTTAAGGTATTGCAGATGGCACTAAGGTTCAATTTATCTGTTGTTGTTTTATCCTTTGCTTCTGTGTTGACAAAAGACGGCAACAAAAAACGTTCCTTGTTCGTAACATTTCTTGTCGTCAACCATTTGCCGAATGGCGAAACGGCAGGCAAAAAGAGAGAGAGAGAGAGAAAAAAAGAAAAAGACTTCACAATTGACTCTTCAGAGTAAGCGTATTTGCAGGCGGCTGCCATGTTTGTTTCGGGGAGATAATCGGCTTGGAGGTTGCGCGGACGTTTGAAACCTTTACTTGACGACACTTTGTACTCCTAATGAGTATAATACGCTGTCGCTGTTTCCGCATTCTTCTTGCAATCTTCTCTCGCAGTGGCGGATCTAGAGGGGGGTTCCGGCTGTCCTGACCCCCTTCTCAATTTCCGTCTTCATGTTAATCGACCCTAGATAGCGTGTCTAGCATGCTGTCCATGGCTGGGCCGCTCCTCGGAAAAATCCTTGCTTCGCCCCTGTTCCCTCGGTACTGTCCAACGCGACGTGCCAGTCCGAAAAGCATCGCAATGTTTATTTGGGGATAAAATACGACGTTCGACATTCCGTCGCGAGGGGCGACGCGAATATACAATTGGTCTATTCGACAGAAACTGGTGTAACGCATATCTTGTAACGCTGCTGTACTTGAGGCTGGCCTGCGCGAAAGAATACTCTCTTCTCCTTCTTCGTTTGTGTTTTATTTTTATGAGCACGAGGATGCACACGCACAAGGAATTCGATTGTGTGAAAGGGCGTACCTACAAGGCAAACATAGTGCGTGAAAAACGGGCCAAAATAGGACAACTGAGAGTGTGTTGGCACGGACACGGCAGCCCACTGAAGAAACGTGTATGTGCGAATAGCACCATAGACTTTAATGGGGCCGTTGCTCGCCCGTAAAAAACGTTAGTGTGAACCCGGCATTATGCTTGGCTCTTCGGAGCAGAGCCGTCGCGACGCGAGTTTGCGCCTGAGGCGGAGCAAATCTGAAGCGCCCCCCCCCCCCCCCCCGCCCTCCCTCACTGCTGTCAGAAGCCTTATAAACAATGAAAAGAAAACGCCCATTTACACTGCCGATACCGTCAATTCAAATTATCTTCATTCCTACTTTATACTGGCCAACCGACCTGCCAGGCTTGCCGTTCGGCGCCCTCTCTGGCGAGGGCGCCCAGTGCGGCTGCCCCTCTCGCATTCCCCTCGCCACGGCTCTGCTTCGGAGTTATCCGTCGAGCTGTTCGCGGAGACGGGCAAGGAGGAAATGGCAAGTGTCATGAAGGAATGGAAGAGGCCATGTCGCGGAAAAACAAGAGTAGTCGAACGAGTATCCGTTTTGATTTTCACTTTGTTGTTGCTTGTGTGGCAGTGCATTTCAACAGTATCTTGAAAGTAACCAGTTACTTTTGTGAACATTTAGTGCTCGAATAGTTTATTATTGTGCCTGGTATTCAGTAACTTAATTCAAATGTTTACCTATCTACCTAAATGTCTACCTCTCTCTGTGTGTGCATGCGCTCATACCGCTTAATACATTTCCCCATAACAATGTAAGACTTAATTCCTGTGTCATCCGTGTGTTGTCGCACGACATATTTTAGTGGCACTCCGTAGAATGTACACTAGCCATGTAATGATTTCCCCAAACTCACTTTAACACTTCGACGGACCGGGTGCGCAGCCTCGAGAAAAATAAAAATACTGAGAAACGCAAAGGGCCCTCACAACTACGACATTTTTAATAATGTATTTTCGGCAGCGTGCTTATTCGATTTATGTAGAGTGTAACATTGTTTTGAAAGAACATGTAGTTGCTCTTGTTAACAGCCCGTGAAAACGTCGCCGTCTGACGATCTCACCTGGGCCACACTTGTTGCGGTCATAGTAGCGGCTCGTCGCACTCACATATTTGAGACCAATATCTTTAACAATGGGAGAATATTTGCGGTGAGTGTTTCTAGATCAAAGACAAAACAATCTTACGACAAAGTTGTGGCGCACGCCTCAAACGTTTGCCGCCATTCATTTCCATCTTTCGTCAGTGGCATGACAGTTTAGTGACACGTATTTCAGTGAAAGTGACATGCGCCTGGGAGGAGTGCACTTAACGAAAATGACACTAAATTAGCCCGTGTGACAGATATATTAGAAAAAGACTAAAGGGGTTTATTCCCATTCTGGTCTCTTCATCGTCCTCTTCATCGCCTTCCCCTTCATCTTCTTTACAAAGAACATATACAGAAAGTTACGAAGTCACATGCTTTCTTTCCTCTACAAAGCCAGCAATCCCAGTTCTAAGATACAGCACCCTTAGGACGTCGAGAAGAAACCACTTCCAATACGTTTCCCTGAGTAGCACTGTTATATTGAGATACTACGGGGATGAGAAACTACAACGTTGCCACCAGGGCAGCGACACCGTCGTTCGCGTATTTTTCCCTGCGCGGTGCGTCTTGCGGAGGGTTGTCCGTGCGCTTATCGGCGGGGGGAGCGTGGCCGGAGGGCTGCCTGTGCGCTTACCCGCTCACATTTTTCAGCCTGGGCCAACTTCTTTCGTCATTTTTCAATCTGTGCCGACTTCAATCGCAATTTTTTCTCGCTACAACAGGTGTGCAGTAGGCGATTTACATGGAAAGGATAGCCATACACAAAAGTACAAGTGAAACTATATTTATTAAAGTCATTAGTGTCAGGAATTAAGTTATGACTCCGTGTGAAGGAGAAAAAAAAACAAAAAATCTGATGCAATAGCAATGAAGGGTTCGAGGACGCGGATGACCATTTCTTCGAGGTTTAAGTAAATTTAGTTCGAAAAATATTCGTAACTTTTACTATCCACGTCATGGAGAATTCACATTACGTTATAGAGTATATAGAGAATATCAATACACTCGATTAAATTCTTTGTCATCGTGAAAGAGTTCTTAAAACTTTCGCGTATCAAAGTGAGCCAGCTAAAGCTGTGAAATTACACTTTCTACAACTCAGTTTGTAAATTGCGGCAGCAGTTCAAATTTTAATTAAACACTTACTGATTTGTGATAGTCACCACTGCTCCGGAATGTGATCTGATAAAGTTTAGCAATTAATGTACAAACAAATATCTTGTATACAATGTGTGACTATATAGACAGCATTTTAATCTCTATATTAAAAAATTGTAAGAAAGAGTGTATAGTTTTGACTTTGAAAATTTAAACAAGAACCTTTGGTGTTGGAGTTTTGGCGTTTTGTTTCATTATGAGCTAAAATCTTCTAAAATTAAAGTATGCCCTTAATTATGTATCTTCCATCGTGTTTATGCACAGTGCTCATCTTCATTGTATAGTAGTTAAACATTTCTGATGACAGGACAGTTGTGTGATTCGATTCTCCCAAAATCTTATTGGAACTGTGTGCCACATGTTATGATGATTAGAATTGTAGACTCCGCCTGCGCATCATGCTTGTCCATTACTTGCATCCCGTCATTTGATAATGGATTCCTTTCAATATAGTATTGTCAACTGTCCAATCGCTTGAGAAAATATATACACTGTGGTGTTGTGTATAGTTGTTGTGTAGTTGAGTGTATGTGTGTGTGTAGTTGGTGTATGTGTGTTGTGTATTATTGATTGATAATATCTTTTTCAGCTTACACGCCTGTACCACGGCCAACGCCTGAATGTGAGTAAAAGTTATAGCACGATTACAATAATAAATGAGATTCTCTTTCAGATCATTGGAGTCCACCACCGCAACGTATGTATTATTGAAATGCATAAGTTGATATTAATTTAGATTCACTTACAGATTACTGGGGTCCGCTGCTACATTGTATGTACTAATGAAATGTATAAATTGATATTAATTTAGATTCACTTACAGATTACTGGGGTCTGCCGTCACAACATTGTATGTATTATTGAAATACAAGTGTGGTTTCATATAATAACAATAACCGCTTTTTCAGGTCAGTGCTGTGTCCAACGTGAGTTATCGTGTGGTAAGCAATGTGACGATGTTTTTATTATGTTTTTTATTATGTTATTTAATTTTATGTTTTCTTTCAGGCTCTGAAACAAAAGATTTTATAAAAAGTGTTATTGTGGAGACAATAAATAGTGTGGAATAAACGTCTCCATAGCAATCTTCAATCTAATCATAAGCTGTTTTCGTTGCGATGTGTAGAATACATTACAATGATGACAAAGAATACAATTATTATTTCAATTCTGCACTTGTTTATTTCGATAAATTACAGTTCTATTCCAAACTCTGAAGTTTTCGTTTGTTGTCTTGATTGATGAATTCCGAAGACATCGAGTAGTTTATTCTGATTATTGGGCGCTTGAATCCAGCGTTGATTCACGCAGGTGATATGTTGTCGCCGTGTTTGTATTGCTTCAACAACTTGCACTTTCTGGCGATGAACTTGCACAGTCTCTTATTCATGTTTCCTTTCTTGTTATGAAGATTCTTGAATGGTGTACACGAGAGTATTAGATGAAAATCGTCCGGTGGTCCGCCGCAATTGATATGTTTGTTGAGTTTCAATAAGTGATGATACATCAGACCTTGCACGACAATATTGAACTTCTGTTCATTCGACATCCTTGACTGGTAGAATGAAATAAATGTGTAGAGGTTCCAGGGTGGAATATATCACGTGATAAGATTTTTTGTGTACTTTCCATTTCAACCGTTAGGTGTAATTTCAACAAATCCGTAATGAATCGTGTGACATAGACTGCTTGTATATGATAATTTGATCTGATTGCTTTCTTGATTAATGCAATGCCCACTGCAATTACATCTGGTCTAGTGTATTTCAATTCTTCGTTAGCAAACTTCAAAAACTCCACCATCAATCCCAGTGGTCCTTCCGATGTTGACGTGCAAATATTTTTATAACTATTGTAGATTCGGCATACAAGTTCTCGCATCTCGAATTCCATAATTTGCACCATATCTCCGAATACGACCATGTCTAGCACGTATTGAAATGCAGCGATAATTGAATCGTTTCGCGGCTCCTCCTTTTCGAAGCAACTTTTTATCAGGTCCTCCCATGACCTATGGTAACGAGTACAAAATCCGTCCATCTCTTCAATGTATAGCAAATGTCTGTTCTGCTTTGTAGTGTGCCTCGACATTTAATTAAATCATATCGGTGCTAATTTTATTTATTAAAATTTTATTATCAGGTTTAGAATGTTCCACCTGACGTTAGAATTATGAAAGTCAATTTACAAAAAAGATGTGATGTGTAATGAAAAAAACGTGTGCTTTCAATGATTCTACGTACAAGACAGCGCTAGAGCCCCTCCTTCCCTAACTTGACTTGCAGGAGCGAGTTTATGGTTGTCAACTATACATTGTGTACCAAGACCATTGTTGGATTCCCCTACTCCCTGAGGGCGTAACCTTAACGAAAGTGTACGGGAACTCAGCTTCCCTCTCTCACTTCGTTTCCACTAGTGGGCCCTGAATGAAAAATACATGTTTCTGTGATGTATATTTTGCGCTGCGTGGTTACGAAAAATGTTTGCCTAAATTAATTACTGCTTTTGACTTTGTTTCAATGATCGCTCGATTGATATTAATAAAAATACTCTACTAGTTGGGAATGTATTTTTAAGTTGTGTACGTTGATTTTCACTGTAGCAAACACATTAATTTGCATTTCAGATGAGTTGTTTGTGGCTTCTGCGTGTAGAAATTACTATTCAAAAATTACTATTACTATTACAAAGTTATCATAAAACGATGTAATTAAATTTGATTCTCGTTTCGAATGAGTATTGTTTGTATCACTTAGTAAACCTAACTTTCTCTCTTTGCTTCAGATGTTCACTCGATTGATATTTTGTAAGTTTAGAATAATGTATGCATGATAGTTGTGTCTGACCTGAAATACATTAAAATGCAGCGTTTCTCGTTTGGTATTGTTTGCGCCGATAATATTTCTCATTTGCTTAGATAATGTTTTCTAAAAACCAGTTTGCACTGATATTGACGTCTATTCCTAGATTTTTTGCATGCTATTGTTTGTTGATAGAATTCTTATTGTGTTCTTGAGAATCGAATAATTCCAATGTCTATTTCCAGTCAACAAAAAATTTCATCTCTGTACGCCAGTCCTGAGAATATTTCCTTTTCGAGGAAAGAATGTGAAAAAGAGAGAGGGTTTCCCCACCCCATAGATTGACAACAGATCCTTTGCTTTGGGGTGTTTAGAGGGAGAGAGTGACCCCACCGGTCTCGAGTCTGGTTGTACTGTGTAAAGCATAGCTGTGCTGCGTGTTTGGATACCTCTGTCAAGGTAAAGTTTATAGTGCCCTAGTAGGATGAAACTTCTATATGACAACAAATTCTTTGCTTTGGGGTGTTCAGAGGGAGAGAGTGACACCACCGGTCTCGAGTCTGGTTGTACTGTGTAAAGCATAGCTGTGCTGCGTGTTTGGATACCTCTGTCAAGGTAAAGTTTATAGTGCCCGAGTAGGATGAAAATTCTATATTGTTAGGTCGCAAAGTTGATTTTATGATAGTTCAAAAGATATATTATTTCCATTTCAGTTTGTAATGTTCGATAGTTTGTTTCGCTATTATTTTCCTGTGTGTTTTTTACATGATGGCAGATGCGCCGTTGAGAGTGTTTCTCTGCTATTCATCCGTGCATGTTTCTCGTTTTGATAGATTGTTTTTCAATTATTTATCCTCTGTGTACCTCTTGTTTATGTGATGGGTTTTGGTTCTCTATTAGGTGTTGATTGTATTTCTCATTATTTCATTGTTTACGTGTGGATGATGTGCCGTTCAAAGTGTTTTCTCTGCTATTCATTCGTGCATGTTTCTCGTTTTGATAGACTCTTTTTTCAATTATTTTCCTGCATGTTGTTTACACGTTGGCTAGATGCACCGTTTAGAGTGTTTCTCTGCTATTCATCCGTGCATGTTTCTCGTTTTGATAGATTGTTCTTCAACTATTTATCCTTTGTGTACCTCTTGTGTACGCGTTGGATTTTGGCTCTCTATTATCTGTTGATCTTGTTTCAATAATATTTTCCTGTCTGTTGTTTACACGTTGGCAGATGCGTCCTTTAGAGTGTTTCTCTGCTACTCAGCGATAGCTCTGTGCTGTATTAAATTATTCATCATGTGCCGTTCAAAGTGTTTTGTCTGCTATTCATCCGTGCATGTTTCTCGTTTTGTTAGATTGTTCTTCAACTATTTATCCTTTGTGTACCTCTTGTCTACGTGATGGGTTTTGGTTCTCTATTAGCTGTTGATCGTTTTGTTTCTCATTATTTCCGTATGTCTATGCTGTTTACTTAATAAGAAAATGATTAATTGTGTAATGTTGGAATAATCTTCCCTATTGCGTTCGAAAGTGTTCATAACTGTCACAAAACAGGTGTGCGCCTCCCGTCTTCAACAAATCAGGGCAGATATTATTAGAGCTGATTGTTGGCTAGGAACGTGCTATGCGGTGAAGTTCACTTTTTAATATATTTTCTGTGTTGAATTCATAAAACAAAGTAAGGTTTGTAGTGTCTCTTAGAATGAAAATTGTATGGGGTTCGACTAGATTAAGTCACGACGATGATTTTATGATAGTTAAAATGATAGATTATTCTCCTCCTCTGTTGTTTTGATTAAGAATATCTTCTTTGTAGTGTTATAGATTTTATTTCCTCTTGTGTTCGTGTCCCATGGTCTTCCAGATTCTCTGCTGTCCACAATTAACTATCGGCACTTGTAATTAAATTCATTGCCGTGTGTGCAATGAATTTAATGCCCAGCTGCCCTTGCCTTAGCAAGGGCAGCTGGAAGTCGGCACGTATAATAATGTTAGAGTTTTTATAATAAAACTTTTAATTTTGATTGTAATCATATTGATTAAAAATATATTCATTGATTAAACGTATCAGAATGGAATATTAGCTGTTGCGCATGAAGTTACGTACATCCGTCAGAACTTTGTAATTAAAACTCCGCTATGGTGGTCATGTTAGACTTTTTATAGTAAAACTTTTAATTTTGATTGTAATCGTATTGATTAAAAATATATTCTTTGATTAAAATGTGCTACTCCTTCTGCTTAATTGAAAACTTGCGTGATTATCACTAATAAAAAATTTTGATAGCCCTTCAATGCTATTGCATCAGATTTTTTGGCTAAGTTTTTCTCCTTCACACAGAGTCATAACATAATTCCTGACACTAATGACTTTAATAAATATATTTTCACTTGTACTTTTGTGTATGGCTATCCTTTGCATGTAAATCGTCTACTGCACACCTGTTGTAGCGAGAAAAAAATTGCGATTGAAGTCGGCACAGATTGAAAAATGACGAGAGAAGTTGGCCCAGGCTGAAAAATGTGAGCGGGTAATTGCGCAGGCAGCCCTCCGGCCACGCTCCCCCCGCCGATAAGCGCATGGACAACCCTCCGCACACACGCCGCTCCCTCCGCACACGCACCGCGCAGAGAAAAATACGCGAACGACGGTGTCGCTGCCCTGGTGTTGTAGTTTCTCATCCCCGTAGTCTCTCAATATAACAGTACTACTTCCCTGATGTGTTGCTTGACCCAGAGCAATAAGACGCAATACCTTAAGGAACCAAATTTTTCTTTAACGTACAACGGTGCACGAGTTTGTGTTGAAGGGAACATTGCATCCGGAAGGGGTGCGCGAGACCGACACAGTAATGTTCAGCATGGTTTCACAGACTGCTTAGCTAAGTTTCTCTCCTGAAAACCGCTTACTTGTTAAATAAACCAGTCTTAGAGATTCACACTCCCTCTGCAGCTGAGCCAGAATTATGTGAGCCGAGCACACGAATGGGAGCGTGGCTCAGGTGATTGTCTACGAGGTCATATGTTTCGCGGTCCTTCCGCCATATACTAAGTGGAAAGACCACAATAGATACGTCGACTTTCGCGAACCAGTGTGACTTCTGACTTGGCCATGTTCCGTGGAACGTACGACACTAACCGGAAACAGCATTACACGAGCCAATCTCAGACTTTTCCGCGACCTACACACTCTAAGAAAAAAAGGAGTAAAACGGGGAGTAATTGCAGATTCTACTCCCCTAGTCTGCCCCCCCCCCAATTACTCCCCACTTTAGTCCCCTAACCCGACATTTAGTCCGGACATTTACTCCCCAGGACTGGAAATTGTCACTAAACTTCGCGAATGGTCTCCTGAATGCAACAGTCTACGTAAATATGTGCCCTTGGTCAATTTGAAGGGCATAAGGCTATATAACTCAGCCAACGTAGCAATTTTCTAGCCACACAGAGTAAGAAACGGTTAGCGCATCTTTCTTCGCGAATTGTGCCCTATGTATGGCGCAAGATTTCATATCGCTCGGTATATCACGGTTGACGGTTAGCTTCAAAGTGCTTTCAGGCATGCACACGAATTATGTACTTGAGACTCTTACAACAGCGCGTGAAATACAGTCTCCACTCTGTGACATTCGTTTACTCCTGTGCATTTACTCCCGAAAGGGACAATTTTTTGTGGCAATGCATTTAGTCCCCAAAAGGAGTAAAAGTACTCTTTTTTTTCTTAGAGTGCAGACGCCACCACTCCAGCCCGGCGGTGAGAGGCAAATGTCTCTCTGCCGCTCCCTGATTGGCCTTGTCCGTGCCAAAAGCGCTCACTGATTGGCATAGCCGTCCCAAGGGGGACGAGGGGTCCGCCCCGGGTGCCTTACCTAAGGGGGCGCATAACGGTAAGTCTGGAGAGCACGATGGGCAATAAAGCGACAGCTGGCATAATAGTCACCCGCACAAAAAAAAATAATAATAAAAGAGCTACTGAAACTACTGAAAAACTGAACTACTGAAAAAGAAGAAAGGACGAGCAATCCACAGACCGACCGCTGCAGTGATTTCCCCAGAAATTCACTACTGGGGGCGGGGGGGGGGGGTATGCTTGGTAAAGGTTCCACTTATGGAATTTTTCTTAGACGCCGAAAGTATCGCGGCACAATTGTGACATATCTGTACAGCTTTCCCGTTTTATTTGTACCTGTTATTACGTTAGAACACAGTATATTAGAATCTGTATATTTATTATGGACGGCATTTCAACATTAAGATGCATAATCACACGTCCGACAAAGAAAAAGGACTAGCACCTTGTCTCACGAAGCTGAATGAATACCTAGCAACTGAAAGCCTTAGACGAAAAAAGCAGAATACCTTGCTTGATTGAGTTGGGCGCGAATGCTTCTTGATGATCCACATTGAGTTTGTGTGCCAGCACACATTTTTGCTCGTATATGCACGCAATATATGCATTGAACAGTCCGTTCAAATGCTTTTGTACAAATGCATGGTACGATCATTTGCATGACTGTGGTCCTACAGCCCTAGTTTAACAGTACAAGATGCAATTCGCTGCGCCGGGCTCACTACCAGAACATGTTGGTGGCCGAGCTTGGTGGGGTCACCTGAGAAATTTCAGGGGGGTTGTTGCACAAAATGCAGGGAGGGTGTAGGGAAATACTTGGACCGCTGTGGCGTCGCTCATGATCTCAGTTGTCTCGCGACCTAAACCCCCAATTATAATATATAAACAGGACGGTCTTATAAAAAAGGGACGCATGTATTTCCATCGTAGCACACTAGAATCCGTGATTTCAGAAAAGATGGCGCCGCACTGCGACCAACCCACAAAAATAAAGGCATGAGAGTAGCATGTGAGCATGCTCTGTTTGCAACCGTGATGGACATGGAAAGCTGTTTTGGTTCTAATATCAAGACCGCGGATGCCCATGAAGCAACGTCGTCTACTTAGGACACTGGTTCTTTCCTCGGATGCTCGAGGAAGATCGTTAGCATGTTAGCACTTTTGCTTCACGTGCATACCAATTCGCTTCGCCACACCAGCAAAACGGCTGCTCCGTGCCTACCAGATCATCTCGGCATTCTTCCGCACGGGGCACAGATGTCTTGCGCATGAGCTGTACAATTTTCGGCAAAGGTAGTGGGCAAGCTAACGCTTGTCCCATCCTACAGTTGGCGATACAAGGTAGATTGCGCAACCAACTACTGCAATTCGCACGAATAGAATTTTTCGCTTCGGAGTTCGTTGCTACTGGTTGGTACGTTCTTTCTTTTGCCACGCCAAGTGCGCCACTGCGACGCACGAGACACCGCCGACGGTAAGTTTCGGTCAACTGCTCCCCTCACCCGTCTTCACTTCGGAAGAGCATTAAGAGGGGATACCACCTCCGGCGGCCCCATGTATTTTCTATGGGACAAACTTTGCAGTCTCTTTCGGTAAATATTGAACCGATTTTCACGAGACTGGTCTTGTTTGATAGTATTCAGAAATGCGCTTTGTCGCTTCAGGAAAAAATATTGCTTTTCTCAAGACATTTTTCTAAACGCGTTATTGAAGTACAAAAAATTACCAAAATTGGATACACAAGCTTTGACACGCTCTGCTAAAAAAACTAAGAGACCTATGCGGAAATTTTCCTGGAGCGGCAAAGCAAAAATCTTTCTAGAGCATTTTAACACGGGGATCATCCACATCCGATTATCTGTTCTCTCGATATATGATAAAATGTGAAGGTTGGTAACGCGCTGCATTTTGCGCCTTCCTGTGGCGCCATATCGCGGGCTAAAGGGGTACAAAGAATCCCTCCGCCACACAGCAGCGTAAATCCAACACCCTATCCTAGATTCCCTTTCCTGAAAGGTTCCATTCCCTCTTATGAAGTCTTTGAAACAGCTCTTTATGGGAGATTAGGTAAGGGAATGACAAAAGCGTCTGCTGTTTGGGATTGTTGGAGATAGTATGTGTGTCGCAATCTCCCAGTCTGTTCCCTGCCTAGGGTTTTTCCGACGTGATCGGTATGGCAATGCAAGTTTTCCGGCAGGCAAGTCTGCAGCTATGTCGATCACCCTTGTTTGTTTTCTGTGCACAGTGGCCGCCAATTTTTCGGTGAAAGGACCATGTATCCTACTTTTATATGGTGCTGTCTTTGAAAGCATACAGGTTTTTAATTGCACTGAGTATGAAAATCGGCACTGCTTTTGTTATTAGTTGCTCCGGTGCAGGGTTTTAGGAAAAAATGCCCCCACCCCCCAAATAATCAAAATGCCACTGAAAAAATTATCAGCTGGAAGAAATGTGCACACAAAAAATGTCCCCTGAGGGACATCCAATATTGATGCGCCTGGGATTGTTCACTTTGGACGTCGGCTTTTTGCTACAGTGTGAATAAACACGGGGGGGGGGGGGATATGAAGATGAATTAAAGAAAAAGGGAAAAAAGGAAAGGTCAACCGAAGCGAGTAGTCGTATATTCTGTTTGAATTCCGAATCAAACATGCAATTCAACGTTCGAATTCCTAATCGCATCGATGTTTCTTCCAAACACATTTCAATAATTGATTGACTGATTATTTAAAAGAAAACCAGGGAGAAACATTTCAATAATGTCGAAGCTGCACACGTTAGACTAGAGGGCATAAAATAATGTGAGCGCTGCTCCAGCATGGAAAGCAACGGAGGACACGAAACGCCTAGGTAAATTGTAGCAAGATAAGCTAAGTTGATAAGGAAATTTAAAGATTACGTCCGTTTCATGCTGAATAATGATTTCGCATGTGGTGGATACCATGCGTACGGGTGTAGAAAAAAATGGTCGACAAAAAATGGCCCCTCAAGGAGTCTTGTGCCCGTTACTCGACAAAAGTAATTGATTACCGTTACCGTTACTTCTACGCAAAAGCTAATTGATTACCGTTACCAATTACTCGACTCCAAATGTGATTGAGTAACGAGTAGAAAAGTAATGCGTTACTCCGGTCGTTACTCTACATTCACGCAAATTATACCCGTCCTTGTGTGCCTCAAGAAAAAAAAAAGAAAAAGAAGAAAAAAAGAAAAGAAAAAGCTGTTGAACAGTGGAACAGCTGAAGAACAGCAAAAAACGCAAACGCGTGGAAGAGGTAGATCTGTACGGCTACTGTATTTATGGCCCCGGAAGCCATTGACCCGATTGTGGGAGAACATTGCGTGGAACTTCCCCATGACTCACTAAACCCCAAAAGCTTCATGTACCACACCTCTGGTGTAGGAAGGGATTTGGGAGAGCGACCCTGAGATTCCAGAACGTTATTACAATGACCTCCGCTTGCTAGTAGAACTAGAGTCACTAAAAAAGAAGAACGGCCCAACTAAGGCTGAATGAACGTCGAATGAACGTTTCATCAAACGCAGATTCACCGAAACCGAAAATCGAAAAAGTCATTATTTTTCGTTGTACCATGGCGAAATTATCTTCGTAGCACCCGCAGATTTCGGGTAGCTTACGCGCACATATCGCTATCCCATTTCAGATCTTTCCCTACCAATGAAAAAGGTGCCCAGAAAATGTAGAGGTTGCTCCCAGCTTGGGGTCTTTTTTTTTTTTTTTCAATATGTGTCCTACTGGTATGCGTGATTGTTCCGCACTGTTCTATTCCGCTGTGCTGTTCGTGAATGACAAAGATATGAAAATAACCAGTGGTCTCCCCTCTTCAGCTGAAAAACCAAACAAACAAACAAAAAAAAGAAGAAAAATTTCGCATATTCGTTTCGAATACAGCTATTTACAATTCGTTTCGCATGTAGTGCCCCTGCGAATTAACTTCTATCGGAATGAAGTTCACCAGGGCGCCGACAATCGCTCATCGGACAAGAGCTCACCGAACGATATCGCTCACATATTTACCGACTGCGACTCTTTTACTGCCATGGCCTTTTCTTTTTCTTCTGTGGGTTCAAATGTCCCCGGACAAAATGTCCCCGGACGAAACGTCCCTGGACAAAATGTCCCCGGACAAAATGTCCCCAGCTGCCGTCACTCAGCCGTCTGCCAGTCCTCAACTGCATTCTTGTTCGGCGGATTAAAAAATCAAATTATTCAGATTTTTTTTCATTTAAATATGATGAATATTGATTAAATCACTGAGTTGATTTTTGTCTTCTAAGACAGAGCTTCACCTCATGGCTTCCGTGTGCCACCTCGTAGTAGCGAAATCACTTTTTGAGCACATACAAAGAAGGGCGTCTAGACTTCTAACAGTGCGGCTAACAGTTACTAGCTAATGCAAATGGAGATCTATTTGAAAACTATATATTATGAATTACACCGAATAGTAATAGGAAAAAGAAATAACTGGAAAAGTTCTACGCTCGTAGAATGACCACCCGCCATGTGTAACCAAATTGATTGCCAGTGTGCCAGAGAGCCACTGAAGGGGTCACGTGACGCTGTTTGTGCTAAAAGTCACTGAAGTATAATATATTTCAGGCTGTGGTTCATTTCCAGGCTCAGTCTCATCTTCCCCAGCGTCTCCAGTTTTATGTTACTATTCGAATTCAAACATAACATAAGGGAGGTGATTTAAATCTTGATTAATATTCATGACTTAAATCGCGATTAAAATCGGTGATTTAAATCAATCAACCCTGCACATGGTAGCATGAAAAACATTGGTCACATTTGAGGTACCAACGGCTGTCCAACCGGACGGCATCTGGGGACATTTCGTCCGGGGACCATTTCGTCCGGGGACATTTCGTCCGGGGACGTTTTGTCCGGATCCCGAGACTCGTAAACATCAAGCATAGACATGAAAGAACTAAGATGTGGGTTCGAGTCCTACAGCTGGCTAACCTTTTCAGTGACTTTCTCCTTTCATCGTTAATCAAGCATAGGTTCGCTTGCGTGTGTGTTTTGCAGATTGGAGAAATTCTATATGGTAATGTAATCAATCAATCAATCAATGCACCACATTTTTTTCTGTGAATACACAGCACTTGGCTTTACGAAAGCCTAGCTTCTATCTGCGAAATGTTTTGCAACTCCCAGCCAAAGAAACATCAGCAGGTCAATATAATTTTAAAGAAATAAGCGCGGCGAACGAAACGTAACACTTCGACTTTGCGTGCTGGTGTCGAAGAACTCAGACATGGAAAGCTTAGGAAAGCTAAGATAACATCAACCCCAGAAGTCAGGAGATGCTGTCCACAAAGAGACAATGAAGAAGAATTCGCCTTGGTCGGACCTGTCTTTTTTCCTTTAGCTCAGTTGACCTTGGCAACCCACACAAGACGGGAGATCCCTGCACCTCAATAGTCAAGGAGGTCACACGTGTTTATGGAACTACACAATCCCGCGGAGGAGAAACTCGTAACAGGGGTATTCATTAGAGCTTTCACCTTGATGAGACCCGGATGTTTCTGTGGCGCCATCTACATGCGACAAAGTCGTGAATCGGAGATGGCTCCTCGGTGATATCCCCTCTTAAGAGTAAAAAGGTAAAAGCAAAGAGTAACAAAGGCGAGGGGCTTCAGGTTTATAGCGCCCCGTGCGGACTTCGACATCGCGACAGCTCCGCTGATTGGTTTTGTCAAAGTGACGCTTACGTGAAGGGAATTCCGGAATGTTCTCAACATCCGTCGTCCGCTCTTATCATGCATCGCATCAAGCTGCGCAGAAAGAACTCCACTGATTTGCGTCGTATCTTTGGCGTAATTGTCGATGATGGACGAGGAGTAAAATGTAGTTTCGTAATCGACCGCAACGGATGCGATAGTCCCATGAATTAACCTCTTCATTTCGACCGTTTAAGTAAACCACAAACTGCTGACCCTAAGATTCATTACAAATCCACACGGATGCTTTTGTGTTGGAAATGAGCTAACTGAAGCGCGGATTAGGTTGGACCTGACTGGAAAACCCTTCGTACTTTTGGAAGAAAATTCACAAAACTCTGAGATAGTGTGGAGTTCCTTGTTACTTCAGATCACAGATTGTATAAGTGAATCAGGTATGCAAAGAAGTGATAAATAATTGCATTTACTGAATTGAATTAAGTTACCCGTTTGTACTGACCCTACCTGGGTGTATTGTCTCTACCTGGGCTCCACCTATCTGCTGCCATACCTGAGTATTTGGTGGTCTAAAATGAAGTTATACCTGATATGAGGCTGTTTTAAGCGGTTGTTAATGCTTTTCTAAGCATAATTCAAATGAGAAAGTCATCGTACACGCTAAAAAATGTGTGCACGAATAATCTCCCTCTCGATGTAATTCCGCGAGTAAGCATTCCTTATTACCTTGCACATTGAGAAATTGGAATTTCCGTCGGCGAACGTCCTGCAGTATTGATCATCATCTTTGATGTCTTCTCCAGGCAGATGTGTAACATTTTTGTAGATTGGCTGGAAATACGTCCTGTTGCACTTCGGGTATAGCTTGAAGTTGTTCCTACGGGAGACAGCGTCATTTTACATGATGAAAAGTACAGGATAATGTCATGCGGCATGCGTTCACCGAAATTCTAAGTTAGCCATTAATTGTTCGACGAGTTGGATGAGCTATCGACTAACGGAGAAAGTAGGATACAAGAAACCAAACTCTCACATGAGGTTGTTGTAGACACCGACAGTTTTGCTTCCCAGGCTGAAACAATCAACATTGAATATCGTGAAGCCCATGAAAGGTGAGGGTGTCATGGGCAACTTTAAAACAGGGCGGGGGTGTGGGGGTGGATTTCTTAAGTAAATCTATTTGGCACGGCGCAGTTTTTCGGTGAGTTTGCACACCAGGTGCAAAAGTCAAGGTAGACCTTTAATAGTAATATAAGTAATAATAAGTAATATAAGTAATAATAAGATAAGGTGTAACTCCCAAGCGTTAAATCATTTCCAGATCTTAGCAAAGGAGTGCTTTTGTAGCTGAACCATTTCCTGCCCGTACGTCAACGTAAGTTCTACCTCGCGGCAGTATTAAGACGGACAATCTTGGTCGTAGGCAAAAGGAAAAGGTCATTTAGTTAATTTTCCCTAAACACGAATTATTCTGTTGAGCTAAAAAAAGGTCTATCACTCGATTTTTGCGCCGGTTCGGTATATTCACCGGAAAAGACAGATGCCCCCCCCCCCCCCCCCCCAGTTTTAAAGTCTACCCTCCACTATCTTGTTCTTCAGAGATCTACCACTGCGAAAAATGTTATTTGAACATACGTATGCCATGAATTACTGATGTACGGGAAACGTTGCTACGCCCACACATGCTTCTCCAGTGGTCAGTAGTCATGCTTCGCCGATGGTCAGTGAATTACGTTTCGATAGAAATATCCGCGCGTGATGTCCAGAAGTACAGGGTCGTTCAACAAGCATTTGTGAGCAGATGGAATGCATGCACGCACCTTTCCGTGCTTCCTAGCCTGATTCATGAGCTTCATTTTACCTAAGTACTTTTTGTGGCACACGTGTCTTAGGAATGTAAGGGCGCATTATAAGCAACAGTTCCCTAGCACCGAGGGCGCGCTCCCTCTTACTAAACGGTGTCACTCATTTTCCAGAGCGTAGTACGCTGTCACTTCTATTGGCGTGATGATGTTTCACGTTACAGCTTGCAGGTGGGTGTGCGTAAGTGCTGCTCTTCCTCCGTGACGTATGGTGGAAGGAGGGACCGGAAAAGCAGCGAGTGCCTTGGAAAATTCGCGTGGACGCGTATTGCGCTCGCGGCTCTGAAGGAGCGTTTAGTAGACGCACCTGAGTACGAGGGATAGAGTACACCGTGCGCGTATGGGTAGAGCCGCTACGTAACCCGTCTTTAGATGGCATCAAAATGTTTTCAAAGAACCACATAGAAGGCACGTGAAACTTTTTTTTTCCTTTTATGGCGTAATGTGATTGTACTAGGTTCAGGAAACGCAAAGCGAAATATTTCGTTTGGGGTAGTGCGAATTTTCTGAGAAAACTAGTTTACTGCATGAGCGCAGCGGCGGCGGTCTCAGCCAATTTATTCCTGGCGTATAGTGATATCAAGTCAAGGTGTGGCTGCAGACAGCGACCAATGGAGACGCGGGACGAGCGGCAAAAATGCAAATACAAAAAAAAGAAGAAAAAGAAAAAGGAAGACACTATCGGGTGAATCACTTGACGGACCGACTTGCAACCGAAGGAAGGAGCATTTCTGAATCGCGAGATTGAAAACCAGAATTGCGCGCTACCGTCATACTTTTTGTGCGAACACGCAGGGATTCCCAAGATAAAGTACAGTGTCTGTAAAGACGATAAAACAAAGAATACGGTCTTTCAGGAGCTTAACTATGCATCAGACGACGTATCATGCACAAAAATTTTATGTTGGTATATAGTCACTTCGTTCAAATTACTGCGAATAATTCGTGAAAATTAAACAAAAGTCCGTCGGCTGCTTAACAGTTTCTGCGACAATACTTGGTTCCACTCCTTCCGCTAGATGGCGCCACAGTCAGAAGTGGCGTTGCGGACGGCATTGAAACTACGTAGAGAACAGGAAACACGTGATGTCCTGGATTTTCAACAGGCGTCTTGTCATCGTAGCGTCAAATAGTTGGCCCCAGAAAGGGCTTTCTCGACATGGAAGCTTCTTGTAGTCGTTCAGGAATGTCAGTGTGCCTCAACACACGCGCCGCGAACACTGATGCAGCGACGGAGTTTCCAATACGCGCTGAGTCAGTAATTGGAAAGGAGTGACTGTACTGACATAAAATTTCAGTGCATGATACGTCGTCCGACACACAGTTAGGCTCCCGAAAGGCCGTATTCTTTGTTTTATTGTCATTAGGAACCCAGCAACCCATCTTAAGCAACAAACTCCGCCCCCCTCCTAGAAAACAAACTTCTTAGCGCCCTTGCATTGAAACCCACTATGTACCTTCAATACATCGATGATATACTTATAATATGGGAACACGAGGAAAATGAATTTGAAAAATTCGTAGATCTACTGAACACCGCGCATAGCACTATAAACTTCACATCACAACACTCAACTCAATCAACTCTCTCGACACCACAATATCACTAGACACTAGAAGTGAACCTCCCATTTCTGTAACCGGTCTGAAGCCAAGATCACTTCGTTCACATATTCCCCTCCACACTCTAACAAAGCAGCCATTCATTGCGGCCGTAGAAGCCCGTACGGACCCTTTCTTCCCTCCTGGCTGTTGACCCACAATTCGCATGAACCTTTAACATGTCACACCTAACCCTTTAAATACCATGCCAATGATGAGGACGGTGCCCAGAAGAAGATCAGTCTCTGTTCGAAATATCGGCGGCTCCTATCGTGAGGCAACTCCCTCCGTTCTTCTCTACCGGTTCGCTGGATTTCTACCCATCTACCCTGTATAGCCCAGTGCTTCCAGCCCTAACTTATGCTTCTTTGCTTCTCTTGACATTTTTTTCTTTCGGGTTCTTCCATGCTTGTTTAAAAGATGTCACATGCGACACCATGAAATGTCTTTTCATTTCAGCATTGCTTACAGTGAAGCTTGGTGAGAGACAATGCGGCTGAATACCACATACACATGTGACAGTGCAAATAGTCCCATAACCAGCTAGGGTGTCGAACCGCAAAAAGTACGGGTTCGGTTCGGGTTCGCGTTGCTTGGATTTCGTTCTGATTCAGTTGCGGTTCGGCTACGCCAAAAACCGAACCGGTTCATTATTATTCATACATACTTTATTCATACATATTGCGAGCACAAGGCCCAAGTAGGAGGGGCCAAACCCAATTTGAACCAAAGGCAACAAAAGTGATGCAGTAAAAGAGCATTGGGGAAAACTTTTCCAACAATTGAACTATACAGCCACTTTGCCATACAATAATCAACAAAAAATACATTCAAGCTCACTGACAAAACTTCCCGAATGGAAAACTTGAGATGGAAGCGCTTCACATTCATCTATTGTTCTAGGGAAAAAACTTGTTTTCTAGGCAGAGGTCCTCGCAAAAACAGGAGTAAGCAACCACTCGTGCTGGCTATGACGAGTACGCCTAGTTGAGAGGGGCTTCACGCAACCTGGCAACTTCAATTACATTTTACCTGATAAACAATTAGCAAGAAACGATAACCGAGCTATTTTTCTGCGCGCCTGTAAAGTAGGTATAATAATACTGCTGCATCAGACAAGATGGTGAATCAGATCTTCTGTATTTTCCAAAAAATAAAACGCACAGACTTCCTCTGGACCCTTTCGACCTGCGTAATATCTTTTTTCAAACTGGGATCTCAAACGACTGCCGCATATTCCAGCATTGACATAATACAAGAATAGTAAGTTAAAATTTTGGTACTTACTGGGGCCTCATTCAACCTTCTTCTGATAGCCCACAACTTCTTCAAGGCTGAAGAACATACTTCCGCTACGTGGGTGGACCAACTAAGGTCACTAGTAAGAGTAATGCCCAAATATTTGTATTTTGGTACTTGATTTGTCTCACAATAATTTAGGAAATAGGCAAAAATACTAGCGGTCCTCTTCCTGGTAACTCTCAACAAAACTGTCTTTTCGTTGTTAATTTCCATTCCCCATAGGCAACACGAACCAGTTCATGAACCAGTTCGCATCCCCGAACCGGTTCGAGAACCGGTTCAACGCTTCAATTTTATAAAACTGCTTTTACCAGGAAATGTGTGGCTAGTTGACGTTTAGTGGCCAGGTAGCTACTCCCTTTAGCGAGAGAAAAGAGGAAGTGATGAACACTTGCAAATAGCGTTCACGCTGATGAAGCGCTGTTGTCCTGCTACTTTCTGTTCCCCCAAATCCCTTGTTTCACACGCACAGTTCAGCAAGATACACTTAAAGGAAGCCTAATAAGATGAAGAGCATTCTACATAGACGAGTACCTACGGCATACTGTATTCGTAGTGTGAATCATATACATCCCAGGTACATCCCGGCGATATCGCAAATTGGTTGTTTGGATACCCATGCGAGCTTCACACAGAGCCCGTTTACGTAGAAAATACATCCAGGCGACTGCCAGATTCCTACTGTTTTCACATCCCAGAACCGTCGCATCGACATTTATTTTGGATATTTGGATGTTCTCGGGATATTTTAAAATTAATGCTAATGCTAATTTTTTTTTGAATCAATTTATAATTGACAGTAGTTTGATTGCTATAGCAAATGTATGCTGCACGCACTAATTAAACAAAAGGCATCTACATTGCAGATGCCTCTTGCGACACCCCACACCCCACTTGAGGACGGTTGCCCAGAGACTTTTCGGCCATAATCCAAGACCAATGGAGACCGCGAGTTATCAAATGTGCTTTCGTTATTCAGCATATGAGATGCAGGCTCCCTTGTTGGCCCCTCCACAGCGTACGCGAATTTCACGAGAGACCAGAGCGAACATATAATGAAATACAAATTGTTGGAGTACGTTCATCAAGTGTAGCGTGGCGTATCACGCTTGCAACGGTGACAACATCTTTGCAGTTAACTTGTGGCCTGCAAACGACGTCAGCGTATACCTGCGAACGCTCCTGACACCCCATCCTGACATATATCGTGTTTTTAACTCAAGCTACCGCCTATAATGTGATTACTTGGTAAATAAAGTAGTAAACCCAAAACCTTTCCCCGTTTGCTTACGTCATGCCACTAGGTATCACGTGTCCTATATGTCTCCGAAAAATAACTCGCGCTTGCTCCTTTCTACAAGATGGCCCATGATATAGAAAGTAAGACACTTTTCAAAGTCACATTGTGGTCGTAGAGGTAACGTCGCATAGACGTGGCGGACATATGCGACGGTTTACTGGGGTACTGAAGCATATCGAAGATAAGTCTGCCAGCCTTGCTCTCTCCGAGCTCACAGCAGTGGACCAGTTAATCCACAACACAAAGGCAATGTGTCACGACACAAATGGACAACCAGTAAGCAGAACTACATTTATTTTTCAAACCATGACAAATCAAACAGGCACCGTTCTGTGTACGCTTCTTCTCCACTTCTCATGATTCTGACTTGTTTAATTTTTACAGGTACCGTGTACAGGGAAATGTTGGGCGGTTGCTTAATCCCATATTCGTCCTATATAGAGCTACACAACTGGCCTACACCATTCCTGCTTCATTGATCCGCGTAGCGTCTCCTCTCTGAAGAACAGACGCCGCAGCGCGTGTGCGGGACGCTAGCCGCGGCGCCCACATGGCCAACTACGCTTCAGCGGGATGAAAAAGACGCTGACAGCATACTTACTATACGTCCTTGTTTGACTGCTAGTTGAAAATTTGCGAAATCAATCATATGGAGACCAATGTGTCCTCGTTCGGGGATTGAGAGGCACTTGAAGTGTTTTGCTGAATTCATTTTATGCCCGAACCGTTTTGTTGCGAAACGGTTACCGCTATTGTTTTTCCGGTTCTGTTCCGGTCCGGGTTCAACACTGTCATGAAAATTGCGGTTCGGGTTCGGGTTCAGTTCCGGCAAAGATCACGGTTCGGGTACCGTTTTCGGTTCGGGTTCGGTTCGACACCCTGCGCATAACAGCTATCAGAAGTGATTTCGTGCAATGTTACAGCATTAGTGCTGTGCAGTGCTGAACAAAAGTTTACGGAACACGCTCCGCCGCATTCCTTCCTCAGTGTGACAAGCTAGCAGCGAATGGGACCGTACGGACCTACAGACATGTGCGTAGGTGACTGAGTCACCTGTTTGCAAGTCCGTACGGTACCATTCACTGCTAGCGTGTCGCTCTGAGGAAGGAATACGGCGGTGCGTCTTCCGTAAACTTTTGTCTAGCACTGTACAGACAGTCCGCGTGTAACATTCACCGCATTCTTCCTTTGGATACGGTGAGCTACCCGCTAGAAAGTAAGTGTGTTGGAAATACTTACAGCCTCTTGAGACTGTGAAACATGTCTTCAACTTCCGAGTAATCCCTGTTGTACATAGATGCAGCTAGTCCTTTATGTTCTGTGCATATGGTACCATAGCCAGCGTAGGCTGCATATGGATTCAAGACTCATGAAGCCAACCGAAATTTCCCCGAAGGCACTTAAAACATTGTAGTGCGTTCTTACTTATTCAATCATTCATTCATTGATCCTAATGAATTGTTTAGGGTCATTCCAGCTCAAATCTCCAAAAATGGGGTGCACTGAAAGGGCATGGAGCTGGTACGGCTTTACATGCATGAAAAATTGAAATAGCTATGTATTTAAGGGAATTCGCCCTATTTCTGGCCGTACACGCACCCGCTTCGAGCAGAGGTTGAGTCGTAGTGCTTGAATGAAATAGGAGCAAAATGCGCAAATGTTTTCCTTTTTCCTACCGCCACACGGGAGAGCCCTCTAAATTTAATATTTTCTGGTTTGTAAGGGCCTGTGTATCCGGCAACAAAATTTTGAACCCCGAAAGATACAGGATACATAGCTGATTTGAAAAAAGAAAAGAAAAACTGAAAGTTGGATGTTTCAGCAAAAATCCACAACTTCGTGGAAAGAAAACTGATATTGGTGGATGCGTTAGAACGACGAATCCGCACACACGACTATATGGACAAATGCCTCAATAACGCTTTTAGGTAATACCTTAGGGGTGTTCTTTTAACGCCAGTGGCGATTTTTTAAACACGGCCCGTCTGAAAAGGCTGCAGCGGCGCCGGAAGGGGCGCGGAAACGACGTTTTTTTGTTTCCTTTCAAAATAGGTGCAAGGTGTCACCAGCAAAGGCTAACCTGAGTGCGAATAATCCTCCTTGACACGATGGATCAGCCCGTACTGCTCAACATAGAGCAGAGTTGTTTATGGGCTGCTGCAAAAGGCTCTCAGTTCTACAACCTTTGTAGGTACTATGGTGGTTCGTACAGTTCGTACAATGGACAAGATAACCCTTCATAATCATCAGCCATCGGTTTGTTTGCTAGTTCTACTGCAATGCTGTGTTGTGGGAGGTTCAACTAAGGATCGTGTGTGAGAGAGCCCCGGCTTTTCTCGGCGATCCCCCCACTTTGGTGCAGTGATTGGTGCACGTTGCCCGTGTGGCAGGGACGTCTTTTTAAAATTCCGTGTCAGCGCCGCGAAGCAACTGTGGCTATGAGCGGCGTACAGACGTGGACACATGGAGAGAGGACAGCAGGAAGGAGGGGGGACAGTGGGGTTAGTATGCGTCCTGAGCAGGCTTCAGGAGTAACTGCGCCGACATTCGTGCAGGAACGTCTGATGGTGCCCGTATACTGGCGGTAGATGCTGAGATGCCGTGTCCGTGTACATTCGGACCTCACAAGTGCATGACTTCTGTGCCATATTCGTTGATTTTTCGACTCTACAGCACGACGAACAGTTCGTCATATCGTCTACGGCTCGACGAGGCGCATAAATCATCGGTGAGGCTTGCGGATAAGCACTACGGCATGTACGCTTGTAAGTATCATCATGCTGTAACGTCGACGAAATGTGTTGACCCCTTTTCAATTCATAGCAGAAAAGTAAAGGGCACGTAGCATATTTAGGTGCGTCAATCCCGAAGAGCTCGATCCTGAGATTTGGTCCCCAGGTGCCTTTGGTCTGTGCCGAAAATGCTATAAACGATGCTTGCGTTTCAATTGAGCAGACGTAGCTCCCGCACGCCAAGTCGAGAGATCGCCCGCTTCAGGCCGCGTTGACGACGACGAGCCTCTGTCAGTGTTAAATGCATCCCTGCAGCTATTGGGGGAAACGCCGTGAAAAAGAGGAGATCGAGGGCTCAACGTGAAAAACACAGTAGGATACAGACCCTCGCACAGTCTATCATAGCAAAAGCGCTTGGAGTGCCACTCGTAGAAGACACGGTCGACAAAACAGTTCTTGTTGAACAGTCCCTACTGATGAAAGGCTCCTATACAGATTGATGGTGAAATACAAGGATGAGGTCTCGGCAGCCAAGAGGATATCCATACTTATCATGTCCCCTGATTCCTGGTCAAAGCCAAATCTGATCAACTTATTCGAAGCTCCCGAAAGAATAGTTCGAAGAGTTAGAGAACTAGGAGAACAGCGTTCTCGCGGAACCTTTGCCTCGCAAAGAAAAAAACGTTTTCAGAAGAAGTGAAGTTGATCATATTGTGAGGGAGAACCATAGCCATGCTCATCGCCATCAGCCCTTTAGCGCGAGTTTTCATATCACCCGCATTCTTTCGCTTGGCTGCCATAAAAACCACACGCTAAGCTTCCTGTCTCTCCCGCTTTATTCGCCTCTTAACATTTGGTGGAGGTGCGACTTTGTCATCCCCCTTTCGTTACCCGACCGTCACAAACCCCCGCTTTGATCTCCTGACTTCGTACTGGAGTTGCGTTCTGGGCGTTCACTTCGCGCGATGGCTTCCCCCAATGCCTCAACCGGCGACGCTTCGCCAACGCCCGCAGGACAACGCAACGCTCCCGCAGCAGGGCAACGTGATCTGCCCGTATTCTCCGGCACGGGCACTGAGGACACTGATGATTGGTTGGCCGCCTACGAACGCGTAAGCAAGTTCAATGCCTGGGACGACTCCTCGAAACTAAATAATGTGGCCTTTTATCTGGTGGACCTCGCAAGAACATGGTTTCTGAACCACGAAAGCGAAATCAGCTCTTCGTCTGTGTTCCGGTCCCGCTTCACTGATCTCTTTGGACGACCGGCGCTGAGAAGAGCCGACGCAGAGCATAAGCAGTCACAGAGACTTCAACTGGCAAACGAGACGTTTACGTCATACATTGAGGAGATTCTGTCTTTGTGCAATCGCGTCGACTCCACCATGTCCGATCCCGCGAAGATCAAACACATTCTAAAGGGGATCGCGCCTGATGCGTTTAACCTTCTCGTTCTGAAGTCCCCTTCCACTGTCCAAGATATCATAGCCCTCTGCAAGGAACTCCAAGAAGCGAAAAATCTTCGGCTATCTTCCTCTATCTCATCAGCCGCACTCATGGACTCTACAACCCGAGAGGCTCTTCGCGCCTTCATTTGCCAGGTTGTCCAAGAAGAAATCGCCAGGACGTACCCGGGGCCCCATTGCTCTCCGCTGCCTCCGGAACCACCCACGCACAGTGTGCTCGCACTTGTGCGACAGGAAGTATCCGCTGCCTTGGGCGCCAGTGTACCAGCTCAGACGAATAACGGTAACTACGCAGACGTTGTCCGTTCACCCGCTATGGCCCAACCTCCGCCACCTCTACCCGAGCCGCCATACGGCACCTACGCCGACGTCGTTCGCATGCCTCCAACATACGACGCCCCAGGGGCCCGAGCACATACCTACGAGGCTGTTGCCCCTATCGCGCCTCTATATTCTCAAGCAGGCAGATATTTCACTAATCGGCGTCCGACCACATTTTCCCCTCGACGAGAAATGCGAACGTGCTTTTACTGTGGTATCCGAGGTCATATTTCGCGCGACTGTCGCCGCCGCCGCAGAGACCTCGAGTATGGTCAGACGGGCTCGCACTCTTATGATTCCTACGTGGCCGCGGGACAGAATCGTTCCATTCCCTACGGCATACCTGAAGGGCCGTTTCGATCAGGTCCAAGGGACCGTCGCATCTCACCTGATGCTCGCCGCTCTCGCTCACCGTCCCCACGGTTTCGGGACCCGCGTCCGTCACCTACACGCAATCGCGGCCCGTCACCTGTTCCAGATGGAAACCAATAGCCGCAGTCCGAGGAGGGCGGGCTGCGACAAGGATCACTACTCACAAACCTCCCCGTAATCTCATCACCATCGTTGTTGAAGGTCTCAGGATGACTGCTCTCATTGATACAGGTGCGGCCACGTCGCTAATCAGTGCGGACATTTGTAAGAAGCTACGTAAAGTTAGACGCCATACGACGGTCCTGTACTCAAAATGCCACTCTTCTGCCAGCCGCGAGATGTACGGCACGCGTAGGGATTCAAGATTCCTGGTACCCAGTTCAGTTCGTCGTGCTCACGTCCTGCCCACATGACGCCATATTAGGCTGGGACTTCCTGAAGGACCACGGTGCGTTCATCGACTGTTCTGCCGACGAAATCTTTCTCTCTGATATGCCCTCCTATGAGGTTGAGCACGTCACGATCTCCTCCTGCAAATTACATGGCCTCCACGATGTCCTAATCCCATCTCGCTCTACCGTCTTCGCCAGCCTGAAGTCAGTCTTGGACACGTTCGTCTCACCGCACATTATTGTGAACCCGCAAAACGCATCACTTTCTACTAAAGGCCTCATCGCTCCTGTGTGCTTGTGCACTCCAGCAAACGGCGAAGTGGCTATACCAATTACTAATCTACTAGATGGCCCCGTCCTACTCCCCACAGGATCTCTCGTCGCGATGTATGAACCGCACTACACACACGGTGTTGTCGCTGTCATAGGTACTCCTGACCTCAAATGCCCTACCGGTCGTCCTCCTGGTCGCCAACCTGATTCCATATTTCATTCTATGATGTCACCGTCTCTGCTTTCCCCTGAAAAGCACAGGCTCCTTGCTCTTCTACATCAGTACTCCTCCCTGTTCGATATCGGCGCCTCTCCCCTAGGCGTCGCACGCCATACCGAGCACCGCATCGACACCGGGGACTCCACACCCCTGCGTCAACGACCGTACCGAGTTTCAGGATCAGAACGGGAGGTTATTGAAAATGAAGTGGAACAAATGCTCTCCATAGACATAATTCGACTCTCCTCAAGTCCCTGGGCTTCTCCAGTCGTGCTTGACCCAAACAAAGACGGAAGCATACGATTTTGCATAGATTACCGTCGCCTCAACCACATCACCCGCAAAGATGTCTATTCTATGCCGAGGATCGACGACGCCCTTGACACCCTCCGCGGCGCAAGTCACTTCTCGTCCCTGGACCTCCGATCTGGTTACTGGCAGATACCCATGGCCGAAACCGACAAGGAAAAGACTGCCTTCACCACACCAGACGGCTTATTTGAATTTAACGTAATGCCGTTCGGTCTGTGTAATGCTCCAGCCACTTTCGAACGCATGATGGACTCTGTGCTCCGTGGACTTCGGTGGAAAACTTGTCTCTGCTATCTAGACGACATCGTCGTGTTTGCATCCACTTTTGACCAACATATCCAACGGCTCGAAACAATATTCAGCTGTCTCTCTCGCGCCGGCCTGCAGCTCAATAGCAAGAAGTGCAAGCTTGGATATGATACAATCAAAGTACTCGGTCACGTGGTTTCTAGGTACGGTGTCGCGCCGGACCCCGACAAAATCAAGGCGGTATCCTCATTTCCCCTTCCTACTACACTCAAAGATCTGTGCAGCTTCATCGGTCTCTGCTCCTATTTTCGACGGTTTATCAGGGGTTTCGCGGACATCGCCGCTTCTCTTACGTCCCTCTTCAAGCGAAACGGCAAGTTTGCCTGGGCCGCGGAACACACCGATGCTTTCATGCGCCCGAAGACAGCCTTAACGTCTGCGCCAATTCTTTCGCACTTCGACCCGTCCGCAATAACTGAATTACATACTGACGCAAGTGGAGTGGGCATCGGAGCTGTTCTGGCCCAGCGTTTACCCAATGCGCCGATGGAGTCCGCTGTCGCATTTGCCAGTCGCACCCTTTCGCACCCTGAGCAGAACTATTCGACAACGGAGAAGGAGTGCCTCGCTGTTGTCTGGGCCGTTAAAAAGTTCCGTCCGTACCTCTATGGGCGCCACTTCATCATCATCACCGACCACCATGCTTTATGTTGGCTGACCACTCTGAAAGACCCTTCTGGTCTCTTAGGCCGTTGGGTCCTGAGCCTCCAGCCATTCGACTATGCCATCAAGTAAAAGTCCGGCCGGAAACATCGTGATGTCGACGCGCTATCGCGCTGCCCATTGCCCGCTATGCAACCTACCGAAGGAGAAACAGATGGCACGATAACCGTCCTGTCCTCACCTCCTATCGATCTGCCCGTCCTCCAAGAACACCAAATTCTCGACCCAGACTTCTCGAAGATTGTCCGCCATCTGAACGGCTCCTCCCCTTCCCCTGACCGCAAATTCCAGCGGCGGTGCAAAAACTTCATACTAATGAACGGAACACTCTACAAGCGCAACTACGATCCCGAAAGTCAGCGTTTGCTGCTCGCCGTACCACGAAACCTCCGTCAGCTAATCCTAAAGAGCCTGCATGATGACCCTACGGGGGGCCATTTGGGGTTCTTCAAAACATACGAACGTATTCGGAAACGGTATTTCTGGCCTAGGATGTACACAACGGTCCACAAATACGTTTCATCGTGCCTCTCATGTCAACAGCGGAAGGCGTCCCCTTCGCCCTCGGCTGGCTTCCTACAGCCATTGCCCCCGCCCCATGCACCATTTGATCGTGTCGGCGTCGACTTACTCGGCCCCTTGCCTGTTTCGTCAGCTGGAAACAAGTGGGTTGTCGTCGCCATCGACCACCTTACACGTTACGTTGAGACCGCCCCGCTCCGTAGTGGTTCATCAGAAGAACTCGCAAACTTTTTCATCCACAGCCTCCTTCTCCGCCATGGTGCACCTCGTGTGCTGCTCAGCGACCGAGGCCGCCCGTTCCTTGCCCGTCTGCTTCACGATATTCTGCGTGCGTGCTCCGTTGCGCATCACTTCACTTCTGCGTACCATCCGCAAACTAATGGCCTTACAGAGAGGTTCAACTATACTCTTGGTGATATGCTGTCCTTCTACGTGTCTTCCGACCAAACGAACTGGGACACCCTCTTGCCCTATGTCACATATGCCTATAACACCGCCATTCAATCCACGACAAATTTCAGTCCATTCCGGCTCGTATACGGCAGAGAACCAGTCTCTAACGTTGACACCATCTTTCCATATCATCCTTCCACCGACCACAACCTCACATTGGCCGAAGCAACATCACGAACTGAGGAGTGTCGCCAGCTCGCACGGTGCCGCACATTCGGTCAGCAGGCCGCCGCCAAGCTGCGTTACGACGAGCGTCACAGACATGTATCCTTCGACGTCGGCGACCTCGTCTGGCTCTGGGTACCCGTTCGCAAACCAGGCCTCTGCGAAAAGCTCATTTGCCGCTACCTTGGTCCCTACCGTATACTCTCCAAAAACTCTGACGTTAATTACTCCGTGGAACCTGTTGATTTACCTTCCGACCGCCGTTGCCGTTCCCGAGAAAACGCGCATGTATCCCGCCTCAAGCCCTACAAACACCCTTCATCCTCTGAGGACATCCCAGCCAGGATGGCTTCGTCTTCGGCCGGGGGGAAGATGTGAGGGAGAACCATAGCCATGCTCATCGCCATCAGCCCTTTAGCGCGAGTTTTCATATCACCCGCATTCTTTCGCTTGGCTGCCATAAAAACCACACGCTAAGCTCCCTATCTCTCCCGCCTTATTCGCCTCTTAACAATATTAAGCTTCTACGAAGATGGCATTATAAGCTATTTTCTTCTGGGGAAAAAGGACGTGACTCGAGGGATCAGAAAATGATAGTTCTCCCCAGTCTGCGTGAAGCCTGTGAAGTACAGGAGATCGATCCCAATCGCAGCACAGGATTTTCAAACACCTCAACCTCATACCACAACGGGACTCCCTCTAGAATATCCCTTACACGAGAGACACACGTGCGCGATGGTGTAGCACTGCGCAGGTTTGGTTTCGGGACCTACATTGACTCTAACCAAAAGCAGTAAGAAACACAGGCGTTATCTTGATACAGGCTCATCATACATACTTGACGTACGTGACACAGACACATGGCACATACTTGACACAGGCAGTCTTGACTTTACTTCAGTTTTGTTTGTGTACGGAAGCGAACTAGACCTATATACCTCACCCTCCATTTTGGCTCAGAGGTGAGCACCGGCTCGGTGCTAAGCTTTTTGGTACTCCATAGCGCGCGAGAAGTGTATGGCTTCACTGTGATTCGTCGCGAGCCGCCACGCGATGACCAATCGTGTCGGTTCTTTGAAATCCCAGCCTATACTGTTAGAACAGAGCTTCACCAAAGAGCATGCTCCTAGCAAACGATCATTCCCAATGATACCATTCTGTGTCCTGATTTCTTGAAAATGGGAGGAGGCGCCTATCTAGGCCACATTACGCATGTCGCAGACAGGTGCCTATGTATCTATTTTCTCCTAGAAAGGAAATGTCATTACCTTACAAAGCGACCTTTCTGGACTTGTACCATCCTGGGGTTTGCAATACAAGCTTTCGGGACATTTTGGTCCAGTATCCCATTTATATGGTGTTTCAAACACAATATTCAATTCAACAGCCCGTTGTAGAGCAAAGAAAGAGTTTGAGAGAGAGAGAAAAAGAGAGAGAAAACATTTGTAGTGAAAGTAGGGCACCTCAGCTTTCGGCTTCGTGTTTCATACGTATATACAGGGTGTCCCAGAAAACGTGTCATTGAATTAATAAAAAGCTATGCCACCTAGAATCATGCGGTCAACAGCATTTGTTCTTATTAGGTTTTTGCCACCTCCTAATGGGAATGTCATGTACTTCAAGTTTAATTATGTAAATATTTGCTAACTGAACTCGGAAATTTGCAAAGTAAAGGTCACTTTTTTACTCCACAAATATGAAGAGCGTGCCGAATTCACTCAAATTCATGATAATTCACAGTGATATTCACGAGCTATCCCATCGGAAAAAATAGTCGAATATCATGCTTTTTGGAGGACCGGACCACAGCGCGCGATGACTTTTTGAGCGCAATAGCTTTCAGTGCGACGAAAGGAGGTTCCGTAGCCAGCCCACAGAGTGATAGTAGAAATAGTAACAGTTCCTAAATTGGAAGAGGGAAAGCATTGTCCTAGCTTCGGACGTGATAAGCCGTGCCTGTTTTATCTCTCTCTGCGACGTCGGGGAGGGCTTGGTTTCCAACCTCCTTTCGTCGGACTGACAAAGTTCGCGCTGAAAAATTCATCGTGCGCTATTCTGTGCGACCTCCGTAGAGCATGATGTTCGGCTATTTTTACCGATGGGATAGCTTCTGAATATCCCTGTCAATTGTCATTAATTTGACTGAATTAGACACTCTCTTCACATTGGTGGGGTAAAAAAGTGACCTTTACTAGGCAAATTTCCGACTTAAGCTTGCAAAAATTTACATAATTAAACTTACGTTACACGATATTCACACCAGGAGGTGACAAAAACCGAGTAAGAACAAATGCCATTGACCGCATGACTCTAGGTGGTGTAGTTTTTTTTTAAATAATTCAATGACACGTTTTCTGGGACACCCTGTATATTATTGTTTCTGTTTCGCACCTCTTCGCATCTAAGCAACTCCTCTGCTTGATCAAGTACATGCTTAAGTGCAACTCATCATTTTGAGTTCCCAGAAATAAAGTAGTCACGGCAATGTAAATCAGTGTATGCTTTTTTCTTGGCAACGATGAAACAGACCTTCTCATGTGAAAAATACCTTGATTATTCCCTAGATTCGGTGCACCAAAATCAGATCTTCAAGCGAGGTGTTATGGGGTCCCGCCTTCACATTCCCGAAGGGACTGTAGAGGAGGTGGTGTCCCTCTACATGAATCCTTACCGGCGATGATCGAATGTCCCAGCGGGCTGATGGTCGTCGCCTTACGCTAGGACGCTGCCACTGTCGTGCCAGCGCCGTAGCGCGTGCCAGCAGAGGCACCTCTTCATCATCTTCCACGGGCCGGGCCACATCACTCCCCCTCCTCAGACGCGGAGCTGCGCTCGCGGTTCAGTGGTTGAGGTTCGCGTCGATACTCAGACGGGAGGAATGACGACGGCACGTGGACGTGGGAAAGCTTTGCGTACGGCTTGAGTTCGCGGCAGCAGGCGCGGCAGAATAGCGGGCGTGGGCATTCGTTGTAGAATGTTGTTGCAGACGGTCGATGTAGTGCGCTGTGCGTCGTGCTGCCGCGCCAGTGATCAGCTTGCGTCGTGTCAAGTGGAAGCAGGACGATGGGGACAGCGTGAGACATTTCCGCGAGCGTCTTCCGGAAAGCGTTGCCGAGCTGACGCATGTGCGGCGTCAGGGCGTAAGAGGAGCGACGTACCGATACCGGCAGTGGAGCGTGTTGCTCATTGAACGGTCGCTGGTGATGTCCGGGAGTGCCATCACGAAGTACGTAGAGGCCTGGAGAAGAGTGCGGGACCACGGCGTACCGCGACCGGTACGGGGCGTTGAAGCCGAAGAGTGCCGGGTCAGAAGAAGCGAGCGTAGCCTCCTATTACGAGACCCGGCAGGGAGACGTGCTCGGTGACTCACGATAGGTGGGCCCTAGCGCCATCGTCTGCTGTCTTGAGCAGGTGAGCGGATGTTGCTGCCCGATAATAGCCGCCGTTGTGAAATTTGGGATGGTAGGAAGCCGACTTACGCCGACCATGGTGTTCGTTGTTCGGGTCACCAAATGGAAAGGATGTGGTGTTCCTCTATATTAGTCCTGACCGCCGATGATGGAATGTCCCAGCGGGCAGATGGTTGTGGCCTCACGCTAGGACGGTGCCAGTAGAACTGTCATGCCAGCGCCGTAGCGCGTAGCAGCAGAGCCACCTCTTCATCATCTTCCAGGGGCCGCCACAGGACCAATCATATCAATGTCTTTTCTCGCGCGAAATCTAGAGATATGGTCGTGTCCAGGCGGCATGCTACTGGTAGACGTTTGTCTTCCCTGGTGACATCTTAGCACCCATTGTGAACGGCAACAGAACAGCGTCGTCTCCGTGAGTTGATATGACAGCCCCGCTGTACCGCCGTACGCCGCGTCAGGGTTCTTGCACTAAGGCCCGCGTAAAAAATCATCGTATACGTTAAACAAAAACATCCCATAGACATTTTTGAAAAGCGTTGTTGGGGCATTCGTCCGGACTCCAGCGTGCGGATTCGATGTCCTAACTCGTCCGACAATATCACTTTTCTTTCAACGAAGTTGACGATTTTTGCTGAATCATGTAACTTTAAACAAAACGGCTATATATCGTTCCAGTCTCAAACTTTCGTTGCGCGATAACGATAGGCCCTTACAAACCAAGAAAAGTTGAATTTCTATGGATTTCCCCTGTGGCGGCCTGGGGAAGAAACGTTAAACTTTGTATATTCTGCGCGTATTTGCTTCAAGGAATAGGACTTAATCCTCCGCTCGCCTTCCCAAAGACCGCCCTGTTTGAACTTTTCGTGCATGTAAAACCGTACTCACTCTCCGACTGCTCCAGCGCAACCCGCTCTTAGGCAGGACCGGGCGTTCGAAGCCATCTTGTCAACGTCCCATGCGTGTCCAAAAAGAAACAAACAAACACATGGTGAATGTTTACTTCTTTGGAAACGTTTTTTTTTTTTTTCGGAAATTGGCGATGGTCGAGCCACGCAGCTGGGACGTTTGAGCTGGAGTATTACGTTTTAGACTCAGATTTACGTGACGGAGCTTGTATAAATCTCGAAGTAAGGTACTCGATATAGTTATGCCACAATATCCTGGCGTTCAAAATCCCAGATATCAAACTCCACAATACCAAAATCACAAACTGCAAAATCCAAGTTTGTATATGGGAGGCATGAAAACGTGTTCACAGTAGGTCCCGTATTTCAAAGTGAGATATCACTGAGCAAATTGCCAGTTTCGCTTGTTTTCGACGTTCATTAAAGTCGTTTTAGTAAATGAAATTTAGCGATTTTAGGGCTTAGCAGGGCGCATGCGCTGTAGCATCACAAAAGAGAGCAAAATTATATAGTTTATTGTCACGAGGGACCTACACAGGGTGTTTCACGAAAATCCCCCGGCTGAATAATTCAGGTGGCGCTGTCGAATAAATTTCTTGTTGGTAAAGATCCTTGGGACATCGACCATGAACTGAGTAGTCTGCGGCTCATCTGCATACGTTTACTAATTAGATAAACACCTTATCTTTTAACTTTCACTTCGCACGCTTACGGAACTTCTGTTTTTCGCATCGGGACTTTCAGCGGAAAATATTGCAAGAAAAAAAACACATCGACACTCCATTATTTTTTCGAGTAATTAATCGGTTTCGGTTTACATGGTTCTTTATTTACATATACATTAGCAGTCCACCAATGCGCTCTTTGGATCAGCTATCCTGCTGTCAATTTCGTGTTTATCCGCCTGGTTGACGCACGGGGGTGACGGAAGATTAGGACCAGCAGCAAGAGATGGAGGAGGAGGAGTGTCGTTGGGAGGAACCCGAGAGGTCTGCCTGCCTGATTAGGCGGCATGTTTCTCGGGAAGGGAAAGGTGGTGGAGAGGAGGAGAGGAAAGGGTGAAGTGGAAGACCGGGCGGAATCCGCTCGGGGGGAGGATAGCTGCGCCCATGGGCCGACTTCAGGGGAACTGTGCCGGCATACGCCTATTACACATCTGAGGGAAACCCAGGAAAAACCCCAGACGGCACAGCCGGCCCGCGGATTCGAACCGCGGACCTCCCAGTCTCCAAGCGCACGCGTTACCGCTGCGCCACCGGAGCTGGTACAGCAAGGGATGCTTTGATATTCCTGCGCATTCCTGCGACTGGGACACAGCACTGCCGGTTCTGTCGTTCCGTAGCTGAGATAGCGTGCTGTTATCATGGATGATGACGAAAGCGCTGCAAGCGCTCTGAACTAGTCGGTACGCTCTTAAAAATTAACTACATCACATAGCACGCTCCTAGTCAACCATCATCCCGAATGACAACGTTATCGCCCGATCTGTTGAAGGTGCGAGGCGGAGCCTTTCATTTTGTCCTTATCTACGGCATCGTTGGTACTAAAAAAGAAAGGCACACGCCTCCCATACTTATCAAATCCAAGAAGAGAATGTTGTCATCCGGGATGATGGTTGGTCAGGATCGTGCTATGTGGTGAAGGTCATTTTAAGAGTGTAAGAAGGAGAGGGAACACCAGGTGCGTTCTTTTCGCTTGCACCTCCTTGCACCCAGCAAACCGGTTCGGAGGGTGCAGCACCTTTTCATTCTTTTTGTCCCCTCCTCGGCGCACTCTTGCCCCGCCCGCGTTCTTTTCGTAGTTCCCTCTGCCCCAGTTTCACGTTGAACTCAAAAACTTCTGCACCTTCCCGTACGTGGGTAAAAAAGTGTGGAAGCAGACGACATCGTGAAATGGCTGCGACGTCGGTCTTCGAAATCTGTCCCCTGCTCGACGGGTAGAACTCGGAGGCCTCGTACATGTCGGCAAGTTGCTGGACACGGCGTGAAGACAGTCGGAACGAACATTTGTACTCGAATTCCATGTACCTCGGCACGACAGTTTCATAATACAGAGGAATTCGACAGCGTTCATGCCGCTCGAGAACTTTGATTGTAGCCCAAACCAAGCCCAAACCAAATAGGCTCCTCCTCCCGTTTTCAACAAATCAGGGGCGAGAATGTTGTCATGCGGGATGATGATTGGCTAGGAGCGTGCTATGTGGTGAAGTTCATTTTTAAGACAACGCAAACTGCATACATTGTCAGCAAATTGAAACTATCGAACATATCCTACTGCATTGCGGTGCATATGCTGCGGTGCGGGAAAAATACCTTGGCCATTGCAGGAATTGTACGGTGGATGATATCCTACATCCCAGAGGCGCTTTCACGGAAAGATACTCCAAAATTCGCAGCCTCGTCTCCTTTCTCCAGGAATCGGGCCTCGCTCAAAGACTATGAGCACTGCTCGGACTTCTCATCAACTCTGGCAGTGTCATAAGGCAGTGTCTGCCTTAGATCGTAACTTCCGGCCGTCTTTATTCCTTCATCTGTTATCACATCATCTCATCTCATCCTGGCTACAGTCGTGACGCAGCCCACATCCGTGAGGCCAACAACGGCAAGCCGATTTACCACCACCACCACCACCGTCATTTTTAAGAGTGTAGCTCCATAAAGGCCGCCAGACTCGCGTTACACGCCATTACCGTCACAAGAACCAGAAGAATGTGGGACTGCGCGTACGAACAAAACTCCACGCTCTACGAAAACTCAAAACTAGGCAGCTACAGCCCTGCTTCGTAGCAGACGACAGTGCTACCCCCCCCCCCCCCGGCTCACAATTGCGTTCTTTTCAAGGGTTTAGACCCTTTGCAACATTCACTAAACTGGTTTTCGCGGTCTTCCCAACTCAGAAAACCGGGGATTTAGGTACAGCACTTCTTTTGCCGACAAGAACGCACTTACCGAAGCGTCTCCTGCGGTCTTGTGGCTGTTCCTTATCTTCCGTCCACCCCGTGTGTCAACCAGGCGGATGAACACGAAATTGACATCCGGATAGCTGATCCAAGGAGCACATTGGTGCGCTGCTCCGCGCAAGAAATATGTAAACTGAAACCGATTAACTACTCGAAAAAATCACTAAG
The DNA here is from genome assembly GCF_037126465.1 of Ornithodoros turicata. Classification (NCBI taxonomy): domain Eukaryota; kingdom Metazoa; phylum Arthropoda; class Arachnida; order Ixodida; family Argasidae; genus Ornithodoros; species Ornithodoros turicata. Next base: position 274,639 of record NW_026999409.1, read on the forward strand.
TGTCGATGCGGTTTTTTTCTTGCAATATTTTTTGCTGAAGGTCCCGATGGGTAGAATAGAGGTTCCGTAAGCGTGCAAAGTAAATTTAAAAGATAAGATGTTTATCTAATTAGTGAACGTATGCAAATGAGGCGCTCACTAGTCAGTTCATGGTCGATGTCCCAAGGATCTTTACCAAAACGAAATTTCTTCGATAGCGCCACCTGTTCACGAATTATTCAGCAGGGGGATTTTCGTGAAACACCCTGCATAGTGCTATAGTGAGCCCAAAGTTAGTTCAAGTTTATTGACATGCAGTTCTTCCGCATGTTGTAGGTGGTGCCAGCATTAGACTCTGCCGATTTGGGATTTTGAACGTCTGGGATTTTGAACATGTGGGTTCTTAACTGTGGGATATCGGGATACCCCCCCCCACACACACACACACAGATATATTATTGCTTAACTGGCAACATTCCCTGAGCGATGCAAGTATAACAGGGGCCAATTCTCGTCAAAGTAATCGACCTCGGTTGCTTTGTGTACTGCCTCTTAATGGTCGTTACGTGAAGGACGCGTGAAGGACAGAAATGAATGTCATGCGTGATAAAGTCGGTAAAACATGAAGAGTGCAGGATCAAGTGCTCGACTATTGGTTGAGCGCGCGTGACATTCATCTCTGTTCTTCACGCCTTCTTCATGTAACGACCAATGACAGGCGAGACACAAAGTAATCAAGGCCGATTACTGACAAGAATAGGGCCCCTGTTGTGGGCACGGAGTAGTTCTGGGTCATGTGAGAATTCAACAAATGCGACGTTGATAACTGGGTCCTGGATCCCACATGGTGTGGACTTGCACTATCCCACTGTCTCATTAGGATCTGGCTGTGTGTCTTGGCTACACTAGTGAAATGGGGACGGCAGCTCGTCAGTGTGTGTGAGCGACGTTACAAAGTGTCTGATCCCCTTCTCGTTATACAGTGACTGGCCTCGCAATTGACCGCTAGCACCTAATGCGTATTATGAAAACGTACTTACAGGAATAGTAGCGTCCGTCTTCGGGAAACGCGTCAATGCCGAACTTGCTGTGTAAGAAGAGGAAACCACATTTCATTGTCGCTGTTGCGGTTTACTCAGGAAAATGTAATAAACGCTGATGGACAAATGCAGATCTCACCCTGATAAGAAGAACACGACATCTGTATTATTCAGATCGGTAGTTGAATTTTTCTGAAAATAGTGGTACATGCCCGTAGAAGCGGGCTGAGGCGACAGGCGCGGTTCATTATTTTGGCTCGTCCAGAAGCTTGCACCGATCTGGAAACGAAAGTACCATAGAAACACTAATACTACCTGAGGCACTTTCCTTATTTTTAAATACACGTTTAAAGGGGCTGCGACAGGTCGCCCCAGGTTATCCCAGATAACCTGGTAACCGTCATAGATGGTTCCTTCCATCTATGTGAACTTGGATTGAAAGTTTCACAGCGAAGAGGGTAATAGAAGTGCAGGAAACGGCCACCGCGAATACCGTAACTCATGCGGCTCTGACGTCAGTCACATCACAGCCTCGTCGCCGCCAGTGAGGCAGCGCACGAGAAGTCACGTGCTTACGGCTGCCAATGGGAATGGACGCAACTCGGCGCTCTCTGACGTCTGCGCTCTGCTCAGGAATGCGTTCGAGGGCTTGTATCTCGCTACCCTACGACACTTATAAAAATAATTCTTTTCCCTCGGTCTTCTGGAGTGCACTACAATGCATCCATCATGCAAGGAATCCCTATAATAATTCCCTGCTTCCACATAGTTAATAATAAGTGTCCCTGCTTTCGGTTATTCGCTTCTCAGCCCGTGCAGATATGCAAATTAGCAAATCGAGAAGAGCAACTAGAGAACAATGATTAGCGTGTGCTTTTGCACGTCCAGAAAGTGCAAGTAATAACTAGGAGGAGGAGATAGCACTGACTCATCTTATCCCTGCCGCACGTACTAGTAGGGCCGTATGAACACTAGTTTTAAAACTGGCGCGAAAACGAAGCGAATGGATACATAGGGTCAGATCGAATACGAAGCAAATAGGTGTATAACTGAGTATACACACATGTGCACGGATACGTAGCATATACGCGTAAAACAGCACTCACTTCGGAGTGCATCTCCTTTCCTGCGTATGTGGACCTAACGTGCGGCTTTGGAACTGTATTTGAACACGTACATTCAATTAAAAATTCGCGTACAGAATTTCATATATAATTGGTAGTTCAAATAGAATACACAAAAGGTCGTGAAATAAATGAAGAAGAACGAAACTATGAAATGATAATAATGATCAGCTTTTGTACAGATTCCGCCCTCCACCAGGTGGGCAATCGCAGTTGCAGCGGTACGCACACGTCATCCCCCCCCCCCCCCCCCCCCGCGGTCGTTGTGAGAGGGAGCATACACGACACTCCATGAATGTCCTCCGGCTGAAATTTTCGTAGACGCTTGGCGCTTCCGAAAAGCTGTCGGTGCAGCTATCACCCCTGAGGCATCGCCCAAGAACTTTGCAGTGAGCGGCTCATTTTCATGAGCTCCGTAATTGTATAAAGCTCGTAATTTGCATATTTGACTTCGCACGCTCTCGAGAACCTCTGATTTACCGATTGGACCCCTCAGCGAAAAATATTTGAAAGAAAAAAAAAAGGAAAAAAAGAACGCGTTGGCACTTTGTGACTTTTTCGAGTAATTGTTGTTCTTATTATTATTTGTTTACATATTTCGTTAGTGCAGCAGCCTACCAATACACTCTTTCGCCCAACAATCCGGCTGCTAATTACGTGTTCATTCGCCTGCCTCACGCACGGGGGTGACGGACGAGAAGGGACAAACGGAAGAGACGCTTAATATACGAATGCGAGTGGTCATTTCATGGCAACACGGCCTAGCGCTCGGAAACTGCTAGGTCGGTGCCAGCCCTGGATCACGGGACCGTTCCCATCCGAGCATGAGTGCAATGGATCTAGCAGTTTTAGTCGCTCGGATCACGCTAGGGGCGCCGCGGTCGCTCGTTATCGGGTTCCGTCGTCTGCTAACCCATGTGAACTTCGACGTGCGGGCCAATGAGGGCCCTCGCAACCCTCGTGATGTGTATGTGACGACACCGGTTATAGTTGCGCAATCCGCAGACCGCTCGCTTCGAGACCGGGCGGAAAATGCGCTAGCTGGAATATGCCTGGCGCTCGGAGAATGCCACGTGAACATGCGAGGTCTTGCAAAACTGGCGAGAACAGGCGGGATTTGTCAAAAAAGTTGCCACGAATTGACCACCCGAATTCGCCATTAGTGTGCCTTCTCCCTACAGCCTTGACGGTGTATGCGCCATCATCACGATAACGGCACACTATCTTACCTACCGAACGACAGCAATACGAAGGCAGTGTACGAGTCCGTTAGAGAAGCAGGGGGAACACCCGAGTGCCTCTTGCGGCAATTTCTTGTCTTCCTTCCTCCGTGTGTGAACGGGACCGACGAAGTCATAATTTACAACCGGATGGTCAAGCGAAAGAGCGCATTCGTCGGCTGCTCCGCGCGAGAAATACGTAAGCTGATACCTAATAATTTGTAAAAAAATAGCACTAAGTGTCGACGCGGTTCTGTTGTTGGAATGTTTTTCGACGAATATTCAGATTGGTAAAATTGAGGTTCCGAAGCGTCTGCACGAAAATGTATAAGTTAGGAGTTTTATTTAATTAATGAGCACGTATGCAAATGAGCCGCTTACTGCTCAGTTATTGACAGATGTCTCAGGGATGCTCACAGAAAACAAAGCTTCTCGACAGCGCCACCTGTTTAAGAAATACCTTCGGAAATATTTTCCGAAACACCTTCGTGAAACAGTTGGTATACAGAATGTTTTATTGATTTTTTTATTTATTTGTGAGAGCAAAACTTATGGCATTTTGGCAGGGGGTCATGTGGCCAGGCAGACATCCTCTGAGAAAGCACATGTAATTACAGGATGACTAATTACCTAAAAGTCATTAATTATCATTTTAATTAGATGTTCTCGGGGGAAGTGCGAGACAGCAGAATTTGACGCAATCATTATTCGATTCCACCCTCTTGTTTAAAAATCCTGAAGCGAGCACGTACTTCCATATCAAAATCGCCAAATTTTTATATGCAAATGAGCCGACGCCAGAATTACGCACTTCTCGAGCTTCACATACCACATCACCGCCAGCATGTCTGAGCGGAAAAAAAAAACGGCTTATCTGGCCATCACATCAGCGCCAACTCCAATCAGCTGCCTCGCCATAAAAGACGTGACCCTCCGACACGAACGCCCGTCGCTCGTTTTACGCTCGAGGAGGGCGTTGTTTCGTTTTGGATTCATTTGCATAGCAAAAATAGCGACTCATATCTCAAAGTACGTGCTTGTTTCGGGATGCTTAAGAAAAGAGGATGGACTTAAATAATGACTGTCTTCTAATTCTGCAATCTCGCGTTTCCCAATAAGAGAAATAATAAATTTTAGATAAATAGTCGTCCAGTAATTACATACGCTTGCTGACAGGATGCACACCTGGTAACATAACCGCAGCTGCAATAACCGTACCTACACTGTTAAAACAGAACTTCACCACATAGCACGCTCCTAACCAACCATCATACCAAATGATATCATTCTGTGTCATGATTTGATCAAAACAGGGGGGAGGTGCCTATCTGGGACAAGATAATCTGTCCCAGATAGGCGCCTCCTCTCATTTTCAACAAATCAATGCACAGAATGATATCATTTGGAATGATGGTTGGCTAGGAGCGTGCTATGTGGTGAAGTACTGTTTTAACAGTGTAGGTAGCTCCCATAAGTTTATTATAAAAGTTCTGTAAAGGATTAAAAAAACGAAAAACAAACGTCCTGTATCTACATGTGAACACAAGTAAAAATAATATTTTTTTGTCTTGAATGACTTGTAAACTTTTACTTGCTTACTTCGGTAGCACAATTATCCGCTTCGGTAAAATCCGTATAGCCCTACACTCTTAAAAATGAGTTTTACCGCATAGCACGCTCCTAGCGAACAATCATCTCGAATGTTATCGTCATCTGCCCTGATTTGTTGAAAACGGGAGGCGTACGCCTTTTTTGTGACACTTATGCTGTTCATAATTGTCACAAAAAAGGCGTACGCCTCCCGTTTTCAACAAATCAGGGCAGATAACGATATCATTCGAGATAATGGTTGGCTAGGAGCGTGCTATGCGGTGAAGTTCATTTTTAAGAGCGTATTCTCAAAACGCTTCATACTACCGATATTACGCGTGCAAACAACCTTGCTGCTAAGATATACGCTCGTTTCTAGTTTGGTTTGTGTAACCAGACCTGTGAAAATTATTTTTCCGAAGTAATTGAATGACGATTAAACTTACATGTTCACAAAAGTAATTAAATTACTGTTACAACTACTCATTTTCTATTGTAATTCAATTACGATTACAATTACGGAGAAAAGTAATTGCATTACACTGAATTACATTCGCAAAGTTGACTGCAACGGGCAAACGACGTGCAAACTGCAAGATTTAGTGCACATGTTCTGAAAGATGGTGGTAGTTGTGCTTGTGGTAGAAAAACAAGTTAGAGAAGTCTTACACAAACACAAGTCTCTTGCTATGTTAAAGAAACACAGAACATCACAGTCAAAAGGCTATCTTTCTTCAGGTATGCGAACAAAGTGCAGATCATGAGTGCAGCTTGTAACGTCCATTGGCTTTCAAGAGTAAGGAATTCTCAAAGTTCTTGTCTGTAAGGCTGCCACGTCTCCGTGTCATAACAAGACCACCAAACGAAAACAGACGCTCCACTGGTGCACTGCTGGGCAGCCCAACATTGTACTTCATGAACACCTCGAGCACACAAGGAAGATCTTTCAAGCACTCTAGCGACTCTGAAGAGCGGGTCGATACCCACAATTCGGTCTCCTTTCCCCATGGCGCAAGAGTTTTTCTCCTTCCACATTCAAATATAAAAAATCTGTACCGCAAAAATGTACCAATCTGAATCGAGTCTTTGGGGAATCACTGTGAAAAAAATTATAAAAAAAACGGTGTGGAACTGACCCAAACTTTAAACATTGGGCCTTCCCAGATAGCGTTCAAAGTACCGTAATTTCACGCGTATAAGCCGCACCGCAGATAAGCCGCAAGACGCGTTTTTTGGGACGTTTTGAAAATTTTCTGGCAGATAAACCGCACCCGCAGATAAGCCGAGGGCAATACGAGACGACTGATTTGTGCGACAAAGGAGACCATAGAGAAGGCTATAAACCCTGTGGTCCATACTCCGGGATCGGCACAGTGTACGACAGAGGAGGTCAGTTCTGGAGTTCTGCCAAGATCGGATTGTGCCCTTGTGGAGGGGGGGGGGGGGTTCGTGGACTGATGTGTCAGTGATCGTCCAGAAGGTGTCAATCACTGTTACCACTTTCCTTAAAGGGAGACTCCGGGACAATCCGAAACTATTATAATGACTATGTAAATAAGCTCGACACATTCTTCCGAAATGAGAAATACAGTTGGTTTGGCAATCGGGGACTCGTTAGTTGCCAAAAGAGCTGGGAAGCTCAAAACGAAACCGAAACTTCTAAAGGTTCCCTCTACTATCTCCTGTACCATGCGTGACGTCACCGGTAGTCTCGTGTGGGCCACTGGCTGTTTTTCGGGCACGCGCGTTGTAACTTCTTCGTGTCGCGTGGATGACCAGTCGTCTGCTTCCTCGATTTCGCTCTAAGATATTCACCAGTGACCTACAGCAAAACCTACAGAAAGCCGCACACGAGGAATACCGGTGAGGTGAAGCACAGTGTTGCTGGACTGCTTTCCCGTGGAGGAGCGCCTAATCACACGAAGGAAAATATTCATTTTCTAATCATCTGGGCCACTTGGGGATGTGAAATTGCGTTCACTGAAATATCATGCGGTGCGGATTGATGTCGCACTGTTACCTCAACACGTTTTTGGTGCGGAGTCTCCCTTTAAAGCAGCTTGGGGGAATGCACCAGGAAGATCAATCTACTCGAGTGTGGACCTGTCCCTGTTACGCACTGTTCGTGCATCTGCAGGGCAGTGCTGTTCCAGAGGCACTGTCGGCCCTTTCGTTAAAATCGGCGTATGGGGAAAATACCAGGAAAAAATAGTCATCAGATAAGCCGCACCGGTGGATAAGCCGCAGGGCGCCCGTGAGAAAAAAAAATCGCGCATAAGCCGCGGCTAATACGCGTGAAAATACGGTAATTCCAAAAGTAATTTAAAATGCGTTACGCGTTCCTTGTAAAAGTAATTCAATTACAGTTACAATTACGTAAAACCTAATGTAATCCCGGAAGTAATTCATTACTAAGGAAGTAATTAATTACAGTAATTCAATTACTTGCAATTAACAGGTATTAACTTGTATTTACAGGTCTGTGTGTAACGACAATATCCCTTCCACCAATGAGTCCATTCTGCAGTGGAGTATACAGAGACGAAACCGTGACCAAAAACTTTCTCAAGCGTGATACAGCAACGGCGGACTCGTAGCAGGATCACATGCATCACTCGTCATTGCTGGTTTAAAGGGACGGTCTCGTACAGTCAGGGCGATTCCGAAACTTAGCCAAAACTAGTTTCACGAGTACTGTACACATACAACCGTCAAAGTTTCATTCGGAATAACCAAGTCGTTGTCGAGGAATTTGTCGAAACGTGCCGTAAGAGCAGACGACGAAAGCTGCGCTTCTCTCATGCACGTATGACGTCGGCCTGCGTGTGCGTCGTCGTTGTCATGGTAATTGTAACTTGCAGAAGCACCTTGGGTTGAGTAATCCCCTTTGCTCTCGAAATGGGGACACTCAGGCATATACCTCCGCGAGCGGAGAATGTAGTCCGAGCGTTGACTGTGGGGTCTCCCATAATGTGGCGCACAATCGGATACGTGGAAGCTAAGTCACGTGTTTACTTTCCGCGAGTATTTAATGCGGTTTATAAGTAAACACGTCCTCCTTCTCCATGTACGTCGTCAGCGACACTTCATTTCGAAGCATGATCACCGTACAACGGGGAGTGTAATGGAAGCGCGCGTAACATATTTTTGGTCGGAGCTGTAATGCGACCGCGCGCGCCGATGGCCAGCGACTTCAAATTTGTGATTGTGGATGGGGTTGTTCTGCGACTTTTAACTTGCCTCTGAGGATTAACATAGTTGTTCTGAACCACCATGCTTGCCACTACTTAGAATGCGCGTTTTTCACCTGAGAACTGAAAGAAAATGTACGAGAGTTGCCGCGGTGCCCAGTAACTTCTGAAAGTCGTCTGCTCACGCCGATGCGCTAGCGCGCGCAAAAGCAGACGATTTCAGTATCCTATCACGGACTTACCCGCAGGGCGACGTGGCCGTTCTTATTGTTGCCAACACAGATCGCGGCATGCTCTGCAATCTTTATCAATTTAATTCGGTTATTTAATAACTGTGGCGTGTTTTGTCGGGTAAATTAGCAGTATTCCATTTTCAACAAAGGGCAATCGAATGGTACACTTTATGAAAGGGGCAGGGGGTACGAGACCGTCCCTTTAACATAGAGGGTTACCCTAAAGTATATACGAGATGTCGCTCTCCCTTTTTCTTTTCGTTTGCTGCTTGTTTGTATGTATTTAACATTTGTTGGAGGTCTTCATGCGGTGTAAAAGGAACAAGATCCACTCACCGGTACTGGTTCAATTTTAACGAGGATAAGTTGGATGGTGATGTTTTTAAATTCCATTAGCAGTCTGGCATTCATCTGAAATGAAGAGAAAGTCTAATTTCAGAATTCAGTGAACAAAAAATCACGCAGGAAGCGCGATACGAAAGGCAAAAATGCATATTAAGTGACTCACTGACACCTATATCTGAGACATTCCACACGATTTACAGGACATGACGTCTCTATTCTTGGCGGTTTTGCTCTTATAGTACACTTTGTTAAGCGGTCAAGAGAACTTAGGCTGTACTATGGTCAGAGAAGGTCCATTACTAGTTCCATTACTAGTCTATTACTAAGACAACAGCCTCAGCTTGGGCAACAAACACAGAAGAAGAAGAAATCTCATCAACCAGATTACCTGCGTCTCTGCCATCTTATCTATTACCAAAGCAAAAAAAGATCCATACGGAAAAAAAATTCACTGGTAGATCTTGTTTCATTATGGATCTTCTTTCTTTGTGGATCTTTTTGTATCGTGGATCTCCTTTGCGTTTGGGTTCTCGACAATACCATGGAACGTGTAATATATGCAGATAACACGTGCCTCTTCATTACTGGCACTGAAATGACTGCGCTCATGAAGGAAGGTAATAGAGTTCTCAACAAATTGCACTCGTGGTCAGCCAATAACTCATTAGAAATAAACTACATAAAAACTAAGGCTGTTGTGTTTCGCTCAAAGCAATCAACGTACATCCTGGCGAGTTTCTTATGTTCAGACTACTCCCAAATATGCTTCTCTTCCACAGTCAAGACCCTCGGCGTCATTTTCCATGAGCATATGTTGTGTTGTGGGATCACCATTGCGACTACTTACGCTCTAAACTGTGTAAGGTATTGGGCATGATGAGAAGATGTCAATTCCTGCCCATCAAACCATTCACCATACACTTTTTGATACACATTACGTTACTCTCATCTTGTTTGGGGAAGAGGAACTAAGAAGTCCGTCAGCCACTTAGCAACACTGGGAAAAATGCGCTTCGCGTTGTGGCAAACCTTCCATGAATGGCCGATCTTTCCATCTCTTTGTAAAGTTTAGTGTTTTAAAACTTCATTCACTGAACGAATACCAACTCCTGGTGTCTCTGAAGTCGGAGTTGCGCCACAATAACGTAAGACTGCGTATTCTGGAAGACTGGCCGCGATTTATGTAAAACCGAGACAGGGGGGGGGGGGATATGTTTATTAAGAAAAAGAAAGGAAACAGCACCCAAACGTAGCCTTTGAGTAGTAGCTCTGATTATTTCTGTGTGCGTTTCGTGTCTTTCAACGGTTCTCTGTATGTACATGCCAACCAAAACATTCCTCCTAATTAAAGTTTTCCATTCTGCCTTAATATGCGACGCTTTTTAACCTCAAATAACGGAACAAATTTTATTCGCAGTCTCTACACACAGCGCTGAGGATTTATTTCAGGCTGTACCAAACCAATCTCTGGCTTCCAAAACTGAATGACTGAACTATCAAAAAACATTCCACAACAAGAAGCGAATGCACCCGACTACTTAAAGGACGACGGAAGCGAAAATAAGCTGCAAAGCTGTTTGCCTCATATTGCGATGTGTACCAAAACAATCCGGAATTCGACTTAGATTTACGTATATTAGTTGAAATCCCGCCACAATCGCGATATAAAATTCGGCCGCGGAGCACACTGAGCCCCTGGTGAGCGTCGCCGCGCCGCCGTAGCAGACCACGGAAGTGACGCACGTTGTCTCCCCTGTTGGATTTCCTGGCTTTCATTTCGCGGTTGTTTTGCGATCGGAGGTTGATTTTCGCGACAAGAAAAATTGTACATGCTTGTGAAGTCTTTCCTGGCTGTGCTACAGCATGTTGCCGACTTCCTTTCAGCAAGGCGACGACATAGTGTTCCTTGCACGAACGACACAGGAATAGACAGCACAAACATAGCGTCAAACATCGACTGACGTTTATTACAAATACAACACTAGCGAGGCTGGCCCCCAAAACCCATCCGAAGTGTGATCTCATTCTCTCTAGGTGAGAGTTTTGCTGCTTACATTGCTGGCTGTCTTACCTTGCGTTTGGCCGGGACATGTTTCAGAACAAACACGCTCTACCGGTCTGTGGTTGTTTCCGTAGCCGTATTGGCCATTGGCGGTCGACTGTCAATCGAGAGATGCGAAGTTCAAATTCCGCCGATGTCTGACTTTTTTCATGACTGTCATGTTTCAATTGTTTCCGAAAGATAGGAATCTTATTCTCACCGCGAATCCGTCTATGCCTACTTGAAGCTACGAAGAAGCATGTACGAACCCATCTCTCATAGGATATATCTCCTGCAGACTTCCACGAGATCTCCGAATCGAACATCTTCAGGCGTTATGCGGAATTCGCCGTATTTACCCCGTTCACCGGGCAGCCGCACATGGAGCTCGAGAGATATTTGACGTCACGCGCTCCTCAGATTTTCCCGCAATGCTTTGCGGCAGCGGGCGCGCTCCATGGGCGATCGTGTCAGGTGGGCGGCCCAGCGCGCTCGTAATCGTCAAAAATATGCCCATCCGTACAACGTACTCGCAAAATACTAGTGGCACCATAATTCTACGTAATATTTACACCTTGTTCGGTCCCTTTCTTGCAATGGACAAATTTCGTTTCCGTTGTCCTTTAATATTAAAGATCAACTAATTTTTTTAAAAATCGATATGGTTTATTTGCCAAACGAGTTGTTCACGTTTTTTAAAGGAGTTGTTTGTGAATACCTTTCGTAGAGGCCCGAGTAGTTTTCAGAAAGTACCATGCCTCTTTAACCTAACGTGTAGTCCATCTAGACAGTGGGTTTGCTTTGGCGCACGCCGAGGGTTGGTCGCTGGAGGCCCGCTAGGATACGACGCGAGTGCGAAAAAGTTGCACTCCAGCTTCACTTCTCAATGGTGACACTCTTAAAAATGAACTTCACCGCATAGCACGCTCTTAGCCAACCATAACCTCGAATGATATCGTTATCTGCCCCAATTTGCTGAAAACGGGAGGCGTACGCCTTTTTTGTGACAATTATGAACAGCATAAGTGTCACAAAAAAGGCGTACGCCTCCCTTTTTCAACAAATACGGGCAGATAACGATATCATTCGAGATTATGGTTGGCTACGAGCGTGCTATGCGGTGAAGTTCATTTTTAACAGTGTATAAGGCGCCTCCCCTCTTATTCTTGCCTCCACGAGAACAACAAACGCCGCCATGTTGAGGTACCTCAGGGAGGTGCTGACGCTGACTCGAACCTAGAACATTATTGCACGCGAGCGTGGGAGCTCTCCGTAGTAGCTGACGCTTGCGTGTCAATACAACGCATCGCCACATGTGTCTGAACGCCAGAATGAGAAGGAGACTTCAGAGGAATAGTCTGTACATGTCCACTGGCTTTATGATTCCTTCATAAGTTATCGTAGATGGCCAATGCAAAACTATCACTCAACTTTTTTTTTATTTCTTTTACTTAGTAGTTGATTTTTGAAATAAACAAGTTTCATTACAATTTCAGCGTAATCCTGAGCTAAGCAATAGCAGATCGCTATACGCATATCCGCGTTCGACGGAGATGCACACGTTAGCTACGATCGGACTTCCTATGACGTAACCAGCACGTTTTCAGCAATAGCTGTACCAAGAGGGTTTTGCGGCTTTGACGCTGATTTTAGCCAGCGTAGCAGAAACGAAATGACGTCACAGCGTACCAGCGGCATGGCCGAGCGGGTTAAGGCGCCCCGCTCGTTGGTGGTAGCTAAGGTCGCGCTGAAGACCGGGAGGTGGTGGGTGCGAGTCCTACCACCGGCTGTACTGCCAGAGGGTTTCCGTGGGCTTTCCGAAGACTTTCCAGACGAATGTTGGCACAGTTCCCCTTGAAGTCGACCCGGGGCGCATACTGACCCCCCTGCCCCACTTTTTCCTGCTGTCCTCTCTTCTTCCGTCCACATCTGTACACCGCTTATAGCCACAGTTGCTTCGCGGCGCTAACACGGAATAAAAAATACGTCACGACGCGATGACGTCACAATGTCCTGTGATGCAGTTGGTCCCACTAATTCCATTACACACCCACGTGACATCACACCACCTGCAGCATCGCCATTGGCCGGCGCGATAGAAAATCGCAGCACAGGAAGAGGGAAATAAACCTTGAGCTGTGCGCAGGTCTCTATTATACTGTGTGCAGCTATATTGTGTGCATTTACTTGTTTCTTTAATGGCTTTTTTTCCCTGCATTACAATTCACTGGCTTGCACTGTGGCATTGAGGAGTGCTCAGTCACCCTCCCAGGTGTATATCGCTCGCTGAATGACCCCTGGTTTGCCAATTCGGAACGATGCGCAGCTACCCAGGGCCGACGAGCCGCAAACACGGCGAAACACGTGTCCTCTGGTGCTGTCGCATCGTTCCATGAGTATCTGTTTCACTGCGTGCAGCCATAGAAGCCATCTTAATCTGTAATTTTGAATTTCAAACACGTCTAGTGCCATTTACTTGTTTCTTTAATGGCTTTTTTTCCCTGAATATAATTCACTGGCTTGCACTGTGGCGTTAAGGAGTGCTCAGTCAACCTCCCAGGTGTATATCGCTCGCTGAGCGACCCCTGGTTTGCCAATTCCGAACGATGCGTAGCTACCCAGAGCTGACGAGCCGCAAACACGGCTGCTGGTGCTGTCGCATCGTTCCATGAGTATATATATATATAATATATAAGTGGAATTAGAGGAATGCGGTTGACTACGAAGAATGAAGATATTCAATAAGGATCAGAAGTGGAGACGGTGCTTCTACAGGACAAGGTATAAAAGGGAGACTTTATTAAAAACTAATAGGGGGTATTCGACGTTTCGACAGCGGCGCTGTCTTCAACAGTAATGAAGTATTATGGTGAATTGTCGTGCGTCACCATAATACCCCATTCCTGTTGAAGACAGCGCCGCTGTCGAAACGTCGAATACCCCCTATTAGTTTTTAATAAAGTCTCCCTTTTATACCTTGTCCTGTAGAAGCACCGTCTCCACTTCTGATCCTTATTGAATATCTATATATATATACACATATAGGTAGTTGAAAAAAAATTACAGGCAGCTCGACAACGAAGGTGTTGGAAGTCAGGAAAAAAGGGGGAAGTTGTTTATTTATAGGTGGAAAGTTTAGGGGATTCGTCGACGTTGCGACGGAAGCTCCGCCTTCATCGGGACTAAGGGGGGACAATGATTGCTTGGAGCTTTTACACGTGTCTAGAATGACGTAACTGTAGACACCGTGTAAAAGCTCCAAGCAATCACTGTCACCCCTTAGTCCTGATGAAGGCAGAGCTTCCGTCGCGCAGCTTACGTGCTAGAACAAGAGGTGTAAGTGCGCTGTAGTAAAACTTCTCTTTGAAGAATGCAAAATCTTGCATACTTCATCAGATATGAGAACAAGAGAGCTATAGCAGAAGTGGGGGGTTCAGATAGATGCACGAGCAATGAGCCTATCAGCATCACAGAAAATTATATACATGAGATGAGATACGCAAGAGCATAGGCGAGTTTGGGCCAGGAAATATATACGTATCAATTTCATTGCGCATTAAACTTGCTGGTCAGTGCTTGTCCTTGACTTTGTTCATCAATCGTCGTGGTTGTTGCATTCGTAACCATAGAAGTACGATACCGCTTCCTTACGGAATAGGAGGCAATCCAAGCACACATTGCAGCCTGGGTCGGCAGCAAGGGGGAGGAGGTAAACATTGCTTCGTTTGTGTGGGCTCCAGCAAATGGCACCGTGGAGATCCGGCGCACGTTAGGAAAACACCAGGTGGTCGAAATTGTACGCAGGTTGTCCTACTCTGCGGCGCGTGCAGCATGTCGCATGTATAAATATGTTCCAATTACCTTGTCAAACACAGATGGTGATAGAAGACAAAACAAATACACTAGGCACAAGAAGTCCAGGGAAGAAACACGACTTGGACTTCTATCCCGGTGCCGGCTGTGCTTTCTAGGATTTTTCCTTGGTTTTCCTCAGACGGGGGCTTTCAGATGTATGTGGTCACAATTCCCTTAGAAGTCGACCCATGACGCACATTCCCCCGTATCGACCATTACGGCTTCCGGACTACGACGCTGGGAGGAGGCATCGCCTCCATACAAATCCCTTGTTTCCTCTCCCCCAATCACTCTCCCTTTTTTCTTCTCCTCTCTCCGTATGATTTCTATGCCGAATGGTGTGACCGTCGCCGCCGTCTACCTATCATCAGGGACCTCGCAAGCGAGCATGACAAAGTTTATGTTGAAATAAAGTTAAAATCCGGGCGGGTTGGTGATCCATTCTAAAAGCGATAAAACAATCGAGTGTGAAGGGACAACGAAAGGGACGAAGGACGATACAAACACAGCACTGTGTTGCATCTTGATCGCTTTTAGAGAGCTTAAGTTACATCCATTTCATGCAGTGTGTCGCGAGAACGTAAACCCACAGTAATCACGAGAACTTTTTAAAAATCCTGGAAGGCAAATGGAACATACAGGGTGATCCCCGAAAGAATGTCACTAAATTCCCAGAAGTAGGTTTTACTTCACAAAATTATTAACCCAAATTAAATACACTCATACAGACTTCTGCCAATAATTGAGGCCGTTTGCATCCTTGTCACACAGTAATTGAGTCAATTTTGTTAATTGAACTCGAAAATTAGCCAAGCAAATGTAGCTTTTTTTTCTGCGTGAATTCCGAAGCCTATCGCCATAGCACACTATTCCAGTATAAATCATCGGGTTTTTCACAATATTTCTACAAAATTTTACCACAGAAAATCTTTCGCTCGGCGAATTTCCGTTTCTTTTCCCCCCGTTTGCGGAACTCTTGACCCCGCCCTTACCGCAGCAAAGTGGAAAGAGTGAGAGATTTTTGTTCTGATCGCGCAATCCGTCATTATCAGTAGCTGACAGCAGTACATATTTTAGTGATCGTAAAGGCGTATTGTCGCTCTTTAAATAAGGCAAGTGTGAAAACTGTAGTCTATTGGCGAATTCGGGTGGTAATTTCGTGACAACTTTTTTCGCCAGATCCCGCCTGTTTTCGCCAGTTTTGCCAGATCTCGAATGTTCACGTGGCGCCTTCCCAGCACCAGGAATTTGCCAGCTAGCAATTTTGCCGCTCTGCCACGAGGCGACCGAGCAGAGGATTGCCCAACCACGGCCCCTCGATCACTCCTCTTTGCTCTTCTATTACGGCCAGCCGATGCGGGGACAGAACAATAGAAAAAGCGTGACAGAGATCCCAACCTCTTCAGTCTGCTTCCTGTCGACGGATTGACCAGTGCGATCAAATGGCGCAACTGCCACGATAAGCGACCACACATCGAGGCATCAATAAGTGACTACCACGAGGTGAAAAAATCAAACGAATAGAATAATGCGTGCTCTCACCAGGGCTAACTCCGTGCTATTGGCATACTGCACCAAAGCTTAGCTCTCACAGGAAATGGGAGGTTTCGGATCATTTGCATATAAAAATTAGGGGATGGATATTTTAACGCACGTGCGTATTTCAGGAATTGTTAAACGTGAAATGGCATGCAACTAGGA
Source organism: Ornithodoros turicata (assembly GCF_037126465.1). Lineage (NCBI taxonomy): Eukaryota > Metazoa > Arthropoda > Arachnida > Ixodida > Argasidae > Ornithodoros > Ornithodoros turicata. The sequence goes on from NW_026999409.1 coordinate 290,958, forward strand.
TAGTTTCTCAATCTGCTATCTCGCTTTTGCCCGAAATCCCTTAATTAAAAGGGTTATTAATTTGAGGCAATTAGTCATCTCGTAGCTGCACACTCGAGAGGATGTCCGCCTGGCCGTAGATCTCAACTGCAACACTGACATATACGGTGCTCTCATAGCCTTTTTGTAAAAGAAATAGGTAAGACTAAAAACAAAAAAAAAACTCCCTGTATATTCGTACATGTATTGTATATACATCTGCGACATACACAATCATACACACAAGCATACACAATGACGTATGTATGCTTATGTTGAATGTAAAACCGGGTTGCGTTCTGATGCTTACAGGTGCTTGCATCTGTGTGTGTTTCCGTGTTGCTTCTGTCTCTCATTGCATTAAGAAGAAATAACAGACATTTTATCGTGTTCACGTGCATTGTGAAATGTATGCGCAACTTAACACGTTACCAGATGACACACACAGCTGTTACAGAGGTGTTTCACACCTACCTTGTAGCATATATACGCATTCGCGTTTTTCATCTTCTCGAGGTGCACTGCGCAGATCAGCTCGGAGACGATGCCTCTGGATCGTAGTTTAGCCTACTTCAATGACGGTCACTCAGTGTTACAGCTGGCACGCATATACAGTTATACTGCAGGAGGAACCAGCCGCACTGGCGCACACGAATTCGTTACCACGACTCTTGGCAAGCCGCTAGCTTTCGGCGACACTTACAAGAAGTCGTGCACAGAAATCACCGTAAATGTTTGATCGACTTCGGGAATTTATATCTCCTGACTTCACGCCGCACATAGAGAACGATAATTTGATGAAAACGAAGCGTAAGTGCATCTATATCAGGACACCACAAGGGTAAACAAGCGTGCGAGCACACGCCGACATCCCCCGTTGGTCAATGCTCTCACAGAGAATGCGGGAGGAATACAAACTTTTCCAGTCATCGGCGCTCGGGAGCATTCGGCAGGCCGTACCAAGCGAAGCGGAGAGAGCGATTGAGGGGCCGTGAGCAGTGGCCCAACTCTATCCGGTGTCGTTACGTCCGCATCGCGAGGGTGGCGACGGACCTCATTGGCCCACACGTCGAAGTTCACGTGGGTTATCAGACGAAGGAACGCGAAGACGAGCGACCGTGACGCCCCTAGGGTAACCCAAGGTACCCTACGGTACCTCAAGGCCCCTAGGGTACCCCAAACCGTCTAATGCCGCTATATTCCTAGCACTCATGTTCGGGTGGCACTGGTCATGTGATCAATCGGGGGGCGCCGAACCAGCAATTTCCGAGCGCTAGGCCGTGTTCCCACGAAATAACCACCCGAATTCGCCATACATATGTGTAGTGAACGCAGCCGTGAGAACATAGCGCCCTATTACTCGAACATTAAGTATACAGCTATCGCTGTCACTTCTCCGCAATTCCACACTACCAACCTTCCTGAGCCGCACTATCCGGGTCGTTAGTCAGCTGGACTCTCGCCCCTTCTCCTTATCAAAATTGCTTGGTCCCTGGCCGAATCCAGCCCACCAACGCTCCGCGCTCAAAGCTCTTTTGACCTTCCTGGACACAATCGGAATTCGATCCTTATTATGAAGCGGCTCATTATCTCATTCCCCACAACACCATCAGCGATGAAACTCCCCATTCATCATCATAAAATAAAGTAGTTGTTTCTTTCTTCGCACTTGGGGGTGAAAAGGCCTGTCCTTTACGTCTCGGATGTGTGCGGCTTTTGTGCTGCACCGGCCCCATTACTATGCCCAGGCCCTGCCCGAGCCTGCCTACCTATGATGTACCCGCCCGAGTCCAGCCTGACGGGTCCATGCCTGGCCCGCTTTGTAGGTTTCTCGGCGCGGACCCGGCGCGAGCCCGATAACTTTCTGGGCTTCCTGGCCCGGCCTCGTGTAGCGGGTTCTAAAAGTTTACCGTGGCTAACTGACAGTGGGGTAACAAAGGCTTGACCTCGATCTAGGACCGGAAATGCACGGGCCCGGACCCATAAAGTCAAACCCGAGCCTGGCCCACACGAGCAAAAAGACGGTATTACGCCGCCGTGCTCGAGCTTCCGGGTAAGCCCAAGCCCAAGCCCGTGCAGCGGTCTGGTGTGACTCCCGTGCTTCGTACGAAAACAAGGACAAATTATAGTCAGTGGTGGTGTTAAAATTTGTAAATGTTTTTTTTTAGCCCTGTAATGTTAAATCCAATTGCTCTTCTGTTACAATTGTCAAAACCGTCATTTCCAAGCGCGCAAATTGGCGGCCCCGCTTAGACCTCCGAAAGAAGCGATGCGAGGAGTCCATGTACCTGTCCTCTCACTTTTCCTTTTCCAAGCTTCTGCTGATAACGGCAGCATGGTTGCTACGCAAAGTTATCTCAAATCAGAGCGAGAAGGAAACAGGGTGACCGCAGCACCTTGCATTACCTTGACCGAGAACTGAGGTCGCGGCGCAGCTGACAACACAGCCGCGGCTTTCGAAACGACGGCTTTCGCATATTTTGTTCAGCTATTACCAAAGCAGCAAGAAAATTAGTTTGGAATGCAGCGGGGTAAATCCGACGTGCGCTTTCTGTTTCTGTCAAAAAGAGAAAAAAGAAAGAATACGGGGTTGACTTGGCACATTTCGGAGATCAGTCGGGAAAATCGAATTTTTCGCGAATAAAATGTGATAAAAGTGCTCAGAAGTACACTCTAAAAACATAACGTCACCGGGAAGCACGCTGTGCGCCAAACATTGCCACGAATGATGGGGTTATTGCTTCTGATGGGAAGACAGAGGGAGGCGTACGCCTTTTTGTGTCAAATTGGATATACAGGGTGTCCGAGAAAACGTGTCAATGAATTATAATAAAAAAAAAAACTAAGCCACCTAGAATCACGCGGTCAACTGCATTTGTTCTTGCAGGGTTTTTGCCACCTCATGATGTGAGTGTTATCTAACTTAAGTTTTATTATGCTAATTATTACGAACTGAACTCGAAAATTTGCCAAGTAAATGTCGTTTCTTTACCCCACCACCCTATTGAAAAACACTTCAGAAAATCTCATAGAAACATAGCATTCTCTCAGAATTTCCTACAGATAATCCAGATTCGTATACATATCCTCACAGGCACACCAATGAGAACACATCCTGTGGGATAATTTAGGGTCTGGCCTTGTGATTTCTATGAGAAAACAGCGTGATTCATACAGGACTGACTTTCTCACGAACTCATCTTCAGTATTAAGAGAAATTTTGAAGGATATTTCCCTGTCGGATGAACATGAAGCAAGAACTGACGGGCCGCAGAGAGTGATATGTCGTCCGTGTTGGAAACTAGTTCGTGCAGTTTCGTATATTTGCGAATAATCACTCTTAGGTAGAAGTGTCATGGTTGCTCCGCTTTGTCGTTCCTATTGACACTATTAATTATATAACCTGTTATGACTTTCCATCGTACATTAGTGGAGGCGTTTATTCCAACTGCCAGCAAGTTAGTTATACCCTAGTTACACTAGCGCTCTGAACCACGGTTGAGTCGACCACGGTTGAACTCAACCGTGGTTGAGAGTGTTACACTGCAGCGCCAACCGTGGTTGACTGCACAACCACGGTTGAGTTTCCACTGAGCTCCTGAACCACGGTCGGGTCAACTGAAAAGCAAGATGGCGGACTCCACTTCAGTTACTGTAGTGCCGTCGGAAACAATACATGAGCTGCCGCGCAGTAAAAAAACACTTCGTTTGGTCAGATGCCATCACGATGCACCTGATTAACCCCTGGAAATATAGTGTAGCCGTATCGTGGACCAAAGAGGCCAGAAAAGAAACGCCGCTGATTACGACCGCGTCGAGACAGCTACTGAGGTTTTCGTCGGAAAGCAAGTGTGGGTTAAAATAGAAAACCTGGCGATGAAATACCCAGGTAGGAAACTCAGTTAATTCATTTCTTGTTTCTGCTTGCTTTGTTGTGTATGTCATAGCTACTTACGCCTATTTTATCCAGCTACCACAACAGGAAGATGATTCCGTACGATCAGTGGCGTTTTCGTCGCATTCCTGCGAGCGCGTATGATGTACATGCTGTTTGGTGTCCTTTTCGATGTTTCATACTATTTGGTACAACTGATGACATGTCATACTTGAATTTCCAGCTTCACCTATGAAAACTACAGCCACACTGCACGGTTTCGCACTGCTATAAAACGACTACTTCAGAAACAGTGATGTGATGTCATGATTGATGAGCATAACCACAGCTGCAATCTGAATCTGTGTGCTGATATGATGTGTGGAACTCTGCATCTGACTGATCTGCCTCAGGATGATAAGGGGATATGGAAATGGGGTGTGTACGTCCTCTTCGCTGGAATATGTGTTGCAGTTAGTATATCACTGCTTGTTCTGAACTCTTGTGAATCAAGCATGTGCTTAAAACATGTAATAGTTTGTAAAGGCATTATTATGTGGTAAAAAATAAAAGAGCAAGAATTTTGGAGTCACTAAAATGATAAATATGGATGGATATGGATTTACTAAGCTGGAAATCAGTGCCAGTGCTGGCAATGCTGCATGTAATCATATGCATATTACGACTAAGTATAGCAAGGCAACTAGTGGGTGGGGATTCATAGTCAGGAGATTTATGTGCAACAAGAAAAGACAATAACAGAGCTTGTGTGCATTGTATGTCATTTGTTATGCATGCTATTTATCCCCTGTGTATGTGTATGTGATGCACTATAAGCATGCTATGTTGGAAGTAGTCCCGATAAACTTTGAAGGAGTGACAAAACAAATAACAAAAAAAAAAACTGCAGAGGAAACATCGAGTCATCTTCCTCAGTAATATGCCGTCTCACTGCATGCTTCACACATTCTTGTGTATCTTCTAGGTTCCAATTGTACACGGACAGCCAGATGGAAACCATTGTTGCAGCATCCCAGCCTGAAGAACAAACAACTGAGCAACAAGAGACAAGTTCGGAACCTGCACAGACCTCACAGAGAAAGTAGCCCAAAAACCAGACTGTGATGATGCAGGTTCTAGAGCTCTAAAAAGCTGTGGAAATGACAGCTACAAAAACTGAAAAAAGGAACGAAGGTTTCAAAGAAAAGTACTGAGGCTGCAGGAAGGAGTTAATAGAATGCAACAAGAAATGCTTCGATAAGCAAATTAAAATGGTGCAAGCGAGATGGTGTACTGTGGAAAGAGCAAACATTTTCTTCAGTTCATATTGTGTGTTCCTCAAACTCAAGGAAATGTTTTCTCCTTCAAAGAAATGTTTCATTCGGTGCAGACTTATTTTCAATCATCGCCACCACAATAATTTTCTTTTTTCTTTAACAGAGAAATCTTGCATACGTAGTTTGTTTTTTAGCTTTATAGCAGTGCATTGTGCTTGCAAAGCCTCACTAAATGTATATGTGTAATGTATTATGTCAGTGATTCTCGGCTTTTGTTACTTAAGCTGAAAAAGGGTCATTGCATGAAAAAAACACACAAGACAACATCGGCATATTACCGTAGTTATAAAATCTACATATAAGGAAACATTACAGTAAAATTATTCACTTCAGAGAAATGTACTTGCCCGCAATAAATATGCTGTCATAGTGTTGTAAAACGTTGTTTGATTGATTGAGATCTTAAAAAATATGGAGGTGTTCGCGTCAGCTACTGCAGAACTCGTGAATAGAAAACAGCAGAAAAACCAACCTCAAGATGACGAAGATGCAAAGAAGAAAAACCATGCAAAACAAACAAACAAAAAACAAACAGGGTTTACCTGATGGATGTGTCCAGTAAATGAAATAAGAGTTCAAATGAACATAGACCGTACAATGTCATTGGTGTTGCTTTCTTCATTTTTTCTTTGTATTTGATAATGTGGACATTTGTTTCTTATGATGGACAGTTTTTGCCTGCTAAAGTTGCAGCTAAGTGCAACGGACATAACCGAACCTCATAGAACAGGACACACAGTTGCCCTTGGCTGCAACTTTAAAGGTCAGATATGCCGATTTTGAAGTGCCGCAGAACAAAGCGATACTCGCGCTGTGTGTTCATTACCGAACACTGAATATGTGTGCGAAATATCTTGCTCCAACTGTTCGTAGTTTTTTAGAAAACAGTTTTTTTAGTTCCCACGCCCGGCCGTCAGACCGTCGGCAAACCCTGCGCACGGGCGCACTCGGCACTGCTCTCGGTTTATCTGTCTTTGGCTTGGCATGGACTCTTGGCTTGGCTGCTTGGCTTCTTTCGTTTCCTCCTCTGTGCATCGTACATAAGCGAACAGCTGTTATGTTGTTGCTAAGCCGGAAACAAAGCATGTGAATGTTTTTTTGGCACAGCGTCGTTTGGAAAGTGCACTTCCTTGTTCTGACCTTGCCTTTTATGGGCTGGAGCGATGTGATTCGTAAATATGCCACGGCGAAGTTGTCGAAGATGCGAGAGTGCTACGCTGTTAGAACAATTCATCGGAGCATTCAAGTGTTACCTATTATAAGCTGCCAAAAGACCAAGCAGTGCGAAGCTCTTGGCTGACAGTGGTGCCTGCTAATTTCCACTGCAAGAATTTCGTCCACGAATGTTATCATAGGTTACGCGCGACTCCAGAGGCAATTTGGAATCTCGGCACGAAATCGTCTGATGAAAATTTGAGGTGCCCGACGCATAACATTTTGAACGCGCCACGGAGGATCAAGGCAAAAAACGAGAGCAAAAAATGGAAAGTCGAGGTTCGGATATAAAAAATAGCAAGCTTAATGAATCGATTGTGCAGCTGTCCTACTGCGCTTACTCTGATATAACCACGATTAACAACACAATAGTACTATTGACAATCTAACATCTGAATTATCACAGGTGCACGCTGAAGGCGGAAATGAAGCATGATCTGGCTTGCATCTGGTCATGAAGAAATTGCTGACACGTTAGTTGCAGTCTACCTCCACCAATAGGTATGACAATGTGATATTATAATTTGAGTATTCATCTATGTTCAACTTTTCATGTGCACTCGCGTGCAGACATTTTGACACCACTTTTAAATCTGCCCTCAAAGTTACAACCTGTGCTTCCAGGGTGGAAAACAAAGGTCGCCATTCCGATTAGCTGCTATCTCCCAGTTCAAGCACTTTTGTGTCTGGACACTGGTTCCTGTGGATGGGGTGTTACAAGCTTTACTGTCTGATATAGAAGGTACGTTACATTAGTTCAGTTAATTTGTCTTTTGCACATTTTTGTTACTGTTAGCTGGATTACTGTTGGACATACAATCCTTTGACACACTGAAGCTGATGTCGCCTCTGATAACATTTTAGAATTTTCAGTGTCATCAACGTCCATTGAGGAAGGTGCCTTTACTATCTGCGAATCTTCAACTGAAGAATAGCCCAGAATTCATGTTAACATTGTCTACTCTTATTAATTCACTGTCTGTTTTCTGAGAGCTAAGAAAAATGGAAACTATTTATTTGTTACAACTTCACACTGGATACTGGTGTGGTACTGGCTTGACATGTAAGCTAAAATACCTGGATTCTACAATAATTGTGTTCAACTTGGTGCATTACCGTGGGCAATGCCACATTCACTACATTTTTAGTGGGTCCAGTGCACAAATACTGTGTGCATACTGCATACATACATACTGTTCGATAGGCAAAAATACCTGAGCAGTGCTGTGTAGTCTTTTTACTCAAAGTCCATACTCTTACTGCAAAGTCACAGTACGTAGAACAGCAATGTGCAAGTATGCTGCGATAGAGATTCACAACAGAAAGAAGACTGTTGAGAGCATCTAAATTTTAATGAGACGAGACTTTCGTGCACAAGGCTGCTCTTGTTAATGTCTAACATGAAGTTACAAAATCCCAAAATATATAAAACATGTTGTAATGTAGAGAGCGAGGGGTGGTACAGACATAAAGATAATTATATAATCATATATAATAAAATAAAAAGGGGTTACAACTGCCCCCTCAACTCAACTCGACAACTCAATAACTCTACTTATTCTCTACCTTACAACATGTCATATATTCTGGAATTTTGTAACTTGATGTTAGACATCAAGAAGTACAGCCTTCTGTGCAAAAGTATTCTTTCTGTTGTGCACAATCATTATGTAGTAAATGCGACTATCCATTTCTTGTCATTAAATGCTTTTCCTTTCTTTCTTTCTTTTTTTCTGCAGTGATGAGCATCCATAAGGACACATGCCAGAAAGGGAGTCTCTTTGGGATGACAAACCCTCATCACCTTATGAGGATACAATGGTTGACGAATGGTTCTCAAGCACATCGAAACTTCCACCAAATAATTCATGAAAAAGCCAGTCAGTGGTAGCACCAGGAATTGAACGTGGGCCATCCTGCTACCAGTCAGAGATGTTCAGTGGTGTAGCCACGGGGGGGGGGGGGGGGGGGGGGCTCGAGCCCCCCCTACCTGCCACGGACCGACCCAAATAAATCGTGCAAATCCAAGAACATAATATATGGGGGGGGGGGGGACCAGTGTGACTATCGCGAAAGTTCTTGCAGTTCATGGCGTCTATCTAAGAAGCATTCTTGAATGGTTTTCAAAGTATGAGCTTTTCAAAATACTTCCAATCTCGTGACACCACTTCATTGGTCATGACAACCTATACATGTTATCGTACTGTGAACGTCTAAATCAACTATTTTCGTTCCCTTTTTTAATCCTCAGTTTGAAGTGTGCACAAGTACGTGTGTGTTGTCGACACAGGATCAGCGGGGGGGAGTTTTCGTATCGAGCCCCCCCCTACCTTTGAGGTCGGGCTACGCCACTGGAGATGTTACATTTCAGGCGCTCATTGACTTTTGGTGAATTACTTGTTGACTTTGTCCCAAGGTGGAGCTCGCTACAGCTCATTTGCTATCTGTTAATGTTGTGGCGTGTGTTGCGTTTTTCTCTTTGTGTGTTCCAGACTCAGAACGGTTACTTTGGATCAGGTCAGGTACGTTTCATTTAGACATGGCAAACATAAAGTGGTGTTTCTCAACACAACTTAGCAGTGGTCTTCATGCATTACTGCTACGGCCATTAAGCGTGAATAGAAACCTAGCCAGAGCAGCTGATACACAGAGAGAACATAGCCCGTGTGTGTTTGTCTTTTCCACTGCAGCCCTTGGGTTTCCTCCCTGATGGCTACACATGTCAGGGATAGGTTTCAGAACCGGTAGTTCCTGCCAAGTGTGAATTGCTTTTCAGGGGATCATCACGCTGGCAGATGAAACATATGGTTTAAATTATTTGCAGGACAGGAATTGCGCCGCGTCACACAAATACTACTACTACGACGTAAGAGTGGTTTAAAATCTATATTTTTTGTGTTCCTGACATTGTCGCACAAGATGTAGTATCCACTATGATCCTTTGTGTGGGGGGTATGTACAGCGCAATCAACAGATGCTATTTACAAATCTGTTTTCTACTGTGTTGAAATGGGGTAGTTTGTATCTGAGAGCCATAGTGAAACACAGGCCCTCGAGAAACATGGCAACACATTGCAGGGACTCTGGATGCTGCCTAAATTTCCAGAACACACAGCTCAAGGCAGCGGTTAAATAACAAGTGGTTAGAGAAATCCAAGATAGTTGCATCCGTAAGCAGTCCGCTGTTGGATTTGCTTCTGTCAGAGATACGTTATCTCAGAGGGAACGCACGGACACACTCAGAATGATACTAGGGCTGCCTGTGAAATAGAATGAGGAGAGGGGAAGATATATAACCCTTTTTCTTGTCTGTTATTCTATTGGTTAAATTGACATTTTCTTAGCAGCATATGTGTGTATATTCCGGAGTCTGCTAATAAATATATCAGTTTAGAGCTAGCAGTCGCATTGTAGATGTCTCATCCTGTCCTTGGTTGCTTGTGATTCACTATGGCCATGCTTGCTAATGCAAAAACAGAAAACAAAAAAAAAAAGACAATAGAAAAACACGGAAAGAGCGACCTAAAAAGCTGTCTGTTGTAGTGCTCACATGGAGGCAATGCAATGAGGTAACATGTTCCATTCATGAACTGTGCATAGTAGTACATATCACAACGGCAACCGTTTATTCAGATTTTTCTTGAAGTACTTTGTTTTTTTTTAGCTTTGTTTACACAGTCTATTATTGGAGCTTTATGTGATTCTCCTCTTCAGATACTTTAAGATTGCCGATGCTGTGCAGTTTGTTAATTTTGAAACTGTACTGTGCTGAGGTACAAATACAGAATTGTCATATCTGTATTTGAGCACATAGGAATAATTTGTAAGTACTTTACTTGTTGACATTAATATTTGCACCTGGTCACAACATTGTTGATTTATGGAAAATGTAAATAAATATATTTATTTGCTTGCCAAACAATGCACAAATGTCTTCTTTTCTAGTGAGATATTCCCTGTTCACCAGACATAAATGTGGAAAAGTTAAAGGGGCACAATGATGGTAGAGTCTAGCGTTGCTTTTTGCCACTTCACATATATGCACTGTTATTCGTGTGCACATGTAGGAATAGGAAGGTAGAGGATGCGCATAAAAAATTTCGTATGCAGCCACACATATGGTTCAGAAGATTAATTAGATGATGTCCAAGCATATATAATTGTGCTTCATGTGCAATGGGTATGCTAACGGATTGCTTCCATGAAGCCTTTTTATTTATTTTTTATATTTTTTATAAATGTTATTTTTTATTTTATATAAACTTCATATTACATATTGTATACTTATATTTTTATAAATTTTATGAACTAAAAACTCAAGTTACACGGCCCCTGTAAGAGTGCCCTTTGCAAATGGTTTGGTAACGTGTCTCGAACTGTAAAGGTAAGAGGCAATCGAGAATGCTGCAGACAAGGTTGCAACTTACATATTGCTTATCACGTCCTACATACAAAGTGATTTGTACAATAATTCCTGAGCACGGAATTAATCCCGAGGCTGGCCAGTGATGTCACCCACGACGACAAGTCACATAATTGCCTTTAATACTTTTACACCCCATGGGCTGAGTTGTGAATTGAAAGAGCACTCTACAGAAGGATAAGGTGCACCTCTAGGATTTCTAGGATCTATGCTATGCCCTAACACTTCAGACACCACATTTCTAAGTGGCAATATGTGCTCTGGTACTTCTTTTGCGTCTGCATAGTGTGCAACCACATGGCTACTGGAGCTTTCGTGTGCATGTTTTTGTGCGACGGTGTTAATTACAAACAATATCCAGATGTTAGACATAAAATGCAGTAGTTTGTAGCGTACCACACAACGCAGCGTGACATGGGAGTGCGTGATTCAAAGAAAGCTTCTGGAAAATGCACAGAATCCCACAAAAAGTTTAAAATGTGATTTGTATTTCGTTTTACGTCTGTCGTCGTTACATACCATCGTCGACGCTGTTGCACATTGATAAATCGTACATAAAACTTGTCCCATAGCAGTATGCGGTTTCTCAAATACATAGCACAATTTTCCTGCAGTAATAAAACGCTGTCGGCATTTTCTTGCTGACACGGCTGTCGAAACGTCAGCCTCTACAATGGGCAAGTGCTGTAAAGGGGCTAACGCAGACGCGACTTGATACAAATTGTACGTGCTCACAAAACACAAACGACGAATTCCAGTCACAACATCGCACAGAGGTTGGTTCGCGAATGAGTTCGCAGCTGCTGCACTGTTTACTTATCGCGGAACGGTGGAACCCGGCTGTCCGCCATCTTTAAGCACAGATACGTGAAGCCGCGAGAAGCCGCAGCTGAAATCCACTGACAAGTACGAAGGCGCGTACACGTCACAATGCCCGTTCGGGCGCATCTACGTCATAAAAATGGCTGCGCCCATGTGTGTTTCGGAATGAATTACCTATTTTTTTGAAGTGGTACTGCACCGAACTGAGAGAATGAAGGTGTATTTTGGGGAGAGCTGGATGTGGGCTTTCAGAATATCACAACCGTTTCGACTATTTGGGATATCGGCATAGCTGACCTATAACAAGTACGCGTACACAATCTCCCAACTCGTAGAGCTAGGGTGGCTTTTCCTGACGAGGGAGGGGAATCGTCCATGTTATTGAAGCATGATGGGCGCTTTCAGCACCTCTCATTTAAAATCATTATTATTTGCTACGACAAACATTTTCAATACTACACCGTTTTGCTACGCTAATCAATCTAATTGGTTTATGGGCATTTTAATAATTTACTTCACAAGCAAATGCTTAGCGTTTAAGCAGGGTTTGTTTAATCCTGAGATGTCCTTTGGTGGAGACAATAGTGTTGGCCTTTTCGAGGCCCTCTTTGGTGTGGGGGTGACGCGCTATATGTCGACTTCATGAAGGTGTTGCTCCATAAATGTGCAATGCGATGGCATCCTGCACACATGCCCCACCTTCAGTGGAAACTGGTGTTGAATGTTGTGGCATTTCCCTGACATGATGGCGGTAGTCCTGCATTCAGTCCTGCACTGCCATTCATACCTTTGCACATGTTATGTAGAATGCAACCTCTAATTATCATGATTATCATGTCACAGTTATTGATGTCGCATTCAATTCCCTTTAGAAGGATGCAGAGTTGTGCTTTCACTCTCCCAAAGGCATTTTCAACCACGTGTCTTGCATCTGACAGTCAAGCATTAAACTGCCCTCAGAGTATAGCTTCATCATATACGGCTGCAAAGGAAACGCTTGGTCACATAGGATGACTAGACCACGACGAACCCTTGCATTGTCTCTATGTACCAGCCCTTGTAGTTGTAATAGTCTGAGCCTTGGTTCTTTGAGAGCACATCTCAATGTGACATCCGTCCAGAATCTTGAGAGAATCCTGTTACTCTGTCAAACCGACGTAGGTGGCTCTACTTGTGTTGTGAGCTTCACAAACTGGGATTGTAGTTTGTCCAATCACTAAGTAAAAACTCCCAGTACACATAATTCACAAAATGCCTGCTGACACCAAAAAGGCTGTTCTGCAGATGCTAATAGGTGATAAAGGGCACCTGCCACTCTTTTGCAAACGCACAGCCTGCCTCATGTCCGTGTCTCGCCTATCTATGCTTTGGGAAACGTCCACCATGTAGCTGAACGTTGCACAGGTGACGCGATAGTCCCGTTTCGGTTTAAAGAACTCGCCAGCGAGGTTGGGCAGTGTGGTTTCCGACCAAGACGCTGGCCGTCGATAGCTGCGCAGTTGCTTCTCCCTTGTGCCCAATCGCAGGGCTGTTGCTGTCAGAATTTTCACCTGTTGCCGTGCAGGTTTCCGCTTTTGTTGCCTATCTATCGCGCGCGCACAGCATTCAGCTCACAAACTGTTTTCCTGAGCAGTCGAGACTGGAAGTAGGAGTAAGCCAGAAATCCCACATTGGACACCCTCCGATCTAACCCTGGGAACGAGGCTTAGACGGAAGTGAGCACAGTCTCGAACAACTGCGGGGGTGGGGGGGATACCCCCCCCCGCGCGTGTAATATGTACTGACTTAACCTAACCTAACCTCACTAAGGAATTTGCAAATTACAGCGCAATTTATTACTAGCGACGCGCGACTTCCGGTTAGCCTTGTTCCCAGGAGGGGGGTCCGATATGGGAATTTTGCAGTTTCGCTGGAAGTAGGGGAGGTACAGAAAAATATTCCTGACCCCCTCTCGCACCACGTCGTTCTTCGGTTTGCTCAAACACATCGCTTGTCCAACAGAACGTACACGCACAGTACAGACACGGCAGCACAAGAAATATTTACACGAAATATGTAGAACTCAACGAGGACAATGACATGTACAACAAAATAAAGGACTAAATAACGCGGATAAGAAAAATGCACAGCGACGCACGAAAGAGCAGAAGTACACCAGAAGCGTTCGTACGAATTAGTGTTGTGAACATATTTCGCGATTCGGCTGAAATGTAAATTTGGAAATGCGAAACAGTAGTAAAAATGTCGAGTTGCATACGAAATCCTTCCAATACACAGTAACACACATTCTTGGGGCATTATATACCTCTGGAAAGTGTCCAAAGCGTTATCTTTTTCTGACGACGTAATATTTAAAATTGTTATGTGTTTTGGGGTTTTTCTGTTTGCTCATCAGGCGACGCTGCTAGCGCTATTCTCAACTGAGCTCACAGAAGCCCGTGTAACTGATTTCGTTGCTCAGTTCACTCAACCGTGGTTGAGCCATTCGAGTGCAGTCGACTCAACCGTGGTTGAGAAAGCTAGTGTAACTAGGGTATTAGTCTGCTTTGAAACGAGGAAGCGCATGAACGCAGCTACGCATCTCAAGCAAATGTCGCCTGGCATTCAGGATTTTCGTCGCTTTAGAGGTATATAGCACGTGTGCGTGTGGCATATAATCGTCCGTGCTATGCATTCCCATTCTTTATGCGTCTTTACCCCTGTTCGCAGGTGTTTTGTGGATCGGAAGGTAGAATGCAGTGAGATGGTTATAGCAACTGTGGTTTGGGCAAACGGTATGTTACATATTTCTATGCCTATATCTCACGCACACACATGTTGTTGCAACCGTGCGTTTTGAAATGCTGTTTCTTCTAGGTTATACTCGTAAGAAGCGGCAGGCAGCGGGAAGTAACGCATTGGATCCGAGTTCGTGTTCATAACCTATTCTCGTCTTGAGAAAGTTGGATGGTGCTTTTACGCAAGAAAGCCTACGCGTTCCCAAGGTGCAAAACATAAACATGGCATAATCACATGAAGAAAGTTTTTGGCCGTCGCATTGGACATTTCAAGTGCGTGTACAATGCGTTGGGTCATGCCTTTCTGAATTTATTGGCTGGGCCACACATGTTCTGCAACACTCCTTACAGTGACGGCATGCGACTTACTTTCAATACTTCTCAGCAAGTCATCCTTCAATTTTCATGTGGCAGTGCAGCTTTCTTAGGGTGTTTCTTGCAGGGTGACCCATTACCCTTTCTCACAGGCTTTCTTGCGGGCCTCGAGGCCTGTAAGAAATCCTGTGAACAAGCCTCACAGGCCACCCTGTAAGAAAGCTGTATTTTCACTGCCTGTAAGAAATCCTGTAGGAAAGTCTCCCTGGAATCCTACAGGATCCCTGTAAGAAACTCTGAGAGAAATTTTGTAAGATTTAGTCTCATAACCTCATAGAAATTCCTTCAGCAGTCCGAGAGATTTCTTTTGTAAGAGTTTCTGAAATATTTTTCAACAGGGCAATGCGAAGCGCGTGCCGATTTTTTTAGCCCCCGGCGCATAGCGCTCCACGACATTTTGAGCGTCTTCGTGCAGTCCGACGAAAGGAGGTTGCTAAACCCAGCCTACAGGCTGATAGTAGAAAAAGCAACAGTTCTTAAAATTGGGAGAGGGAAGCATGATTCCAGCAGAATAGGATGCGATAAGCCTGCCTGTCTTATCTCTTTCTACTGTCCCTGTGTGGGCTGAGTTTCGCAGCCTCCTTTCGTCGGGCCGACAACAAAGACACGTAAAAAACTCGTCCAGCACTATGCTCCGAGCGCCCCGAAAAGCATGATGTTCGACTTCTTTTTTTTTTTTTTCTGATGGGATATCTCTTCAATATCCGCGTCAATTATCATGAGCTTGAGTAAATTCGGCACGTGCTTCACATTGGTAGGGTAAAAAAGCAACTTTGCAAATTTTCGAGTTCAGTTCGTAAAAATTCACATAATAAAACTCAAGTTATATGACATTCACATCAGGAGGTCGCAAAAACCTAGTAAAAACAAATGCCGCGGACTGCATGATTCTAGGTGGCGTAGTTATTTTATTATAATTCAATGACACGTTTCCTGGGACATCCTGCATGACATTAACACAAAGAGGCCTACGGAGAGGCCGTGGCAATGGTTGGCGCACAGCGTGCTTTGCGGTGAAGTTCTGTTCTTAGAGTGTAATGGCAAAAGTTCCTGAGATATAAATTGCGTCGACCCCATAATGTTCAGAGAAGTAGATTGAATACGATTGTTTATCACGTTAGGCGAAACACCCTGTATAGTTATTAGTTACGGTTACACCTTCTTTCAAGAACGCCGACGATTTCAGAGCGGTTTGGATGACGTATTTGGAACGTGCAGGAACATCCTCGCCCTCTTCTGTCCTCTCGCTGTTCGCGCCGTCTGCTCCAGAATGGCGTGGCTTTTAATTCCGAGTTCCGTTCGCGTGGCCGCTTGCGTGCTACTCTCGTGCAGACGAGGTACTGTATGACTGTACTTTTACGACATGATGGTGGCCGTGGTCATAGGAAAATGAGGAGTATTGCCCTTTTGCCAGGGTGGTATCTCATAATCAGTCTCAGTGGGCTGCAGTCGCCGCATATGCGCAGCGTTTGACGATGGAATCATATTCATCACACGTTCACTGCGAGCGCAGTGCGGAGTGGTGATGCATCAGTTTGTAAAAGATGAATGAATAGTTTTTACTTTACTAATACTTGATCAGTAAAATTTGTTCCAACACTCTTAAAGGCACAATGAAAGGATATTTGACAAGCCTACGACAGTGTTCAATTTGTTCCTCTGTACTAAGCATTCACCCAGTGAAATATGAAGTTGAATATCGTTCAAATAGCGAAAATATTCTATAGTAACCATGGCCGTGAACAGCGGCTGCTACGACCCGCCTGCCAGGCGGACTGGCCGTGACGTCAAGCACGGGGGATGCTTGCTGATTGGCGTACGGTCTTTGGCTAACTTTATGGACAAGTTCATCGACGGGAAGTTGCTTTCTTTCTCAAAGTAGACATAGAGCTTTTATTTAGTGCCATGGATGGCGTGACATATTGGATTACGTAAGTGTGCACACCGCTTCACAAAAACACCACGTGCGCCACGAAGGTCGTTGACTGCCTAGCACATAACGTACGCTAACTAGCCATACGTCGTCGTCATGGGGGCAGTATCCCGATCCCTAGTATTTTTCTTCATCAACATCAACATTGGGGTCCTTTCCGGTGCTGTTCCCGGGAAGATTTTCCTAAAAATATGTACTTATATACTTTCGTGTTTCGGTCATGTTGCTGTCCACAAGACACAGCGCCCACTTATGCGGGCAAGAAATTTCTTATGGCATAAGAAAGTCAGAAGCAGCAGACGCACCCGAGTTGTTATGTGAAATTACATAGACACAAAACGTCCCTCTATCTAGCTTTCATGCACGAAGAATAATCATTACTTACCGAATTAATGATGTATTTTACGAAGGACCCGAGGTCTCCTGCCTGTTCCACTTTTGTCTTGAATTCATTATCGTACCAGACCAGAGTCTCCAGCTTGACTCGAGCTCCAGCTCGCGGTTTTGCGGCGGCGCTGCTTCCTATTTTGCAATCAAGTGCAATAATTAATATTCATTCTAATTTAATATAATAGTAATAATTTAATTTAATAATAATTCAATACGTCGAGATCATCAGTCCCCACTGTGAAGTCGATCATTACATACTTGACCCAGTCCAATCCTGCAGAGCAATATACGTATTACTTACACAAGCCCCCACACCCACCAAAATCAGATATATGCCTCGGAATTTTTGCTTTCCCGACATCGCGAAACATTGCTGGACAGGGTGACACGTGCTGAAAGAAAGTTCCCGATCTTGTCGACACATTGTATCTGTGACGAAACGATTGCATTGAATAGACGATTTCAGAAATTGCATGGATTGCCCACCAGAGACCGCCGTACTCCGAATGCCCCACTGCACCTTGGGATTTAGTTTTCATGGGTCAGACAGAAGAAGAAGAGCGCAAACGGTTCGGTTTTCCCTCCTTCCTTCGAGCAACAGGCAGGCAAGCACGAACGCAAACCATTTCCCACGACGCATTGCGCGATGCGCGTGACTTGGCAGATGACTTGGGCGACGGAGGGCCCCCGTGCGGAGCACAAGGGCAATATCTGAAATCGCCTATTCGCAACGTGTGAAAAACAATAAAAAAAGGAAAAATGCATTTTCAAAAATCCCAATATCTACACACTTTTTCAATTCGTCACAGTCAAGTAATTCTTTATCGCCATCGTGTGTTTTTTGTTGGTTTCTCGCGACACCATAGCCGTCAGTGCAATACTTTTATTTATTTATTTCAAGTACCCTATACGATTCCACGTGAGTGGCACTACGGAGGGCAGGGGAGAACATAACAGTACATAAAAATGAACATCATTTCAAGGTAAAAGTCTACAATAGGATCAGTTTTTCTGCTTTTCTGTTGGTTTTCAGCGTGTAACGCAAGCGTCTAAAAATCACGGAACGCGCATTGTACGATTGTTGTGTATTGCTATTTTTGTGCTTGTATGCAGTCGGTATGATATGTTGTGTGTCAAACACTGTCCAATAGGCATATTCGGAATAGAAATTGCCGGTCAGTGGCGATGACCATGATGATCATGACGATGCCCATTTAAGTGTTACCGATACCGCAGTGGTCGCCCTGCGGATTAATGCTGTCCACCTCACGTCCTTTAATGCGAGAAGTTGTGTAAGAAATACCATATCATGCTTCAAAATTACCAGCCTCATCGACCAGGTTCGATCGCACAAGGTTGTGAATGCGGGCTGATGGGCCAATAAGTCACGGTTACCGGTAACCAGACCAAGAAGGTTCAAAATATTATAGTTCAAAATATTGTAATATGACTGAATACGAAGCATTCCCCCTTCCTAGCAGACGCACAATAACACTTAGTTTCATTACAGTAGTATGACACAGAAGAATAGCAGAAGTTAATCCAAACAAACAAACGGAAGTCTACGACTAAATTGTTTCGTAATAGGTAATTAGAGTAGATTTACACCTGAGGTATTCTTTCGTAATGTTCAATTTTCTTCAGTATGTTCCTGCACAGTGCATGAGAAAAAACTGTAGAGAATCCGAATCCGCTGCAGGATACGCGTTCGCTTTGAAATTACAAGAGCACTCACTTTTCATTTCCTCATAGCTGTTGTAGGAGCCACATATTGGGGAGTATAAGCATTAGATGTTACACTATATCTGGTTTAAAAAAGGATAAAACCCCGAGAGCAGGGAAAGACGACGACAGAACACAAAAAAGACACACCGATGAATCACCAGCCAGCCCAAGTTTTAACCCTTTTACACTATACACTGTTATCCAAAAAAAGTACACATTTACTCCAGAAGAGTAGTATATGGCTTGACCCATAGCGAACCTCTCTAGAGGAGTTTATTTTACCACTTCTAGAAGGAGAAAACATATACTCCACCTGGGCTGTAATAGATATACTCCTTCGATAGAGTTAGGACACAGTATATACCAAATGAGGAGTGAAAAACGAAATATCGAACGAGAGTAGTGCTACACGTCAGTTTGTCCCCACAGAAAAACGAATGTGAACTGTAGAAACGAAACAAATAATACGGCAGTATGCGTACAGATTCTGCCGTGTTCTTTGCAGTATCTACCGTACACACTCACAAATAATTCTGATTATATAATATCGGAACATCCACTTGACACGCAGTGACATTGACAAACAGGGGAAAGAATATTTAAACTCTATTATCTGTTGCATATTATTTATCTGTTTATCAATGTCACTATCCAGTGCGTGTCTGTTGTACGGTAGGTTTATCCATCAGCTAGCTTGCAACTACGTCATCTCATATATGACCTTGTAGAAGAGATGGTGTTCCTCTACACGAGTCCTGATTGGCGGTGATGGCATGTCCCTGCGTGCAGATGATCATGGCCTCACGCTAGGACGGTGATTGGTATTGTGAGTGCATATTATATTGAGGCTGACGCAATGCAGATGCAATAGTTGCGAGGGTGCCACGATACGGCAGGCGGCTTTCAGTTCAAATTCAAACGGCAAGAGGGGCGGGCAGGTGCAAGTTGGAACTTGGAAGCAGCGTTGCAGCAAGCTCGTTTTGTCTTACGTTACCAAGGCAGGGATCGTGTATCTCCTTTGCAATATTTGTGTTGTTTGTTTAAGTACGCTTTCTAAGACAGTGCGATGACTATGATTACTGTGAAACACATTGTCGATATCCCGGATGTCGATATCCCGGAAGAGTTTTGACGCTAGGAGGACGTACACGGCGTACGGGGAAGAACCGGACGATGAAATGCCAAACGGACTGCAGATATTGCTTGTTCTCACGTTAGCAGGTACGAAAGCTGACTGCGATGCTTTGATTGCTGTTAATTAGATGTCGCATTTTAGAAACTTAGGAGGAACTTGATCAGAAACAGGATAAGAATAGCCTAAAGGCACAGAACGTATAATGAAGAGCAGGGGTGTACGTGTCTCGACCTGCATGGAGAACAGAGGTGTAATCTTCTCTGAGAAGATACATCATGTGAGATGGTCAACAAAACACCATGCTCCCTGTGGTCCGTGAGTGGCAGTGAGCGACCACACGTATACTACGTACTAGGTACATAGAGATGTATTGATTATTTGTCTCTACTCAGTGTATGCTTCTAACAGAATATACAATATTTACTTGAACAATATGTGCATTTCTACGCATTATTTTCGGTCTTGCATTCAGTGGTCGCACCTGCTACGTGACCAGATCAGGGACTACTGCATCAATTCCACTGGTTCCACTTCAAGTGGGACCATCGTGGAACTGATTCCACTTTCAACTGGTCCCAGTCACAGTGGTCGCATCAGAAATGACTTCGCGAAAACATTTCTGTTGCGACAACTGTGACTCCATATAGCCGCACACCGTTGGGAAGAACTGGGGCATTGCCACCTGCGACCGTGACCCGCGCAAGTGGTCGGGACTGGGGCTTCGCAGTACAACGCACAGTGAGATTCGCGTTGCACTACTCGTTCTTGGCATAGTGTCAGCGGTCCCAAAACGTTGGGGTCGTTAGCGGCCTTGGAATCCTTCATTTCGGACATCAGGTAACCGAAGACCGCCAAGGGTTTCAGAAGCGGTAGTAGACGGTAACAGACGCTCCGGCCTCAGCGGTGTTGCTCACCGATGGTGGCCGACGTCATCTCGGTCATGTGACCCCTGATCCTAAGAGGAGCGTCCGTCCTACGCATGTCACATGCTGACGCGGGTCCCGGCGCTCGTCACGTGTCTGTCGTGAAGGTGTTGAACGTGTTTCGCGCATTCGGGGGGCTATTGTAGGTGTAGCAAGTTCGCTACGGTCGGGCTAATTAATTAATGGGAAAACGGTTTTCAGGCCCCTATAATATTCCATACCGAACAAAAACATAAACAAAACTGTGTGCCTCTAGACTGGTGCTTTAAGTATGTCGACTCATTAGGGTATATTAGCTTGCCGGTCCAGATGTTTCACTGTTTCGAAAACGCATGTGCGTAGTGAAGAAAAAATGCAACATTTGTATACTCTTGCGTGTCGTTGTATGTAAAGCGAACGAACACTGTAACCCTTCACTGTACGGGGACATTTCTACGTCTAGTGCGTGTTTAGCTCTCTTTTCTTGATTTTTTTTTTCGGGGGTGGGGGTGGGGTGCAACTTGCTGCCACCTCTGGCAGACACACCGCATTTCTTCTGAAAAATGCGAAAAATTTCTTCGACGCTTCTGTGAAAACGCTTGTGTTCGAATACGAACGATAACGAAACAATATCTAAATATTTTGGGCATATTTTTTTCTCGGAGCTTGTTTCTTGCTCCTTTAGCAGTTTTTCTCGGAAGAGCAACGTCTATGTTATTTACATGGCAAGATAAACAATCGGAAGAACGAATGATAATGATACCAATGTCAGCACAGCGAGAAATTAGTAGAATGTCGTCATCTAGGCAAAGTCACTTCGAGACGTGGAATGCAGTGTGCGAACGGCAAATCTACATTAGAAAGTATACGAAATTCGTTAGATGAGCAGTTGAGCTAATATTCGGAATGCTAGTCGCTATTCTATAAAACACAAGAAAAAAATATTAGACGGTGATGAAGTAGCGGAAGATTGTAGGACGGAGACACCAGCGCAGGTAGCCAATATTAAGGTCCATGCATTAGTAATGCGTACTGAAGTGCTTACGCTTTGTGAGAGGGATAACAGAAGAAGGGATAAGCTCACCAAAGAAAGACTATGTTTACAAGTGACAATTTTCGCGTTCATTTGATTTGATTTGGGTTTTGATTTGATTTGGGTTTTTCTGGCGCATTAGCTACTAAGGCCATAATTTTCGCGTTCATGCAAAAGAACAAAACAAAGGTCACGTCCGTGTGAACCAGCTGCCTCGTATACTACGCACGAACGAATTCGTGCACCACTGGCCGATCCGGCTAATGGCGCTGATGACGAAATCGCACCCCCACGCCCAAAGCCTTAGGTTAGGTACGAGGTTACCCCCTTCCTCCCCACTACGAGCTTCGACAAAGCAACCGGATCCAGACAGCGCATCTTCCTGCCTGACCACAATAAGCGATCCGAGATAGAGAATGTGGGGATTTCGTTGGCGCGGTCAGGGTAGCAGCCGTGCAAAAAAAGAAAAAAAAATGGAAAACGAATATGTGAACAGCACCATAGGTATTGATGGGTTTGTGTGCTGTCCGTTACAAGAAAGAACAGCGCATTGGCGAGAACAACGGTCGTGCGAAGCTGGCTTTTCGACGGTTGCCGTTATTGATCGATTCACTTTAGCATTTTTCCTGACATTGATAAATGAACGCATCGCTGTATTACATGCACGCCTAGTGGCGCTCTTCCTCAATTAAAACAGGCTAATTCGTCCGTGGATTGGTTCACGCTTACCTGCTAAAGAAAGGATGGCGACGATCACGACTGCTCTCATGGCTGTAACGTCTACGGTTCCCGGCAATAGCTTCTCTGTGCGTGCTTTTATAACGTCCTGACGGAAACGAAAATGTCATCTACCAAGTAATCTCAACTGACACATGAAAACAAATTCTACGATGGCCATTCTAGTGGATTGATGAGAACTATGTAGGTCATTTTGCTCGCATATTGCTCTCGAAGATGTTTCACCTTTAGTTGGTTCGCCAGGAAGAAGCCCGCTTGGATTCGGTTACGGCAGCTGCTCCGACATCTTTCGGATGAAATCTGTATTGAACCCAGAGAATCTGCGAGAGAAATGACTGGACATCCCGTCACGTGTGCAGCGCTCGTAACGATGTACGCAGCATCAGAGTGTGAAGGCAGGCACATCGTAGCTGACCTTTAAGTTCATTTCTTGTGCACGCTCACTGCTTTTATCGTGACGTAGTTGTATCACTATGTTACATTTACTTAAATGAAGTCTGTTTGTTGACCACCTCCGCTGCTTCCCAAGATTCGGTTCTAACTTGCTGTTTGAAGGCACATTCCAGTCGATTTCTAAACTATAGTGTAATGTAGCAGAGTTAAGGTGCGTCTGGACCAGGGTTGCGGAATGGGGTCTCCCATTCCGTTCCAATTCCATTCCGAGGAATGGAGATTTGAGATAATTCCATTCCTTTCAATTCCTCCGAATAAAAAGCTATGGTCAGTTCCCACTCCTGGAATGGCTTGGCAACCCAATTCCATTCAGTTAATTCCCTCAATAAAAGAAAAGGACCGGTAACCATACTGGCAAGTCCAGCAGTGCTAGAGGAGATTGACATTACCAAGCACGGAAAAGGCACAAAGACAAGGTTATTTCACTTTTGACCGTGTGCGGGTGTGGTGCAAAGGGTGCGAGGGCAGAAACCAGCACGTTGAAACCAAAACTGCACCGGAGCACCCAGACCATTCTATTCCCATTCCGAGGACAGTTTCCGCCATTCAATTCCAATTCCATTCCGGGCTCTCCTAAATCTGGAATCATTCCATCTCCGGAGTGGCAACTCCGCAACCCTGGCTCTTGACGGGGCCTTTGTCCTCTGACCCCTCACTCCTCCGGTTAGCGAGTGACGTCATGTAGCCGGAGCCTCTGCAGCTGCGGCGGCAGTCCTGATCTTTAAAATGCTTTCATTTAATATCTAAGCACTTTTCGGACGAAAAAGATTAGCCGAGTAGGTTGTCGGCCGATGCCTAAAATAGTGGTATCGGTTTTATAGATGGGTTTCCGGACGCGACTGTCCCTTTGAAGGGTCTAGGAGGTTTCGTGAACACCTGGTCAACTTCTTCCTGGTAACGGTTGTTCCTATCGAAAAGTTCGTTTACCAGAAATCTTTCCCACCAAAGTGCCGTGTTTTCTATCTCACGAATGGTTGAAACCGGCTCCGAACCCCTTCCTCACATTCCGCGTTCGTCTCACCGTTCTTGCCTTTACCTCCTGACTGCTACAAGCGTATTCTTACGCTGGGTTTGCACATGGCTCAGAGAAAGAAGTGTCGTGCCAATACGGAAGAACGATTCAGCTTATGGCCTAGCTGCTGCACACCGCTGGCGTTTCGTTGATAAATGTATAGAAAATCAGGGTTGGAGTAAGTTACCTTTCTGGTAATTTTTAGCTTAACTGTTGAGTTCCTGGATTCTTTTGGAACGCGATCTTTTTTTTTTTTTGTTAGGTAATTTGTTAAAGTGCCTCGGGTAACGGTAAGCTCCGATAAGCTCCAAAGTTGCTTTTGTTAAGTGCTGACATCTGTTGAGTTTGTTGTGGAGTTCTGGTTCACAAATAACGCTAACCTGCGTCCTCTTTTCTGGCCGAAGGGGCTAGGCATCTGGCGGAATGCAAAGAAATTGTTACGAGAGGGCATTGCACAAGTGTCCCTTCGGTTTCCCTTTTGCCATCTCTCAGGAAGTTTCTGGACACCTAGGTTCTTGTCATTAAAGGATTGCTGTGTTTGAGATTGTGTCATCTTCTGTTTTTCTTCCGTGTCGGGGTTTCACTGTTGTTTTTCCCTCACTAATGAGACAACAGCGATGTACACGTGCACTGCGCCTCTTCGTTGGACTCCGCTGCTTTCTTGCAGCTTTGGTGTACGCTATGACTTCAGTTTTGTCCTTGTATTCGGAAACTCAGGTGACAGAGCTTTCATCATAACGTCCAGCAGTGCATTTCGAATGGGGCAGGGCACTGTGGAGCCAGAGGAAATGACACATTTGGCGGGATCCACGTAATATGGTTATTCAACTAATTCCGACACCTGCTTCTGAGCGCTTCCTGTGCTTGCGCTTTATCGGGGCATTAAAATCTTACGACAATTTAAGGAACCTCACAAATCCATGGTTTCGTTCATCGTATTGAAAATAAGTATAATTTTAAACGTGTCGCACCATTCATTTAAAGAGCAAGGTCGGAAATACTTTTCCAAGTTAACTTGATAACTTCAACGTCCTTTGCATAGCTTGTAACTGCGTTAGTTTGTTAGTTGCATTTTTTATGATGTGAATTAACTTGTACCGAGTCATTTGTCGAGTGACTTCATCTCTGTAGCAAACTATCACAAAGTGTCTCGGTGTGGCAAGTGCGGGATAGCATGCGAGTTGCCCTCCGCGCTAAAATGTAGTCTTCAATATGCTCGACCAATCACAGCAGACAATGGAATGTACGGCTCGCGTCAAGGTTAACTTGAACACCGCTCCAGCCTGTGAAGCGGGAAGAGATCCACCCTTGCAGCACCTCGCAGAAAACAAGGCCTTCATAACGAGGGTCACCCCCTCTAACTATAAATGGATGACCAAAACTCCCTCCGCCGTAATCTCTACCGAGCACCGCCATCGTCCGCAAGCCGGAATGGCGTTCAAGTTAACTCTGATGTGAGCTGTACGTACCTCCACAGCGATAATGGATCCAGGACAATTGCTCACCGGACAATTGCTCACCGGACAGTTGCTCACCGGACAACTGCTCACCGGACAACTGCTCACCACAGAACCGCTGAAGCCGGACAATTGCTCACCGCCTCTTTCACCGCACTTATATGTAATTTTATTTCGCGGTTTTATGTGATGTGATTTTATTTATCGTTTATGGTGCTCATATACTTGATTTTTTATTTGTTAGCTGAACTTGGGTGTACCTCGAAATAAAGTGATCGAAATTCCCATTTCAAAACGAACTACTGTTAATAAATGTTATCTGGCTAAACAATGCAAAGTTGCGCGCGGGATACTGCCAACAGCGAACTTAGACTAACCTGGACATAGCGGTGCAAACACTGAACTTGGACCAACCTAATAATGAACTAACCACCGTACTGTTCAGTCGTCTCCGCCCTACTAAGCCTAACGGGCGCTAAAATGTGGCATTCGTTCGCTAAACCGACTTGGACAGATATACAAAATTCGTTAATTTTAGTGGATAAATAATGATGTGATTTTAAATCTTCCCCGTCTCGTGTCTTGGAAGATCCTGGTGACGCAGGCATGAACGTACCGAGATGGGGACAAGGTCACTTTGTAAAATCGCGCACTCTTTATTCATAGGTCATAATTATTTTCTCAGAGTCATCATAATATGAACCTGTGAACACCCGCACAGTCCGCAGCGTCCGTCTCCAGGGAAGGAGGTGACGTGGTTGCACGCTTTGCCCCCGTGGAAGCACTTTGCCCCCCCCCCCTTGGGAAATAATCTGACAAAGACGCTTCAGGTGACCTCTCAGACCTCTCGCCTCACCCTCTTCACTTGTGGATTCCTAGATCTACGTGAAGCAACTTACACAGCTAAAAAAGAAGCTCAGCTGACATAAAAAAGTCAAGCGCCAGAAACGCGAAATAACATCACAACATAAGTGTGGTGAAAAAGGCGGTGAGCAATTGTCCGGCCTCAGCAGTTTTTGGTGAGCAGTTGTCCGGTGAGCAGTTGTCCGGTGAGCAACTGTCCGGTGAGC
Source organism: Ornithodoros turicata (assembly GCF_037126465.1). Classification (NCBI taxonomy): domain Eukaryota; kingdom Metazoa; phylum Arthropoda; class Arachnida; order Ixodida; family Argasidae; genus Ornithodoros; species Ornithodoros turicata. The sequence continues at coordinate 317,647 of NW_026999409.1, forward strand.
AATTGTCCGCGCCCCAGCGAGGATGTATTGCGCTGCAGTGCGTCTAGATTGCCGCGTATAGACGGAGCCGAGCAGTTCTTCGCTGATTTATTGCGTTTATGCTACGAGCGCATCGAGTCGGAGTTGTCTGAGGTCAGATTTGGAACGCCTGCATTCACATGGGGAGCTCCCAGCAGTTGGGAAAGGCGAGATGAGGCAGGTGACTAGATGATGATGGGAGGTGACAAATGAATTTCCGGCCACAACACCTGGAAAACCGCCGTTCCTCGGAGAGTATTGTTATGGTTAGAAATGCAGTTGCAGTTGTCATGTGCAGCGAGTTCCTGGAGATATTGATCCTGTTTCACCTCCCAACATACACTCGGATGGACAGTTGAAGCTTTTCAAACGCGCAAACACGCGTAAGCGCAGTGTAGGTAACAGCAACCGGACTGCGATCCAAACTCGTGTGATACTTCCCATGATGCATGGCGCGGAAAAATCTGTAGAGCGCCACCAACCGAGAGTGCTTAGGAAGTGGAAAAGGAAGTGCTTAGCTAGGTTTTCCCAGTGTACCGAACTATGCTGATTTGGTCACTTTGCACGTCACCTCCGTACGCCTGCAGTACCCCTGCAGAAATCCTTTAGGATGATCCTATGACACAGATAACCCCCGAAATAATCGACGACGGTATGCTGTATAACTCACTTTTAACTTTCCAATCAATACGAAGTGGTGAGGTTTCAAGGAAGGCGACAAACAGGAACCAGAGCACAAATTACGGGAGAAGAAGAGCTACACTTCACTGGAGGACCGTCAAAGACGAAGGACACCGTCATCACTCGAGCCAACCTAAGACCGAACACTGACCACGTGTAAAGAAATAAGATATGTGTAGAGAAAACACTGCGCAGATAGAATGGTTGCATGCAACTCTCCGGCATCCGAGTGAAATCAGATCGAATCGATACATCTAAAGAATGACTCGCTCGTATGGCCAAAAGACAGCGTCCTCGCCGAATGATATATAAACAACCGTAAAGTAGTGTGGTTGATTGGAAACCATGAGAGTGCGTGCAGAATTGCTGTTCGTTTTGATTCCATTACTCAGAGCATCCTTCTTCTTCATGGGCATCGCGAAACTAAAACTGAATTGAATTGGATTAAATGGCTGCCCGGATTCCCAGAGGGGAGAAATGAAAACGATACAAGTACAGGGTGTGTGCAGAAAAACTTAACCCGCATTTAGGCACTTAGCTTGTTGTCTACCTAACTAACGAACTTCCGGTAGCGCACGATGGCGCATTTATGCATGCGAAATCTGCAGAAAAATCGTGGAAGTCATACTCAGCTAAAAAACGAAAACGTCGGTCTCCGTGCATCACAGTAGGGCAACATGGCGGGCGCAGGAAAGTTGTGTTCAGGTATCACTATAGGGGTGCTATCGGTGCAGAAATCGAAACGATGTCCCACATGGATGCTCATCGGTAGTGCCCATAGCGGTGCCTGCACATGACTCTCCTGAGACCGACATGCACTACCATGCACTGTCATGACCGCACTATTCTAATGCACGGACGCCGATGTTTTCGCGATCTATTTATTTTTTTACGCTGCGTATGGCCTCCAGGATTTTTTTGTAGCTTCCGCACGCATAAATACGCCATCGTACACCTCCGGAAGTTCCTCGGGTAAGTAGACAACAAGTTACATGTAAAAATGTAGGTTACGTTTTTCTGCACACACCCTGTATACCTCCTTTGTTTGATTGACCTTTTTCTGACACAACATGATGAGCTACGATACAAAGAAGAACACTTCTAAGTGAAACTGCGCTCCATTACACGATCATAACATTTATCGGGAAGTATACTTTACCGGGTATCCGCACGAGCGACTTTATCGGGCGAGATGTCGGCGGAAAAGAGCGAGGAGGCAAGCGCGCACCACAGAGATATAGCAGAAGAAATGCCTGCAGCATCCGGACGATCGTGTGAAAACTCCGCGGACAAAAATCAGGTGGAAACGGGAGAGGTAACAGACGACAGCGCGTCTCGAGTTTTTCTGCGCTCGTCTTCGGTAAAGACATGGATGAAAGGCAGAAAAAGTTAATCGGACTCGCCGTGCTAGTCGATGAAGAACTGGAATCTCATAATGCTGAAAGACCAAGAAAAGTGTGGACAAAAGAGTGGCTGCTGAAGAAGCAGTTTGGAATGCAAAGCCACCTTATAAACTGCTTGTCAGATACGGACGCTTCGTCCTTCCGTTCGCTATTGAGAATGAATGAGGGTACATTCAACTTTATTTTGGAACGTGTGAGACACCGCATCGTGAGGCAGGACACCACAATGAGGCCCAGTATACCACCTCAGCACCGGCTAATAGTTACCTTGAGATTTTTTGCAACAGGTAAACACTGCATTAAAAAAAGAGACAGAAGAAAATAATATGTTGTGTTTTGAGCGGGCCCAATACAAGAGGAGGTCTGCACAAAACATGCTCGTAGCAGATTTAACACGCGTGAAATTTATTTTTTCATAATACATTAAGCAAATGGGTGATTTCATTTATAATCGAGCAAGATGCGGAAGTCACATTTTCTGATCCCGTCGAAAAAAATATATGTTGGAGGGATCCTCAAGTGATGCAAAACGCGGCGCGATACTTTCCTAGGGGGAGAGGGGGAAACTTTTAGGTCACATGGCCGTGCTTTCCGCTGTGCCGACTTTGACGGGGCCTGGAGCCACCAATTTTTCGGCTACGAATCTGATTTTTTTGTCGTGAGAGACATGGTCGCTGTCTATCACAGTTATCATAACGAGGCGGCTGTCACGCACAGTTCGTTCTTCAAAAAATCCCAAACTCAGCAGGAACCTTCAAAAATGCCAAAGTTTGTTACGCTATTACTTCAGAACGGTACGTCCCACTTGATTGCGGTTAACTGCAATCGAAAGCCCGTTGAAGGGTCTATGGACTGGTGTACAGCTCATTATTGTCAACTGTACAGTTATGCTGCTGCAGTGCTGAGAGTAAGGCATTGTAGGCGAATTTTCGCGCTGTTTGACCCCAAATATCTCAAAAGTGCCATCTTCGTTTTCCACAATTTTTTTGCATAGAGGTTGCCCTATCCCTCCGCTTTGCCCCAAAGAAAAGACATATTTACATATTTTGCTCTGAGACGCGTGGCGATTTTTTTTGCGCAGCCTCCTCCGCTGCCTTCCGGCGCGGTTGCTCCCCGTGCATGCACTGTCGCTGTTTTTTTCTTTTCCTTGTTTGTTTCTCTAACGGCTTGACCGCTAAAGCCCCTTGTGTAGTGAGCTGGGCATTGCATTATCCTCCCGAGTACAGTGTCTCATGCATGCTGTATGAAGCGACAGGTGGCATTGTGCACCTTCGTCCTGAATCTGTATAGTCATTTCCAATAGCGCATCCTGAAACCCTTTATCGTGCTCGAAAGCACTTCCATCCAGACCCACGCCGAAGTATTCCTCGTTTCACATCGCGGCGCATGCCACAAACAGATTTTCTCTCGTCAATTGAATATGGCTTCGAGAAAGCAAAGAAAACGCTGTGCAACCTTCACCGGGCTGCGAATTCACACGCCGTTCAAGGTTCAGGGCCGTGTCTGCTGTCCACGTCGAAACGTGTCTTTCCCACGGCGGCCGTACCACAGAGGGATTTTGTCCAGTGCTAGTAAGCTTACTTAAAACGACGATAAAACCAGAGACAATTCTACCATTAAGCTTAACTTAACTTCGAGAAAGTCGGAAGGAAGCTGCAGAACCTTGAACGTGGTACCAATCCACACACCGCTCAAGGTAGTACGCTTTGCCCCGACCTCCCAAATAGCGACTCTCTATACATCACATTGTGTATTCTGGAAACTACTGTTTTGGGAAGGTATGACGTTTCACAAGCAGCCGAGCGCTTGATTTGAACATACTCAGTGCTGGGATGACGCCGAAATAAATCATGTAAAAATAAAATGTTCAAAAATAAATCTCTTAAATATCAAATTTGCAAAATAAACTCTTCAATATAAATCATGAGAAAATCCACGCTGTCGAAATAAACTGCGAAAAATAAACTTTGAAGAATAAACGCTTCGAAATAAATCTTTTAACATCCATCGTCCCTGATTGGTGGACAGCCGACGGCTCTACGTCCGCCGCGGAAAATAGTACCCTCCTCGCGCTTGGGGCTAGCCAGGGCTATAACTGTGAACGAGGATTTCGGTACACCGGAAGTAGGTTGTCTGTCTGTATGTGATCTGTGACAAGTTTTGCCAACTTAGTAGGGGGGCGGGGGGCTGATATCATTCGGAATGACGGATGCCCGGGAGCGTATTATTCGGTGAAGTTCTGTTTTAGCAGTGCAAGTAACGCACGACATCGGTGTAATATAGTCTAATATAGAGCCGACTATCAGGGGAGTTTGGCCATTCTTTGGTATGTTTTCTGATTTTGCGTTTCTCTTTTTCGTGTGCGTGCGCGCTTTCTTGGCCTTTCTTTTACCAGTGCGAATGACCGTTGCCGCGCAATCCGTCCACAGCGCTCAGCTGGCTGAAGGTTCAAGAGCATACCTGGGTAAATTACTTCTAAAATGTAATTAAATTACATTACTCCAGTTAGAATTTAATTAAATTAAATTACCCATTACTGCAATTGAAACGCAATAAAATTACATTACAATTACTACAAAAAAGTAATGACATTACAAAGTCATTACTTTACCATTATTGGCATATATGCTCCCGAGTTTGTGGAAGGCACAAGGGACACACAAGTTGACAAAACTTGCCTTCCCCGAAATTCGACGACAAAAATGTATGCTTAATATGTATCAACAGTTAGCTTGTACTCTTCTATTTGTCTCTTCTACATGTCATGCTAGTGTGCCACGTATGACGTATCGTTCCACAATGTAGAGACAAAGGAGACACAATGTATCACGACAACAGGAAGATTGTCAGGAGGATGGGGCCCGCAAACAATGATTCTCCAGGGCTACAAACCGTTGACCTAACAACGTTTGCTTGCGAGTGCCCTGCCTAAGGCAACTGGCTCGTAGAAGGGAATTGACATTCCACGTGCCGATTGAGTGCGTCACCGTTCATAGTGCCGTTGGAATTCTTTTCATTTGCCGGTCCCCCAACTCTCTTTCTGCCAAGTGCCAACACAGAACACACACTCGATTCTTTTGTAAAAAGTGATGAGTAATGTCATTAAAATTACAACCCAAATGTAATTAAATTACATTACAAATTACCTAATGTCAAAAGTAATGCGTTACATTACAAATTACCAGAAAAAGTAATTCATTACAGTAATGCTATTACTACCCTGGTATGATCAAGTGTGCGTGTCCTGTATTCATACGCGCATCGTCGTCATCAGTTTTAAGCTGGATATTTCGAAATCCTAAGTTATGTAATTGATAGCAATACAAACATGAGCAAGAAACATCATAATAGCATGTTTCGCCGAAAAGAACATCCATGTCGCCCATACGGCTATCACTACTATGATACGGAGCATTACCTTCCTAAGCCTAACCATGATTTATTTTAACAGCGTTTATTTTGAGGACGTGTATTTTTAAACGGTTTATTTCAGAAAATGGATTTCGAAGGGTGGAATTTTAAGCGTGGATTTTTTAATGTTTTATTTTAAAAGATTTATTTCGGCGTACAGCCCTCAGTGCTATTGTTCTCCCCGGTCCTATGAATACGGGGACTACGCATGGCTACACCAACGTACAGTCAACGACGAGTTGTGTGTGCTGATTATGCACGAAAGCACAAAAAGAAACGTACTTAAACAAGACGTTTCGGTGTGTGCGTGACCTGGGTCTTCAAGACTTCAAAGATGTTTTTTTTTTTTTTGCCATGTGGGACCACTGACGGCTCAGAGTACTACGCCTCATACTGAGGTATACCACGCCTAATACTGAGAGTATTACGCCTCAGAGAATTACACAAAGGGTGGCGGCACGGAGAGCAACCGCGCCGGAAGGCAGCGGAGGAGGCTGCGCAAAAAAAATCGCCACGCGTCTCAGAGCAAAATATGTACAAATGACTTTTCTTTCGGGCAAAGTGGAGGGATGGGGCAACCTCTATGCAAAAAATTGTGGAAAACGAAGATGGCATTTTTGAGATACTTGGGGTCAAACAGCGCGAAAATTCGCCTACAATGCCTTACTCTCAGCACTGCAGCAGCATAACTGTACAGTTGACAATAATGAGCAGTACACCAGTCGATAGGCCATTTAACGGGCTTATAGCGTAACAAAATTTAGCATTTTGGAACGTTCCTGCCAAGTTTGGGATTTTCTGAAGAACGAACTGTGTCGGCCCAGCGGAAAGCGCGGCCATGCGACCTAAAAGTTTCCTCCTCTCCATCTAGGAAAGTATCGTGCCCACGGGCTTCGTATGCGGCGCGTTTTGCATCACTTGATGTTCCCTCAAACATATATTTTTTTCGACGGGATCAAAAAATGTAGCTTCCGCACCTTGTTCGATTATAAATGAAATCACACAAATTCAATAGCAACAAATATTTTCCAGGTGAAAGTCAGAAGTCTCAAAGCTTTCAGTTGAGGCTCGTCCACACAACTGTTGGCGAAATTATTTGGGATACCTGCAATGCCATAGTTGAGGAGCTCGGATACTTCATTAGGACTCCAGCCACAGAGCAAGAATGGAGCGAAAAGGCCGAGGAGTTCGAACTGCGATGGCAGTTTCCCAATTGTGTAGCAGCAATAGATGGCAAACATATCAGAATCATGAAGCCAGCCAACTCAGGCTCACTCTACTTTCACTATAAAAAGACATTTAGTCTTGCGCTTTTGGCACTGGTGGATGCACATTATAGATTTTTGTACGGTGACACTGACACACCAGGCTCTGCAAGTGACGGAGGTATCTGGGCTGGCACACCTCTGCGCCGAATGATTCAAGATGGTAGCGCCCACATGCCTACCAGTTTAAACCTTCCAAACTCACATAAAACAGCACCAGCTGTGATTGTAGGAGATAATGCCTTTCCTCTGACAGAGTTCCATATGAAACCATATGCACACACATCTCTTAAACCAGAGGAGGAAAATCTTCAATTACATACTTTCCCGGGCAAGGAATGTCGTGGAAAGTACATTTGGCATTTTAGTAAGTCGTTTTCGGGTTTTTCGAACACCTATTTATGCAGCGCCTGAACATGTAAAGCTAGTTGTGAAGTCCCGCTGCATCTTGCACAACATTTTAATGGAGCACAAATCACCTGCAACACGGTACGTTGATGCTTCACTAGCAACAGGATCAGAGGGACAGCGACACTTCACTTCGATGCAGGCAACTCGTGTGCGGCACAGTGCAAGGGCTACTGCTGTTCGTGACATGCTAAAGGAGTACTTCTCAGCAGAAGGAGCCATTCATCGTGATAGTGCAAAAGTTGACTAAAGCGTAAATGAATATTCGAATGTACGCCATCATAAAAATTGGATTGTTATAATTGTACCCGAGTACACAATTTTTTGTACGACTGCCAAGTGAATATATATATATATATATATATATATATATATTGTAATTGCTATTAGCCACTTTTCAAACACTTCGATGTATTGTTGATTTAAGACTTAAGCCACTAGCTACATAAACTCTCATGCCGAAACATTTTACTCAAACATTACGTCCTAGTGTTTGCAATTTAAAAAATAGTGCTTATTTGAAGGTCAAATAATCAGACAACACTCAAAGGTGCAGTTCACATTTTATTAGAAACAAACCTTTTACATTTATGTGGGCTAACACTGTTTAACTTCATTGGTGGCAACATGCCACACAAACAAAAACAAAAACAAAAGACAACTATGCAGAGAGAGCACTGCCCTTTTGCCCATACGACTTTGAAGTAGTCTAAGTTGTAACTGCATTCCTGAGCTGAAATGCTGATTTATGAAAGTTACGATTTATTTCAAAGCTGCTCTCTGGAACGTATGTGAAAAATGTGCAAGTCCAAATTATGTATTCACCTGTATTACATAGTAAAAAGCAAATGAGATCATGTAGTAACCTGAGCACTATCAACTGTGCACAATAATTTGTGTTTCAGTGTTCACACAGAGGAACACATACGTGGAGTGTGGCATCTTTCTCAGGTAACGCAGTAGTGGATGAGGCAATAGATGGATGAAAACAACATGAGCCTCACAACTTATTTTCCGAATTGCCTCATCTCTACTACATTACTTGAGAAAGATTCCGCCAGCCACGTATGTCTTCATCTGTGTGAATGTGAAAGCGGCTGGCAGCAGTGTAAGAGAGAATGCGTTGTTGGGTGAATGCATGTCACCATCTTTCCTTGCATGGCTTGGTACTTTGAAGGGGACGGTAGCCAATGTGGTGTATCTTGTAGCATCTCTGACCGCAAATCAGGGGGTGTGGGTTACAGTCCCAGCTGCCTTTATTCAATTGTTTGATGATGTTGGGCGTTATGAGGCATGTGTGCTATTTGTCCCTCTATATTTAATTGCTGAAAGAGGCTTGTATATTCCATGATAGGCAAGTCTGGGCGATGGGCAAGACACGTAAACAAACACAAACACGAAGGCTCAAAACCAGCAAGACGTTTAATTTATACAACGAACTTCATGAACATGTAGACGGTGCGAGGGAAGACAGAGAGAGGGGAATAGGGAATTGAGGACAAAATGAGTTGAAGGAGGTCAAAGGAGGCGCTTGAAGGCCGGGTGGATACATACAGACGGCACACTAATACAATTGCCCACACTCTGTATGGCCAACGCTTCTCTCAAAAGACGTTTCCGCCTGTCTGGTTCCCACGCCAGCACCGCCGTCTGGGACCATAGGGGTTGACAATTATTACACATTCTTAGATGATCCAGCAAATTTGAATCTGGGTTGTTTTTATGCTGGCCCAACCTTTGGTTAACGCATTGAGATGTTTGACCTATGTATACAAAGCCACAAGCTAACGGGATTCTATATACAACATTTTTTGCACAAGGAACAAACTTAATGGTTCTGTGTTCAACATTACAGGCAGACTCTGGTTTTGAAAAAGGCGTTAAACGATCTAACCTGAAGTTGTTCCTAAAGAGGAGACGGACCCCCATCTCATTCGACATAGCCTTCAAATTATGCGAAATCTTGTGGTAGTACGGAACTACTGCAACTTTCTTGTTTTTCTCATTTTCTTCCATTAAGCGTTTCGGGCGAGCTTGAAACTGAGCAAGTAGATTGTGCTGTATAAGATTAAACTCATATCCTGCTCTTTGTAACTTGGCGGTCTGTAGCTTGAGAGCACTGAACACAAAATGCGAGCAAGATTTGGTCAATGCACTGGTTATCAAGGAATTTATCAAACTATTTTTCACCAACTTAGAATGGCAACTCCTTCTTGGCAGAAGGGGTTTTTTACTTGATGCACCATATTCCCTACATAACCCACCTTTGAAGTGTAATGTCAAATCTAAAAACTTCAACTTCCGTAAATGTTAATTCGGGGGCCGATTCACGAGCCACACGTTGCAGTTCTACCAAGCAGGAGCGGGAACGAGACATAAATATCAGATCATCAACGTATCTAGCCACCAAAACAGTGTCAGGCAAGCACGAATTTACAAAAGCACTTACATGAGAGTCGAGACAACCTAAATAGATTTCAGATAAGAACGGTGCAACAGACGAACCTATGAAAACACCATCCTTTTGGGTGTATAAAATGCCATCTATACAAGTTACATTAGAATCCAAATACAAATTCAGCAATTCCAAAAAATCACTTATTGCAATGCCAGCGTGAGACTGGAAACGTACCAGATTTGAGTTCAAAAGATCCGAAACCCGTTTCAACAGCAAAGGTTTCCTAAGAGAATAGTACAGATCTTTGACATCCAATGACATAAAAAAAATGAAATGAATGAATGAATAAAAAAAAAGTGTGGGCAATTGTATTAGTGTGCCGTCTGTATGTATCCACCCGGCCTTCAAGCGCCTACTTTGACTTCCCTCAACTCATTTTGTCCTCAATTCCCTATTCCCCTCTCTCTGTCTTCCCTCGCACCGTCTACATGTTCATGAAGTTCGTTGTTATCAATTAAACGTCTTGCTGGTTTTGAGCCTTCGTGTTTGTGTTTGTTTACGTGTCTTGCCCATCGCCCAGGCTTGCCTATCATGGAATTTATCCACCAGCTAGCCTGCATTTACGCCATTCTGTCAATGACCTTCCCTCAAGCAGGCTTCACCACTTTGGATTTTACCTCAGTGTCGTCTTCGTCCCTTCGGATTCTACGTCTTCATGCACTGTGGACGTTGTGCAAAGTTGGTCACAATTTGGCCCAACTCAGGGCACACGTGTGTTTCTTGAGTTTGCGTCTCCGATCCAAGGAAAAGCCACCGCCTCTGCATCCGGGGTTCTTCATCTTCGAAACTTTTAATACAAAGAAAAGGATTCTGCAAGTTCACAGGCAAGCTCTCCGAACCCAGATAAATGATCTGAGCTGCGCAGCCAATATGCTGTGTGGCCTACTTTTCGGTCCGCACTTTCGGCATACCCAAGAATTTTCCCACTGGCAACGTTGTCAAGAAAAGAATTCAATCCTCCGTCGCTCGGGTCCCAAACCTGCTGCAAAACGCCGTGAAGGTCTATTAATCGATTCTCCCCGTCAATCCTGCAAGTGTGCATCTGTCGTCGCACCTCACAGACCTTCTCTCCAAAACGCCAAAGTTCTGCCTTAATGTGAAACCTTCAAAGTTCGACTTCATCTCCGACGTGGACCTCATAGCTTCTAAGCTGCAATGTGGTTCCCAGAAACATGCTTTCATTGAAAATTCGATTGCCAAGCTTTCCCATTGCACGGGTCCCCGCTACAGTGTCAAACCCCGTTCTGTTGTTGCGGCACAGGAGGAGTTGCAGGCTAAAAATTTGGTCTTGCTTCAAACTGACAAATCTGGCCGTTTTGGTGTTCTGCCGAGAGAAGAGTTCTCAAAAAAGCGGTCAGACGCGATTGACAAGCTGTTGGTGCCTTTCATTGGGAACCTTCGATCTTTGAAAAGGGATGTTTTGAATATTTTGAATGAAAACGAAATGTCAGCCTTGGTAAAGAGTATCAAAGGAACTGCTTCTTGCACTTTCTCTTCAAAATTTTTATTGAAGGATTATAAACCCAATCTACCCCTTAGAATTGTACTCAATGAAAATAGCACATGGCAGAAGTTGGTTTCAACCTTCATCCAGAAATCATTGTCAGTTTTAGATGTACCCAACTCCTTATCTCTGAGGAACTCTCAAGATTTTGTCAAAATGCTTTTGCCGTTTCATGGTTCCGAAATGTTTGCGATGTCATTGGATGTCAAAGATCTGTACTATTTTCTTAGGAAACCTTTGCTGTTGAAACGGGTTTCGGATCTTTTGAACTCAAATCTGGTACGTTTCCAGTCTCACGCTGGCATTGCAATAAGTGATTTTTTGGAATTGCTGAATTTGTATTTGGATTCTAATGTAACTTGTATAGATGGCATTTTATACACCCAAAAGGATGGTGTTTTCATAGGTTCGTCTGTTGCAACGTTCTTATCTGAAATCTATTTAGGTTGCCTAGACTCTCATTTAAGTGCTTTTGTAAATTCGTGTTTGCCTGACACTGTTTTGGTGGCTAGATACGTTGATGATCTGATATTTATGTCTCGTTCCCGCTCCTGCTTGGTAGAACTGCAACGTGTGGCTCGTGAATCGGCCCCCGAATTAACATTTACGGAAGTTGAAGTTTTTAGATTTGACATTACACTTCAAAGGTGGGTTATGCAGGGAATATGGTGCATCAAGTAAAAAACCCCTTCTGCCAAGAAGGAGTTGCCATTCTAAGTTGGTGAAAAATAGTTTGATAAATTCCTTGATAACCAGTGCATTGACCAAATCTTGCTCGCATTTTGTGTTCAGTGCTCTCAAGCTACAGACCGCCAAGTTACAAAGAGCAGGATATGAGTTTAATCTTATACAGCACAATCTACTTGCTCAGTTTCAAGCTCGCCCGAAACGCTTAATGGAAGAAAATGAGAAAAACAAGAAAGTTGCAGTAGTTCCGTACTACCACAAGATTTCGCATAATTTGAAGGCTATGTCGAATGAGATGGGGGTCCGTCTCCTCTTTAGGAACAACTTCAGGTTAGATCGTTTAACGCCTTTTTCAAAACCAGAGTCTGCCTGTAATGTTGAACACAGAACCATGAAGTTTGTTCCTTGTGCAAAAAATGTTGTATATAGAATCCCGTTAGCTTGTGGCTTTGTATACATAGGTCAAACATCTCAATGCGTTAACCAAAGGTTGGGCCAGCATAAAAACAACCCAGATTCAAATTTGCTGGATCATCTAAGAATGTGTAATAATTGTCAACCCCTATGGTCCCAGACGGCGGTGCTGGCGTGGGAACCAGACAGGCGGAAACGTCTTTTGAGAGAAGCGTTGGCCATACAGTGTGGGCAATTGTATTAGTGTGCCGTCTGTATGTATCCACCCGGCCTTCAAGCGCCTCCTTTGACCTCCTTCAACTCATTTTGTCCTCAATTCCCCGTTCCCCTCTCTCTGTCTTCCCTCGCACCGTCTACATGTTCATGACGTTCGTTGTATCAATCAAACGTCTTGCTGGTTTTGAGCCTTCGTGTTTGTGTTTACGTGTCTTGCCCATCGCTCAGGCTTGCCTATCATGGAATTTATCCACCAGCTAGCCTGCATTTACGCCATTCTGTCAATGAGGCTTGTATATATTTGTCCTTTCTATGTGTTCGAGCCTCAGAACATCAATTATCTCACATTTAATTGCCTCCGCAATTACTACGAAACTGGTTTAGTTCTGAAGCATCTTGTGAAAGGAGTCGATACAGCGTAATATGACATTGTAGGTTGGGGCAATGTTTTATCTGCATTATATCTTACTGCGTGCAACCATAGAGGATTTGTTCAGATTAGAATAGGTTTATGCTATATGGATGACTATGCATTGTTTCTGTCCCATTCTTCTTCTAATTCATTTACGAAACCTAGAACCTGCACCTCAAACCAACTGTGTAGCTTGCTGGTAATCTTTCGCATACGGCACTCCATCAGCTTTCCAAATGTCGCACACTCATCTGGCTGCTGTGCAAGTACATCTGCAATTCGGGAAAGGGCACCTGTTCTTTCATTTTGTTCAGTAGTACTCCTTGCAGTTTTCTTCTGCTTTCGTGGAACAGGTGGTGCAGGCTGGGAGGATGATGGCACCATTTCGGGCTCCTCCAGTGTACGGTCTGCTGTCGACATGGCTTCACTTTCCACGAAGCAGATCAACCAATGCCTGCCCGTCCTCCTTAGTGGGACACTCATTCTCTGTGCTCTCAGTCTGATCAACAGCGTGTGGCTGCAAAAAATAGTAGTGACAAAGCTTGCATGAGAGAAATATCACCATTTTGGTCTCCAAAAGCAGAGTGTACTTCTCACTCAACTGAATAGTTCATAAATGTTTCAAACAGCAGCAACCGTGACAGAAGCAAGTTACATTTGGCTCAGCCTACTCCCGTTACCTGCTGCAGACCAAGAACACTGTGAACATCCAGGCAGCGGTTATCCAGGAAAGACAGTGCTTCAAAGTATTTCCACTTGCCGATGTACATCACTCCTGCCTGTCCGCTTTTCGTTGCCATTTTCTTCTTTCTTTCATCGCTATACTGCTTTCGCTTTATAGCAAAGTATCTGCTTACGTCATGTAAGAAAAACATATCGCTTGATAATGTTGCCTTGCAGGCGAGCTACCGACGCTAACATTACACATGATAAAATGGTACTACAACGACAACGCGATTTGCTTAAAAGTATATCGTCAGCCACGACTCCGTTTTTAGGGTTGTGTGCTTCAGCAGCAGCAGCGATAGCAAACATACTTTGAAAGACAATTGTATGACACCGACAAAGACCGTATAGCGCATATACGTTCTCGAGAAATCAAAGAAACGAATGCTTATCTCCTGTAACTTTGCCGCCTGCTTTCGCTGCAGATCCGTCGCTATGCTTTCACAGGTAGCTGTCCTCAGTCGTACGTTCTTGTAGTCTGGCGAGTCAAGCTTCCAAAGACACACGTTCATCTGAACAGCGCTAAACAGGACGTAAAAAAAAAAAGATCAGTCCTCAACAGCCCCTGGGCAGCCACCATGTTTTCTCCGCAGAGATCGGAAGAGATTCTGTGGGGACTGGGGAGCCGAGAGAATCTCTGCGGGGCCCTCCGGCGTGAAGGATTGCACAAGAATCCATGACGTCAAGTCACGTGCACTCCGTTTGCTCTTACGTAACTTCTGTCACCCTCGCGTCTCCGCGCCTCGAAAAGTCGCTTGTGCGTATACCCGGTTAATTACTTCATTCTACGAAGGTTTATCAGTGATCATTCTTCAGTATGTTATCTGTCCTGACGTTAAAATAACGATCCTTAGCTCATGTAATCTCATGTAAACCCTGTCGTCTGCGGCGTGCAAATATGTAATCGAAATCCGTGAGTGAGAGATATAATTTCCCTCTTCAACATGCTTTAAGAATATCAAATAAAGCTGTTCGTTTCAGAAACACTTATTAAGACTGTCTTAAGTGTTTAAGATTTTAAGCTGTAAAGTCGCGGATCACAGCAGGGCTACTCAAATCAATAAAGAAAAAAATCTTTACACAGGGCTATGATGAGGTGAACACAACCTAGCGCTTCTAAACGCATACACACACACACACATACACACAAAATATCGCAACACACTCTCTTGCATACTACATACAGGGTGAGAGACATGAGAGAACTGATGTTTTGAGGCCGGGACAACATAGAAAGGACAAATACATACAAAGCCTCAAATTGCCTAAGAAATTCCAGAAGATGTGGGTTCGAGTCCTACAGCTGGCTAATCGTTTGAGTGACTTCCATCTTTCATCTTTCATACATAGAGGGCGTTTGCTGTAACGTGTCCCTGAATTATACAAAAAAATCTAGACGTTGCACAAGGATGCGGATTGCTGCATTGGTCTTTGCGGCCACCAGAAAAGGCCGATTTCGTCAATTTTCAGCTGCAATAAATTGAATTTTTGAAACTGATCTCGCTAATCTACCAAGTCAACTGCACGTTTTTTAATGCAAATGGAAAGCGCATCTTCGGTTTACCTTGAAACATTACTGCAGGCATCTAGCACCACAGCGCAAACACAAGACAAACACACACACACACACACACAAAGCAAAACCCGCCGTTTTAGGATGTTTCACCTGACGCGTCAAGTGAAAATGAAGGCGTGACTTTATCAGAGGCAGCAGATTTTGTGCGGCGAAGGAATGTCAAGGGAATGCAGCAACGACGGCCCGCATGGCGCTGAAATACGCGCGCCCGGTAACTTGCGCGTCTAGAAACGGCGGTCTTTGTATTTTTTTTTTCTTGTGTTTCCGCTGTGGTGCTGGACGCCTTCAGTGACGTTTCGGGGTAAATCAAACATGCGCTTTCCATTTTCGTTGAAAAAACGTGGTAGATTAGCGAGATAAATTTTAAAAATTCAATTTATTGCGGTTGAAAATTGACAAAATTGCTCTTTCCTGGTGGCAAAAGTGTCGCAAAGACCAATATAGCAAGCGGCATCCTTGCCCAACGTCTACATTTTTTTATATAATTCACGAACACGTTACAGCAACACCCTGTGTAGCGAAACAAAATCGTTACCGTAATGTGCTACTGGGCTGCCAGTGATGGTGGTAAGACGTAAACAAAGGTAGGGGGGAGTGCAAAACGTACGTAGACGAAGACAGAAGAAGGCCACAGGATGAGGGCGCTACTCGCAACTTTTTTTTAAGTTCCGTGTTAGCGCCACGAAGTGACTGTGGGCTATGAGCGGCGTACAGATGTGAACAGACGGAGAGAGGACAGCTGGAAGGAGTTGGGGACGGTGGGGTTAGTGTGCGTCCTGGGCGGACTTCAGGGTGACATTCGTCCAGAAAGTCCTCGGAAAACCCAGGGAAAACCTCAGATAGCACAGCCAGTGGTGCCATTGGAACCCACTACCTCCCAGTTTTCAGCACGACCTTGACTACTACCAACGAGCAGAGGCTTTTTCCCACCCCATGTAAAAAAAAAAATTCCATCCTTTTGAATGCCAACAGAAAAAAAGTCCAAAGGGTCAATAGATAACCAATAGAAGTTCTGTGGATTTTGTTTGTCTAATTCTTTGGCATCTCTTTGGAATTTCATTGATTATTTGGGACAGACTTCCAATTGAAATTTTGCAAAAGGGCTTCTTTTGAAATAATTATTTTGACATTCTTTAACTTTCCTTATGAATATCACCTGAATTGCTATGGAATTTCTTTTGCTCCTTATAGGCTTTTCTTTCAATTTCAGTTATTCCCTCCCTCTATAATCCATGCACTGAGGGCGCCTCAGCTACTTTGATTTGATTTGGGTTTTATTGCGCATCAGCTACAAAGGCCACCTCAGCTATTGTACACAGCATTGTATTGTGGTGTGACATCTACATGCATACGTGCAAGTAGGACAACAAGTTTGAAACGGAAGGAATTTATTCATGGTTTCATTTTGGACAACATAGACGATAAACTTTCTTTGATATCCCGAAGGGGGGTCGTCGTCTTCTTGCATGTGTACGCTGCAAAAGAAGGCAAGAATATCAGTATAAAACCAAAGATGTACTTTATAAAACGTGGAGGATTATCGTAGCTAACTGCAGAGAGCAATACAAAGTCACAAGGAACACTATGGACTTTCTCTTCACTGCTGAGGCCTAATGACAAGCCTATGTCGTTTGGTGTACACTGTCGTGTGCCCTAACTGATAGTGACTAGACTACGTCAGTTAGTATTCACTGCCATGCACTCAAAACATTGGTAAAGCCTCACTATATGCAGTACCAACATTTGAACTAATCAGCCGCAAACATTTCTTATACATATTTTTTTAGAAATAGTGATGGAGACCATGTCAACACCATTCAATGGTACCGGTAATGAACTCAGTGATGGAAATGGTTCATGCCATTCAATTTTGTGTGCAAAAGTAAGTAATCAAGCTATCAATTTCTGCAAGGCCCCACTTCTATGTGATGCAGCTCTTGTGGACGAACAGCAGCAGAATGTAGGAACCGTTCCCCTCATTCTGTCAGACAAAATGTTGCACGCAACAGCTGTGCCACACAAGGGTGGAGTCTTGCCCTGATCCTTAATGTCTGCGATCCATAATTACGCGGATTATGGGGGAATGTAAAGGCTGATACTGTGGAACACGGGCGTGCAGCAATAATTTTACAGAAGATAGAGGTACCTGAAGTCACTTGTCAGACTGAAACAAATGTAAGGCCAATCGAAGCAAATGGCTATGAACCAAAGCAAATCTGGGAGAGAATACTCAACAGGGCACACAAAAACGAAAATGGTTGTTTCGGCGCAATTGTACACATGACACCAATTATGGTGCATTATGGCGCAAATGGTGCAGCACTTCCATCACTGTGAACTAAAGTAAGGGAACTTACATTCACAGCTCAATGTGAATGATGAATGGGAGAATGCTGGCCTTCTGTTGTGTTCACCATTGCACCCTCACACGTTATACTGGGCTTTGGGCCACGATGTGTGCTTTTAGGAAGATGAACCACAAGCAGCAAGATGTTGTACTGACAATACCAACAGACACTTCCAGCGTTGTGTTGATGCTGTCAACATGCCAAATGCAAATTAGAATGGCTCGGCAACATAACATGTAGTAAGACTGTCATCGTCACAGACCCAGGATGGCCTCACGCCTTGTCTCGTCGACTGCTGGCTTTGTCACAGCATTCTTGTGTGCATTGAACGGTTTACCATACACAGTTCCTCCGATCGTCTCCTCGGGATCGAACAGTGCCCTCATCACATCAGGGACCGAGCAAGTCTGTAACAAAAAAAAAAAAAAAAAAAAAAACAGCCATGAAGCATGACAGGGATGCTACATTTAAAGAAGCATTAAAATGACCCTCAGCAGTGCGTTAGTTTTTTGTTCCTTGTCGTAGCTTGCAGCATAAGTTAACGCCCTGAAAATGTCCTATGGGTCAACCTCTGCTGCAGCTCGTGTGCGGAACAATATCAACTTTTTCGCAGAACCCTTTCTTTCCAGCATTCTGGCCACACCATAACATGTTCCAGGATCTTGTAACTCATCGTGTGGCAGACAACACTGCCAAGAAGCTACTTCCTAGCCGCCTTATCCTATCAGCAAATGAGGTCAGATAAAGACGTCTGTGTCAAAGTCTTGGTGTGCGACCCTGAGATACCTTAAAAATACTCATTGGCTGTGCTCCTTGTTGCAGGCGGATCGTGATTACAAATGACAGCACGTAACTTAATTTAAGCCACTTGAACACACACACGGGGAAAAAGGTACCATGAGCAGTTCGCGGTACGCTCAGTGTCTTAGCGCTCCTGTAAGGTTAGGCAGCAAGTACGTATTCTTACTTTGTTCCGTCTCCTTTAGCTCCCCGGTGCAGCACGCCAGCATCAATACAGACTCCGAGACCTATGTCCACCTGCAATTGAGTATGATTACAGATTTATAGATAAGAAGGCCACACTTCTGAGGCACTGGCACACGAGTTTAAATGCATACAAATGGAAGACCAAGGTAGAGGTAATACCTTTGCTGCAGTACACACTGCAGAAGCCTGCTGAGTGGATGCTGCTGATATTAGGTCCTCCATTTTCCCCACCATACTTGTCATTTCTAAACACAGTACCAAGGTATTATTAAAAAAAGCGCGCGAGAGAGTGAGAGAGAGAAAGAACAACAACGCTAATGGATGGCCCTGTGTGCAATAAACAGGAATGGCTATATGCACATCGGTTGTACTGTCCCCAACCAGCTTGTGGGAAAACAAATGTGTGCCGAAAAGGAAGACCTAACTTTGCACTTGCATGCCGGACTGTCAAGTGAATAAAAAATGTCAGCACACAGCTGTCACCTGCTAGGAACCAGCTAACCTACAACAACACTTGCAATTTAGAAATGACAACTCATATAATCGAATGTAACTTCATTCCACCTAACTCAGTGGGCTCAAAAGTTACAAAGTGAATTGGAGCAATTACCTAGTTACCTTTTACTACCTAGTTACCAATTACCAGTACCTTCCACACAGAAATGAACCAACCTGCAGATACGCTAGGCAGATTTACTTGCATAATGATTTGTCGCCTTACAATGGAACATGGTAGGAACATGTCGTGCATACTGCTGTTTCCTTTTCAAGTATGCACCGTAAAGAAAAAAAGCGGTCAATGAAACAAGTTGGTAACATACGGCACTTTTCCTTTGCCTTTCGAAGCTTCTTTGCCAGCTTGGCATTGTCATGTGTCAGGTCCTCGATCTTCCTTTTGTGCTCCTGGCAACTGGTGCAGGGTTCCTCCTCAGCCTGCACAGCGAACAGTAATTATTACCTGTAGAATACGAGGATCTGTGCTCTCCATTTCAGACAACAAAGATATTTTGTTAAATATGAACCACAGAAGGCATTTTTCTGGCTACTATGCTTTGTCACAGCCGCTGATCAAAGAACATTTACACAATGCACAAGAATGAATCAATAATCATCTCAAAGTATAAAATGAACCAAACGAAGATACTTACAATGCCACCACATATATCCGCAACAACATTCAGGGCTTTCAAGATCATCAGTATTTTTCTTTCCAGCACATCTGGGGACCCTGGAGGTATAACAAATGATTCACTTTACTGCTAATAGCATTACCACGTGCCTGAACACTACATAATTTCGTGCAGCAAGCGTATTACTGTGCAGCGAGAACAAGAAGAAAGCAGTCAGCGCAATTTTAGGGAAAAGAAATAAACGCACACGAAATGTGTCATGCTATCGCCAGTTTCAAATAAGCACGTAGGTCAGCCTGCAGTCATTCCACAACCACATGACTGCAATTAAAATGTTTGAGCACGCTGATAGTAATAACAGAAGGAGAGCAAAGAACACGTAGGCCTTGCCCAGCTTTTGAAGCTTTGCTCTCTGAGAACTTCAAGTCGTCTACTCCACGCCTACACAATATACAACGTGTTTGCAAAGATTCCATTGCCGGTGTCGAAAAACATTACAGATGCACATAGTAGCGCATAAACGAATGCAGCAAGAGAAGACTTACCTGCAGCTACAATGTAAGCCTCACTTGGGTCGGAATCCTCGCTCCATCGAGTCAGATACCTTGTCCGTTTCAAATCCGCCACACATCAGGGGTTGTGCAGGATACTTAGCCCTACCTCGACGTCCACAACGCTTTCGATAGGGTAAACGTCAATCATATTCAGGTTCGGCCACTTCACCAAAATATGCATACTGCGAAATACCAAGTTGTGACCGCGAAAGACTACAGATCTACACACAAGCAAAGCAGCTAATGGCCTCCCACTACCCGATCTCCCTCCTTTCTTCCTCCTAGTGATGTCACGAACTTTTTGCGAACCCGCGATTCGACTGCGAACCTGGTGGTTCGCAAGGTTCGACGAACCTTCGAATTTCTTGACAGTTTCGCAAAGGTTCGCAAAAGTTCGCAGCTGAATTTAGCTGATTTTTTAGCTGCTTTTTAACTTTGAGCGAAACGGACGAAAAGTAAAAAATCAAGCAATAATGAACGGTCACGTGCGCCCTCCTGTGCGAGGTAGATATTTCTGCCCACATGAGCAAGGCTGCGATCGACGAATGGTATAGTTACATTCATTTATGCTGTGAGCTACAACACAGAAAGCAGAAAACGGTTTCCTTTGCCAATAAAATAGATATTTCTCATATTGCTGTTATTCAAGAAGACTCAGAAGAGGGTGGTATAATTACCAGCTGGCTATAAAACTTCGTGTGGTGCTTTGGATGAGAGGTAAGCGACGAAAGTACGTCCCAGACCAGAGCCCACTAGTGTTCTGGATTCGTGGTAAACGTAGTTTGTACATTTAAGATTGAACTGCTAACAGTTTTGCGCCGTTGTCATTGCGTGCTTTGTTTTTCTTACCGACTGTCTGTTTACTCTGCGAAAGTGCACGTAGAAATGCTAGGTGGTACCGTGGTAGGCGCAGGTATAAGTTTCTGTTGCTAGAAAAGTACAAATCGAAGGAAAGATAACTGATTTAACGTACATACCGTACAGGAGGATATATTGTCTGATGTGATTAAGCCTAATTAAGCCTTGAGTGGCGTACGTTGGACTGTTTACGTTTCCAGGCAGGTCACGCCAGCGCATTCGCAGTGAAGTCGAACTTTTGCGAACTTTCGCGAATTGTTCTGGGAAAAGTTCGAACGTTTCGAACTTTTGCGAACTCGATCTTTGCCAGGTTCGTGACATCACTACTTCCTCCTGCCTCGAACCCGGACGTTGCTTGGATTGGCTTGGTAACTTATCGGATATCTGTCCACCTCTTTTCCCCATGCTTACGTCTCTTCAGAGAAGCTTCTCACAGCACATTTCAGTCATTATGAAACCGCAAGGCAACTTCAAGTTGAGAAAAAGAAAACAATAACAAATGATAGAAAACGATAGTATCGAGATAGCCGGCGCCAGAAGGCCCGCGGGGAGCAAAGAGAAGTCAGATATCTATCCACATCCACGTACATAGCCGACTGCTATCGTAACATGGTCACATGGTGTCGGCGCGGCCGTGAAGTGGTGATTCTCAAATCGTCATCCAGTGACCCTTGAAGGGCACCTGTACAGTCTAAGCTGGTGAAAATAGAATGCGCAGCTACGGGCATAGCAATCTTCTTGTTGTTGGTTGTGCGAAAATCTGTACCTGCTACGTACCCGACTAAATAAGGGGTTCGTAAGAAACAAAGGGTTCATAGACGGTGCGCCTTTGAGAACCGTCTCATTCATGAGGTTCGGGCTGCAGCGTGTAAAGTTTTAAGCGGTACATAGCGGGATTGTGAAGTCTCTGACGGCTTCAACCGCCTAACAGAGCCGTGAACCCCCTGTGAACCTTCCCCTATCAGCCACGAAAAAGAAAGAAAAAAAAAAACAAGCCGATGTGTGTACCTCATGAACGTCTCGTCAGCGGAAAGCAATATTTTGCGTTAGGACGCTGTTGGCAGTGTTCCAGACAGCCGCTTGCTTGCGTCCGTGTTTTGTCATGTCGTCGTGCCGGCGCGGTCTGAATGAGTTTTTTTTTTTCTACTGTTGCGTGTTACTGTTAGCGCCGCGAAGCAACTGTGGCTATGAGCGGCGTACAGACGTGGACAGATGGAGAGATGACAGCGGGAAGGAGGAGGGACAGGGGGGTTAGTATGCGTCCTGGGCCGACTTCAGGGGGAACTGTGCCGACATTCGTCTGGAAAGTCTTCGGGAAACCCAGGGAAAACCTCAGACCGCACAGCCCGCGGTAGGACTGAATGATGTTGTTAAACGCGTTTCATGTTTCCAGACTGCAAAGTGCGTATGTGGAATGGCACCAGTATGGACCTGGACATCTTGTTATTTGCTACTTACTACACCCTTACCATCGAAATTCTTTGTCGCAGGGATCAAAGGAAACGATGTAGCCTCCGTTGATTTCCAGACTGCAATGTGCTTGTGAAGAAAGGCGTTGGTATGTAGCTGCATATTTTTCACTCGTTGCTCGCTGCACTGTCACCATTCACATTCTTTATCGCAGGGATCAATGGAAAGGATGCGGTCTTCGTTGGGTACAAGTACCACTGTTTAGGGTTAGTCTTCGGCAGCAACTGTTTTGATACGCCGATAAAACTTTGCAGGTTATGGTATCTGGCATCATGAGGAGCTTGGGAAACGGAATCCGGATAACAGGTGAGCGTGGAAGTCTATCTCCGAGAGGCGAGTTTGCTGATCGCACTTGTTTGTCTCTCCTATACTTATAAACGGTCACTCCGTCGTTCGTTCTGCTAGGTTGGAGATACAGGTAATGGGTTAGCTCTTTACTCGAGCTTTGTGTCATGTACGCACATAGATATGCCGCATTGCTTGCTTTGAGAGAAATAAATGTTTCGAAATGATTCGTTTGCTTTGTTTTTATTTCTTGATGGCGCCGAGGCGCCGACGGTTGAAAATTCAAGGAGAGGGGAGGGAAAGGGTAACTTCTGGAAAACCTCCAAAATGAGAAGGTGATTTGTAGAGACCGGATTTATATGCGCTAAAAAGTAATGAAATATGCATGCAACTATGCACTAAACCTGGTCACAACATGCAGTAGAAATGTGTCATATATGCGGGAAAAACTCGAGCCGTATATGAAGCGATCTCGCACACCGCCGCCGAGACGAGTGGTTTCTAAATGTAAATGTCCTTTTTATTTAACCGGATATGTCGGGGCTACAATGAAAGATAACGAAAAGCGGGGTATTCAGAAAAAATAATACAAGGCCGTGTTTCAATGATTGGAATTGTTGAAGAAAATGTTTGCAACCAGATACCGTTCAATATTGTCTGGAGTGAAGTTCTGGCGCCTGTCAGTCTAAACGTTCTTATACTTCGAAAATGACCTCTCTACGTGGCACGTTGTGAGTGGAGCATACTTGAAGGCTGAAAGTAGGTGTGCGGGCACAACCTCCTGTAGGGTGGCGTTATGAACCGAAGCAAAGAGATCGCCGACTACTCGGAGAACGGCAAATCCAGAATTCTTTTGTAGCACGGCGTCAAATTTTTTAACAACCTTTGCGCCGACTGGACTGGTAATCTTTGCGAGCTCCTCGAGTACACGTTTCACCGCATCCAAGGATTCCACGAGCAGGAGGCCTCCCGTTTCAAGCTTTCGGATGGCTCGCGCAAGGAAGACGAAGTGCGTTTTCACTGTACCTCCACAGCTAGCACTGGGTTTTCAAAGAGCGCTTGTGCTTCTCTGACAGCGCTGCTGTCCTCGGAAGTGAACGTGTTCACCACGTCCTTCAAGTCGTCGAAGTGAGTTGCATAGAAGTCGACTGCCTCCAACCAGGTGCCTCATCTTGTGACAACAAGTTCAGGGGGCAGGGGAACGTCTGGCATAATTGCTCGGTATGTTTCTCTTCTCACTCACCATCTTGTTGACGAGTGGGTAGAGCCCCCAACTGCCTCTGCCACGCGGTTGAGGCCGTGCGCCAAACACGTTACGTGCACGAGGTTTGGATAGAAAACCTTCAGGGTGTCAGCAGCCTTTATTATGTACGCAGCTGCATCTGTGTAAAATATCCTAAAGTTATCTCCGCCCCCATCTGGCAAGAGTAGCTTGAGAGCATCGTTTACGAATATAGCTACAGTGCCATGGTTTGTTTTCTCAAGTGTTCGACTCGCAAGCAGATAAGGCCTGGACCTTCGATTTTCATCAAGTTTTCCAACATCAAGATGCGCTACGTAGCGACCGCAAGCGTCCGTCGTCTCATCTGCAGCAGCCCACATTGGGCTGTTTCCAACAGAAGACCTTATTTCGTTCCCGGCTTTCTCGTACAAAGGAGTCAGGTGATTCTTGCGGAGAGTTGACTCTGCTTGTATCTTTCTGTGAGTATACTTCTCAAGGCATTTTCTTAGCGTCGGGTTTTCGAGTTTGCGCCACGGAATATTAGCCGCGACAAAGGCTTCAGAGAGGTCCGCACAAAATTCGTCAAACTCAGGGCGAGAGCTCGCAGTGTGGGCAAGTAGGGGTTGTGAAGTCCTGCTCCTCCTTGCCTTTTCACAAATGTGGCACTGCGACCTCACATGCTCGTCCACTTGGAACTTCCACTCTGCATTGACCTGTAGGAGACAGAAAAACAGAAAAACTGAGTCAGGAAACATAAACATAAATAAAACAGGAATAAACAGCCGTGGCAATGAATTTCTGTGAAGTAAATACTAAAGAACGACCTTGATTTGGCGTCGTTAATAAGTGTTTATGCGCGTACATTGCGCCGCAAAGTGAGCCCCATTTACGCATATTTGCTTGAGAGATTCTCGTTCGTAATCCTCCCCAATGCATGAAAGCCCATGCCTTTTAAACGTCAAGGGATGAGGGGGGGGGGAATATATGTTTATTTCGGAAAGGTCAGCCTGACCGAAGGTTGGCTTGCTTTCCCAAAGCAAAAATATAGCAAGGGATGAAACTTAAGTGTTGTTCGTCTATAGTTGAACGTTCCATGCACGCTCCTTTCTTACCTTCTTCTCGCAAATCCTGCAGAATAATATCTTTCCTTCGGTGCACAAATCGGGATTCTCTGTCGTCCATCTCTTGTAGAGGCATGAAATTGATGGCTTAGGTCTCGGCATCGTAAGGAAACGACGTAAAAGCGGCAGACGCACGGTAGGCGCCAGAGAAGAGAACGCGTCATACTCTCTGTGGCAGCCAGAGAGGGCACAAGCTGCGTTCGGCGCAGCCAGAGTGGCGTCGACGCTCGCAGGGAAGGATTCACAGCAGACGGCACGATGTCGAGTGTCTAATCGGCGGCTTGCAATGCGAAATATGGTTCAGATCGATACGTCGTATCTGACGAGCAGGGAAATATGCAGCAAAAACGCAAAATATGCAGCAACGTATGAAATATGCATTTACATGCACTTAAAACATACCGCTAATTGTTTGGGACAAGGCTCAAATGTGCTTTCATGTCACCCCCAATGTAAACCATGTTCAGGAAAAATATGCATTTGCATGAAAATCGGGTCTCTAGTGATTTGTACCTCTTGATCTTAGCGGGTTTGTGGTACCCTCTAAAGTGAGGGGTTACAATATTGCAATTTTTTACCCTCTGAATAAGCGGTGGCCAGACGGTACCAGATTTTGAGTGTAGTTAGAGGAAACCGACGGCTCTTCGAATTGGGTATGCTGAAGCGGGCATACCGTGAATGGGCGTTAAGTCCAGATACTCCACTCTCGCGAAGTACGCTGTGGAACTGAAAGACAAGGGGCACTGAACTCCGAGAACAGCCAGCCGCTGAGACACATCAACACCTTTCACCGGGAAAGGGACATACATGTGAACCTTGTGGTAATCGCACGAAGGGGCCTCACTTCCATTATGACGGTGAACAAGCGCGTCCCAGTGTCGACGAGGGGGGCGATGCGGGGGATGACAGATCATGTGAAGAACGTGACATTGCAGGAGTCAACGTGGAAGGGCACGAGCCAAGCAGGAATTAGTGCTGGGTCGCTGGCAGTCGTGGATGTGTTCCTGACAGCAACTCGGAGACACTTCCGACGACCAGCGTTTCTGATGGTTCCACAACTAGACCGTACACACAACACGACGAGCCTGTACCTGTAAGTACCCGTGCAGTGCCTGTGCCAGTTCTCTGACTTGATATGTGCATACATGACTGTTCAAAGTATGAGAAGAAAAGGTACGAAAATATGTTCTTGCAGAACGCTTTTCCATTCTATGCATAAAGGCTAGGAGATCAGGTGATAATGTTGCTTTGTGTTCACTGTGAACCAAGGAACAGTTTTCAATCTTGTACCATTAATTTTGGGGCAGTTATTCCGTGCAATTTCTTCGTTACTGTTTCGGCAACTTTGCCATGCCATCTAACCTAAATGTTGTAGTGTAATTCAGTTATTTGCAGCTGCTCATACATTCTTGTGGATAACTGGATTTTCAAAGATTAGAAACAGCCGTGTCCTTGTAAACACTGAATTCATGGTTCCAGCTAATTTAGCATCAAATTATGGCGCTAACAACCAATAAACCCAATATTGTGAGATAGCGAAAAGGCCGAGAGAAAAGCCGTGAGTGTAAGCCGTTTAATGAGGGCAGGAAGAATGAAAGCGGGTGGTTGCAACTCGCGCTAAAGTGCAGTGATGATCATGGTGATGATTCTGCCTCACAATATATTGTTTCATTTCGTAGGATGAACAGCTGTACCCTGGTGCTCGCATAACCAGAGCCGAAAGCCGCCTCCTCCTGATGGGCCATGCTCTCAAATATCACAGTTCGATGGAAGCAACTGAAAACCTCCTCAAGGTTGTTGAAGCGCACCTTCCTGAAGACACGTCCTTTCCATCGACAAAGTACATGTTCTTTAAACATTTTGCCACAGCTGGACAGTCTCTGACAGTGCACTTTTACTGTTCCAGCTGTTCAGACCAGATGTATGAGGACACCCCAGATTGCCCTTTGTTGGAAGGTGTAACATGTCAGAAGTGTGGTCACAGCAACAACCGAGACCAACTTTTCTCAGGTGGAAACTATTTCATTTCGATTGACCTTGAAACCCAATTTTGTGGCCTTGTCGAGAAGTTCGAAGGAGAGTCCACGGTCCGCCCACCACCATCATACTGTATAGGCGACATAACTGCAAGTTTTGCGTACCGTAAGCTGCCGCTTACCAGAGATGACATTTCATTTACCTAGAGTACCGATGGTGTACCAGAGTTTGAGTCTTCCCATTATATCATTTGGCCACTGTTACTCCAGGTAAATGGATTGCCATACCGCGAGAGGCTACACAACCAGTTGCTTGCTGGCCTGTGGTTTGGACGTGGGAAGCCCTGTATGAACACTTTTCTGAAACCTTTTGTGGATGATATGAACCGGTTGTCACGGGATATGGCTTCATTTGGAAGTCAAAGTAAGGTGAAGAAAAGCGCTCAAAGGTGTTCCCAGGGACTTGTACCGTAGACAGCGTAGCAAGATGCCAGGTTTTAAACGTGACACAGATTTAATGGAAGGCAATGCTGCCCGTGGTGTGAGCATGAAGCGGAGGTGGTGAAGGTACGACATGGCCACTCAAGGGTTTATCCTATTGCGCAAAAGCTACGTGTACGCAGAACAGATGCAAGTTTTGAGAAACATGCAAGAAAGGCACAGGAAAGTGGAAGTCAGAGTGGCGGGGTGGGGGGAAGGACATCAGTATCTTGTTCATGCTGTCATACTTCAGTGTCACGTCGGGTTTCGTCGTTGATTACATGCATGTTGTATGTCTCGGCTTTGTTCGTGCAATAGCATGCATGTGGTTCAACCACAAGGGGCCCCACAAGTATCAAATTGGCGAAAAGGTTTCTGAAATAGACAACAGACTCCAGAGTCTGATGTCTATCTGGGAAATCACTAGTATATAGATGGGTAGAGATCCAGCGAACCGGTAGAGAGCTAGGAAGGGAGTTGCCTCAGGACAGAAGCCGCCGATATTTCGAACAGAGACTGTTCTTCTTCTGGGCACCGTCCTCATCATTGGCATGGTATTTAAAGGGTTAGGTGTGACGTGTTTAAAGGTTCATGCGAATTGTGGGTCAACAGCCCGGAGGGAAGAAAGGTCCGTACGGGTTTTTACGGCGGGAGTGAATGGCTGCTTTGTTAGAGTGTGGAGGGGATTATGTGAACGTAGTGATCTAGGCTACAGACCGGTTGCAGAAAAATGGAAGGTTCACGAACACGTGGACGAAACGGGACAACAGGCAAGAATTCGCAAGCATAGCGAAAGATAAGGAGGTTAGTGGTTACGTGGGGAAAATTCCAGAACGAGCAATTTCTTTTTTTTTTTTTTTAATATATATTTGTAATACAAAGTTGTGGCATGCAATAAAGAGAGCAGAAAGCAGTGGCCATGCAGAACATAACAGATGATAATGGAGGTAGATGGGAAAAGCATATTTTATTTGTGAAGTGTTTCTAGGGTGCCTTGTGATTTGTTGATACCGGACGGGTGAAGAGCGTTGAACTTGTATATGAGATAAGACTCCCGATCACGTCTGTCACGTGTGGATCTAAACCCGGTTTCTAGAATATATAGTTTAATGTTGTCAAAATTGTGACCAGGAACGTTAAAGTGTTCGGCGACTGCTTTGGGGAGTTTGTTGGACGTGTCGGTTCTGTGTCCGGTAAGGCGGTTGTTCATTTGTTGGCCGGTTTCACCAATGTATTGCATAGAGCAGTCGCCGCATTCAATGCAGTATATAACATTGGAGCTTGTGCATGTGAATGCGTGGTTAACGGGGTGGGTGTAATTGCTCGCAGTGCTTTTGATGGAGTTAGCGTGTTGAACGTGCTTGCATGTTTTGCAGCGCGGGAGGTTGCAGGGTCGTGTTCCCGTGTACGGAGCGCTCGTTTTGCTGATTTTGGCATTGACCAAGGAGTCTGCCAGGTTTCTTGCGCGTCGGTATGTCACCTGTATGGGATTTGTGAATATGTTGTTGGCCGTATGTGTTGTTGTATCGTAAGCAGTCGGTCACTGCTTTGGAGGAGGGGCTCGTGCTTCTGTAGAATGGCTTTGATGTTAGGAAGTGCGTTGGAATATCTTGTGATGAAGCTTATTTGGCACGCGTCGGGATTTTTTCGGTTTTCCAGAACCTCGTTTCGATCGAGTGTGAGTGCCTTGCGACGGAATTCGGTTAGGAGGGAGTCTGGATAGTCCCTTTGGGCAAGTGTACTGCAGAGTTCGTCAAGCTTCTCAGCGTAATCTGTGTCGTTTGAACAAACTCTGCGTAGTCTTACACTCTGCCCATTAGGAATTCCAACCTTACAGTGACGCGGGTGGTGACTCTTGAAGTGAAGGTATTGTTGTTTGTCAGTTGGCTTTTTGTACAGGGTTGTGACGAGGTTGCCGTTGTCTAGTGATATCGTGGTGTCGAGGAAGTTAATTAAGTGAGTTGACTGTTGTGATGTGAACTTTATGTTGCTATGCGCAAGAGAGCTAGAGAGCTAGAGCGGTAGAGAGCTAGGCTTGCAAGATCTGTAAAACAATGGAAGTATTGGAAAGCTGCAGAATGGAAGAACTTCCTGCTCTTCTTTTCACCAATTGTTCTTAGGATATACTTCCAAACAAATACTACAGAAACTGGATGAAGTTTGTTCAGATAATGCATCTTCTTCTAGCTGAGGCTCTTCCACTTCAGAACATGGACCTCATCCGTAGCGAGTTGCTCAACTTCCTAGGTGAATATCAGCCATTGTATGGAATAGATAAAATGACGTACAATGCACACCTTCTCATACACATGGTAAACAGCGTCACCAACTGGGGCCCGTTATGGAATTATTCTACCTTTCCCTTTGAAAGCATGAATGGAAGACTCCTGAAAACCTTTCAGGGAACACGGTTCATTGGTCAGCAAATATGTGAAAAATATTTGATGTCTCAACAACTTTTGAAGTACTCGGCAGTCTTTGAGTCAGATGAAAGGTTTAGGGACATTTTTGGTGATCTTGTCAGAGGATGCAAGCAACACAAGTTCAGCAGACAGGTTGGGACAGCCCGTGTTTACGGAAAGGGTGCATATGAGGACAATGAATGTACTTTTAAAAAATGTCTGTGGGTTCGGTCATGTTTTGTGTAAATAAATTGAACACGACTTTGCGCACTAATTCGTCTTTCGTTAGTAGTGGTACTTTTGGGTGCATTGAAAGGATTTCTGTGTCTTGTATGAGCCATCGACAGTGCCACGACTGCACTTGCATGAAAACCACTGATCTCTATAGTATAGGCGGGATCGCGCATAGGGTACTCCACAGCGTGGTCACCGGCCGCCATACTGGTGGGCCCAACGCATTCTGTCGTCTGCATTTAGTTCAAACGGAGCTGCCCGTATTTTTTAAAATTCACTTTAAACTAAAGGGCATGTCATTCCAATTTGTTGCAGCTTGAATACACTTCACACGGACAGAGAAAGAGGGATAATTTTTCACAGGTAAGCTCTTTATTTTGAGGAAAAATCTGTTTAATCGTATCGCATGCATCTGACAACTCGGACTTGTTTGCATTGCTACTTCGCTGGTGTCATTACGTACTAAGAAAGTATGTGTGGCTGCTCCTATAAATCTCAAGACCACGTGTTTTCTATAAACAATGCGCTTGTGCTTGCAGGTTCCCCTCGCAGTCGCTCAGCTGTGCCGAAGAAGCGGATGCAGAACCTGCGCCAATATGCCAATTAGTTCCACTATTCGTTTAATTTGTGAGGTACAGTGGAAGTAAAAAAACTGCTGTGTTAACCTTGTATGTGCAGTCGCTCCTACAGCGTGTGTGATAAAAGTCATGCTTGTGCATGCTCTTCTTGCACAGCACTTCGAATTTCTGTAATGAAATACGCTGACAGCTGAACAACTGCAAAGCACTCTTGACAATAAGGTTATTTTAAGATGAGGAATGGGGAGTTTCATCGCTAGGGTCTATACTCCACCCCATTGCTGGTGGTGATATGGTGGATAAAATAGCCCCTTCAGAATAAGGATCGAGGTCTTATTGCAGAATACACACAGAGACACTCGTAGAACATAATACGATAATGGAAAAAGTCAAACAAGAACCGTACAATACCAAACCGCATAATAACGAACGAGAACCGCGGAACACCATAACAAAACCGAAGAAACGAAAGCAAACAAAAAATATAAAAACGGAAGTACGTTACAATAACAAACACTGTGAAACCTTTCTGAGCAAAAATAGTTTATCTTATAGGTTGACATGCACCAAATTCACCTTGATGAGTTATGCGCCCTGTCCACGACAGTTACGACCCTCTATTCGGAATACAGGCAGCGGAGAAGAAAAAGAAGCAATTACCATTAAAAACTACAGGAACACGGCTAAAGCACGTTTGGAATACATCAGCACACTGATTCCTAAGAAAGATGCGTGCTAATCAGCAATGAGGAGCGTTTAAAGCGCAATAAATACTCCAAATCTAATCGCTTCCCATTATTTCCAATGGGAGCAGCCGGCACCAGTGGACCCTCCAACATGGCGGCCGGTTGCCGCACCTCTCTCCCACGCGCCCCTCTCCTATGCGCGATCCAGCCTTTATACATAGAGATCACTGATGAAAACTGTAGCATTAAGAGCGACACCATTTGAAGTTGTGAAAAATGTCCTGTGTGTCTTAAATAAGCAATTAGACATGAGGACAATTGTCGAAGTAGTGCCAGTGGAAGGAGCTGTAGAACTGGATGCTATCTCTCCAAAGAAGTGCATGTTCTTTGAAATTGAACAAAAATGCGTAATGTACATTGTTCATGAGAACCTGGTTCTGGAGTCGAAGTGAACCACGTGACCGTATACTCTGTTCTGCACATACGTTGTAAGTGCTACTCGTGTTTTTTTTTTTTTTTTTGCTTCATTAAGTCATGAGTGATTGTGAAGTGAAGTTTGCCTGTGATGAGTGGTGATTGCACATTTTTTTATTGTAATTACTGAATATAGACACCGTTTGCAATTTTGTATTAGCAGTAAGTGTTGTAGGGTGAAGTGTGGTTCCCATTTGTTCATTCTTGCCGTAATCCAGTGGAATGTGTCCAGAATTTTGCTGTTTCAGATGTGACTGCTCCGTCATGTGAGGGTATTTCCATGCTTCAAATTATTTTCACTTGCCTCTGCTGCCATGTTTGTGTTCCTGTCTGCGAGTTGGTGACAATCAAGTCACACTCTGAGGACACAACCTGCCATTGTAACGCATTGCTTTCCGCACATTGTACGTAGACGTCTAGTTGTTGCGGTTTTCTTCATTTGTGTTTTATTCATGCCTTTATTCAATTTGCGCGTTGAATGAACTCCCTGTGTGTAATATATTTTGTGTAAAAGTACACTGAACATAAAATTTATGGTTCCTCCTGACTGAATTTGAAGGTGACACATCATGGTCTCTATCTCTCGCACATTACATGCGTTTGGTAAATGAACACACCTGTCATGAGGAAAATTGGTCCGCACACACAG
Source organism: Ornithodoros turicata (assembly GCF_037126465.1). Classification (NCBI taxonomy): domain Eukaryota; kingdom Metazoa; phylum Arthropoda; class Arachnida; order Ixodida; family Argasidae; genus Ornithodoros; species Ornithodoros turicata. The sequence goes on from NW_026999409.1 coordinate 350,280, forward strand.
CCAAACTGTGAGCTTCAAGCTAACTGTGCGTCCTTTGGCCATTTTGAAATTTGTCATCTCACAGTGTGCAATAATGTCTGGCGCACAGATTACGTCACCCTACTTGCAGGGCAAAACTGGCATTTCACACGCGGTGTGCTGATGTTTAAAGAAATTTGCCTTGTGGGCAGGATATCTCATAGCGACCCTATTGAAAAAAGCACCAGAATCATTCTGGTGTTTTTAGTGGTTGTGATTTGGGACATTCCTAGTGGTTTCTTCTTTGATGTTAACATCAGAATTCGCTGGCGTCCCGAGTGCCTTTTCTCTGATGTTGCACAGCAGGACCTCTGATGTGTGTGCTCTAGTGTTGCACAGGAGGATCCCTGGTGTTTTGTGATGCTCCACTGTTGACATTATGATGTCACATGCATTCAATCCCGTGATATACTTGGTTCTTCTCTAAGCGTTCAGAACAATGGGCAGCTTTCAGAGCCTCGTGAGAGCGCTAAGGAGCCAAGTACCTCACGGGATCCAATGCATAAAACAGCATAATGTTCAATAGTCGAGCATAAGAAAACACCACGAAGGGATCCTGCCATGCATACATGAATGTGCAACATTCAAACACGCTCTGTTTGTTATTCCGTTACTAAAGATGCTTGGGATGTACTCACCATTCATCAAGGTTAGCTACCCATCAAATCAGTCAACAATACAAGAAGATATCAAAGGTTTCTTTCCACTGCAAAGGTGCCCAGCTGCTAGTAGGATACTAATTGTTTTCATGTAGTATTCTGAATAGAATCAGAAACAGGAACAGAAAAGTACGTGTAACAAAGCTGTCTATATTATCGCTGCCATTGATGATACACATTTAGGAGAAGGATGCACACCACAATACAAAAGTACAAAAAGGTGCAATGTTATTTCTTCTGCAAGTGTGAATACACGACATGCGGTACAGTTATAATTTAGAAAAGCATACTCGATCGACTCCTCCGTCACATTTTACGTCCTCTCTTCTTGTAGTCCATATCCAATGAATAATCACAGCCCACATGATGCCGGACGAAACGCACGTTCAAGGACGTCACACCAACGACCAGTCGTCACATCTGCCCCGAATGCATCGCTTGTATTTTCTCATACTTGCACTTGTGCACAGGTTGGAAAGCAAACTACGACATATAATGCATAACTTCAGAAACATATATTCAAAGTTGTTCACATTCGTGCGCGGTTTTTATGTTGAAAAGCAGGACGAAACGCTACCTCAACCACCTCGGCGAGCCCGTCAGGTTTAAAACAGACGCTAATGCCGATGGCGGTGGAGCTGTCTTAGGCGACAATGAGAGCGTAAAGTTTCGTTTTGAAACTCGAGTGAAAGCCGCAAAAGCGTGTCAATTTCGACACTCAAGGGAATTACTTGCGATGAGAAATATCATTCCTTTGAAGAAGAAGTTGCGTTAACGAACTCATGATCACTATACATAGCGGTTTTCATGGTAACAACGCGTAGTGCTCATATTCTGGCGCCTGTAGGTTTGGTGTCGGGAACCACACCAGACCGCTCTAACGGTCACATTAAAGCACTACATCTGTCAAGTGCGCACACCAAGCATTCTAGAAAGCACCAGAATCATTCTGGCAACCTAATACCATGCCATGCCGCTGGTGCTCAAGCTTTCAATTGACCTTCCTCGTCGCTCATCTTAGGCAAACTGCATGCGAGCACCGAGTGGCGGGCTACCGTACCAGGACTGCAGTTTCACCGAAGAATCGCTGCGGATCCGCACCTAAGCTTCAGCCCTGACCTACAGGTGAGTGACCATGATTCTCTGCGGCACTTTACAGTCGACAGCGCTTCGAGCCCTCCGCTGACCTGCGGGTAGTGAGATTTTCGATCGTTAGACTTGCATCACACGCCGTTGCAGCTTCAATGAAACCCGCCTGCTAGACTCGAACTTGCCCATTCTACTTTGCTTCTCTATCCACTGCGACGAGCAGGAACAGTATACCCAGCCATCCCTCATCTACGTGCCCTTCCCGCTCTCCTGTTGACGGTGATGACGCAGGCTTCGACCGCAAGCAACACAATTTAGATAAATTCACCTAAGGCACAACAGCTTAAAGGGACTATGAAACGATTTTTTTCTTCGTTTCGTTCGAAAGAAGACATTTTTCTGAGTCTAGAACCGAAATTTTACTTTCGTCGCGCGAGCGGATTTCTCGGGAGCGAATTTAAACGGAGCGGTGAAGGGAGGACAGCTGGCGCCGCGCCGTGACGAGCTGCCGAGCGGAGACACAACGGGTAACTTGACGCGACCACGGCCGGCTCAACAACACGTCATCGTGACGTGTTGCCGAGCCGAGGAATCCCGCCAGGAGCATGCGCCGTAGGATCCCGCATATGCGTTCATCGGGAGTGGAAATCTCCATGACAGCAGCTTTCGCGCGATCGGCAGATTTCGGCAGTGGCGGCAGCCACAGCGCGAGCTCGCGGCATTACTTGCCATTGTGCAACACCGGTGACGTAACGGGGAACCGAAGAGCGGTCCGTACAGTTACACCATCGGCGGGAAATATGCGCGGGAGAGGAGGAACGCGGAAGAGACATTTCCAGCGCGCGCTCCTCGCAGAGTGGAGCGATTTCGTCCGGAAAAATTTGTGGCATATTAGTTTCTCTGCGGGAAGAACAGTTTCCATCGAAAAAAAGTATGGGGGTTCGGGAAATTTCATAGTCCCTTTAAAGCAAAGTCGGCGGTGCGATTGGAGTGCAATAAATGGTTCTCATTGATACCGCATTTTGTTTCCTATATATTTTCGTATTCCTGTTCCAAAAGACACTGCGCTTTGTTTCTCTGCTTCGAACAATCAAACTGCAAAACAGAGCTGAAATGTGCTATCAACACGCTCACATTAGTTTTGCAACTGGCTGTATGAAGGAAACTATCTCCGTAGCCAATATTACGTGGTATGTTATACGTACCTATGTGTGTTTCGCAAATGTGAGCTAAAAAAATTCACAAAGAAAAATCACAACACAACGCAAATTACATTCGGAACTATTCAGTTGCGCTTAGCTTATAGAAGTTAGTGAAATTGAGGAACCATCTCGTCAACCAAGCGACACAACATCTACTTCAGTGATGAGCACCGGAAGTACGTACATCGGTCTCCCCAAGACCAAGATGAGAGACTGCTTCAAACAGTTTTCCTGTGAACAACAGTGTTTGTGAACGTGTTAGTGAATTTCGAAATGTTGTGAACCTTCATAGAACACAGGGATCACGGGTACGTGAGGTATGTGATGTTGCATAACTATGAAAAAGATCAGTCATCTGACCTCGTACTCGTGAATACTATACAGGTCAATGGTATCATTCCTTTGAACAGGGTTGTTGTACGAGAGACAGATTCCACACATCCGACATCCGACGAGACATCCCACATAAATGACACACAGCTTAGGAGACTCCACGACATTATTCTTAACCACAGTAAGGTTTTCTCTAAACAGAAATGCTACATTGGTTCTTGGACCGATCTCCCTGGTGGCATTTCTGTTCGTATCAAGTTTTATCGCTTGGAATGACAGAAAATTCATCAAATAAGAAATCGACAACTGGCTTAAGTTAGGTGTTGTTCGAAAGTCAGAGTCACGTTATGCTTCCCCAGATTTTATTGTTGATGAACCATTTCATTCCGTCAAGAGGAAGGATGTTATGATTGCCTATTTTGATAACATGTGTATCTGCACTTCCACCATAGTTGAACATATTGATGTTATTGACTGGAGGTACTCAAAATCCACAATTAAAAATAAACCGCTTAAAAATACACGCTTGAAAATAGATCGGAAAAAATAACCCGGTTAAAATATCCGCTTAAATATTAAGAATCCACCCTTAAAAATAAACTGTTTCAAAATCCCCCCATAATCTAGCACGGCGGCGGGTTGATACGGGACTGTAGCTCTACGCAGGGGATAGTTATGATATCTAGATCGTATCGGATCGGGATACCCTTATTGTGTTTAGCTGGTTTAGTGCCGTCAGTTTGCGTGTATCCGTTGGTTTGAATCGCTTGTTTTTTGTTCCTCCATCTGTGCTAGTTTCCTCGGGTGTATCCCATTTGAAACCATTAAAAATAATCTTTCAAAAATAAACGCGTACGTTCCAACTGTTAAAAATATATCTCCCATGATATACGCTTCAAAATCAAGGCACAAAAATAATCGCCGAAATATCCCCGTTTAAAAAAAAACGCTAAGGAATCCACGGTTAAGAATATATCTTTAAAAATAAACCGTTTCAGAATCCCTCCAAATCCACCCTGCAGTTGCTAGAGTCATGTGGTATGGCCGCGAGTGAAATGGACAATCCGCTTCGAGAAATAGTACCGAAGTTTGCCTATCTCATTGGGCTTCTATGGACATGAGTATATTTCGTACTTCGATAATTCGTACACGGAACAATCGGGCTACACTTGAACGTCCGAGTAAAGCGAACTCAGGGCACATGCAGGAATGCGCACTCAACACTGTCACACTTCCTATGGATGCTTTGTCTAGTGGAATAACGCGAGACACGCATATAATGCATAGCCACTGTTAATAAACCGCTAAAAACCTGCGCTTAAAAACATATCTTTAAAAAATCAGGTGAAACTGGCTCTCCAGTCTTATGCCTGCACCGCCCAAATCAAGGTGAACTGCAAACAAGGGGCTTAAACTAACCTCACAGGACCAAACTAGCCTAAAGTATTCCAAAATAAGCGAAACCAAACTAGACCAGCCTAACATAACCTGATCTAACCCGGCGCAAACTGCAATCAATCCTAAATGCAGCTAGATGGTGAGGGGGTTTTGAAACAGTTTATTTTTAATGGTGGATTATTAAACGGTGATCTCTAAGCGGGGATAGTAAGCGGTTTATTTTAGGAAATATATTTTTAACCGTGTATTTTTTAAGCGATTTATTCTTGAATGTTTTATTCTTAAGTGGTTTATTCTTAATGGTGGATTTCGGGAACCCCCCCCCCCCCCCCGTTTCCTCATAGTTGTGGTGTGGAAGTGTTGTATTGAAACCCGAAATGATCAACGGTAGAAGCGGAGCTCTTATTCGTGCTACTCAGTGAAATGTGCGTGCTTCGTAGGTCACTTGGGTCGATCACCGAAATATAAATGTCGCTGGTCACGTCTTCTTGCACATACGTACGGGAACAAAATCGTTTTCTTGGCGACCGTTTATTTTAATGGTTTCGAAGCGACAGCCACATATAGCTCACTATGTGTGTTCTCGTGCTCCTATCTCATAGACGGTTTCCACTGTCGAAAGTCTGCCGCTGTCCTTTGGGATAGCTGCCTCATTTCAACAATAAACCGTTTATCCGTTGCGCCGTGATTGTGCATATCTCTTGACTGACAAGTCCGTATACTCGTTTGCACTAAATGTTGCTGTTTCATTGCATCGTCCGGCACATGTCTATGTAAACTAACAACGCAGCGACCTGTTATTTAATTTCATGATACGATGTCGCTCTACGTACGTACGTTGATGTGCGCTGTGTGCATGTCATACCTAAGCTCAGTGATCTGCCCAGACATCCAAACATTCCACAAACCTCTGTGACATTGCGCTATATTTTGTCGAAAAGCATTTAAATACTCCTCTTTACAAAGGCCCCCCTGCCCCCCAAGGACGAAATCGTACCATGTACAGTCGATGTGTTGTGGTGTGAATGTGCACCTTTCTTTTGTGAGACCACTGCATATATATGGACTTCAAAACAAGGAACAATATGGTCAAAGCTTTGTCGGAGCAGTTCACAATATTTTCCTATTTTTTACCTTTATTACTTGTGTATCGACAAGTTACGTGTACTAAGACACAAGTAGGCCACATAAGAGATGCGTTACATTGCTTTTGCATAGGGGCGGATGTAGGACTTTCCCGAGGGGGGGTCCGCTGAGGTCAAGTGCCACGTGCATGCTGAGATTGGTCCACTGAACCCTATGTTCAAGTCTGGAATTGAGGGGGGTCCGGACCCCTGAACCCCCCCCCCCCTAGGTCCGCACCTGCTTGTGCACCAGCTCGCGTGCCATAGTGGTTAGGATGGTCGCTTTCCACGACGAGGCTGGGAGGTGACACGGGTTCGGCACCGGCTGTGCTGTCTCAGGTTTTCCCTCGGTTTTCCGAAGTCTTTCCAGGCTGATGTTGGCACAGTTCCCCCGAAGTCGGCCCAGGACACATACTAACCCCCCATGTCCCCCACTCCTTCCTGCTGTCCTCTCTCCATCTGTTCACATCTATACGTCGCTCATCGCCACACTTTCTTCGCAGCGCTAACACGGAATTTACAAAAAGAAATACTGCTTAAGCACACAATCTTGTTGCATGGCTAGTCCACTGGTTGTGGAATGCATATGGAATGCATATGCATATATCCTCTATCTAGTCTTTTCGGGTGCTTCGAATCACAAGACGTCATTCTCCCTCCTCCACCCTATTGAAAAATACTTCAGAAAACCTTACAAAAGAAATCTCTCAGACCGCTGAAGGAATATCTATGAGGTTATGAAACTAAATTTTACAAAATTTCTATCAGAGTTTCTTACAGGGATCCTGTAGGGTTCCATGGAGACTTTCCTACAGGATTTCTTACAGGCAGGGAAAATACAGCTTTCTTACAGGGTGGCCTGTGAGGCTGTCTCACAGGATTCCGTACAGGCCTCGAGGCCCGCAAGAAAGCCTGTGAGAAAGGGTAATGGGCCACCCTGCAAGAAACACCCTAAGAAAGCTGCACTGCCACATGAAAATTGAAGGATCCCAGACTTACTTGCTGAGAAGTATTGAGAGTAAGTCGCATGCCGTCACTGTAAGGAATGTTGCAGAACATGTGTGGCCCAGCCAATAAATTCAGAAACGCATGACTCAACGCATTGTACACGTACTTGAAATGTCCAATGCGACGACCAAAACATTTATTCATGTGATTATGCCATGTTTACGTTTTGCACCTTGGGAACCCGTAGGCTTTCTTGCGTAACAGCACCATCCAACTTTCTCGAGACGAGAATGGGTTACGAACACGAACTCGGATCCAATGCATTAATTCCCGCTGCCTGCCGCTTCTTACGAGTTTAACCTAGAAGAAACAGCATTTCAAAAAGCACGGTTACAACAACATGTGTGTGCGTGAGATATAGGCATAGAAATATGTAACATACCGTTTGCCCAAAGCACAGTTGCTATAACCATCTCACTGCATTCTACCTTCCGATCCACAAAATACCTGCGAACCAGGGGTAAAGACGCATAAAGAATGGGAATGCATAGCACGGACGATTATCTGCCACACGCACATGTGTTATACACCTCTAAAGCAACGAAAATCCTGAATGCCAGGCGATATTTGCTTGAGATGCGTAGCTGCGTCCATGCGCTTCCTCGTTTCAAAGCAGACTAACTAACTTGCTGGCAGTTGGAATAAACGCCTCCACTAATGTACGATGGAAAGTCATAACAGGTTATATATTTAATAGTTTCAATAGGAACGACAAAGCGGAGTAACCATGACACTTCTACGTAAGAGGGATTATTCACAAACATACGAAATCGCACGAACTACTTTCCAACACGGACGACATATCACTCTCTGCGGCCCGTCAGTTCTTGCTTCATGTTCATCCGACAAGGAAATATACTTGAAAATTTCTCTTAAGAGGGGATACGACCTCCGGCGGCCCCATGTATTCTCTATGGGCGAAACAATGCGATCTTTTGCAGCTAATACTGAACCGATTTGGACCAAAATGACCTTGTTCGATAGATTTTCGAATTTCAAACAATTCGCATTGGAGACATTTGCATTTTTTTTTTTGCAGAAGTTTTTAAAACGTTACGAAAGCTGCAAAAATATTATAAGTTCGGTCTCCCGCTTTTGCAAGCTCGTAGCTCGTTTACTGTAGCACATATGTGAAATGTAACCAGTAGCATTTACGCGGAATTATTTCTTGAATATGTACGTGTCCATGTTATGTCTGTCCATGCCTCCAGTTGTTCATAATATTGAAAAAAACTTAAGGTATGTACGGCTCCGTGAACTGCCCCGCCTTGCCATCGTACACTAGCGCCACATTGCCGGTCCCAAGAGAACTTCATATCGTTCCGCGGAATGCAGTCACTGTTCTGGCACCCTATCCCAGAAGGGGTTTCCCCGGCAGCGGAAGCGCCAAATTGGGGTCGTGAAACCTGTCTGGGGAGATCCACGTTGGGTAGGTCGTTGCAAAATAATGGGAAGGCCTTGAGAATAGGGAGAATAGGCGGCATTAGACCAGGAAACCTTTGCTAAATAGCCTGCCAATGGATTTACACAATATTCGTCTCGCATCGCATGCACGTAAAAAGAACGGTAGGGCTGGGGGAGGTGAGGCACAGTCAGTGGCGTATCTAGGGTGTGGCAGGTGTGGACAGGTGCCATGGGCGCCAGTTGAACAGGGGCGCCATTATGTGGTCAGGTGTGAATGTGCCAGGTCGGGCACTCAACCTGGCACATTCATAAATGATCTAAAGCAACCGCCACTCGGGAGGTTGTAGTGTGAAACCTAGTGCGGACCACAAGAAAACGCATCCCCAAGGACATGTTAACCATGTTGCCATGGGCGCAGGTAGCTCTAGATACGCCACTGGGCACAGTGAGACCGGTTGGTGTTATCATTCGCTCTCCCGATGTGTTGAAATTGAAAGACAGTTTTCTTTCTTTCTTTTTTTTAATGAGGTAATATCAAACAGTCGTAGACTGGATTATGGAAAGGCCGAAAAATAAGGAATTCCAAGAGGATGTCTGCGAAATAAGAATAAAACGCTGAAAAAGAATCCACGTAGAAATTCACTTTTTAAGATAACTTTTTCAAAAAAAAGCTCTTTCTCTATCCACAGCTGTAAGATCAACCCCAGTACACGAGGGATTGTGCCAAAAAGTGGCATGCGCTGGACAAGGTCATACAAAGTTATTTTAAATGCATGAAAAGCATTTAGCACATTAATTCCCAATACCTTTCCTGAGCACAGCGTTGTGGAACTACCTTATGTGGCAGATGTAACTTTTCGAATATATATTTTTCATTTCTTGGTGCCTTCTGGCTTTCGATAGTTCGGTCTTCCGAGTTCTCGACCTTTTTAGTTTTCAGCCTACAGAGTGAAGTATGTAGTCTCACACACAAACATGTCGTAAGATTAATGTCTTAGATCAATATCTCATAAGTGTCCCAGGCTCGGGCGGGTCCAGGAAAAAAATGTTCCCAGAAAAGTCCCCGGAAAAAATGTTCCCTGAAGAAACGTGCCCTGGAAAAATATCACCTGAGGAATATCTGCTTTTGGAACGCGTGTACTGGTCGACTTCGGAATTTGCCTTTTACTTGGACTTTGTGAATATTTGTTTGCCCTTTCTTCTGTGCTCCAGACCCAGAACATCAATTTTCATCGTGCCACAATCCCAGCTGTGGGCGACCGTTTCGAGCTTGTTGGCTCTTATCGACACAGCGTAAGGATGGAACTGGACGTTTGCACGGGCACGGCGGTGCACGGACATTTCGGTGCACGTGCATTTCGGAGCACGAACGTTTAGGAGAACGGACACTTCGGTGCACGGACAACTCGGTGCGCATTCTTTTTGGCGGGGCAATGTGAAACGAAAAATTACAGCAGTGACTATTTTTGCCGTTCCGTATTCACCATACATTCAGAATTTAGCAAGCTTTTGTTGATGCCTTTCACTGATGTGTGCCTTTGTTACAAAAATATCATATTATTGTTATATTGTTATCATGTAAAAATATATGTTACTATGTTTTTCCCATGCACTTACGTGATTGAAAAAGCGCTTTGAATGCACGGTCGGACAAATACACACCAAGTATCTTATGTGCCTGTTGTTTTCGCAAGCTACGTGTCGTATCCTGTAACACAATATAATAGAAGAATGTTTGGCGGGGGAGAACATACTGTGTTTTGGCTGGGTGGGATGACTGATGGAAAACGTCGAATTTCTGGGTTTCATCAAATTTCTAAGAAGGAAATTTCGCCATGGTACGACAAAAAATCTAACGCCGAACTATAAGAAGGCTGAAAGCCAAAAGACCGAAAAAGCATAACGCCGAGCTATCATAAAGCCGAAAGCAACGAGGCCGAAAAATCATAACGCCGAACTATCAGAAGGCGAAAGCCAAAAGGCCGAAAATCGGAACACCGAACAATCAGAAGCCCCAAAATAAAAAGGCCAAAGACCTAGAAGACAGAAGAAGAAGGGGATGATTAGGAAAAGGTTTTGTAGAAATTTTATTTAACTCTTTTATTAGAAATCAAATAATTGGAACGCATAGCATTTGGTGCTCGGAAATAAACTGGCTAGGGAGAGACAGAGAGGGAGAAAAGCAATTATTTATGACATGTTTACAAATAGAAAGTGCCTGGTGGGTGATTGCCAGTGAATGACTTGTACCACCCACTCAATGAATTTTAGAGGAGATGGTGTCGCTCTATACATTTGGTAACCCGAACGTGATTGTCATCGTGTACACTAAGCACATATGCAATGACACAGTCATGTCTACTTTTGTTTTTGGTTTTCCGCCTAAGTGATCAAAAGTACGTTATCTGAAGTGAAGTTGGATGAAATGATTTATTCCCTGTATTAATTCCCAACAAGTCTATCCTACTTTTTGTAGAGCTCATTTTTTATCGCAGTTGGAATAACCTATCTCGGGTTCCTTACTTTTTGACCTTACGGTAATTCGGTTTTCTGGCTTTCCGGCCTGCTGATAGTTCGGTTTTCTGAATTTTCGGCCTTCTGATTGTTCGATGTTTTAATTTTTCGGCCTTTTAAGTTTCGGCCTTCTGATGGGTGGCAATCATAAGGCCGAAACTCACAAGGCCGAATTATCAAAAGGACGAAAAATCAAAACCTCGAGCAATCATAAGGCCGAAAACCAGAAGGCCGAAAAATCTAAACACCGAAAAATCACAAGGCCGAAAAGTCACAAAACCGAATTATCGAAACGCCGACAAATGAGGAACCCAGGATAGCAGAACTGGTATTCCAACTGCGATAAAAAAAATAGCTCTACAGATTAAATAGAATAAACTTGTTGGGAATTAATACAGCAAATAAATCGTTTCATATTTTTCACCTAAGTACTTTCGATAACTTAGGGGAAAACAAAAAGGAAAAGTAGATACACGGTGACAATCAGGTTCGGGTTACCAAATGTAGAGAAACACCATCTCCTCTACAATTCATTCAGTGGCATTCACCTACCACACACTTTCTCTTTGTAGTAAACATGTTATAGATTATTACTAGATTAGGTTGGCAATACGAGGTTATAGTTTATTGCTTTTTTTTTAATGAAAAGAGCAATTCCCTTTCAGTGGTCATTCACAGGGATGCTTACACTAGGTGTTCTGCTTCTTTGGCCGTTTTATTTCGGTGTTCGGTTCGGTGTTCTGATTTGCGGCCTTTTGACTTTCGGCCTTCTCATTGCTCGGCCTTATTATTTTTCGGCCTTTTGGCTTTCGGCCTTCTGACACTTCGGCGTTATGATTTTTCGGCCTTTTGACTTTCGACCTTATGATAGTTCGGCGTTATGATTTTCGGCCTTTTGATAGGCTTCCCCTTCTGATATCTTGTCTAGGTTTCGAATGATACATGTATGTTGTAAGGACCAAATTTAGATTCACTTGCACATAGGCGAAAAGTAAGTAAACTAAAACTGGGTGTCCGCCCATTTCATCCCATTTCATCGTCGTTTGGTCGAATACCGTTTGTTGGAAAGGAGTTCAAAGCTCCGTGAAGTCCGTCGTACGCACCTGTTTTTCTGTAACTTTTGATTCGAGCATACGGTGCGGGCAATCAGTTTCCTCTGCTTTTTTATTTATTTGTTTGCTTTCTTCAGCCGAAGAGGGGAGGCCACTGGTCATTTTAAAACCTTTGTCATTTACGAACAACGCAGCTGAACAGAACAGTGGGAACAATCCGACGCACTACACATATTGAAGAAAGTGGCCTCACTTTGGGAGCAGCCGACAGTCTGTGCTTCTTCTGGGCACCCTTCTCATTGCTGGCGGCAAATTTAAAGAGAAAGTTCTGAAATGGGATATCTATATGTGCGCGAAAGCCACTCGAAGCCTGTGGATACTAAGAAAGAAATTTCGCCATGGTACAACAAAACATGTTAAATTGTTTACATGTAAAGCATTAGTCCCGAGTGGCTCGGGACTAACATCTCCATTTTTTCTTTTACAAATCAGTCAATCAAAACATTAGTCCCACCTCATTTAGAGTATGCATCTGCAGTCTTGGATCTCTGCACATCCACGCTATCCGTGAAAAAACAAAGAAAGAAGACAAAATGCAAAGGTCCGCTGCACGGCTTATCTTGTCTAGGTCTCGAAGGACTTATTCAGTTAATGTTTGTAGCGACTAATAAATTTCGATTCACTTGCACACAGACGCAAAGTAAATACACTAAAACTGAATAGTCAGTTAAATACAAACATTGCGTCATATATACATTCCGTCCGCAAAATGTTCTAGTGTGAGAACTCAGCGCCAAAGAAAAATCGGCAGGTGAATATAAATAGGGGAAGGCCAACGAAATATAACATTAGGACTCTGCGCTGTGTCCAGAAAGTCAGACAAGCTAAGAGAGCATAACACCAAGAAGTCACCAGATGCAGTCCACAAAGGGACAAAAGAAAAGAATTGGCGTTCGTCGGGACCTCCTTCCTTTCCTTCTTTTTCTGTAGCTGAGTTAACCTTGGCAACACAAACATGACGTGAAATCCCTGCGTCTCAATAGTCAAGGAGGTCACACGTGTTTATGGAACTACACAATCCTGCGGAGGAGTGAGTTATTTGTACTAAGGGTAATCGTTAGAGCTTCCTTCAGGCTGAGACCCGTATGTTCGTGTGCCGCCATCTACATGCGAAAAAATCGTGAATCGGAGATGCCGCCTCACTCGTATCCCCTCTTAATACTGAGGAGAAGTTCCTGAGAAGGTCAGCCCTGTATGAATCACGCTGTTTTCTCATAGATATCACAAGGCCAGACCCTAAATTATCCCACAGGACATGTTCTCATTGTTGTGCCTGTGAGGATATGTATACGAATCTGGATCCTACGATAGGAAATTCTGAGAGAATGCTATGTTTCTATGAGATTTTCTGAAGTATTTTTCAATAGGGCACTGACACGCGGTATTGTAGACAGAAAAATATTTTTTGTGTGTGTGGGGAGGGAGCTATGGGGACTTTACATGGGGGTAGGAGGTGTTTCCGTTTCCCAAATGCACTACCAAAGGTACAATTTTCGGGCCTGTTGAACCCCCCCCCCCCTCCCGCAATCTGGCTATGCCCATGGTTGTATGTCAGTGAAACGTATACAAGTGCGCAGTGGAGCCAAAATATTGCCTGCTTCCGGAGATGCCCCGAGTTGGAGAATGGAGTGTAAAATTAAGAAAAACATGCCGCTTTCCCACAGTATCAATTTTTATAAAATTTATTCCAGAAATTTACGCGCATTTTACACCGCTCCCAAATTTTCCTTTGATTTGTGAAACGCCAGTACTTTCGTTGAAGATTTCATTACTGATGCACAATTGTGTCGTGTAACATATAGAAAACATTCACTAATACCTCTCAATTAGAACAGTCCTCCTAATAATTTGAGTCACTTCTTTTCTGAGGCACATCTTGCAGAAGTTCCAGGATAACAGGATATTGGTTTAGGAGTTCTAGAAGGAATGGCGTAAATGCAGGCTAGCTGGTGGATAAATTCTATGATAGGCAAGCCTGACCGATGGGCAAGACACGTAAACACACACAAACACGAAGTCTCAAAACCAGTAAGACGTTTAATTGATAACAACGAGAACATGTAGAAGGTGCGAGGGAAGACAGAGAAAGGAGAATAGGGAATGGGGGACAAAGTGAGTTGAAGGAAGGTCAGAGAAGGCGCTTGAAGGCCGGGTGGATACATACAGACGGCACACTAATACAATTGCCCACACTCTGTATGGTCAACGCTTCTCTCAAAAGACGTTTTCGCCTGTCTGGTTCCCACGGCAGCATCGCCGTCTGGGACCATAGGGGTTGACAATTATTACAGATTCTTAGATGGTCCGACAAATTTGAATCTGGGCTGTTTTTATGCTGGCCCAACCTTTGTTTACGCATTGAGATGTTTGACCTATCTATACAAAGCACAACCTAACGGGATCCTATATACAGCATTTTTCGCACAACATTACAGCCAGACTCTGGTTTAAAAAAAGGCGTTAAACGATCTAACCTGAAGTATTTCCTAAAGAGGAGACGGACCCCCATCTCATTCGACATAGCCTTCAAATTATGTGAAATCTTGTGGTAGTACGGAACTACTGCAATTTTTGTTTTGTTTTTCTCATTGTCTTCTATTAAACATTTCAGGCGAGCTTGAAACTGAGCAAGTAGATTGTGCTGTATTAGCTTAAACTCATATCCTGCTCTTTATAATTTGGCGGTCTGTAGCTTGAGAGCACTGAACACAAAATGCGAGCAAGACTTGGTCAAGGCACAGGTTATCAAGGAATTTATCAAACCATTTTTCACCAACTTAGAATGACAACTTCTTCTTGGCAGAAGGGGTTTTTTACTTGATGCACCATATTCCCAGCATAACCCACCTTTGAAGTGTAAGGCCAAATCTAAACACTTCCCGTCGGTAGGATGCTCTTCCGTAAATGCGATGCTGGCGTGGGAACCAGACAGGTGAAAACGTCTTTTGAGAGAAGCGTTGGCCATAGAGAGTGCGGGCAATTGTTCTAGTGTGCCGTCTGTATGTATCCACCCGGCCTTCAAGCACCTCCTCTGACCTTCCTTCACCTCACTTTGTCCTCCATTCCCTATTCCCCTCTCTCTGTCTTCCCTCGCACCGTCTACATGTTCATGAAGTTCGTTGTTATCAATTAAACGTCTTGCTAGTTTTGAGCCTTCGTGTTTGTGTTTGTTTACGTGTCTTGCCCATCGCTCAGGCTTGCCTATCATGGAGTTCGAGAAGTTTCCACTATGATCACTGTCGAGCGTGATTTGTGTGCAAGTACAATTCGTTTTAATTTGTGGGCAAACAACACCACTTTCTGCAACACTTTGCTTAAAATTATGCATCATTCCCTAAAACATCTGACTGGGCTTGTTGGCGATTAGCACACTATCTGCAATGCGTCATTTACTTTACATAGCTGCTAGACATCCAGTGACATGTTGTATCTTTACAGATGCTCCACCTCAAACGTGAGATAGGCTCCGAAGAACAGCATACAGTTTGTGGAAGTTTACAGTTTACAGTTTGTTTTCCCCACGTAACCACTAACCTCCTTATCTTTCGCTAGGCTTGCCAATTCCTGCCTGCTGTCCCGTTTCGTCCACGTGTTCGTGAACCTTCCATTTTTCTGTAACCGGTCTGTAGCCTAGATCACTACGTTCACATAATCCCCTCCACACTCTAACAAAGCAGCCATTCACTCCGGCCGTAGAAACTCGTACGGAACCTTTCTTCCCTCCGGGCTGTTGACCCACAATTCGCATGAACCTTTAAACACGTCACACCTAACCCTTTAAATACCATGCCAATGATGAGGACGGTGCCCAGAAGAAGAACAGTCTCTGTTCGAAATATCGGCGGCTTCTGTCCTGAGGCAACTCCCTTCCTACATCTCTACCGGTTCGCTGGATTTCTACCCATCTAAGTTTGTGGAGGAGTTGTACAATTAATTAGGCATCCTGCTAATTTTTAAACAGAAGATTATCACGATTTCTTTAAATTGTGCTTGATCACACTAAAAGACGATAAGTGTAATGTCAAAAAGGAATGACAGAATAAATCTGGTACGTTACCTTTAGGAAGAAAATTTATCAGCGTTTTTAATGTAGCGACCAGGTAGCAATGATTTTCTCAGTGAACCCATGCGAAGACCAAGAAAGATTTTAATTAAAAAAAATGCTCCGAAGAGATGGATATTTTGGCGACGTTTTGGGAAATTTCCATTATATTTTGTGCTAGACAGTCATTCCCTCTTCTGTGAGAGTCAATATTTTGAGTACTTTCTGCTTATTTACTGTTGATTTCCTCTGAGCCACATAGCTAAGCAGGCAATTCATTCATTTGCCTTTGTGATAAGCTTAACACTGCACTGCCATCTATGCGTAACAAGAGCGACATTCACCATAAAATTGTTCATCAGAGCATTCCATATGTGATGTGTACTCTGTTTATTGCTGCGTTTTTGTTAGAGCCAGAGTATCTCTACCAGTGGTGTAGCCATGGGGGGGGGGGGGGGGGGGCACGAGCCCCATTACCTGCCACGGACCAACTCACGCGAACCGCGCAAATCCGAGGAGAAAAAATGTGTCAGGGGGGACACCAGTGTGACGATCGCGAAAGTTCTTGGAGTTCATGGCATCTACCTAAACAGCACTCATGAATGGTTTTCAAAGTAAGAGCTTTCAAAATACTTCCAAACTCCTGACGCCGCCTGATTGGTCATGACAGCCTACATGTAATCGTATTGTGAACGCTTCGGCGACGACTTGGCTTCGGGGCTTCGGTGACCGTGCGTCCAGGCTCCTGGGCAGATGTCATCTTTTGGGTGGCGGCCGTTTACAGTGACGTTCGTAAACTAAACAGGTGTTGTGTTTGTGCTGTCGCAATGGTGGGCGGGGCTTGGCGGGGCGCCCGCCCACTTCCCGGAGCGAGCCTTGACGGGGCGGGGTGGCGATAGGGTTGTACTGAAACCGTGAATGCAAATACCAGGTGCGTAGGGTGAGTATTGGCGAGTGGCGTAGCAGCTGCTATGCCGCTGTCCTCCTAGTTTGCGGGTTGTTCCGCAACGCGCCGATCGACTGCTGATATTTTTACATTAGATAAGGCATGGCAGGTCTTGGCCTTGGCATCCGGTGGCTTTATGGTATCAAGTTTCTTGGCGCTGCACGGTGCTCATAGAGCTGGCATATTTCCGTCTTCTGCTGCGTATGTGGAAGGTGGCGGTTGTGTGGAGAGAGGCGGGAGGGGTGATGAAACTGCTCGTCGGTGTTCGGTAGCCGGTTAGCTCCATCGGGGAATGACCGGGATCCCATGATGGGAAGGAGGCATGTGCCAATAGAGGGTGCAGGGGAGTATCGTGACTTCGCCCCGTTTCTCTCTTTCCCCGTTTTTCTGCGTGCGTTGAGATTTCCTTTTTTTTTCTTTTCCCAGTCGAGAGGTTTCGACGTGCTGCTGTTTCAACTGGGACTTTTACACTGGGGTGTTTGAACTGGGGGTGCATTGCAAATATCTAGCAGTGAAACGGCGGATTTTCAGGCAAATGCATCTTTGTTTTCTCTCTCTCTCTCTCTTTCCCTCTCGATATAGCGTCGTATCTCTACGATAGAAGCACGTTTGGTCATGGTTCGGGGCCAATTAGTGGATTCTATAGTGCGTATAAATGAATGTTTCATACTTCACGGCATATACGGAAAATACTCGCACAGCGCGTATTTTGGGATACTGCCATCTGCTCCAATTGCCTTTGTGTGTGTGTGTGCGCGCGCGTGTGTGTGGATGTGTGTGCGTGCGTGTGTGTATGTCTTGCTGTATTTCTAGATGCACTGGTGTAAGCAGCATGGCTTCTGAGTCTGGTGGGCCGTACTCTGCTTCTTCGTTTTCTGTATACAGTTAGGAAAATTACCGCGTTCGCATTTCAATCTCCAGTGCCGTCCTCAGTTGCTCTGTTGGAAACGTGTTCATTTGCTGAGCTCATGATCGCGTGTTCAATCCTGGCCGAGAATGGTAGCAATGTGGGAGCGATAAACATTGCTTCCAGCACCGGTGTGTTAAAGATTGCTTTGGCACGTCTAAAGTACCCCGGGTGGTCGAAATTATCAGCAGCCCTACCATGTTGTACGTGCAGCATCTCTTCACACAAACGGGCTAACTTACGATGCGCGTAAATTTACTCCCAATTATATTATTATTCAATATGCACTGTGGTACGGTGCAAAAAGCAGACGATGTCTGTGGTGCATGCCTTCTTTGTTGTATACCTTCACACCAAAAACGACGAAAAACAATACTTACATTATCAATTTTTAATGCATATTTTGAAGAGCATAGTTGCATGCATACTTCTGCAGAGTTTTTAGTGCATATTTATGAGCACTCCTTTATTGATTACCGATGGGTCGCTATTCATGTATCACTGAATCTCCCAGCTCAATTTCTGAACACGATGGCATCTTTTTGCAACAGGTGATGGAATAGGCCTTGTCTTGTGGAATTTCGCTGCGCTGTGTGCACTGGCGAACGACCTCATGGACACACGTGCTGAAATAATATTCTAAATCATTCAGTGCTTTCACACGTCAAGCGTCCTGGAACACCTGGTCGCACCAGTGCACATACGTGTCCATTTTTTACTTTCTACTTTAGACATAGGCCGTAATGATTATTTTCAGATGTCATAATAAGAACCTCTGAGCACCCGCACAGTCCGCAACGTCCGCCTCCAGAAAAAGAGGTGGTAGGCGATAGCACGCTTGCCTCCCCTGGCACTTCCCCCTCCCCCTCGAAAAAAATCCTGGGCACGCCCATGGGCAGCCGTGATTGCTGAAACGGCCGACACGTCTCTCCAGTCCGCTACCCATCCACGCAGCACTGCACTGGGTTAGGCATTCAACCGCTCACAGTCGGCTTCAACCGGCGCGAACCCTCTTTGGCGGCATGTTTCGTGCATCCGCTAGTTCGGCGGTACGCGGGTCTGCTTTCCCTCTGAGCTCTGATACCAAAGGGCTTTCTCGGCTTGAAGCATCGTTGGTTTGGTTTGATATCGTCTATACGACGTGGGCCGAACAACATGAATATCATGTGACTCATACTCTATGCTAACCCTGGAAGAAACGCGCGCACCTTTGCGCAGTTCCTTTGGGATCGTCGTAGTGATCTGTGATCCTATTCCATAACCGGAGTGTATCAAAAACTCGACGGCACTCGAAAGGTCAGGCCGGACAACGGTTTCGGCAGTTCGAAGTGTCTATATACCGATTCCATTGCCACGAAATGCATAAAGGTCCAGACGTGAGAGCACACTGTACGTGAGGCCGAATCGTTCTACACGTATTTTCATTTATGTGAGTCGTCTCTCTTGTAGTGACTTCATTGACGTGTCGAATACAGTCACCGACCATACCTGCGGACCACCACAGTCGTCACTTTGTTTCCTATTCTGTACTAAACCTGTTAGGCTGTTCCTGACAGAAACCTATTTTGACCGTTGTACTCAGAAACAAAAGACAAGTTCGGATAACGAAACCACAAAAACAAAATCGTGTGCAATGAAACATTGGGGCTGCTGTCCGAAGCTGTTTAGCATAATATACTGGGTTGTCGGCTGTACGTGTGCAGAGTACGGGCCAAAATTATGCAACCCGGTTTCATGCCAGGTTCCCCTGGACAATTTTTCATTTATGCTTGCATTCTACCTTTGCAAAAAATTGCGAAAAAATCATAAGGTGGAAGCTTGGTATGCTCTGGTTGCCCAAAACGATGTCGGGCAATTGATGCTGTCATTTTGTTCACGTGACAGTGACTTTCCCCGAGTTCATACTGCACAATACCCGTCCAATTTTTCCATCTACCTGCTCATTCGCCCAGACACCAGGAATGTTTCATTGCCACCAGTAATCAAAAGAAAAGGAAGGACTGCCAAGAGATTGATTTTCATAACCGATTTATAAGCCAGAACGCGCCGCTTCTTTATGCTCTGGAACCAACCTCCACAACGCACCTGCTCTGAAGCGATGCAGACCAAACAACGCGAGAACGCCAAGGTCAACCCTCATTTTCTGTCCCTTACGGATGACATCCAAGTGCAGCACCACAGAGTCCCCAGCTCGAAATACAACGCTGAACGGCAAGCCCTTCCCCTCCCACACATGACACATCAGATATAACAGTCCGCCGCTCTTAATGCTGGAGCCATCCCCACAACACCACACCTGCTCTGAGGCGACGCAAAACTAAGAGCGCGAGCGCGCCAAGGTCAGCCCACCTCCCCTGCTGCTTGTTATTCATCCAAGTGCAGCTCCGCAAAAACGACCGAGACCCCGACTCCAAAGCCTGAACGTAACGGTGAACTGCAAACTCCCCTCTCCCTCCCACCCACCAGCAGCAAGGTCACACATACAACTGAAACCTTCCCGCCACTACCGTTAAGCTCAGATTATCACAGGGCACGAGAACAGGTACGCCGAAAATGTGGTACCATATTCATGTCGAGTCATGCATACTTGCAATGCTTACTTCTATGGGCAGTTGTATGCACCCATCCAACCACCCACGACTAATGTCAACCCCACACCCTAAACCGCAGATTTCAACTTGAAAAACCCACCGCAGGGTCTTCAAATTCAATATCTCATCTTCGCACATAAGTCAACATCAAACTCAGCATCAAATCATTGCCCGTCACTCAACATTACTGTCACCATCACATCAATGCTCATAATTCAACATAAAATTCAAATTCACATCACATCATTACCCATCATTCAACATCAAACTCAACATCACATCACATCATTGAATCATTCAACATCAAACTCAACATCATATCACATCATTGCCCATCATTCAACACCAAACTCAACATCACATAACATCATTGCCCATCATTCAACTTCACTCAACATCACATAACATCATTGCCCGGACCCCGGTGCAGTGACTTCACTGATTGTTTGCACAACATCACATCATTCTGAGTAATGTGATGGTGAATGATGTCGGTGATGGATATCATGAGTGAATTCGCCGACCTATGATCCCGCGTCACGCCAGGAGCATGCGCCGTAGGATCCCGCGTATGCGTTCATCGGGAGTGGAAATCTCCATGACGGCAGCTTCCGCGCGATTGTCGCAGTCTATCGCAGTCGCATCCTGTGGTTTTCGTCGACATGCCGAGACGACGTTGGATAGTTGGATAGGTTGCACTAATTTACGTCAATATTCGCCTGGCATCCAATGTCTCATGCTTCCCAGTGACGAGACGGACAGCTTTTGATGCCACGAAGCAATCGGACCGCCGGAGCGGAAAGATGATGTGGTGCCATCGACTGCTCGTGTTTGTAGCGGACATTTGCATGATCGAATTTACGAAGGGTACGCTGAACCTGTTCAACGTACTGGATAACGAGCTCAGTGTCGTCTGAATCAAGGTGTAGCACCATCACAATACCTGTCTACACCGGGGAAAGAACACCCACCTAAACGGCGCTAAGGTGTGAGTATTTTTCGTTATTGGGGCTAACAAAGGTCTCTCAGTCCGTGTGGTTCAAATGCTATCACAGATTTCAGGATTGCGTAAATGGATTAATTCTCATCTGCGTGACTCTGAACCTTGCCGCCGCTAACGGCACAGAGAGAGTATAAAGCGGGACCCGCATACGACGGTTTTCTCGACGGAAAAGCGCCCAACTCCGCAGTTGTGACGTCACCCCGACGGTCAACCGCCGAGTCCACCCGCATACGACGGTTCCTCGGGCGGCGTCGGCTATGTTCGGCGGCTTGGCCTTTGGAACCCCTTGCGGAGTTTTCAGTCACGAAAGTTAACAAGAAGAACATAGGCGACGGAGAACTATGGTTTTTGGTGTAGAATGTAGCACAAAATACTCCGTACACATAACTTCGCAACAAAAGCCCATGAAGACGAAACTTGATCCCGTGTTTCGCTTGCGTTTCCGCTTCCGTTCTCTGTTCACTGCCGCTGTCACCGCGATGGACGAACACCGAAAGTTGCTACTTCTGAAAAAGAAAGTGCTTCTTCTTAAGAAGAAGGAGCTTTTGCACAAGAAGAACTGGTGGGTTCGACCTGTTTGGGAAGATAGGAAGACTGAAAGTGAATTCCACACAGCAGTGAGTACCATTTGATATTCTACGATGCCAGTATGCGCTCACGCGAGCGTACACTTTGCGTACGTTTGCGTTCTTGCACTGTGCAGTTGCAGTCATTATATAAGCTACGCTAAGCGTAGTATATGGTTACTGTAGGTGCAGTGACACCGTGTTACGTTCACAACATAATGCGCTTTGCTTTTGCAGATGCGAAAACTGAGAGAGAGCGGGGACAGCAGCTACTTCCACAAGTACTTCCGCATGGGTCCCGAAATTTTCGACATGCTGCACAGGTTGGTCGAAGATGATCTGCGAAAAGCCCACCTCTGCAGGGAACCGATTTCATCAACTGAACGACTTGCATTTACACTAAGGTAATAGGAAGGGGTGATAGTACCCTTCCACACATAACATATGTATAAGCATAACTGCATCCACTGGTGCCCTCGAATAACATTGTAATTAACGCAGCCAAAACCAATGTATTTCTCTCGTAAAAGTAACATAATCTCCTATGCTATAGTTTGGATTCTCACCGAAGCTGTCAAAAAAAAAGCGGTTCATATTTTGCACTATCTATATTTCCGTCACACCCAGGGGCTCCAGTCGTATAATTATGAATAACTGCTCCGCCACATTGGCCTCATTCCCCTTTCAACTCAGTGCGACGTTACCGATGCCACTTTCTTATACAAGTGCATTCATTCACAAATTGACTGCCCCACAGTTGCTAGGATCTCTGCATTTTGCTATTTCATGCATATCGTTATGGAAGCATCCAACTTTTTTTTCTCCCGGACATCCTGCAGTTTTTCTTGTTGCATATAATTTCTACAATCATTTACTTATAATTTATTAATTTACTCCTAGCTTCACGTATCTGTAATGTGTAATGTATTATTTAAGATCTGCCTGTAATTTTAGATATAAGCAATCTATCCACCAACATTATTGCATATATGTTCTGTGAACTGTGTGTGCTACGTAAGCTGCGTGTGTATTCTCCATTTCCTGGGCATGTGTCGCCTTTAGGCATTATGTAGAATTTTGTGAGCATACACGAACACCAAAGCCCTTGAGGCTGTTTTTGGGTACACGATAAAAAAGCGTTATTATTATTACTAATTCGCTCAGCAGTGGTTGACTATACTCTCAAGCTTTTAGGTCGAATGAACAAACAAAGCCTAGTGAACTGGCATCTCATGACTTTGTCTCTTTCACAGGTACTTGTCATCCGGCTTAGATTTTAAGGATGTAGCAATGGCCTTCAGAGTGGGACTTGAAACTGCACGGGAGGCTATTCACTTAACTTGCAGTGTTCTCTGGGAAAGACTGAGGGACCTGTACATGAAGGTATAGATCAGCAGCTAGTCATAATCACATGCACACAGAGCGCAAATATAACTGGTGTATTTTGCTCAACAGCCACCAGGTCCTGCAGAATGGGCAGACATTGCGAGAGGCTTTGATGAACGGTGGCAGTTTCCAAACTGTCTAGGGGCAGTTGACGGCAAGCACGTCAGAATTGTTGCACAAAAAAAAAACTGGGTCCCAGTACTACAACTACAAGGTAACATAGCATTTTTTATTCATACTTAAATGTTACAATATTCAGCATATGCAGCAGTAGCCTGTTGTCTTGTTGGCCATACCAGTCAGCCACGAGATATCCGGGCAATAATTGTTACTAACTTGTAACTTGCATTATGGAGTAGACCAGTGGTTCTCAACAATATTTTCTTTTTCATTTTTTTTTTACTCCTAGAACATATGTACAACTTGTATCAAAAGGTTAACAAATATTTTGTATGATTCTAGCGTTTCATGGCTCCTGTTATGTCGAATGTGCAATGCAGTATCTCGATAATTATTTCTACCAACAATGACAGCTTTGTCATCTGCATACTGGAAAATTGTGCTTTGTACATCCTATCCGTTGAAGTCGTTTACATATACATTAAAACAGATGTTCATGTATATCTCTTTGCGAGGCAGTTCATGTAACCCAAATTTTTTTGTTCTCTGAATATGACATACAGAATGTCATAGCTGTGTCACATAGCTCTGTTGCTACTTGTATGCATGTTTATTAAGGTATTCTTGTCCTCTAGGGGACATTTTCGATAGTTCTGATGGCTGTCGTAGACAGTCGCTACAGGTTTGTCCTGATTGATGTTGGCGCCGAGGGACGACAAAGTGATTCTGGAGTGCCCAAGGCATCACCAATTGGCCACCACCTTGAAAGCGGCACCTTGGACACCCCAGGGTTGAAGAAACTGCTTGGAAGCGAACTGGTGACTCCCCACGTGTTTATTGGGGATGAGGCATTCCAGCTACGACCCGATTTTCTGAGGCCCTACCCAGGCCTCGGCCTGCCTATAGAAAAGAGGGTCTTCAACTTACGGTTGAGCCGTGCCAGGTAATGCATGTATTTTTGCAAAGTTCTGGATATACAATTACTTTTACATGTTGCTTGTTAGCACTATTACGTAGGCGTAACAGTACCTCAGTTGTATGGTTTTGTACTGTTTCATGTAGAATACATATGCATTATTTGTGTAGCATTTTGCAAGCCACACAGTTACTGGTACTGACACGAAAATGTGGGTAAACGTTAAGGCATCTTCATTAATTTAAAATAAGTGTTTTATGCATGAAACTGCATGCTATGGAAATGTAATATGCCAGGACAGACACATGTGGGGTAATATAATTGTGGCATTCAAGTAGCATAAGAACATGCAGACAAAACCACATGGTCATTTTTGTAACTTGAAGAGTTGCTGCATCCACAGAAGTCTCGTTTTAAGTGTGTGCAGAACCTCCTAACGATATAACTCTGTTTCGGTTCCTTATGTTCATGTTTTCTGCTCTGTTCTGTCTTTTTTTTTCCTAGTTGTCTTTCTACACACTTGAATGAGCTAAATATTCTTATACATGCCATTTACATCGCATGTAGGAACTGCGTTGAAAACGCATTCGGCATTCTCTGTGCACGGTGGAGGATCCTGTTAAGGACCATCAACTTAACACCAGAAAATGCAGATGGTGTTGCAAAGGCAGCTTGTGTGCTTCACAATTTCCTGAGCACTCACAACAATGACACTGTGAGCTATGGTGACAATCAGGATGTCTACAGCAACATTACTGAAGGAAGATGGCATCAGGAGCTGGAGGGTTGTTCAGTGTTGCCTTCTCTGCATCGCACCCATGCAAGAAACTTCAGCAGGGATGCCGCTGCAAGCAGGGAAGCATTTACTGAATACTTCTGTAGTCCAGCTGGGGAGTTGTCATGGCAGTGGGCAAGGGTACAACCACAATGAAGGGCAGTTTCTTCATGAAAGATGTACATTAGAGTTGTCACCTCTCCGGTCTTGCTTTTGGTGTCTGGGTGAAGTGCATACAGTAGACAGGTGCAGCACCCCATAGAGTGCATAGTTTGAGATAGCTCACACAGAACTGGGCACAATGCAAATGAAATTGACAGGACCAATAAAAATGCAACGTTATGCATTCCAGCTGGCCAAAAAGGGGTTGCGACAGGTTATCCCAGATAAACATAAAAAATGGTTATTTGCACTGATGTGAACCTGCACTGAAAGTTTCACAGCCGGGAGGGTAATAGAAGCAACGAAAATAGGCACCACAGATACCAAGATGCATGTGCCTCTGTCATCACAGATCTCACTGCCGCCAGTGAAGTAGCACACAAGAAGTCACGTGCTTACAGCTGCCCATAAAAATCCACGCAACTCTGAGGTCTGGGACGTCCGCGCTTTGCTCAGGAGTGTGCTTGAGGGCTTGTATCTCACTAAGTACGACACATAGAAGAATAACTTTTCCCCCTCTGTATTTAGCTGCAGTGCAATGTGTCCACGATGTAATAACCACATCTATGGAAGTATCTCAAGACTTTGAATGCTTATCTAGGCTTTCGGTGTGACCAGGCTGTCATCAACTTCTACTGGTTTTCTGTATTCTGAGGTAACTAAAGCAACGTTTGGTTACATAAAGAAACGTTTAATACATCGTATTAATTCAAATGCAAAGCCTACTGCGTTGCCCCCATGTCATTGGCTGATGGAGAAGGTGACAACCATAATGTACATATGAATAGTGACTCCTTTGGTTACATGAAAGCAAATGTGAATAGTTATAGGCTGTGAATATGGCTGTGTTGTACTATATGTTTTGTATATTACTATTGTATAAATTTTGTGTGTTGTGGAGGTTGTTCTACAAACGTCGCCTGATGAATTATTCATGAATAGGCGCTGCTGTTGAAGTCCTTTTCCATAGAAAGCTCTCAGTTTAAACTGTTGCTAATCTCCCTTTTTGTCGTGTGTCATCAACTGCATCTTTCAAAGTACCCAGTCTACTGTATATGAAGTTCATCAGTAATGTTAGAATGGTTATTCATTATTAAAATGCGATAAGAACCGGGCTGTTTGTTGGTACATCCTAAAAGCGATAAGAAAAGCTGTCATGTTAGTCTGGTTTATCCTGAAGCTGTGCATCGATTATTTTAAGCTCATAATCAGTCCTTTCATTTGCACCTGATTTCCTGCTTTGTTTCCGTTTTGGTGCCGTAGCACATAGAAATCTGATGGACATCCTATTGGAAAGCATAACTTGACAACTAATTACCTAAAATTTATGAATTAGCTTATGTTTTTGGGGAATTACAACGTAGTAGAGTTTTAGGTGAACCCAGTAGTTGCATGTGCTTTCCCACAGGATTTCCACCTGCAAAAATAGCATCAGTGCTGCCACGTACAGCCTTTTTGTATCTGTACAGGAGGAAAATCACAGTGTATATGTACATATTCCTATACCATATACATACACAGTGCTCTAGATATGTTGCATAGGTGACCAGTAGCTCGAACCTTTTTTGAACACGTAGTGGTGGTAATACTCTCCACTTATTGTGATGCATCATTGACTGTGTATTTGGAATACACCCACTATGCTGTATACATTGTTGATACTGTATCATGTTGTGCATTTTTGTCTACTTGTGAAATAACATGCGGTTGCACAGCACAGACTACTGTTTATTGCCTGCTCATTTCTTCATACTTGTGGAGAACGTCCAGCAATTCAATTCTTAAACCATGCAAATATTCGCGTCGGCAGCGTCGCGCACCTGCTGCAATTATGTTTCCAAGGCTGTCATGTTCGTCAGGCCTTTCCTGCAGCTGCTGATCAATGAGACGCAGTTCAGCATCAAGCCTTTCGTGGTCGTTCCTGGTACGTTTTCTTCTTGGTTGGGAGGATAAAGGTTGGCGAAGTGGAGTGACAGGCTGGTCTCACAGGGTCGTGTCGCAGCATCTTCACATGGTATATGAGGAGAAGCTTGAGCAACTGGGGAAGGTGGGGCATGTGGCAGCAAAAGGGATGTTGTAGGTGGTGATGTGCAGCTAGGGGTCAATCCCGAGAGGCAAACAGAACCTGTGTGTGATTCTGTCACCATACTCTCAAGTAATGACTGTGCTGTCTCACTGCTATTAGGTGCAGGCAGGGGACATATCTGTAAATTTCCAGATGTCCTGGATAGATTTCACGATGTCAGCCGTCGAATAGCATCGATGTTATAGGTTTCGCAAACCAACACTGTCTGATCAAACAGGAGCTGCATGGATGACAGAATCATTTCATCATTTAAATCACCATGATGCAGGAATGCTGTTTCTTTGTAACGGTCCTTGAATACCAATACTAACAGTTACTTAGTCCACATTGATCTTTTGCTCATTCGATGCATTTATGAAAGTATTTACACATATGTCGGCACAGTTCCCCTAAAAGTATGTAAAACCACCAAAATTTATTTTTGCTCATCCCTGTTCAAAACTAGAAAAAGAAAAGAGCGAGGGGAAAAAAAAGAAGACAAGAAGGGGAGTGTAAAAAAGCTTTGACCACAGTGCCTTACTTGCTTACCTCCTGGTGTTGTATATGTCTTTAAGGAAGAATAACTGCTTAAAATGTGTCCAGTCGTCGCTGTCTGCATCCACTTCTTCTATATCTCCCGAGCCCGCGCCGCTCCTCTTCTTTTGCAATATCGCTTTGAGTCGTTTCGCGAATGCATCTCGTAAGCTCTTCCATCTGTTTTGAACTTCAGTGACTGTATGGAGAGCAATGTGATTAATTGAACGGCGTTAAATTTTCAGATTCGCATTTATCATTGCGTTTTACAGTGAAAGCAGCTTAGAATTTACCGTTCCAGTTGAGCGTTTCGGCAACTTGAATCCACAAGAGGTGTTTTTTCTTCGGGTCCTTGTATTCACGGCTTCTCATATCCCATAGCGGCCTTCGCATGTGCACTTCAGCGACGAGCTTTTCATTTAAGAGTGCTTTTGACATTCCCGGTGAAACCATCTCAACTCCTCGAGGATGAAGGAAACACGACAAGAAGCAGACGACAGAAACTTAGAACCAGCAATGAGTACTTTATTTGACATCCAGAGGCCGGGTTAGGGAGAGGAGATTGCAAAAAGAATATACAGATGGCTGTCAACAAAAGCTTTTACTTTTGTCACAGCTCAAGAACGATCCGAGAACAGTGATATGAACAGACAAGGGAGATAGCGTATGAACCGAGATTGAGGACGCAGGAACATTCCTCTTGTGCAACGAACAAAGGCAAGTCGTCCCAGTTGCAAGACAGTTTGTTGCGATGGTTGTTTGGGAAGGAGACCGGAGTCACTCAGAGAATACGTTTCTTTTTTCGACAGAATAAATAATAAAAAAGGAAATGCGTATTCTTCGAGTGACTCCCTCGTCTACTTCGCAAACAACCATCGCAACAATCTGACTTGCAACTGCAACGACTTACCTTGGTTAGTTGCATGAGAGGAATGTTCCTGCGTCCTCAATTTGAGTTCATGCGCTATCACCCTTGTGTCTTTCATTTTGCGGTCACGAAATGGTAAACGGAACCCTCGGTGCACACATTTCTACGCCGCACGCCATGATAGTTTGCTTTTCAGGCGGCAACTTCCGGCAAGACACCCAATTGGTCAGGAAGGACGCGTTACTTCCGGCGTCAACCGTCGAGATCTGCTCACCGCAGACGTCGGCGAAACTGGCCTGCGCCTATTGTTTTCGGAGTTCAGCGGAAAACCGTCGAGCAGTCGACGCTTTTCCGTCGAGAAAACGTCGTATGCGGGTCGCGCTTAAAAGGAAAGAAAATAGGAGTTACCGAATCTAGTCCCTAAACTCAGGTGGTGCACTGTTGATAAAAGTACACTTCGTTTAGCATGATCTTAGAAACCATACTTCAACAGAATATTTATGTAATATGTTGAACATACGTATCCGTTCTTTTCTCTTCACTCGTCTGCTTTTTTACAGGTGACTTCCTCAGCGGAGCCTGAAGCCCCTTAGGTGAGACAGCATGATCATTGCAACCCACCATTCAGAGCAGACAAATGCTGTACACCATTTTTCCAGATTCCTTAGTTCCAGTTTTTTACCTTTTTGTTATTTGATTTACAGTTTGCTTTATCATGTGCACAAATATGATATTGAGGGGGACATTTTCTTGTTTACACTTCTTATCTTATAATCGTTGCTCAGTTAGATTACATCATTTGCATTCACCGGAACTGGAGTTGTGTATTGTGTATTTTCTTCTCTCAAATCAGGGCAGCCCATGTGTATGGCAGCTGAAGTCTTTCACCAGGGTAACATGCCAGAACAACTCCAGCAAGCGCTCTGCAGGTCACCTCTAAATTAAAGGAACGTACCTTTGATGCACTATGTCCTCATGAGATTTTGTTCCTGCTACAACTCTGCACTTTGTTTCATATTACCAAACAGTAACCCTACCAACCATTATCATACTGTAGGAAAGAATGACTCCAATGCAGAACAAGTGTTTAATCCAACACGAACGAGCAACTCTCGAGCTCGAGCTCTGACGATTAACGAAGCTGTACGCAGGTGGGGTCAGGTGATCCTTATCCTCTTCGCAATTTCTTATATTCCCGCGGCGTAGATATGGCGAGCATCTGGCTAGATCTCCAGTTTGTGCAGAAGCTGTACTGGTCGCCGTAGGACAGATCCACTAGGGAGCATGACTTTACAGGCACAAATGACGCCGTCACGTCCTGTCTGAATCTCTGTGACGCGTGCAAGAGGCCACAAGGCTCTACCAAGATAGAAGAAAAGAGTACTAATTCGCCCACCTGGAATGGCACGGTGGAGCTGTACTGGAAGCGATGGGCAGACGGTAGCTCGGAGATGTATTCGCGAGCCCATCTGCGCCAAAATTCGTCGAGCAAGGTTTGTCGAAGCTGCATCCTTTCAAGGAGCGAAGAGCGCGTATCATTGGCCACGCTACCTCTGTCTGAACAGTCCGATAGAACAGTTAATCGTTTTCCCACAAGAAAGTGGGAGGGACACAGAGGAGAAAAATCCCTGGGGTCGTCGGATATGTACGTTAGAGGCCTAGCGTTGATTATGGCTTCGCTTTCGGTGCGGACGGTGGTAATCTGCTTGAAGGATAGGCACGTTCGACCGAGGGACTTGCGCAAAGAGTCCTTCACCGACCTCACGAGGCGCTCCCAGAACCCGCCCCACCAGGGTGCGCGTTCAGCAATAAAGATCCATTGAATGTGAATATGTGTCACCAGGAGCCTAGTAAAATGGCGCCTGCCAGGTAGAATTATGGGATATAATGAAGGCTTGTCTAGGTCGCTGAAGACAAGTCGGGTTTTGAGTCGAAGAAGACCGTCAGTAGAATCTGAGAAAATCTCGAAAGTCTTGACAGAGTCGTGTCTTTCAGGATACAGACCGAAAGCTTCTAGTTGCACGGCCTTATACCAATAGTGTTCTGCTATGTGTTGTTCGTCAAGTGATAGGGAGAGAGATCGTTGGTCTGGGGCGCGAGGCGACCTTTGGCAACGTCGAACAAAACGGGAAATCCACGCCGTTACGGTTATGACACGCATGTAGCTACTGTAGTCAAGGAGAGTTAGTAAAGGATGAGAGGATACGTGAGTGTGCAGGACCGAGATCTCTTCAGGACATGAGCAAAGAGGCTCTAAACTCTGAGTTGATGAGCCGAGTGTGGAAGGCTCCGGAGGCCAGAGGGCAGGAGGTTGATGAAGCCATTGAGGTCCAGAGAGCCACGCATGGTTTCGCAGAAGCTGGGTGGCTGTAATTCCTCGCGATAGCAAATCAGCAGGGTTCTGATGCCCGGGACAATGCCTCCAAAGGTCTGGAGGTACATAACGCTGGACCTCTATGACGCGATTGCTGACAAATGGTGGGAGATTTGTTGGCGTTGTCCGAATCCACGATAGAGCAATCATGAAATCGGTCCAGGCGTAACATTGAGAGCGGGGGATGTTAAAAACTGCTGACGTAGTCTGGATTAGTCTTGAGGATAGTAAGGCGGCGAGAAGTTCTAGTCTCGGAAGAGTCTGACGCTTTAAAGGTGCCACTCTAGATTTGGCAACGACGAACGAGGTGCGTGTTGTGTCCGGGTTACGAAGGTAGACGACTGCTCCGTAAACCAAGGGACTTGCATCGCAAAATATATGAAGGTCAAAACTTTCGAAGTTCGTAGAGACATCAGGATCCAAAAGGCGGGGTACCGAGAAGTTTTGAAGCTTCGGGATTTCTGAACACCACCCTTGCCAGAGGTTGAGTTGAGAGTTGATACCAGAGGTTGAGTGTTCCGGTCTAAGATGTGTATCCCATGAGGCCTTTTCCTCCCATAGGCGCTGGAAAAGAACCTTGGCAGATATAGTGAATGGCACCAAGAATCCAAATGGGTCAAATACGCGAGATACGGCGCGCAAGACTTGTCCCTTTGTGCATGGGCTAGGCTTCAGGAACTCGGATACGGAAGACAGAGCACAGCATAGGTCATCGGTCGTGGTGCGCCAAGTAACTCCTAAGACGTTAACAGAAAGTGTCTTAGCACGGCTTAAACCTTGCTCTTCGAACTGTTTCTGAAGTGCAGGTTCGTTGGGGAGCCACTTGCGAACTGGTAGACCTGCCTTATCGAAAATTTGAATAGTTTCTTTGAACAACTGCAGAGCTTGAGGGTAGTCGTCTGCGCCAGTAACAAGATCGTCGACATAGAAGTTATCTCTCAACTTGCTGGTTGTCCAAGGGTACTCCAAGGCCCCTCAACCGGAACCGGACCGGACCCTGCCCTTTGTCCGGCCCTTTTAGAGCGGAAGCTGAGCAGAAGCCGCAACATCTCCGGATTGAGGTTGGGTCCTGTGGCGAGGAGATCGTTTAAGGATTGGGATCCTGGTCCCTTTGAGCTAATGTCAAAGACAATCCTCACTTTTGTAGTCTCCCGATCTTCGCGTATTACGGCATGGTGGGGCATGTAACATGCTTGAGAGACGAAGGACGAAGGGTTTACCCGTTCTGCATGGTCTAGATTAATATATTGTCGAATAGTTCTATCATATACCTCGAGAAGGCCTTTGCTTTGGCGGAGTTTCCTGGTTAGGACGTGAAGTCGTTTCAGAGCCAGCGACTTGTTATCAGCCAGAGTCTTGTTGCTCTCCTTCCATGGAAGACGAACAGTGTATCGTTGTTCGGATAACCGGGTTATCGCCGCGAATTGCTGAAGAACAGGGTCCTCTTGAGGTCTGGCGGGGCAAGATATATCCTCAATCCCAAGATGTTCAACATCCCGAAACCGTCGCAACTCCTGACTTATGGTAACGTCTGTCGCCTGTACATGTAATGCATGAGCCACTTGGGCATGAGGTTCGTGGTTCGACGCGATCCACTACCAATACCTTGGCCAAGGTTGGCCAAGGGTTCTTTGTTTCATATTACCAAAAAATAACCCTACCAACCATTATTATACCATTGGTGTACTACTGTGCTCAACCACTTCATCTTGCTCTGGGCATCCTGCAAGCCTGTGCAGCTACTTCAGCCCTTATTTGCTGGTAAATCTGGTGCCAGTACAATTCTTAGATGAGCTGTGTGACAGTGTAAAATAGAATATATCCTGTGTTCTATTAAAAATAAAAATTATGCATGTATAGCATATAATATGTATATGTAGATGTTAGGTCTTAGTTATTGTACTATTTGAGCGAAATGTCGACATTTCAGCTGTTCGAACCTGATGCCCTCGTCCTTGACGCACAAACAAGAGTGCCCACACCCTTGGAGGAGACTGCATAGCTGAGGACTCTGTCCCGGTGACTGTGAAGAAAACAGATTTCCGCCAGAAGACGAACAAGTAGTTTACTTGAAATAGCACCAATTACTTGTTTTTTAATTGCAAAATATTGGGCATGCTACGTGAGTACTGGGGTTTTTTGCTTCTTTCCAGTTACCTCAACTGGTGACTTCAAGCTTACGTTACACAATAATATAAGATGGCAATGAAGCAGGCGAAGTGGTGTCGTTAGATTATGTCCCTCAGCCTTAGGGTTATGGATATATTACACAGTATTGGAAACCTGGTTGAACAATAAATTTGTTAAACGACAAACAGTTACCAGAAATAACTACGATGTGCAGAATACTCTTACACAATACGCTGCAGTTGAGTTTCTGTAGGCATGGTGGTTGGCAATGCTAAATGTTCAGATTTACGAGTGCTCAACATTGAATACAGAATACGTGACGTGCTCATAAATAAATTATTGCATGAAACATATTCTTAGGCAAACAGCAAGTCCTTCGACCGAAGGAAATTCAGCCATCTGTAGAACAATAAATGCAGAGTAAATCAAAATCTCCTGAAGGCGCGAAGCTGCTTTCAATAATAACAGTAATTATGCCGAAGAACACGAGTTGAAACAAAGTAAAACCAAACATTAGACCACCCAATCTTTTACGATAATTCGTGCAAACAAATCGAGCAACAAAGGGGGCATCTTCCAAATTTCACAGTCGCACTTCACAACGCACTTCCTTCACGTAAAAATAAGTGCAACTGACGTAAATATAACTGCAACCACCAGACGCTTTCCATTGGTGACGGCGATACAACCAATACACGTTGCGGTGAATCGCTAGAGGCCCACGTAACTCGTCAGCAAAACTCTCAAAGCCACGAAGGTGCGTGAGTTCCTTGTTGTGAACGGCCGCAGAGCAGAGGACGAATACATTTGATGAAAAAGTACCGCTCACATACTTGCCAGCTCAAGTGTAACAAACGATTCACACACAAAACGCTGTTCATTATGGCGTGCTATCCGAACGCCTCCAACCAAGGAAACGTAATGCTTCAACTTCAACCCTCAGACGCGACCAGATACCTTGTGACCTTCTATGTGCGACTGGGAGGCGACAGGGCGACAGCCACAGCGGGCTCGTAGCATTACTTGCCATTGCGCAACACGGGTGACATAACGGGGCACAGAAGTGCGGTCCGTACAGTTACACCATCGACGGGAGAACGTGCGCTGGAGAGGAGGAACGCGGAACAGACATTTCAAGCGCGCGCTCCTCGCAGAGTGGAGCGATTTGTGGCATATTAGATTCTCGGCGGGAAGAACAGTTTCCAGCGAAAAAAAGTATGGGGGTTCGGGAAATTTCATAGTCCCTTTAAAAATGAACTTCACCGCATAGGACGCTCCTAGCGAACCATTATCTCGAATGATATCGTTACCTGCCCTGATTTGTTGAAAACGGGAGGCGTACGCCTTTTCTGTGACAATTATGAACAGCACAAGTGTCACAAAAATGGCGTACGCCTCCCGTTTTCAACGCTATCCCGTGATAACGATATCATTCGAGATGATTGTTGGCTAGAAGTGTGCTATGCACTGATGTTCATTTTTAAGAGTGCATGCGTGTGTTGCCGCATCCAAGATCAGCGAGGGGGATGAGGGGAAGTGGGGCGAGTTTTCGTATCCCCCCCCCTACCTTGGAGGTCTGGCTATGCCACTGATCCCCACCGACATTATAAGAAGAAAGTGTTGTCAGAGAAAATGTTTGTTTGTGAGCAACGAAATGTTCCTAAAACACCTTTTGCATTGATTGTCACGTCTCAGGTTATCATGAGCAACTAAAAATCGAAAAGGTTTAGTTGGAAAGGTGATGCCGACGAGGCTGCTAGCTAGTCTTCAGTGGGCAGGTTTAGCTGGTGCTCCACATAGCACGATATATCAACATATGCGAGGTGACATTATTTCACAATGGTGATATTCTAGTTCTATCACAGCCTGTCCTGACAGCTCCTGCACCTGTCCTGAATCGCATACTGCTTTAAACGTTTTTGTGCACTCATGGTTTTTAATTTTGCGTGTGCATTTCGCATTCAAGACAAAGTTCATTTTTTGTATATCTACTTGTGGCTTGTTGAAGAGCCGATTTCACTAACAAGCAGGTGGGCACTAGTTGCAAGCTTTAGTAAGGGAGTACTAGTTTTAAAAAAGCACAGGGTACATTTGGTCATCCTATATCACCAAAATCTTAACGAGCAAAAGTACGTCCTATTTTTACGTCCTTTTTTTCCAGCGCGTGGTGGGTGGTGCGCGGGTGAGGAGCTGTCCGGGTGCTTACCAGCGGGCCGAAGGGCTCGGCGTGCCCTTATCGTTGTGCATTTTTCACCCTGGGCCCTCTTCTATGGCGATTTTTCTGCCTGGGTCGACTTCGTTCATAAGTTTTTTCGCTACAACATCCGTGTAGTAGGCAGTTCACATGCAAATATAGGGACATGCGCACCGGCAACCATACCAAGCGACGATGCCATCACACCTGGCCCTGGGCCGACCTCATTCATGATTTTTCCGCCTGGGCCGACTTCAGTCCCATTTTTTTCAGGTGGTGCGTGAGTGATTTACATGCAAGTAGGGACGTGCACACTGACAACACCTGGGCCGAATTCATTCACATTTTCAACCTGGGCAGACTTCATTCGTAATTTCTTCCGCTACAACAGTTGCGCGGTGGACGGTTTACATGCAAGTATAGATATGCAAACCATAGCCATATACAAAAATACAAGATGAAATTTATTAAAGCCAAATAGTGCCAGGAATTATGTTGTGACTTTGTGTGAAGGAGAAATACCCAGCCAAAAACATGAAACGGAAGAAACACAATACAAATAATAAAGAATATGGGAAGCTAAGTTGAATATTCCAACACGACACAATTAATCATTTTTCTTATGACCGGAATAGCACACATGCAAGGAAATAACGAGAAACACGATCAACAGCTAATAGGGAGCCAAACCCATGCATCATCCAAACAAGAGATACAATATATCAAAACGATAAACATGCACTTACTTAACACTGACTAGCAGAGAAACACTCTAAACGGTGCATCTGCCAACGTGTAAACAACAGACACATGCAGGAAAATAATATTGAAATAAACTATCAAACAAGAAACATTTACAAATTCAATGAATTGAAATGGAAATAATCTATCTTTTGAACTATCATAAATCCATCCTTGCGACCAAATCTAATCGAACAATATACAATTTTCATCCCACTTAGGCACTATAAACATTACCTTGACAGAGGTATCCAATATGCGGTACAACCAAGCCAGCTATCTTTGTTACTTGGGCCTGGTGGGGTCATTCTCTCCCTCCCTCTGTACAACCCAAAGCGAAGAAACCGTACATCCTTTGTCAATCTGTGGGGTGGGGACTCTCTCCCTCCTTCATATTCTTTCCTCCAAAGGGGAATATTCTTAGGACTGGTCAAATTTGCACAGAGGCGAAATTTTTTATTGATCAACTATCACAAATAGATGTTAGTATCATTCGATTCTCAAGAACACAATAGGAATTCTATCAAAACAAACAGTAGCAAGCAAAAAATCTAATCTACGATCAGACATCAATATCACTGCAAACTGGTTTTAGACAAACAGTATCTAAGCAAGCGAGAAACATTATACTATCCTTAGTGGAAACAATACTCAATTAAAACGGGAAACGTTGCAAATTGTATTTCAAGCTGTTGTTAATCAATCAAGAAATCAACAGACACAACTAATGAATTATGCATACATAATTCCCAACTCACAAAGTATCAATCGAGTGAACATCTGAAGCAAAGAGAGAAAGTCAAGTTTATTCAATGATAGAAACAATACTCTTAAAAAAAAACAATAAAAACGAGAATCAAATTTAATTACATATTTTTTTATGATAACTTTGCAACAATAATTTCTACACGCAGAAGTCACAAACAAACAACACATCTGAAATGTAATTTAATGTAAAAGTGTCCTACAGAGGAAATCAACAGACACAACTCAGAAATACCTTTCCAATTCGTAGAATATTTTTATTAATATCAATCGCGTGATCATCTGAAACAAAGCCAATGCAGTAATTAATTCAAGCAAACATTTTCTAAGCAAGCAGCACGAATACACAAAAGAAACTTTTCATTCTTTTCATTTTCAGTCCTTTTCATTCAGGACATACTAGTGGATTCGAAAAGAGAGGGAAGCTGCTAACCATACAATTCCCATACATTTTCGTCAAGGTTCCGCCCTCAGGGAGTAGGGGAATTCTCCAGCGGTCTTGGTACACAATATAGTTAAAGGCCATAAACTCGCCCCCACCCAAGTCAAGATAGGGAGGGGAGGACTGTATAGCGTGGTCTTGTACATAGAATCATTGAAAGCACACGTTTTTCCTGACACATCGCATCTTTTTGTAAAACATTTTCCATAATTCTCACAGCGGGATGTTATTGATATTCTAAACCTTGTGAGGTCCTACCTGGCACCCTCGCAGGAGGCTAACGCTCCGTATTGGCCTTGGGCGACCGCAAGTCCCCAAGGTGAAGGGAGGACCCCGGGAGGAGAAGGGACGCGGGGGAAGACAAGGAGAGAGACAATCGGGCTTTGACGGGCGTTGTGTATATAGTTGTGTGCTTTGGCGGCAAGATTTTAAACCATGTAAGTCACATCTCTTGTGTCCGAGTCATTCTTGTTTGACAACAGGGAACGGCTTTTGGCTATTAGAGCACCCACGGTACGGTTGACTGACCGGGAGGACATTGCGGTAAGCGAGGAGGGTGAAAGAGGGACTGGTAGCACAGGTAAGTGTGTTAGTCTCAGGAATGGTTGTAGAAGCCAGACCGAGATGGGACATCTCGTGGCGGCGATTGGTTCGAATCCCGCGGGTAACTCCTCAGCTTGGGAAACGGTCGTAAGCAGGGAAGAGCTCTTAGAGGCACAGAGGTCAGACTGGTTATGTCAACGGGTGTCCGGAAAGCTGGCGGACAATAGTGCAGCTGACACCGGGAACGTTGACAGGGATTTTGATGGCTGCCTGGACTCATACTTGTTCAGTGATGACAGGCTCTTGCTGCGATACGCACCCGGCTTGGACGAGGAGGACGAGAGTGTTTCCCCTTTCAAGGTGGTGGTTCCGAGGAGACTGCGAAAGGTATTTATGCGGTACTTCCTGACTCAGCTCTGGCATATCACGGAAAGGGTGAACCGCAAGCATAAGGATTGGGATGAGCGTCTACCTGAGTTGGGCTTTGCAACCAGGACGACGGTGAATAGGTCGACAGTGTTTTCTCCTGCGTACTTGATCTTCGGGAAAGAGATGAGCTTTCCGATGGAGAACGTGCTGAGACAGACCACGCCGATTGCTCGTAGCCTGTCAAAGTGCGCGAGCGAGTTGCGTAGTCGGCTCTCGGACGCGGTGACTTGCGCGAGAGAGAGCCTAGACGTCGCTTGCACTGATCAGGCGCTTCAATACGATAAGGGACATCGTGCCCTGTTGTACGAAGTCGGGGATTTGGTCCTAAGGCGAACGCATCCACTGAGCAATGCTGCGATGGGTTTCGCAGCATCGTTGGCTCAGCGTTGGGAGGGGACCATTTCGAGTGGTATCTCGGGTATCCCGCCTGACATATCGAATCCGCCGTGTGGAAACGGGGCAGGAGGCTGGTCCCGTTCATGTTGGTGATTTAAAGTGCTACAATAAACGCCATCGAGGGGCTGAATCTGAGGTCTGCGATGTGTCCCGAGAGCCGGAACAGAACTCGGGGGGTTCACACCCGAGGCGGCGTGCTAGGACTCTTTGTTCCACCCGCGGCGGAGCACGAGAAGCGGGACAGCGGTCACATGCATACAGTTTGCGCGTTCGTTAACCATGCTGTGCTTCCGCACATCTGCTTGGAGGTTTCTTGGCAGCAGAGCACGACCAAAGGATGGCGCCCCGCGCTCCCGTTCTGGGAGTAGACGGGGCAGCGCACGGGACCGAGGGGTGCTGGATCGACCAGTCCAGCCCGCTCCTCCTCAACGCCGGTCGGCAGCAACTTGGACGGCACAGGTCGGGGACACGACGGCCTGCTTCGTGTCCCACACGCGGTGGCGCCACCAGCCCAGGCCACTGAGGGGTGCAGAGCCGGACAGCGTGGCTGCCACCTTCAAGGGGGATGACCCTTCAAGACCGCAACCCCAGCGAGCCGGCCGAAGTCTACAGCGACGAGGAGGCTGCACGTTTGAGCAGCACCTGCAGGGCCTGGTCATCGACCGGCCTACACACATCTGAGGTCCGCTCCACGCGAGCACCGTCTCTGCCCTCGCTGGAGCCACGCAGGGTACCCCGGACGTGACGCCAGCAGCACCCTCACCTGAGGAGCCTATGGTACTTGCTGCGGCCACCCCGGACCTGGTCGTCGCAGCTGCCATCAGGTCCTTCGTGCTTTCCGCCCGGACCTCATCGACGGGACAGACCCCAGAGGGACACCGCCCATCCTTGTGCCACAGCCGGTTGGTCCCCCAGTTGTGCCAGAGACCGCGAGGCAAGACCGTATGGCGTTCGACTCGTTGCCGACCCGTGCGTCCCTGGATGAAGATCTCCTCAAGTTCCTGAACCCCAAGAATGTGGCCTTGGCCTTAGGTGGAGGTCCTCCATGGCACCCTCGTACGAGGCTAACGCTCCGTATTGGCCTTGGGCGACCGGAAGTCCCCAAGGTGAAGGGAGGACCCCTTCATCTTGGGGAATCGCGTTCGCTTTTAGAGGCTCTGTATTGGCCTTGGGCGACCGCAAGTCCCCATGGTCAAGGGAGGACCCCGAGAGGAGAAGGGACGCGGGGGAAGACAGGGAGAGATGCAATCGGGCTGTGACGGGCGTTGTGTATAGTTGTGTTCTTTGGCGGCAAGGATTAAACCATGTAAGTCACATCTCTTGTGTTCGAGTTATTCTTGCTTGACAATAGGGAACGGCTTTTGGCTATTAGAGCACCCACGGTAGGTTTGAAGCTGACTGGGAGGATTTAACCCATAACCTGAAAACATAATAAATTTTTAATCAATAAAAGGAGCACTGTGTGGAAACCCGGTGTTTCCACAACCTCGGGGCGTCAGTCCGTCCGTTCCGTCGCCAAGGAAGACACAGCAAACGAAAAGGGTTCAAGCAACAAACAAGGTTTATTCCATACCTTCTCACAGCAAACAAGGCAGCCACAACTCAAGGAGCCGAACCCAAAAAAGAGGCCGTGGTTTTCGTGCCTGTCCCTTATATAGCCCTTTTACGCCCCCTACTTCTGGGACGCGTGACCCCATTCCGCTTATCAGGTGTTTTACACACGTGCCGCTCAGTGACGCCCACACTCCCCCCTCCCTAAATCCATCTACACAGGAGTCTCAAACGTCTGGCATGTCAAGGACCACGTCATCCGGGATGGCTGGAGGACCTTGCGGGCCCCGTAGGAGGTCTGGACGGTGCCGCT
Organism: Ornithodoros turicata; assembly: GCF_037126465.1. Taxonomy (NCBI): domain Eukaryota; kingdom Metazoa; phylum Arthropoda; class Arachnida; order Ixodida; family Argasidae; genus Ornithodoros; species Ornithodoros turicata. Next base: position 390,900 of record NW_026999409.1, read on the forward strand.
GTAGCACGGCCACTGCTGCTGCCACGTCGGATCCTGTGGATCGAGCTTCTCGGAGGGCTTCCACTTTTGCGCGGTGGAGGGGGCCTCGACGATGGGCGGAGCGGTGCAGCTCTGGCACCCCGCAGACTGGGCACAGAAGGCGCCTTTCGTCTTCGGTCAGGGCGATGGGTGGGTCGGCTGGATGCCGATCTTCCAGTGTGAGCCCCCTGAAGGGTGGGGGCACTTGGCTGGGGTCCATTCCGCGCAGCGGCCTGGGTTGACTGGACCACCGGGTCCTGGAGGCCCAGGAGACTGGTCTGTTCAGCGCCACCACCGTCCAGGTGGCGATGGAGGTAGCCCTTGAGTGAGGCGGTTGTGGGCCGCGGGAGTCCTGTCGTCTCTCCCGTTGCACTTGCGAGGTGTGCTGCTGTCGGTCCGGGGGAGGTGCGTGGCTTCTGGGGTTTCTCGTTCTTGGAGACATTGTCTAAAAAAAGGGATAAATAAGAACCATCAGGTGGAAGCACCTAACGTCGAGGGTCTGGCAAGGCCCTCGTGCATATGTCGTGAGAAGCTAAAAATAGTAGCCACACGAACAAGAGACTGTACACTAAGTCTCAAGCACTAGGTTTAGCGATGGAGATAGTGACAGCTACATGCGCCGCCTGCGGGGGCGCAAACTGTAGCGCCTGGAAGGTCCGGGAACGGGATCCTGGTCCAGGTCTTGAGGAGGAAGCTGACCGTCTGCTTCTTCACTCTCGGGGTCTCGGAGGTGGTAAGTCTTCAGGTCCGAGATATGTACTGGCCCAGTTTCTTCGCCCGTGTCATAACGACGAAGCCTGTAAGTGAGGCCGGAGGAGCACGCACTTACCTCGAAGGGGCCATCCCACCTATCTGCGAGTGAAGCTGCAAAGCCTCGTGACGCATCACTTAGCGGGTGAGTCCGTCGAAGGACGAGGTCACCGACGCTGTAGGTGAGGTTCCGACGTCCACGGTTGTACTGGCGAGCCTGGTCCAACCTTGCGACGTCCAGGTTCTCCCGAGCCGTCCGGGCTGCATCGTCCAGTCGACTCCGGAGGTCCTCAGCAAACCTTGAATAAGGAGGCCGGGTAGCACCATCCCGGAGGCCCAGAGCATTCTCCACTGGAAAAGGGGCCTCTCGTCCCAAGTTCAGGAACGCCGGGGTGAAGCCTGTAGATCTGTTTACTGTTGTCCGTGTAGCGAACGCCAGTTCAGCCAGGCGAAGATCCCAATCACGGTGGTGCTGACTAGTAAAAGCAACCAACATCATTTTCAGGTTCCGATTAACACGTTCGGTAATGTTAGCCTGAGGGTGATATGGGGAAGTCTTCTTGTGCCGAATGCCTAAGACAGCGCAAGAATCTGAGAACACCTTACTTGTAAAGTAGGTAGCGTTATCCGTGATGAGCTGAGCAGGAAACCCGAACCGGCAAAAGGTGTCGAGTAGTCTTTCCCACACTCTCTGGGAAGTCAGTGTCCTGAGAGGAAACAGCTCAACCCATTTCGTGAAATGATCAGTAACCACAAACAAATACTGGTTACCTCTAGGACTACGTGGAAACGGTCCCATCACATCACAAGCAACTATCTGCCAGGGCCTATTACTCTGAATAGGCTGTAAGCGCCCAGGGGGTAAACCACCACGAGGTTTTGCTCTCTGGCATACGGGACAAGTACGAACATACTTTGTTACATCCTGCCTCATTCCTGGCCATGTCGCAACACGACATAACTTTTCATAAGTTTTCCTGCCACTGCTGTGACCTGCCAAGGCCGAATCATGAAAGTAACGTATGAAAGACTTACGCAACTTCCGTGGCACCACGACTCTGAATGGGGATGAGCCGTCATCGTCATCCGCCTGGGGTATGTATCTGAACAGGATGCCATCCTCGCCCAGCAGATAGGAGTCGTGCCGTCCGTCAGTCGTTCCGGTGCCTGCCGAGTCCTGCTCAGCTAACCATTGAGACACCCGCTGACAAAGGCCGTCCGCTCTCTGAGCGTCTAGGAGCTGCTCTCTGCTCACGACCGTGCCCCAAGACGCAGATACGTCTCGTGCCACTTGTGCTGCTGCCAGGAACTGGGAAGGCGCCTCGGTGCCTTCCTCTTCCCCCTCCGGTAGAGGCGCACGGGAAAGCGCGTCTGCTACCACGTTCGTTGAGCCCCGCCTGTACTCCACGTTGAAGGAGTAGCCTTGTAGCGTCAGGGCCCACCTGGCAAGACGTCCAGACGGGTTGCGGAGCCGCTGCAGCCAAGAAAGTGCCTGGTGGTCAGTCTGGACGGTGAAAGTGGTGCCGTCCAGGTACAGATCAAACTTCCTGAGAGCGAAGATGATCGCCAAGCATTCCTTTTCCGTGACGGAGTAATTCCGTTCTGCCGGATTCAGCGTGCGACTTGCAAAAGCCACTGGACAGAGAATAGCGTCATGTTCCTGCAAGAGAACTGCGCCAACCCCATAATCGCTAGCATCTGTTTGCACTACAAACGGTTTGTTCAGGTCAGGCAAATATAGCCTGGCCGTATTAGCGATCGCGTGAGAAAGAGCTCGAAATGATCGTTCGTGCTCCTCTCCCCACTGCCAGGGTGTATCGTTGCGCAACAACCGGTTAAGCGGCTGCGCTAACTCAGCGCAATTAGGAATGAATTGTCTGTAGAAACCAACCATACCCAAGAAACGCTGCAAGGCTTTTACGTTACCGGGAACCGGATATTCCATGATCGCCTTTAGCTTGTCATCGCTAGGACTGATGGTTCCTTCGTCCACCATGAAGCCGAGAAGGCTGATCCTAGGCGATGCCAGCTGCACCTTGCGGGGGTTTATGGTTAGCCCCGCCTGCTTCATCCTTGCAAGGACGATTGAGAGGTGTTCCAAGTGTTCCTGAAAGTTTCTGGAAAACACTACGACATCATCCATGTACGCCATCGCGAAGTTATACTTCGCATCTCCCAATACGGTATCCATTACCCGTTGGAAACTGGCGGGAGAGTTAGACAGACCGAAAGGCATCCGTACAAACTCAAACAAACCCCTATGACAGGTAAAGGCTGTTTTCGGGACATCCTCCGGGGCAACCTGGATTTGCAAAAACCCTCTACTACAATCAAGCGTTGAAAACACTGTAGCGTTGCCCAGGGAATACATAATAGACTCGATGGACGGAAAGGGGTAAGAGTCCCTTACAGTTACTGCGTTAAGTCGACGGTAGTCGACGCATAACCTAGCCGTACCATCACGTTTCGGAGCCAGGACGACAGGAAACGCCCAAGGGCTCTGGGACCTTTGAACTGCACCGGTTTGGAGCATTTCATCAAGAGCAGCGTCTAACAAAGCACGCTTATGCACACTCAATGGTCTCGGATTACAACGCCAGGGCCTAGCGTTACCCGTGTCTATGCTGTGCTGTAACACAGACGACTTACCGGGTTTTTCCGTGAAGACACCGTCAAACTGCCGCAGTACTTGTTTAAGCTGACGGCGCTCCTCCTCGGGACCATGGAATGACCCCAAGACAGTCGGGAGCGGGGACGGTTCGACGGACGTTGCTGCAGCTTGCTTAGCTGAACTGCTGTCCTGTGGCACGGCGAAAGGAAAAAATCCTGACGATCCGTGGTAGACGTATCCTCCATTGGGCAGGTCCAGCACAAATTTCTGCCGGATGATGAAGTCCCTGCCCAGGATAACGGGCACTGCCAGGCCAGGAAGGTGGACGAAGCGCTGCTTTCGTCGTCTCCCATCAAAGCGAAGCCAGAGCACAACTGCAGTTTGTGCGGGAATCACGTCGTTGGAAGCAAGACGTAGAGTGACATCTGTGGATTGCAATTCCACATTCCGTGATGCGCAGTGCTCGTAAACACAATCGCCGATAAGGGAGACTGTAGCTCCCGTGTCGATAAGGGCGATGTAATCTCTCCCCAAAATTCGAACAGCGATGTTTGGTTCCTTGTCCTCGATGTTATCTCGGACAGAAAAAGCAAAAGGAGCTAAAGCGTCTCCTTTTATCTTGCTGCTTGCAAAGCCAGCTTCTGAATTATCAGGGTCACGGATTGTAACCGTTCGTTCGCTCTTTCGGCAGATAGCCGACGTCGCTGAGCGATTGTTTACCGGCGTCGGCTGCGACCGTTTCCCGTTGGCACATTACGGGGGTTTGGTCTTTGCTGCGGACAGTCCCGACGAAAGTGGTCCGGGCTGCCGCACGTCCAACAGCCGGCTGGCATTCTGTGTTGCTGCCGCGGAGCATGCCGTTGCTCCTGCGGCCTCCTTGGGGTTTCGCCAGCTAAATAGCCGGGTTGCCCATGATTATGGGACAGGACGGGTCTGCCAAGGCTCGTTCCTGCGGGGATCGCCCTCTGTTCATAACGGAAGGGATCGGGTGCTCGGCGTGATGGCTCCGCATAATAATTGCGGTTCGGCTCATCCAGTCCCACTGCAGGTGGGCGCTCAACCGAGGCTGCTCCCGCTGACCACGCACAGCGCGGTTCTAACGCCAATTCAGGCGGCGGCGGGGGCCGATAGTCGAGTTCCGCTAAGAGGTCTCCTTCAATTGAGCGAGCCTCTTGCGCCAGCGCCTCAAGGCTATTAAAGCGATGGGCTCGAAGATAGGGCCGGTAGCGAGGATGACACTGACGGATAGCCCGCGTCACACGCTGCTCTTCTGTAGCAGTAGGTTCTGCTCTGCTATACAGGTCTTGCAAGGCCCGAACGAATTCTGCTAAGGTCTCATCTGGATGCTGAGTACGCTTATGCAGCTCCTCCAGGATACGATATTCGTAATCCGGTGGAAGAAATTCGCTCTTAAACCGCTTCTGAAAGTCCTGAACGGACGTAAACCTCGACTGCAGCCGAAGCCAGCGAGCGGCGTCTCCGATCAAAGCAACCTGCAGGATGCGTTGTATCAGGACTTCATCTGAGATTCCCATACCAGTCTGATAGGCTGTAAGGTCATCCAAGAAGTCTGCGACCGACTTTTTATCGGTGTACCCTGAGAAGGTAGGGACCGGTAAATTCAGTCGCAGGGGCGCTTGTGTCTGCGGCGGTGAAACCGACCCGGCATCAAGGCGTTGTGCCACCAACGAACATAACTCCGTCATGCGTGACAAGAGTTCTGTCGTTATAGCGGAGTCCAACTGCGGCACTGCAGGCACTGCAGATACCGTAATTGACGTACCTTGGGACGGAGGCACTGCATGTGCTCCTTTGCCCCCGGCTGGTCCTTTCGGCTCCGAAGGCGCCTCGGTGCCGGAAACCAACCCTTCCTCCGTACGGGACTCCTGCAGCACCGTGCCCTTCCATCCGTTCCGGAGGTCGTATCGGCCTCGCGGCGGCGAATGCTCCATCGACTCCTGGGCTCGGGCACCGAGTGGGAGCTGCGAAGCACTCGAAAACAACTGAAACACACTCGAACAAACAAAACGCTAGCTCAGAAGAGGAAAAGAAAGAAAAAAATGACACCCCGGAAAAAGAACACAAACAAACCGGCGGGTCCTGAATGAAAGAAAAGAAAAAGAAAAAAACGTACCAAAGGAAAAATTAACAACGCGTGCTGCGTCCTCCCCGCTGTCGAACGGACGAACTGTGACCCCAAACGTTGGGCGCCAGTTGTGGAAACCCGGTGTTTCCACAACCTCGGGGCGTCAGTCCGTCCGTTCCGTCGCCAAGGAAGACACAGCAAACGAAAAGGGTTCAAGCAACAAACAAGGTTTATTCCATACCTTCTCACAGCAAACAAGGCAGCCACAACTCAAGGAGCCGAACCCAAAAAAGAGGCCGTGGTTTTCGTGCCTGTCCCTTATATAGCCCTTTTACGCCCCCTACTTCTGGGACGCGTGACCCCATTCCGCTTATCAGGTGTTTTACACACGTGCCGCTCAGTGACGCCCACAACTGATATGACTTAATTAAGTGTAGAAGCACCCTAGAAAACAGAACAAGGAAGTTTCAGCGAAGAGAGGGACGGATTTTGTACTCGTTATCATAGGTCATGGGAGGACATGATAAAAAGCTGTTTCGAAAAAGAAGAGCAGCGAAATGATTCTATTATGACATCATTTCAATGCGTCTTAGATATGGTCGTATTCGGAGATATGGTACAAATTACGGAATTGAAGGTGCAAGAACTTGTATGCCGAATCTACAATAGTTATAAAAATATTTGCACTTCAACAACGTAAGGGCCACTGGGATTGATGGTCGAATTTTTAGGTTTGCTAATGAAGAATTGAAATACACTAGACCAGATGTAATTGTAATCATTGCAATGGGCATTGCATTAATCAAGAAATCACTCAGATCTAATTATCATATACAAGCAGTCTATATCGCGCGATTCATTACGGATTTGTTGAAATCACATCTAACGGTTGAAATGGAAAGTACATAAAAAAATCTTATCACGTGATATGTTCCACTATAGCGTCTACACAATTATTTTCTTCTACCAGTTCTTGCAATGATGTCGAATGAACAGAAGTCCAATATTGTCGTACAAGGTCTGATGTATCATCACTTATTGAAACTCACCGCTGTGGCGTCGCTCATGATCTCAGTTGTCTCGCAACGTAAACCCTCGGTTATTATTATTAATTGAAACTCAACGAACATATCTATTGTGGTGGACCACCGGACGATTTTCATCTAATACTCTCTCGTACGTGATTCAAGAATATTCATACAAAGAAAGGAAACATCAATAAGCGACTGTGCAAGTTCATCGCAACAAAGTGCAAGTTGTTGAAGCATTACAAACACGGCGACAACGTATCGCCTGCGTTAATCAACGCTGGATTAAAGCGCCCAATAATCAGACTAAACTATTTAATGTCTTCGGAATTCATCAAACAAGACAATAAACAAAAACTTCAGAGTTTGGAACAGAAGTGTAATTTATCGAAATAAACAAGTGTATAACTGAAATAATAAATGTAATATTGGTCATCAATGTAATGTATTCTACACATCGCAACGAAAACAGCTTATTGGTATGGCTCGATTGAAGATTGCTAAGGAGACGTTTATTCCACACTACGTACAAGGATCTTCGCATAGAATCAGCGCTGACAATCAAAGAGATTTTACACGACAACACTCTATACAACACCGACGTCCAAAGGATAGAATAGTCGAATAATCGCTAATTGTAATTTAGAGGCATATTACATCAATCTTTGTTTACAAAAGAGGATCACTAATATTTTGCGACGGCTTATTTTGTGAATTAAATTGCACAGTGTATATATTTCTCAAACGGTTGGACAGTTGGCAATATATGTTGAAAGGAATCTACTATCAAATGACGAGATGCAAGTGATGGATTTTGCAAGCATGACGCGCAGGTGGCGTCGACAATTCTAATCATCGTAACACGCGGCACACAATTGCAATCAGATTTTGGGAGAATCGAATCACACATCTGTCATCAGAAATGTGTAACCACTATACAATGAAGATGTGCACTATGCATAAACAAACTGGAAGATATGTAATTATAATAAGTAAATATTCCTTTTGCAAGCTTAACCAAAGCAGTACAGATCACACATAAACATAGATCCAATTCACAGAATGTACCTGAGGTTTGCATTAGCCATACTGAAAAACTATCGGCCTATTCAGAATGTCATAGCATATGAGGAACTACAAATGGGAAAGGCATAGTTTAATTTTAGAAGTTTTTAGCTCATAATGAGACAAAACGCACACTCCTCACCAAATATCATTTTCTTGTATTTTCAAAGTCAAAATTGTTCACTGTTTCTTATTTTTTTTTAAAGATATAGATTAAAAAGCCGTCTATATAGTCACACATTGTATATAAGATATTTGTTTGCTAAAATTTATCAGATCACATTCCGGAGCAGTTGAGACTATCACACATCAGGAAGTGTTTAATTAAAATTTGAACGGGTGCCGCAATTTACGAAATGAGTTGTAGAAAGTGTAATTTCACAATACGCAAGCTTTAGCTGGCTCATTTGATACGCGAAGGTTTTAAGAACACTTTCATGGTGACAGAGAATTTAATCGAATGGATTGATATTTTCTATATACACTATAACGCAATGCGAATTCTCTATGTCGTGGATATAAAGAGTTACGAATATTTTTCGAACGAAGTTTACTTAAAACATGAAGAAATGGTCACCCGCGTCGACGAACCCGTTTTCGGAAGAAAGGAACACGCTCGCGTGGGTGCCGCGTTAACGCGTCGGGCGCCGAATCGCGTTCGGTTTAGGAACGGTGACCGACGCTACGCGGCGCTTCGCCAGGCCATCTACTAATATTATCGGGAAGCAAAAACTGAAAATACAGAAGTACGAAGGAATGCGCATGTACAAATTTATTGACACGGTAAACATATTAAACAAGAAGCAACATGGGAATGGAAGTAAATCTACACGATTATTACAGAATACTGCAGAATACATAAATAAAGAATAAATACTGCAGAACAACAGAAAGCGTGCTATCATATTATACAATCTTTAAGGGAACCTTTTCGATTTGGTGAAAGTAGATATTATTATACACATACATTGCATGTAATGAAGCGCAGGAGCCACTCGCTTCATCCTAGCACAACTGTAGAATTTTCAGGTGACGCAGGCTACATGCTTGGGAATTGCATGGCCACGAACATCTGTCGATTTCTGAATGGAAAAGAAGGAACCTGTTAACGATATGGTAAAGCAGAGCATAAGCAACGTTATTTGACTGAATACGCTATGTCAGACATATATGCTATCGTTACGCACTGACGTGTCGAATAGTGACAAAATTCGGGGAGCCAGGCGTACGCGATACATGCTGTTTTTGGTTTCGTGCACACCAGTGTATTACACATCAGACGCATTCAAATACCAGAACAAAACGCAACTACTAACGCGATACAGAATAGCACATCAAGCAGGGGGAGGGGGATATGTTTATTAAGAAAAAAAAAAGAAAAGGACAGGTCAACCAGGTACATCAACCATGTCATGACTGATGACCGGCAGAAAGTGATCTAATACAGGACAAGGCGCATACCTCAGTTATGCACACTGTTAGGCGGCAGTACTAAACGTCTGATTACTGACGTGCATCATACGTTTGTCTCCTTACCTTTCTTTCCGGCTTTCGCTGTGTCTCGAACATCTTCAAAATCCATGAAACAAAATTGCCGGCTGCCCACATAGAAGCCAGTTGTACAACGGGGAGAGGGGTCAGCGCCTCGGAGGAAACGATTGTATCTCATTACGGCCAAAGTCTCATTACGGCCGATGTCTCAATACGGCCAAAAGTCTCAATACGGCCGATAATCCTTTAATCCCCAAGTGTCTCATTACGGCCAAAGTCTCAATACGGCCGAAGGCAGTCTCATTACGGCCGAAGATGTCTCATAACGGCCAAATGTCAAAATGTGTATTGTAACCTGCATTGATATGCAATGTCGCAGCCAGGTATGGATATATATTCAGCAGGGTATAAGCCATGCACTGGGCCCTTAGGGCCCTTATCATATTTATATACACATATTGCGAGACAAACGGTATGTTATCATACCACAGCACAATGCAACATATTGTGTAATGTGTACTCCCACAAGGTAGTGTAGGCTGTGAAGCAGGCTACTATGTGGAGTTAGCTACTTGTAGAGAGCTAGATGAATATTGGCTTTGTTGTGACGCTTTTGGAGCCATCCTACAGTCATTGGCCATGACAGAGCACCTATCTCAGTCGATGTCAGTTTATTTCCATTCGCCTTACAATGATACAATTCTTGCTTCTGGAATGAGTAAACCTGCAAGAAGCGATGAGCAACCATGAATAGGCTAGAATATTAAAAAAAACAACAACAAGCATTTGTCTCTACATGGCTCGTTTTAATGTGCACAAGCTGCACACGTGTTGATATGTGTCTGCTATTTCATACAAGGTTAACATAAATATTCATTTAGACAAAAGAATGACAAGCCTTAAAAATGTGACTTCCAGGTAAACACAGAGCATGACCATGATATGAATATAGGTTCAGTAGTTCATTCCCTTAATGGAAACATGTGAATATCAAATAGTAATACATTACAATTCATGAAATGATGCATGCATAACTTTCCATTTCTGGTTTCTTTTTTATAAAAGTAGTGCACGAATTAACATTCGTGCACTACTACAAAATTTCTCACTTCACAACAGAACCTTATGATGATCTTAACAGCTCACCTCTTCGCCAGGACTCCCTGGGCAGCAACATCCTATTAGCCATGTTGTTGTTTTTCTTTTTCGGAATCCTTCGTGCAGCCACATACCATGCCTGGAATGGAAAACCAGCTATAAATAACAATGTATTTGAATGACTTCCTCTTGAAGTATTTATTCTAATCAGATATGCTTTGTGCCTACTATGGTGCGCGAAGGCACATAAGTACAACATTTGCAGACGTTCGACGTAAGCAGTTCTTGGAGATCAATTCAAGTACGCCGACTTGCGCTTTTATTTTTGAAGAAATACGACGACAAATTTTAACAAATGAAATATGGCTCACAATGATACGAGTAAATGCTGCTGTACGGTGATGCATTATCGGTATCTTATCGTCTTCGAATAAATTTGTTATTCCTAAACGCGCAACCAACTAGAAACGGCGCAAACAACTAGAAACGGCGCAAACCTACGAACGGATACCGAGTTACATCTATTACAGGCACTTCAGCTGTTTTGATTAATTTAAATTACTCTTATGAGAATCCAACTATGTGTGGACAGCACACTACTAAGACAGGCAATCTACGAAAGCATTACTCACCAGAATTCCTGCTTGACTTGGTCTTGGTCAACACTGCACGATATACGTTGGGGCTGTGGCGATTCATTCAACTCGATTTTTACCGGAACAACAGGCGCTGCTCGAAAGACAACGACGGAAAATAGAGAGCCGCTATAAAGTCCGCTAATTTGCACATTACAGCACTACAAAGCGATATATGAACACATCGTAAACAGCAACCACTCGCTCACACACACAAGAAACGAGGTACCCAACGTTGCTAGACACCATCCGAACTCCGAAGTGAGAGTAGCAAAACAACAAGCTATCAAAACACGAAAGGAAGAGTATTGATCCCCCCTCCTTCTATAGCATGCAAAACGTGATTTGCGCTGAGATGAACATATATGTTCATGACGCGAGTAATTTTCACTTTTCACTGATCCAAAGGAGGTCACGTGGGATTGCTCGACGCTTGCGAAATCAACAATGAAAATGGCGAAACGAAACTTGTGAATCGTGCATTTGCTCTTCATGGTAGCTGCCAAAAAATCGAATCAAACTTATGGGACACTGGATTACAGGTATGTTGGCATCTTTTTCATTCCTGCATATCATTACACTATACGTGAATACATGGTGTCATGTCATGGGTGTCATGTCTCACGATGCTGGGGAAGTAGTTGCATGGGGAAGTGTGCATGGTTCTAGACTTTTAATTATTGATCGCGTAATCGAAATATCGGCACCTCTCGCATTGTGGCTTGCATGTGACCAACCAAGTGCTGTTCCCTTACTAGCGCTTCCTACAAACGACAAAACGAAACATGTGGGAATGTATATTTTTGATTACTCATATGTAACAAGAAAATGTATCGTTTTCAGGTTGCTGCCACTACTCCATGTGCCCGCAATTGCCTTGCGTGTATGATTACACTAACGGCGTCGCCCACCACGGCGGAAGTGTTTTGCGTACACGCGTTTCAGCATGAAGCCTGCAGGTAACATCTGATGTTTACCCTTCGGATATTCTGAATTTACATATTGTCGCTTAGAGGAATTCCGAATGCCCAGAGTGACACACACTTTTAACATTGTGACATCAGTGCAGTGGCATAAGCTCTAATGTAGTGCCCCACGAAAATGAACAAGGGGTAGTGGTTTATCCAGAATCCCAAGCACGAGAAGGGTGTTGGAAAAAATTGTTGGAATAGTTATGTCATTACAGCTTAACATATCATTACAGACGTATCTGAAGCTGAAATCGCAAGGGCAACCCCCTGTAGGGGGTGCACAGGCAAAAAAGTTAGGGGGGGTCCGGATAAAGCACTGACGAGGGGGACTCCTCCACCCCATGTCAAGCCTCATAAAACACCTCCTGAAATAGTTTCCTGGCTATGCAGCTGCATTATTATGACGTAATTGTCATTGTTGTCCATAATTCTTGAATATGTTTTGAATATATGAAAAAAAAAAGTCTGCTTGACAGCATATGTCTTATAGTCATCATCAAACAAGAGCATATGTCATTTTGTTCAGTGGCTTATGTACTTTTTTGTAAATTTCAGGTGGACGTAAATTGTAGAAGGCAGCTAGTGGGGGAGAAGATCATGGTCATAGGTCATGTGACTCCTGGAGCTCCCAGTGGGCTCCCTTGTGGAGTACTTTTCAGAACACACACACATACAGTTTGCTCACAGAACCAACGAGTAGGATGTTGCTTGAATACTGAGAGAAAATGGCGTAACACATACAAATATCATGTGACACATATGACAATAAAAACATTTTTCACGAGGGATGCATGAAACACTGTCGCAATATTGTGTGCATGAACCATTGTGTGTGACACAAGCCGTGGGGGCACACCGCCTCGGACACATTTTGGGAAGCATAAAACACAGTATATACAGAGCTACTATGGTGGATGCTTCTTTTTTCTTTTTGGCCGTTATGAGACATCTTCGGCCGTAATGAGACTACCTTCGGCCGTATTGAGACTTTGGCCGTAACGAGACACTTGGGGATTAAAGGATTTTCGGCCGTAATGAGACTTTCGGCCGTAATGAGACTTCGGCCGTAATGAGACTCGGGCCGTAATGAGATGTTACCGAGGAAACGAACGCGACCGAATCCACCGGTTAAATGAGCCTCAGCCAATCATGATCGAGAATGGTCACGTGGGGGAACCAGAGCTAATGAAGAGCAAGTAGCGGGAATTTGGCGGGAAATGCCAGCGGCGACACTATTTTCGCGGCGGCGAAACCCGCTTAGGCCGTGTACCCACATGCGGTAGAGATGTGCGCAACCGCCTGCCGCAAGCGGACACGTATATGCATGCCGCCCCTGCTATACCGCCTCCGCCCGCGACTCTCCACGGAGAAAGCATGACAAGATGGCGAACGACAGCGAAGTCAAGCTACTTACTGTAGTGAACGTTTTCTTTCTTACATCTGAGCTTTCGCGAAATCAGCATCGCAGACGCAGGAAACACAGGCTTTGTGTGCACTCGCTGTGGCGATAGCGCATTCTTTTCTTGTGAACAATGTTTAGATTTCAACTGTCTGACACTATGACGGTCAATATCTTACACTTTACGTACCTGCACTCCCAAATTTTATTCCAGTATCGCCCCAAAAAGTAATTTTAACGCAACGCCCTATAATGAAGGCAGCAATGGCATTTTATTTCCGTCATAAATTCGCCGGCTGAAAAATGTGAGCACCACTGCGACATACCTTCTAGTCAACGACGCCGTCAATGCTCTCCGTGCGGGAGGCCGGAAGAAAACAAAAACGCACACAACTTCCGCTTACTTCCTGATTGGCCGAGCATGTCCGGATGCCGCTAAAAATCGTGCACCGCGCGATCGCCAAAAAGCGCAAAGCGGAGGTGGCTTTTCCCGCATAGCGGCAAGAGTTTACCGCGCAGTTCTCCGGATAAATACGCTCTCCGGATGTGGGTACGCGGCCTTACAGTGCCTCCTCTGGCTCTACCAGGCTCCCACAGCTCCCCATAGAGCCCATAGTTTGAGATAATTCAGGCAACACTGGACATGCAACCAATGAAAATGAACTATGATGCCTACCTTTCGGCCAATCAGGAGTCTCTCAGTTTGGCTCGCCTTTCGGCCCGGTACTGGCCAGTACTGGCTACCATCGGCTTTTAGTTTTACTGGTTTTCATGCCCGACGCTTGTTATTCCGTATTCCAGAACAACTAGGCAAATTTTTGACAAAATACACATTTATTTGAAACATCGTACTGATTCAATAGTCTGACACAAATATTCACCGTGCCTACAGAGTCCAAATCGTTGCGTTCGTTGACCAAGTCCGAACTCGAAAAACACACACTCTACTCCCAGAAGTGAGCGACGCTCACACGAGTGCACGCGATTTCACGGTTAGCATCTCCTTTCGTTGGTTGCAGTGCGAAGGTTTCAACGAAGCGGGCAATGCTTGTCGCACGGACACCGAATCCTGTCTCCGTTGTAACTGCATTTGAAAATGCGACGGCGCTCACAAGTGTTCCTCAGACGTGAGCTCGCCACTGCATTCCAGTTCTGAACTCGAGAGACTGTTCGTACGTAGGATACTTGTGTCGGGAAACATCACAACACGCGCTGAGTCACTTTGACACACAAACAAATCTGGGACTCCTCTTTGAACAATGCCAACATGCCGTGGTGTCAACTGACATCGTCGAGACGCGAGACGCCGCTGCCACTTCTCTCCCTTCTCTTCTCGTAACTGCCCGCCAGACAGGCAGCCCGCGAAAGAATGCTCCTTTGAAACTTTGCCAACCAATAGCGGAGCGCGCAATGTCCTTCGGCCAATGGGTATCAACTATGATGCCTGACGGAGTAATACCACGTGTTTATGACGTGCAAACATTGTTTTAGAGCCGCGAAGAGGGGGAGCTGTGGGGGCCTGGCTCTACACTCCACACGTCCGCGTCCGCTCAGATTCCGCCCGAAGGAGTGCGAGAAGGAAGGGAGGAGTCATTGTCGGAGAAGCGGCTAAGGGTACATTTATGCTGCAGCATCGCTGCTGGCACATGGCACATCGCTGTTTGGCGATGACGAAACAAACACATGTATCTCTGTGGGCGCGTTCATGCTGCAGCATCGCTGCTTGCCAAAGATGCACGTCATGATCATCGCCACAACAATGCTGCCAAACATGTTTGAACATGCCCGGGGACTACCTGACTTCTGGCGATGACAGGTCAAACACAGAGCTTTCTGTTGGTGCATTTACCCTGCAGCCTGGCTGCTCGCTTATCCTCGCCGCTGCTTGCCGCTCTGCTCGCTGCACCTAGGAATGTAAACATGTTTGTCTTCCTGGTATCATTGATGACTGGCGTCTTGAAATCCGACCTGCGATTGGTTGTGATGGAGTCGGTTTCCTCCTTCCCACTTTTCCTCGTTTCCATCCTTCCACAGTGAACGCTGCTAGGCGACTGATATAGCGAAAGCGAGCAGCATCTTGAGCAATCTGCAGGGTAAACGCACCCTAGCGGTTATGCGAGCAGCGATGTGCTTGAAGCTGCAGCGAGCAGCGATGCTGCAGCATAAATGTACCCTAAAGCGAGTAAAGCGCGCATCTGACGCCTCGCGACTTCCTTTCTTTTTTTTTTTTTTTTTCTTAGAGGGCATAGACATACTGTGCGCGACTGAAGAGATCCGAAAGACTGGAACGTCTTCTTTGTAAGGGATAATGTAAGTGCATGGTCTTTTAAATTTTGAGGCGCAAAGCTTTCAGTGGAACAATGTAGCATATACGCATGTGTACGTTATCAGTTATGTATAAACGATTGGAATCATTTATGTGCACAAAGTTGTACCATGAGAAATTGCTACACACTAAATTCACGGCTGCTTCCACAATGCGACTATCAGATATCTAAATCAGTGTGCTGGATACCTGAGCCTTGTACGTGTGACATGTGCACGGGGCACCAGCCTCATTCTAATTTATGCAATACTGCAACATCGATATCGCAGCATTAGCTCAACTGAACAACAGCAAAAGCATCTGTGGCATCAGACACAGGGGACTTGTGGGGTTGTTTACACCCCCTTTGTGTAAAATATGGGCTACGTGGTCGGTTGTTTCACTTTTAATATCCATAAATGCAGAGCTTCGGAATCTCAGGTAAGTAAAGGCGTCAGTACGAAATCAGAGTAACCACACACATTGGAAGAGAATCGAATTTAACATATAACCCGACATTGGTGGCTATAACTCGTTTAGTAAGTTGTGGTTGTGTGCGAATAAGCTGTTACACGATTACTAATGTGCTTACCTTATGTTTTTCCTTTCTTGCAGATCGATCTGTCAGCCACACCGTGCACTGAACACTTTGAAGCTGACTTCCCGACTGCAGAAGAGATGTTCCTGCATGTTGATAAGCTGAGGCTGGGTTATCACTGCTGAGGAGCGAGTAGCAACCATGATGGGAGCTTATTTTGTTTTCCACATAATATATCCGAAAAGTTTGTCCAATACAGCATGCCTTTGGGAAAGGCTGTTCCTTCCTGGAACAGTTACGCGGCTGAGACCCGCAGCTGTCATCTTCTTTAATAAGTTGATGAAATAACAGAACCACTTTCCCCAATAACTGTATTAACTACCTCGAGAGTCAATATATTCCATAATGGCTATTACGTTTCAGGTGGGGTAAATCTAGTCTGTATTTCGGGTATCGAAGCAACTCAGTAAAAAGGAGATCACTTGCTGATAGTTCGGCAATATGCTCGCAGGGTTTTGCGACATGCAACTTTATCCATGGAGAGCGTACCTAGGCTGATCTTCATTGAAAATGACTGATGGCAGAGGCTCATGGGTTTCGGTATTCGCGGTACCCGTTTTCTGCGCTTTTATTGCCCTCCTCGCTGTGAAACTTTACATGCAGATTCACATCAATACAAAGAACCGTATTTTACATTGATTTGAGATAAGCTGAAATGGTCTGTCATAAACCCTTTGATAACGCATTAGACCTGGACGTTGTGTAATACTATTCAGTGTACTGTGGTACTCGTTAAACAATGGGGAAGAAGTGCTGTAATTTGAGAAGGCTTGTAGTGCCGTGTTAAAGCGGCAGACGGAGTTTGGTTGTCAATAAAGTGTTTTTTTTTTTTTTTTTTCGTGGAGCTTAAGTCGACTGACTGTGCCACCAGATGGCACCGAGAACCATGGGCACATGATCGAGGGTACGGTATAAAAAGAAGCAACAATGAGGATTGGGGTATTTTGTTTTGGATTTTGGTCTTTTTCCTTGGATCTGTTTCGCTGCG
This sequence comes from Ornithodoros turicata, assembly GCF_037126465.1. Lineage (NCBI taxonomy): Eukaryota > Metazoa > Arthropoda > Arachnida > Ixodida > Argasidae > Ornithodoros > Ornithodoros turicata. Next base: position 407,943 of record NW_026999409.1, read on the forward strand.
GTTTACCGACTCCGTCGGGGTTAATAAACCTTGTTCGTCACGCTTTAGCTATGTTGTGTTTTCCTTAGCGGTGGGATGACTGGCGTCGTCCCGGGAGTGGAAACGTAGTAATGGAGGTTCCGCATCGTCGGTCATACGTGCGACAGGTGTTGGGTAGCATCACCGCAAAGGAGGAATAGCAACCCTAACACGAACACACTATAGAAAAAGAGAAAGGAAAATACGAATGCCTGAGTGAGGCGTTACAGTAGTCGAACAAGAGCAATGTAGTAGTGGAAAAAATATCGAAAACTAACCAGGGAGCGTTATCACAACGAACAAACGACTCAAGTGGCAGCTGGTGCTCCCCGGGCGTGCAGCATCACAGATCGAGCCACACGTTGCTCAGTCGATTTCGCTTGGAATTTTCACGTAAATGTACTTGAGACTAGTTGAGCCACAATGTCATCAATTCAGCCGATTTAATCAATCGACAGTACACACATCACACAAGCCAATTTGTCAGACTGTTTTTCCCTGCATGGCTTCACTTAAAGAATCACGGAATGTGGAGTTTAAGAGGCCGCGAAAGATATCTAGCACAATAGGCTTCACTCTATTTTCAAACAGGCCTTTCTGGTTGTCATCAATAACGTGAGTGAACTCGAAAGCGACCTCTTCCAAGCAAAGTGTCTTCAAAGTGACTGCATCTGAAAAGAGCAAGCGGAAGTGTAAAACATTCATCATTCCTGATTAGGATGTTCAATTTGGCTTTGGGACCATTCACTGTCAAGCACAATGATGCCGACTATCGTTGTCTTTAGGAGCAAACGTATGCGGAGCTCACTCCTGTTTTTGAAATTGCTTACTCGTTGTCGACAATCACGTTTTTAAATATTCCAACCTGCAACCGCCCTACCGATCGCCCTGTGAACCGGACTGTGCCCGCCTGGGTACTCTCTCCCTGTTTTTTTTTTTTTTTTTAATAGCAAGCCGACACCATGTCTGGCGTCCCTCGTTCCTCTTCTTTGTTATCGTTAAACATATCCCCCCGCCAATGGCCTATGCTATTTTTGATTGTAATGACTTGATATTCTTCGAGCTTCATATTGCAGGAGAGACATGCAGACAAGTCGGTGCAGCTGCATTGTCTTTGGTGTTCCACCCTCAAATGTTAAGCACTATGCCGGGCACTATATAAAACCCTCAAGTGCGGGAGTAGAGCGTGGGTTCCACTGAAGTCTCAGTATTGCACGCTGTCAATTGACTTTCATCGAATTTTTCGCGAATTTTTGGTGTACACTTTGCGTACTTGGCGATACTCTAGTGCCCTACGACGCAATAGCATGTGCATTGCATGAGAAACGTTCTTGAATGTGGGAATACTTCGAAGAGTGCATGCAAGATGTTTTTCTTTGTACGTGTGGGGTTAGACTTACCGTCTTTTACTGACAGCTGTGCTTTCACGGTGCTGTTCTTGATGGCCAATCCCATGAAGCAATAGTGGTTGGGTCTAAAATTGTAGCCTCTCTTCACAAAGCCGTAATAATTTATGAAGGTTCCGTTGAGAGACAACTCACACGTGTAGAGTTCTCCGTCGTCACTACCGCTTGCGGTGCAACTCCCCTTCCTCTTAGCCGATGTAAGACCAGTAACAATTCCGTTCCGAAATCCTCCTTCGATAACTGTGTTATTCACTGTAATGTTCACTGGAAACTCCCGAACCGATGCAGGCTCTAGGCAGTTGGAGGTGCAGGATAGACCTTCATTAAGGATGCTGTCGATATACGTATCAATGCTTTGACATTGTTCTCTCGCTGCTGCGAATACTGTTAAAGAAAATTAATATCCGTTTACTACAGTTTTCTAGTACATCCGTCATAATATTTTCTGTAATAAAATCGCTAAAACAGTGCCAACAACAAAGAAGAGCAACACCGGACGGACGCGCTCCACTTTCAACAAAGCTTTAATCAGCCGACACCATACACACCTTACACAACGCACCATCGCCACGTCGCGCCAGTCCATAAACACGTTTTTAGGCCGTGTTTTCAAGGAATTCATGTATCTTATCAGGGTGAAAGACTGAACACGGACTAACACAATTGTCCGCGAACAAGCTGATCTACCTTGCTTCCTCAAACAGTAACGCGCTCCTACCCTACATTTCCGTAAAACCTGGGTTTCCTGAAACTCTGCTGCACAATTCTTACAGCTTTTTCAATTGCTACTAAAGAACTGCTTTCTACGTTTCTTTTGCATTCTTGTGCTTACGTAGTTCTGTGTTGACGCATCTGGCAGTCTGTCCAATGTATACTTTTCCACAGGTAAGAGGAATTTTATAGAGAACACTCCTTGGCAATCCGTGAACCTTTCCTTATATGCCTTATGTTATGTGACATCCCTTTTTTGCGTAGTTCAGCCTCCTTGCCTAGCCAATTGCTTTTGCGGAACACAATGCGGAAAAATTCGGAGGATAAGGTTGTGTTCCGCTAGAGCAATTGCATAAGCTTACCTACTAGGAGGTTGAACTACACAAAAAAGGGATGTCACATAATTAAGGCATAAGGAAAACTTCACTGATTGTAAAGAAAGTGTTGTGTATAAAATTCCTCTTACCTGTGGAAAAGTATACGTTGGGCACATTGCCAGATGTGTGAACACAAGACTGCGTGAGCACAAGCATGCAGAAAATGTAGAAGGCAGTCCTTTAGTAGAACAGCTAAAAACCTGTAAAAATTGTGCGGCCGTGTTTGAGGAATCCCAGGTTTTAAGGACATGTAAGGGTAGAAGTGCGTTATTGTTGGAGGAAGCACGACAGATAAGGTTGTTTGTAGATAATTGCGTTAGTTCGTGTTCAGTCTTTTACTCTGATAAGTACGTGAATTCCCCGAGAACACGGCCTAAAAATCGGGTTTATGGTCTGGCGCGACGTGGCGCTGGTGTGTTCTGTAAGGTGTGTATGGTGTCGGCTCATTAAACCTTTGTTGAAAGTGCAGTGCGTCAGTCCGGTGTTGTCCTTATTTGTTTTAGCACTGTTTTAGCGATTTTATTATGTGTGGCCAAAAGGGCCAAATTGGTACTTTATTCAACGATAGTTTCTTTGTAACGCTGATATTGAATGATAGCCGAATACGTCAAAAGTCCCTGTGAAATCTAACAGTTACCTTTCGCAGCACCATTTTATGAAAAGACTGTTAACACTGGTTCATTCAAGGGCGATATTTATCAGATGTAGAGATCACGTGAGACGCGCTGTACGAACACTCAACCAGCGCTGCCAACCTGCACCTTCATATTCTCCAGAACAGACAGCGAAACTTCCTGAGGTTTTCCTACACTGTATCTCCGCGGGGGGGGGGGGGCGCTCGTTGATTGGCCACTTAAACTTGTCACGGGTTGTAACAATTAACAACGCACCGCTCACATGTATCTCGGCTGGTCATGTGTTAATGTTTGCATTTAGAAAAAATCATATCTCGTATATTTTGTTATGTGCATAATTTATTGCGCAGTTTTTGTGCATGTCACCATATTTTCACAGGACAGATACTGTGCCGATTATCGTCCATCATTCCTGATAAGCAATACCTGAAAATCCCTGTCGTTATCGAACAAAAATCGAGTGACAGTACATTTATTTGGCAATGCCAACGATTAGGTGTTTCGAACGAGGTTTGGTAAACACTGCGAAAACGTGTACAACGGCAAGCTGTTACCATCACCACCGCGGCCTGCGAAAACGTGCCGTGCATTCACGTATAGTCTCTGCAAAACATTTTAAGGACAAGTACGAGTACTTTAAAAAAGGGAGTTATAAGTCGATTCCAGCCCCAACTCCGCCACTATCGCCCGTGTGGAGTAACAAAAAGTTAATTGACACACCGAGCCACTGATCTTCTTTGGTCGTGTATGAAGCACTCTCTAGTCGTCTGTGCAATGCAACCCTCTTGTTACGAGGAGAGGCGTCCGAGTGTGGGATACTGTTTTTCGCGTTTTGATTTGTCTGTAGCGCGGTCGGTGGCCGGCCGATAAAGCAGGATTGGCCGTGCAAGAGTGTTCCTCTTTTAAATCCAACTCAATACATTACAAGTGTTATAACGTCGAATTCTCTGCGTGTGTGGTGCCACCACGAAATTCTCTAGATCTTGGAAAAATATGTTTTCCCTGAGTGAACTGTAGATAGGCTAGACCTGCAAAATTTCTCCAAAGTTGTCAACGCTGCACCCAGCGAGCGCGCCGCTGGTTACTTCTCAGCCGCAGTGGTAGGACGGGGAGAGGGTGTCTCGGTAGAGTGAGAGGGGTTTTGTCCGATGACCCTCTCCCTGAAATTTACGCAGCGTGGCTTCACCGAGGCATCAAAAGTGCGTTGAAGAAATGTTTTCGCATTTGGAATAATTATTCGCACATGTGTGTGCTCATTTCACAGCAAAACTCCGTGATGCATATCGCGAAGTAGGTCCTCTTTCAGCGCTTAAAATAATGAAGCCGGCTTTAAATAAGAGCAGGCTCAGATTCTGCTATCTCATATTTCGTTGAAAACCTGCCGTTCCAAAGTTCGGTCGTCTAAAAATTAATTTTAGGCATTTTTTCTTCTAACAATTGACATACTCTGTTCGACAGAAAGACCGCGTGGCTGTATAACCTACCTTTACGAATCTCATCTCGGCTGCTCCCATAGAGCATTTTTTTAAATATGTATATATAACCTATATCTATTGAAAACCAAAAGAGCTGAATGCAAGAGTGCAGTTACTGCTGCAGGACGAAAAAAAATTAGAGAAGGGAAAGAGAGATTTAAGATCTGGATGTTTTTACAAATTTTACACGGGGGTAAGATACGAAGGTGGAGCATTTTTTATGGAACGGAAATTAATGTAATGCTTTTCAAATACATTTACTTGCTGACCCTTGTAGTCGTCCCGACCATGATAATGAGAACAAGAAAATAATGGAAACGTGAGTCGCAACAACGTTCGCGAAATTTCATTACCGCTCTGCAGTCATTAAGACATCTTGACTATTGTACGAGCAAATGTTGTGCCGACGGACTGGAATGCAGACCTCCTTTAAAAAGCACTACGGGTGGTGGTGAAGGGTTAGGCGATTACGACCCTGAAAATATCCACATCGTGCGCTTCCAACGTTAGGAGAAAAACAAAATACTCACGTGTGATTGGCGAAGCCACGAAGACCACAAGGAGGGATATCGTCAGCGCTCGATCGAATCTAGATGTACACGGACGCGGTGTTTGAACATGCAACATTTTCTAAGACACGTAAATACGCAATTTAAAACAAGCGTACAATCCTCGAATGTTGATACGAGGAGAGATTGAATAAATACGTCAGAAGAATGACTCACTGGAACGGACACATACGCAGCATGTCGAGCCGCATTAAACTTCCACTTCTGCAGACGTCGCTAACTAGGTTCTGTAGTTGCCTATAGTTGTGGTATTACCACGTAACAAATCATGTAGAGGAATGCGATAGCAGCCTTTGTTCGTTGGACCGTATTCTGACAGGCGAAATGAATTCGCTCATTGTATACATATTACCCACTTATTTCTATCTTGATGAACTTTCACTAATTTAATTGGAATTGTTGGAAGTGGAATGATTTGTGGCATGCTTATATTCTCGCGAATTGTTAAGTAATCACCTAAATGTGTCATGGAAACCGCTGAGCCATAATATCACGGAAAATGTCGTAGGGGTATTAAAGTTCACTTTGCTGTCGGTTATAGAGTATGTATTGTTCCTTGCTTTTCTGTGAATCGTTGCACGGTGAAGCCACTCATTGTCTTCCAAGAAATATCGCCGTCACAGTACTGGGAATTGATTATCTGAATCTGGAAGACATAGAAAGGACAAATACATAGAAAGCCTCTAGTACCTAGGAAATACTGACGAAAGAAGGAAGTCACTCCTACAGCTGGCTAACCTTTTCAGTGACTTCCTTCTCTCATCAATAATAAACGTTGTCTGACATGCTGGAACAGACATCCTCTCTAGCTTTGAGATAGTTTATTTCTAGACTTTTCTAACGATGTGTTCTATTTGAAGACAATGTGCAGGGCGTCTTTTTTTTGTCGTCACAGATTTTTCATTAAAAAATGAAAGGACTATAGCACGGTGTAAGATAAAGATAAGAGGTGATGACACCCACGCCATCGGAGCGTCCAGATAGAGCTTTCCAGGCCCTCTCGCCTGATCACCATCTCTCGGCGCGCAGTATGACTGACAGGACCGCCAAAGGTTACCTATGCCTTTCCCGGCGTTGCAAGCGAATGTCTTGTGCTCTTTGCCTCGGCAGCTATGCGCACCGTCAGATGGCGATCAGGCGAGGGGGCCTGGAAAGCGAACATTATCTGGACGCCGCCTTCGCATGGCGAGACAAGAGAGTGTCATCACCTCTTATCTTTATCTTACACCCTGGACTATAGACATCCTGTTTTCACTTCTGTCATCTCTGGGCCGGCGGGCGTCCTTGCGATCTGTTGGTCAGCCGACGAATGACTAATTACCTAAACATCGTTAATTTACTTTTTAATTATAAAAGCTACGAAGCTGTCTCAATGAGTACATCTATTCCTTTCGGTCACCTGATATCGTAGCCGTTTTCAGAACAAAAATCCGCTGTACAGATCGTCCGCAAAAAATTCGTTAAGGAATACCTTTTTTTCTTTAATTTATTCATTGCGCATCTTCGGAGAGGCATCTTTCCTTCACCCCCCAATGTGAGAGGGTGAAGGAGCACAGTGCCGCCTCATGCGTCGAAGATGAGCTTTAACGTGCGGAAACAAAACAAAACCACATGTATCTAGTGACGCTATTGGAACTGCCCTTACCTTGGGTTGCATTTTCTGTTTTCTTTTAATCTTTTTCCAGGACGCAAGAGGCGACAGTCCGCTCTTTCACCCTCTCACATTGGCGGTGAATGAAAAACGGGTCTCCGAAGATGCCCATTGAAAAAAAAAAAAAATGTGTTCCTTCACGATTTTTTTTTTTTTGTGGACGGTCCACCGAACGGATCTTTGTTCCGAAAACGGCTATGATATCTGGTGACCGAAAGGAACAGATGTTCAACAGATGTTCCACAGATGTTCATTGGAACAACTTCGTAGCTCTTATAACTAAAAAGTTACTTAACGATCTTTAGGTCGAGCAACATATGGCCAAGAACGTCCGCCGGCCCAGAGATGATAGAAGTGAAAACAGCATGTCTCTAGCCCATAAAATTTTTGTTAAGAAAAATCTGCCTCGAAAAAAAAAAAGCGCCCTGTATATTTCACCCTCACTGGTATAACCATGCAGCTGTGAAATGGACATAAAGCAGTTTTGGCGGTGGATGAAGCCTACTCTTCTATGGGTATCCACAATGAGCCGTGTTACCTTCGTTTGCTTGGACACAAATCTCTTGTGAAGGTAGTATGATTTACTGCACTTTCCTGATGGCTAAGTTGGAAGGCTTCTCCATCATAGATTAGAAAGCGGGGAGATATCTACGTCAATACATGATGCAGGTCGCTTAGCTGTTGTATAAGGTGTTTTATGAGAATGCTGATGCTCGGTTCTGCGCACAATTAGCACATTTGATACCTCCACTTGTGTAGGGTAAAGTGGGGCAAGATGAGCCACGTGGCAAGACCCGACATTTTTTGCTAAACGCCGCCTGTCTCAGAGGCGCGTTGCTCCCAGCGCGTGAAATGCTACTCATAGGTGGCTGTGCATGTCCGCTTTATTGCACGCGAGAACTGTCAGGATTGGTGTATGCGTTGAAGACAGAGAGAGAAAAAAAAGGTTACTTTTGCCGAGAATGTCAAATCCAAGACCCGCCAAAAAGGTATGATCTTTTGTAGTCCTTTTTCTTCTCAACAAAAAGCATTCTGTGTTCTCCGTTTCAACTACTGTGGACATAAGTGACACCAGACATCCTAGCTCAAATATGAAACAATTAGTAGATGTACGCAGTGCGTCCGGAAGAAGGCATATTGAGTATTTCTGAAAACCATGTGAAATTGCCTGTTCAGATGTATATTTCAAGGTTGTATGTTCATGACAATATAATTTTTTTAAAGATAAGATTTTGAAATCTGGGGATTCTTTTTGGTGCTATATACAGGGTGTCTCGGCTGACATGCACTCGAGTCTGAGAAAACACGGTGAGTCAACGGCGAATTAAAACTGCAGAAGATTGTGCGGAATCGCGTGTTGTAGTCTGAATTTTTTCATGGGCACCAATTAAATACTTAGGCGCAATTAATTAGTTAAATTTTTAACTACAGGGCTTCCTGATTATATTCTTTCTGATGATTGAGGAGAGAATAGAGATAGGGGTGGGCGAAAAGATAATAATGTATAATAAAAGAAAATGAAAGATCCATTGGTGGATCACTTGAAGCCTTTCATTCCTTCCTTTGCTTCCTGGCTTCTGTTTTGCTTCTTTCTTTGATTCCTTCTTTTACTTCCTCCTCTTGCGTTTCGGGGTCCGTATTAGCGTTTACTTTAAGGGTTATGCTAGCGCATTTCCAAGGGATCCACCAATGCATCTTCCTATAGAGTTTTTTTCAGGCTTTCTGCCACCCTACGCAACGAACGAGACATCAAAGTTCTCGGTCTTCCACGGTCTCGTTTGCGCGATTCGGCGTTGAACCGCGGCGTCCACAGCCAGGCGTTGCTTACGTTGCTCTCCAGTCTCGGCAGCCCATCGCCGTCGAACGCATTCTGTTTTCCTTTGCCGACTACTTGGCCCACTCGTGCTTGGTTCGTACTCCATTGTGTACTTCAAACTTCCTCCCGCACGCTCAGACTTGCCCGCGCATCTGGCACCAGTGTTGCCACACTCGTCGGAGGAAAAGTATGGAGATCACTTATTAGAACGTATGGAGACTTTCGTAACAATCTGTAGATGGCAGTAAAACATATAATTTGCTTAATTAACATCGTTTTTAGACCAGGAGTTTGTGCGTTTCATGGTCTGGCATTTTCTATTTCACTCATGGAAGTAACGGAAATATGTGATGGCAAAAGTTATTGGGGATCTGGGCAGAATGGGTTGGCTCTCCCGGGTTCGAATCCTGGCGCCAGCTGTGCTTTCTAAGAAGAACCGAGCAACAAGCCGGCAGGGAAACCGCTCTGAAATGGCACACCACCATCACCACCTGTTCGTCGGTGTCAATGCCCCGGCGACTGCGCGAGATCTATTAGCTTCCATTGGAGGCAGCAAGAATAAGAAAAAAATCAAGCATCATCATCAAACAAATCACTACATCTAACCATGATGGTTGGTATACACACCGTGTGATTCAGTGCGAACAGCTTCCATGTCACGAGTGATACAAAATATGAAAGATGATACTGACAGTCATTTTTGTTTATACGCACATCATGAAACAAACGTGAAGTTGAAAATTCGTTGTTTTTTCATCCGAGAGTAGCCCATTGTGAATCGGGCTTCTCGTCACAACTTTGTTAACGATTGTCCAAAAATCTGACAACATAGCGTAAGTGCAGGGTAGCTGCTGCATGAAATTCATGATGAAACAAGCCATAGCATGTGAACATACAGGAACATACACAACGATCGTTGTGTATGTTCGTGTATTTTGTGTAGCCCACGCTAGGCTTCTTTCATCACGGATTCAAAAAGTCTGTAGCTTTCAGAATTAATCTGTAGATATGTAGATGTTGCCGAAAATTTGTGGATCTCCATACAAATCTGTAGATGTAGCAACACTGTCTGGCACGCCCTCAGCCCGTTAGAATCATCAGGAGAGAGGCTAGAAGAAAAGGTGAGAGAGCGCAAAAGAGGGAGAGCAAAGCGGATGAACTAGAGCACTAGAAAAACAAGTTTCAGAATACCGCCAACCGCTTGGCTTGACTTGGCCTCACCTGACGTAACTAGGCAACGCAACCATTTCCCCTCCACGCCAATATGGGCCGCTGTGTTAACGCTCCGCGACAAATTCAATTTTATGTAAGCTCGCGTGAGATTACCTGTGCAACACTATCCTAGATGGTACAGAAACTACTGTGCGTACAGATACACGGACCTGGACAATCACAAAGCGAAAAAGTTCTCCTATGTAGCGATAATATAATCTCAGTTATACAATAATTTGATTTAAAAACACAGACGTGAGACCGTAGTGTTTTAATTAACAGAGCCAGTGATCAACAGCAGCATTACATGTACAACAGATATCCGAATGAATAAATAATTGGAAGGGATAAGGCGGATCACGGTCACGTGGGTGGATTCGGCCAATAGCCATCGCCGCGGCGAGGGAAAAGGCTGGCGGTACTCTGAAACTTGTTTTTCTAGTGCTCTAGGATGAACGGAGGAGCTTTTCTTCCTCAACGGCACACAACAGCTCGTCCAGAGCACGTTATTAGGAGAGATTGGCCATTGGGAGGAGCCTGTCTCAAAGCGCGCCATTTGGCGTCATACGATAGGCGGCGCCAAGGCCAGTCGCACCATTTTGGGTCAGCGCTATCGCCTTGAAATATCCCATTCCGCCATTTTGGAGCAGAGGCACAGCCTTGAAATCCCCCTTGCCGCCACGGCTCGCCTTTCATCCAGTTCAAGTGGGCGGATCGACGACGGCTCTGACGTCACGGCGGCTCCCCTTCTCCGGGTGGCAAAAGATCACAGGATGACCAAACTCTCCTCATAAACGGCTCCGAGCACGGCCTTATTGTAGCGCTTATATACTTATATATGCTTACACTTATATGGCCAAGTACCCCATCAATGCCAATTCGTGATGGGAACGCGAGATGGTGGATTTCAGGTATCAGCTGTTTCACGCACGTGATTTCACGTACTCCAAAATACACTATTCGATTACATTGAAATGCTGTTGTCACAGTACGATTGGTTTGACTGCACTACGTCTCTACCTCTTCGGAAATGAAATTTACATCACCTCAAAAGCGTAATCCTCGAATAGTATCGCATAACGAGAATAAGTATAAATGTGAACACCGCGACTACGTTGTTCAGGCGTGGTGCGTACGATCATTTTTGTCAGAAGCAGTATTTTTAAGCATTTCAACTGGCGGTCTGCTGTTGTATACATGCTGATGTTGTATATATTATATCTATTGCATCTATCCCACCTTCGTCGTCATTTGACACACACCTCGGTATTCCCCGTGCAGCACACATATGCAAACCTCCTGCACTATAAACATTTTTCGCAGTAACAACAGCATGCGTGTGATACGCAAATAATAAATGTCAATCATGTTTCCTAAAATATATTGTGATCGTCTGATCCACAAATAACTGCAACAGCAAATGAAACCAGTAAACGAGAGTAATATATTATTAGCACAATGCAGCGTAATACAAATCGTACAGTGGAAGTGGTTGTAGTAAAAGAAAGGGAACAAGAAGAAATAAACCGTGACTACGAATGTAAAGGTGACACAACAGTCCGAGCGAGTCTGGCATAGTTTTTGTATTTGCACATGAAACTCTCTGCAGATAACTTTTTCTCGCTTTGCATTGCTACAATTCTTGACGCAGATACTCCCAACTTTTGTTGACTTCATGGTGCTTGGGCTACTACAAATACTGCACATGTGACATTCATCAAACAAAACAGGTACTGCTTCTGTGTGATTTGGTGTGCAAATACAAAATGTAATGTGGTAGGAAACTTGTAATAAACACATTTTAAAATCTTCCTTCTTATTGTCCTCCATCCTACTGCAATGCTATTGAAATTCGAACTGATATCAAAACCATTCATTGTAGACTACATGGAGCGTCATCTGTGTCAAATACGAATCACGCACTACTGTTGTAGGCTAGCCCTCTATTAACCAAGCATTTTCTATTATCATCCATGAAGCAGTTATGATGAAATTACGCGCTACATCCTGTATCACATGCAGCTGAAGCTTGCACGCCAAATATAATTTTGGTGTATACAAGCATAAATAGCTTCCCCCCGAACACTGGTGCACCCGATACGTCATTTTGATGCCATAGTGCACAGTATTATGCAAAGGTTCTGTTATGAAAAAGGCTAAGCTATAAACTATGAGTTCTGTGTCGCTAAATTAGTCCACATATGGGTAACATTCCTTGTGGCGCATCTAGCCTAGCTTTGTCATCTCTCAACCTGATGCAGCGTAGTTACCATGAGTGTAGTACATACAGGAAGCATTGAGAAAGGTTGCAGAAATGGAAATGGGGGGCTGGAAGCATCGAGTATTCTGCTTTGCAATAAGCTTATATTATTTTCCTGCAGCCAGTGATTTTTCAGTATTTTCTATCCTGGGATGCACACACAACTTATCCTGATGACACTAACGCATGGTTAATATAATTCTTGTCATTCACAGGACCATGTCAGTTACTGTTGTTACATGTCGAAATATGTTTCAAGAACATTTACATTTTGTAAGTCAACGCTTATGCACATGCATAATCATGAACTATACCAACAACTCATGCAAATGTTTTGTACCACTGATGTGTCCAAGAATATCTGGTTCTTTGTGAAAACGGAGCCAGAAATAGGATCATAGTTGACACAGTTGCATGGAGTCTACGGTAGTGTTCTTCATACATCATGGAACAAACGCAGTACCTGTTTTGTCAGTTTATTTCCTCCAAGAACCACCTTACAGCTAGATCGCTCTCTCGTCCACCCCATATATCTGTGTCTTTTCTCTTTCTTTTTTTTTTTTTTTGTCGCCGTATATGATCGTGTATCGCCATTTTTTATGTCCGTATTGTATATGATGAGAGATATTTTCAGCGTTGGTGTTACTATGATTACGTATATATTTTTGTCTCAACTCGGTCTTAGTGCACTTTATAGCCGTAGACAAATGCGGGACACCTTGTATTTGTTCAAGGCTGTGAACGGCATTATTTCGAGTGAGCAATTCCTTGTCGCTCTGAATTTTCATGTTCGTTGTAGACATAACAGTGGTTTTACTTTTTTGTCCGGCATATTCCACCTTATCACCTTCGTCTAGGCTGCAGATTGCGTACAATGCATTTCCCCAGGATGTTGCCCTCTTTAATTTTTTCTCTTTATTTAAAAGTGCTGTTTCTACGTACTACTTGACAAGGTGTGTCTTCCATAAGTTGATCATTGTTAGATGTTGGTGCAATATACATATATATGGCCCTTGTGCTGTTATGTGCACTTTAAATAAAGCATATCTATCTATCTATCTATCTATCTATCTATCTATCTATCTATCTATCTATCTATCTATCTATCTATCTATCTATCTATCTATCTATCTATCTATCTAATCTATCTAATCTATCTATCTAATCTATCTTATCCATATTATCTATCTATCTATCTATCTATCTATCTATCTATCTATGGCAATACTGTAGCGAGCAAGAACATGATTGAGCTCCAGTTTAGAATGCCTCTGCATCTATCCATTCAATCTTCTGGTAGCGAACGTTGTCAGTGTCTTTCCTATATCAGCTGCACGGCACCCGTTCTCTTTCCGAGCACGGTAGAGGAGAGCTTCCTTGCAGTTTCACTATGAATACTGCTTCAAGATGTTCCTTATTTGTTCTTCGTCTGGTCCTGGAGTTGCGACACTGGCAAATGTGTCGTGTGCTGCAACTTGGCGAACTGTAATGCGCAATAGAACTGCTTGATATGGAGTTTTCCTTGATCATCCTAAATGTGAGATACAATCAACTTATTGCCTCCAATTGTAGAGATTCAGGACAACTAAGTGGTATTCCTGGCTCTTTGTTTGTATTCCCCTAAAATTCTTGCACCATACCTCGTGAATATAATGGTCTTTTTACTATGCTACAATCTACGAGGTTCTCCAGTTTCCAGCGGGTGTATATTCATGTTTTATTTTCACTACTGATTTGTAATTTGCCTTGTTTGTTAAATGATTTCGCAGACATTCTGGCACCACCAAAACGTTTGCACTACACGTCCCAACTTTCACCTTCTGGGCTGCAAGCAGTAGGCTGTCACCACTGCCAACCAGATGCCCTTTCAAAGTTTGTCTGTTTTTGTTGACGGAACAGTCACACCCGCACCTGGTACTGAGACATTTCATTTTCTGATGAATCTAGTGCATTGCATCACTTGTGCTCGACTTTGTTTATTCGTATACCATTGCTGCTGCTCGCTAGCTTACAGCAACCATGCCTGAGGTGTTTATGTTCTTAGTCCAGTGATTTCAGAGTGTACATTCAAGCAGTATCACATGCACGGCAGCACATCTTGTGTATTTTGATTAAGGTATAAATTTAAGTATTGGTTCAGCTGTTGTATTTTGGTCACAAATAAGGTGTTCTTCCAGGGCCCTCAAGGGTTATATTCAAGCAGTTTCATGTGTGCAACAGCGCATACCTTTTCTCAGTTTTGAGTAAGGTAAATCTAAACCTTCCAGCTGATGTGTTTCGGTCATAAATTATGTGTTTATCGAGACTTTTGAGCATTACATTCAAACGGCATCACGTGTGCAACAGTACATTCTTTTTCTCAGGTTTAAGTAAGGTAAATCTGTCAGCTGTTTTGTTCTGGCATTGCAACAGAAGCTTGTGTTGCATTCAAGTGGTGTCATGTATACGAAAACTTGTTTTATGTATTTTTTTGCAGCTGTACTAATATTGTGGGTACAGAGACATTACTGCAGAACATATCAGAACATCTTATGTGACCAGCGGCATGACCGAGTGGGCTAAGGCGTTCGCTCGTTGGTGGTAACCACGGTCGTGCTGAGGACTGAGAGGTGGTGGGTTCGAATCCTACTACCGGCTGTGCCGTATGAGGTTTTCCCTGGGTTTTCCGAATACTTTCCAGATGAATGTCGGCACAGATCCCCCTGAAGTCGGCCCAGGACGCATACTAGCCCCCCTATTCCTTCCTGCTGTTCTCACTCCACATGTCCACGTCTGTACGCCGCTTATAGCCACAGTTGCTTTGCGGCGCTAACACGCAATAAAAAATATATTGTGTGCTATTGTTGGTATGATCTGCAGCAGTATATCGATAATGTTAATTATTCAATGACTTGAGCTTACATTTACGTTCTTACACTCTCAGTATTGAATCGCTTAAAATACCACTTACAGCATTTTTGACGCCTATTTAGATGTAAAACGCTAAAAACGCGACAAATTTTAGCCGTCAGGCTTACCCTCGCGTTTATTAACAATAAAATCAGGCAGAATAAGTGTTACGGCTTTCGCTTTAGGCGGAATATCATTTATATTAGCCGTCATTTCCAGATGGAATCGTCCTTACACTTTACTTATTACACCTAAAATTTTCTGTTGACGGTTAAACGCTCACAAAAAAGCCTGAAGGCGTCTTCACTGCATAATCTCCTTGCCGCTGCCCTTCGCCTTTCCTCTCTCTTTGACTCCTAAACAAATCGCGCTTAAACGTTACAGCGAGAGTTTCAAATTTGAGCTCGAACGCCTCCATGATGGCGTCGACGCCGAACAGTGATCCTGCGAGCTGCTTGGCTTGTGTTTCATAGGACACCAGGGCGAGTTGTACACGTAGAAGTTTGTGAAACTTTTAAGGAACTCATGGGGAATGGATATTCTGCAGTCAGCCACGAAGATACAGGTAAACAGCAGCAGGGCGTTCGTTTGGACATCTTCGTTTTGGCGTTTTGGTTTTAGATTTGTTTTGTCTGTCGCTTGGACGAAATCGATTCATGGTGTGCTTTATGCGGTCTTTCAGGCCTCCCGCTTTCAACGTCCAATGCAGAAGGTGGAAGAGTCTTCGCTGTTTCTGGCTAGTCATTGTGGAATTATTTGCAGTGTGCTTTATAGGTTTGAATGCAACAAGTGGTTGAAGGTCAAATATTTATGTGCATATTTGTGACTGGCAGTGTTGCTATATTTCCATCATTTGACTCCATTTCTGTATTACTTTTACTAGCTTTCTCTGCCCGCGGAAATTCGGCTTGCCAAACGTAGAGAAACACATGGGGAATATTGGTTGTCATTTCACACGGCGTAAAGGGACCTGAATGTAAACCTATCGAAACTTTATGTTCAACGAAAAGCTTGAACCTTCAAAAGTTCAAATATCAAAGAACTCCGCTGAAATCGTTGTAGTCTTTCTGTAATCGAATTTTTCATAATTGCATGTCCAGGGACATAGTAGGACACCGAGCAGTCTATCAATAATTGCATGACCCTGCGCCATCTGTCGAGGACGCATGTAATACGTGCACTTCCGGGCGCTAATCCGGCGAAAACGAAAATGGCAGTGGGCGTTTGTGACCATTCTCTACGTCGAGAATGTCGAGCCTCTTGAACATGAGTGCGCTGGAATTCCGCATTCGAGAACTGTCGCTCACACAGAACTGTTGTTCGTGCGTTAGCGTGGTGGAAACTGTGTTCTTCGCAGCAGAAGATTCCTCGTCCAGAGATTAGTCGGAATCACATCCGTCCTCAGTAGTAGCTCACCGTGCCGTGAACACGGACTGCTTTGTGAAATTTCCATGTATCAGGTAGAAGCACTTGTGTAAGCCGAAACAAGCGTTTTTTTTTTCGTCGTGCAGGTGTTCATGTGTGAAATACAAACCGACGGATACTACGGATGGATACTACGGTTTTTGCTGCTGAGAGGTAGACAATGCGTGTGGAAGGCAGACAGACAATTTGCGTCAGAACTAACGAATATTTCGAAATACTGTGTGCTGACACCGAAGTACTGCAAGTGTCTTTTACATACATCCGAGAAATCGAAGTGCATGGCAACATCACGGCAGCGCCGTGCGCTCTTTACGCGCTACTTGAACGGCAAACTGGACGGGAAACCCTTATTTCTGCAGGAGATTCCGTTATACCACCTGTCTTCCATTCACAAGAAGGATATGGGGTGCTCCGAGAAAATACAATAGAAAGTACTCCACTGGATCTCAATCTGCGTCATGCATGCGACTACCCACATGATGTAATACCTGTTTTGATTATTTCTTTGTTTACAGCCATAAATTGACTTCTTTGCGCCTATTACTGATCTATGCACTACAGTCAGATAGTATGGGACTACCTACATCCTTTATTACCTGATATGGCTATTTCCTTGTTTACCGCTATAAACTGACTTTTTATGTCTACGACTACTCTAGCACTACAATGGGATAGCTATCTGCATGATTTATGACTTACAATATTGTTATCACACTGGGCAGAAACGTCTTACATGTGACATCACGGCCCCATTACTATTACAATTTTAAGCTACATTACATTAAGCTACAAGGTTGTGTTTTCAAGAATAAACCTTGAGTTAACTATGAGCGCCACATACGGGTTACTCAACTCCTGCCCTCATCGTCCCACCGTTGAAGATCGAAGTCTCAAGGGAAGTTGTCGTGGTGGAATTGTGGCGGGATGACGCGAGTCCGTACTTGAAATGAAGGAATGATAGCTCAGGAGTAACAACAGCTATATAGATTTAATTACGCTATGTACATGATAATAAGTACATTACCGAAGGTCGAGACTGACCATCTCTTCCCGAACTTTCTTGAACCTCCAGATCTCTCAAGATCGGAATACCAAACCGAAGACCCGATTCCCAAAAACCCTGATTTGATCATTCGAACATGAGTACGGCCCAGACAATTCCATCCATAATATTTCACTTCCCCTGCTTAACATCACTAAACTCTTGGCAATAAAACTAACTTCACAAACGATAATACAGCTCCATTAGCGGACGCTTCACAAACTACAAAGAAGCAACGGCTTAGCAAAATATATTCTCAGGGGAACTCCAACAGTGTGGAGGTCATCTTCCCCAGAGCGACCGTTTGCATCCTTTCAACCCTTCAACCTTCAGACAAAAATGACACAAATACATCTACCTCAAGCAGGAGAGAAAGTTACAGACGCATACACCTCTGGTGCTTTCTCCAAGTGCTTCTTGACAAAGGAGGCGATGAAATGACCTCCGTCACAGTATTTCCCGAATGGCATTGCTACATTCGAAAACGCGGGTCTGATCCGACTACGGATGCCCGAGACTATATTAGGAAGGGAAAAATTATGAGCTATGTGCAGCATAGTACACTGTAATGAAATAAAGCAATAACATTAATAGTGTTGAAAAGCGGACCACTAGGTAAGTGATCGCCGACTAATAACCTTGCAAGATGACAAGGCATTCAGTAACAAGGGGCGACACGAGGAGACTGTTATCTTTCAGTATACAAGAAGACTGTCCTGATATCTCACAAGTAACGGCCGTTCACCGTGCGTTGTCCGAGCGTCGGATTTTCTTGATTACTGAGCTTTAGAATATCGTACGACCTCGCCTGCATACGCAAGCAATAGCGTGGTGGATATTTTGTTCACTGAAGAATGGAACGTTATAGTTGTGGAGCATTTCGCTAAATGAAATGTCTCTCCGTACTTTTCTAATCAACAGTAATAGTAGCAGTATGCTGAGGCAGTGTCATGAATAAGAACGGGATAAACGTCCAACCTTAGTTTGAAAGATAGTGCAGACGCAGTTTCAGCATTTAGTGCAAATCAATAACGAAAAAAGACACAGACTCAGTATAACTACACAAAAAGAAAAAAGAAAACAAAAAGAAACATCGGACAATATTTATCACCGGACATACCGGACAATTATTTTAAACGGTTTTGTTTAGTGTCATCAGCAGGACAAGTCGCTAAATTTTTGCTCGTGAAAATGCGATTTTTTCTATCATTCGCCCGTTCTGTGCGTACTGTGTGTTTCTGGACCACTTGGGCATGCTTTAGCTCGACGTGTTTTGAAGAAAAATGCTAAGTGACCAATGAGGATAATAATAATGATAAACGTCATTATTATTTATGAATACAGGCCCAAGTGACATGCCAAATGTTGTTCAAAGTTGCGCAAAATTTATTTGGCTAGCAAAAGTTGCCATACATGGAACAAGTTGGGCACATCACATTTCCGGTTTGGAATTCGTTGCTTTGGCGAAAATTACCAAGGATTGGATTTCATTTGGGTGGCCAACTGCTCAAATATATTCGCCATGTTTGGATTTGCATGTAAAATATGGGTCTCTTTTTGTTGTTTTTTGATCACACACTGTTTCCTTTCCTTCAGCTTGGGAAGCAGATAAATGGCTGACTCCTAGCACTTCAGCGCCATTGCCCCCTCGCTTTAGCTTGGCTAGCGTGAGTGCCATATACACCACCCTTCTCACATAGGCATCGGGCACATCGGCGTTCAACGTTGGCCTCTATGAACAGACTGTTGGAGCACGTTCATCAAGTGTATAGCGGGACGTACAACACTTGTAACGATGACGAGAGATCAGGAGAGAACAGAGGCTTGCGAAGTGTTCGCCTTCCTCCTCCTATTGGTCGGCATCCAAGAGGCGGAGTCTCCTCCGTTGGTCAACATACTGAACCGTTGGTCTCTTGGTCAACATGCTGAACTTGAGTACTTCAGACGCTCTTCCGCCGACTTTAGAGTGTGCCGCGCTTGATACCGCCACTTCACAGCTATTACTGTAAAAGAAAAATGCGAGAAATCCGAAGCACCGAAGCAGGAAACAAGGTCCACGTACGCGCAGACGTATCGCATCGCAGCGCCGTCCGCTACCTTGCTGTCGGATGCTGCCTCGCTACTGACCGTCGTCTGCATCTTTGCAGGAGGCCGAAAACTGACAATCGGCCAATACCAGTTACTTTTGCCTGAGACATATGCATTTTCTCTTTTCCTCATAAAATGTTCACCGCAAACTGAGAGTATATGTAATCGACGTCGTCTACGAAAGCAGACGACAGAGTGAGGATAACGTAGCAGACGACTATCTGCAGGCGCGCATGCAGCGAACCATACCATCGTGCTGCCTTTCACTTTGAGATCAATCGGTGTGAATCCGGGAACCGGAATGAATGCACGTGGTAGAAATGCGCGAGGGCCTCCGCGAAAGCAGCATGGAGACACCAGAAGAAAAAACAAACGCGTGTCGCCCCAAGATCGATGGAGGATCATTGAAGGCGCGGTGGTGATCTAATTCAGCTGGCCGAGATGCTCGAAGTGAATATAAAGACCGCCCGTTCAATTGTGATAACGGACAGAGAGGAAACAAATTAAAGAGGTGGGGCCATTACGAGGTATGGTGATGAGATAGTCCGTAAGTTGAAGGTAATAGTAGACGAGAACGCAAGCTTGACTTTGGTACAAATCCGTGACATCGTAACGCAGAAATGCCACGGGGTCACCATCAGCACATCGTCCGTGAACAGGCTTTTAGATGGTCATGGGTACACCATAAAGCTACTCTCGTGTCAACCTGTCGACAGAAACCGTCCTGATGTCAAAGAACATAGGAAACAATACGCAACTTGGCTTCAAAGGGAGGTTCCACAGCTGCTCCATTACTATGTGGATGAAACAAACTTTAACATATGGTGTAGCAGAAGCTACGGGCGCTTGCAACGGGGGACAAAAGCTGTGCGCCGAAGAGTAGGATCGAAAGGTACGAATATCAACTTGATTGCTTGTATGTCATCGGGCGGTCTCTTGCACTGGCAAATTGTGGACAAAGTTTCGTGGCAGACGTATAACGAATTTATAGCAGAGGCGTCGCGCCTTGCGGAAGAGTCCGAGCCGAATGAAGAATTAAGCTGTCTTCCTCATGGATAACGCGCCTGCACACAAACGTGTGCACGACGCGAGCTTGAGCACGCGACACTCTACAAAGTATCTGCCCCCATTACAGCCCGTTTCTCAACCCTATTGAGGAAATGTTTTCTAAATTTAAACTTGGAGTAAAGTCACTCCTCACTGAAAGGCAGGACGAAATTCTTGCAAGGCCGCAAGATATGACTATAAGAGAATACCGTCACAACATATTGCTTCAGGTTGCGGAAGAAGCAATGAAGAAAATTCAACGTTCAGACTCTGCGGCCTACGACTGGAATCACTTCAAGCACCTAGACGACGCTATGAACGGCCGTGACATGTGAGATGTCCGGACAGCGTGCTTGTATAGTAAAAGAAAATAAATATTTTCCAGATCACAGTGTCGCCCCTTGTTATTGAATGACGTGAATGCGGTGTTGTTAGACGCTAAGCACTTAACAATTCCCCCGCTTTCCTGCTCGTGTTGGAGCTCGTTATTTACGACAAGGGATTCATGTGGTTCAAAAGCCTCCATTATCAGACTTGTTATCAGGCATTATCAGGCGATGAATGCATATTTCAGTTGTTCTTGTTCCCAGGCAACTAAGCCTTGTGTCGTGTTTGTCTGTTTATGTCCCATATCCCATAGTCCCGTACTATCCCATACTAGCGCATAGAGCAGTCATAGTCATAAAGAATTACTTTGTAGCCGTAAACAAGGAAATAGTCATAATATATCATAAATCATGCAGGTAGTCCCATACTATCACATTGTAGTGCATAGAGCAGTAATAGTCACAAAAATATCAATTTATGGCTGTGAACAAGGAAATAGTCAAAACAGGTAATAAATCACACGGGGAGTTCCATACTATCCCATTGTAGTGCATAGAGCAGTCGTAGTCATAAAAAGTCAATTTGTGGCCGTAAACAAGGAAATAGTCATATCAGGTCATAAATCATGCAAGTAGTCCCATACTATCCAATTGTAGTGCCTAGATCAGTAATAGTCGCAAAGAAGGCAATTTATGACCGTAAACAAGGAAATAGTCATAACATATCATAAATCATGCAGGTAGTCCCATACTACCCCATTGTAGTGCATACATCAGTAATAGTCGCAAAGAAGTCAATTTATAGTCATAAACAAGTGAATAGTCATAACACGTCATAAATGATGAAGGTAGTCCCATAGTATCACATAGTAGTGCATTGAACAGTGATTGTCACAAAAAGTCAATTTATAGCCATAAACAAGGAAATTGTCAAAATAGGTCATAAATCATGCAGGTAGTCCAATACAATCGCATAGTAGTGCATAGCTTTCGCATAGTCATAAAAAGTCAATTTATAGTCATAAACAAGTGAATAGTCATAACAGGTCATAAATCATGCACGTAGTCCCATATTATCACATGGTAGTGCATTGAACAGTAATAGTCACAAAAAAGTCAATTTTAGCCATAAACAAGGAAATGGTCAAAATAGGTCATAAGTCATGCAGGGTGTCCAATACAATCGCATACTAGTGCATTCAACAGTGATAGTCATAAAAAAGTCAATTTATAGCTATAAACAAGGAAATAGTCAAAATAGGTCGTAAATCATGCATGTAGTCCCATACAATCATATAGTAGTGCATAGCATTCGCATAGTCATAAAGAGTCAATTGATAGTCATAAACAAGCGAATAGTCATAACAGGTCATAAATCATGCTGGTAGTCCCATAGTAGTGCATCGAGTAGGCATAGTCACAAAACGGTCAATGTATAGGCATAAACCATGAAATAGTCAAAACAGGTCAGAAATCATGCAGGCAGACCAACACTACCACATTATAGTAAAAAGAATAATGAAAAGAGAACCCGTGAATTTAGGATTGAATTCCACGGCATAAGGATTAAAATTGGTAGCATGAGGATTAAATTTCACAGAAGAAGGATTAAATCCCACAACATAAGGATTAAAAGTGGCGGTATAAGGATTAAATCCCACGACACAAAGATTAAAAGTGGCGACATAAGGATTACATTCCCCGGTATAAGGATTAAATTCCGCGGTATATGGATTAAATACGACGGGAAAACCTGTTGTTTGTTCCTGGAGGGTTAAGTAACCTGTGGGCATAGATGTATTTGTAGGTTATACTCATGTCTCAATTGTATATGTGAGGAGTAAGTAAGATAATTCTCATTCAGCTGAACTATGTTCATAACCTTTTAGTATACTTAGTGACCACGTTTCCAAATGTCAATTAATATTGAACCAAGATTGGGATTTAACACTTAATTAACTCTGTTTTGCTAAACGGAGTATTTGTTACTGGTTCATTATCACGTCACCAACTAACATTTGTAAAGATGGGCTTGAGGGCTGACTTCAATTATTATTAACCCTTGATCTGGGTTCAAAGTTAACCATGCACCATTGGTGTGCATAGTGCCAAACTGGCTTTTGGTACTCCAAATTGGCTAAATAATTTATTGCATAAGTTCTCTGTTACTGTAATTGAGATCTACTTTTGTAAAGTACCTATGACAGCCCTGCAAATTGAAACTGGCTTAAGTGTACACTACAAATGCATTTAATTTAAATATAATATAAGAGCAGAAGCAACATTTTGTCACAACACAAACTATATATTTTTTTTTCATTGTCCAGATATTTAGGAAAGAGTAGGACTTCCTGCCCCCTGATGTTTTGACGTACTTGATACAGTTGTAAAACCCGCAACAAAATAAACAAGAGACGTATAAACAGTTTTGTCTTTTGCTTTTGAATTTAACAAGCTAGTTATATTTTACCATTTGTTCACTTTCGTATTCTCTGTTGGTGAAAAGATTACAGGAACAATAATGCTGCAGATCAAACAATGACCTGTCATCTTGATGAAGATGAGAACATTTCTTCAGGCATGCTAAGTGAGACAAAAGAAATGTGCAATGAAGGTTGTACAAAAACAGCAAATCTCCGTCGACTAAAACTTTATATATGTTACCACATCGTGTAGTTTCCATCCAAAAGTAGGACTAGGCAAGGTTGTTTGGTAGTTGTTGGTAGGTTGTTGGCATGTTGATGTGCTATACCGTTATAGCATATCAACATAGATGAGGGGAAAACACAGTGGACAGCGTGATGGCTGCAAACTCAAGTGAAGGTTTATTCAACAGAACAAGAAACCGAAAGCACGAGCAGAGAAAGGCAGTGCCCACGCAGTGTATGGTGAACCACACTAATCTCTGAGAAGGTAGGATCGGAAGAGCAATAAAGAGAAATGACAGTTGCGTCCGAGATAGGGGAACTCTGCAAATTTAGGACTAATATGATGTGCTAACCTTGTATGGCTCACTACAGCTGAATTCCAGTAGTGGGGCTTCAAAGAAAATGAACGTTCGCTGTTTCATTGGGCATTCAAGTGTAGAGGATGCATCTGTAGAAGATTAATTAGCGTTCCTTAGCCATAAAGTCATAACTACACCTCAAGAGGAAGTATTCTTGTACCCTTCAAACAAGCTAGTAGTACTCATCGGTTTCTTCTCCTATTCTTGACGTCATACTAATGTTCTGCCCCTGTCCAAAGACTCCAAAAAATGTCAAAGTCTGCAACACGTAACAAATCTAGTGCTTCCATCTGTGGACCTTGCATACCTGATTTCAGCTATTTCTGTCATGTCAACTTGAGTGCCTGGATCACACACACACGAAGCAGTCTTGCGCCACTTCAACACTGGAAGGCCCCTAAATTTAAATTTGTTGATGTTGACAATGTTGAGTACGGGACAAGTAGGATAACATAAGTTAAATGGAATACGTCATCGCTATATTATAATTTATACATGTGTGACGCCTGTACGTACCTAAGACGTTGTGTTGAACTCGTGACCTCGGTGAACCAAAATCACTGGGTACTGAGCATCAGTGTGCTTCGTTACGTCTTCGCAATTCGCCTTCTACGGCATATTCGTAGTCATCGGCAGCAAAATGAGCTCAGCACACACGACACGACTGCTACATCTATTAACTGAGTGTTTCGAACCACATTCGTTTTCGCGCACTCTCCTGTTGAACCTTGTGGTAGAAAACGCCCGCCGCCGATGGTGAACGAACATGATTTTTGCATCTCCCAACACCAAAACTACACCAGGCATATGTAGGTCTCTCGAGTAATTGACACAACAGCCACGAACATGACCAACATGACCACCCACGACGTAAACACCAAACGCGATAACACAGATGGCCTTGCAGATGGTGTGGCGGATCGTAGCGGCGAAGTAGATGAATGCTTCATTAACGTAAAAGCTATAGAAGTGAGCGTCATTTTTAAAATGTCGTTTAGCTGTAAGATAATGTGCGTCAACTGTGTTCTCTACAAAATTAACTCTCACGTGGTAAGGGTTGACCAGTCCCTGGGAGCTCTGGACCCGAAACCCAAGTTGCTCTTTTTCGCCGTTCGCTGGCAGCACCGTCCATGTTCCGGCAATCTTCAAAATATTTATACGTAAAAAATATGCCGAATTGAGAAGTAATGCTTTCTATGTCTTATCAAACAACGATGTTGTGCGTGACAGTGGGCAAAAATATGGGGGTTATTTTTCACTTTTCGGCCCCTTTAAGGCTGAAATGGTGAATGGCGGACTGCACACCTGTGTGATGCTCTTCCGTCTTGTCTTTAGCTTATGGAATATGAAATACCGACTGTAAGTCATATATAGTTTTTGACGTAGTGCAGAGTGTTATTCACAATAACTCTTCCTGAAGGTCTTAGTGAAATTTATATGTAATATGCAGACCGAAGCAAGTTTTCATGCATGTTTATGAACAACAAAACATGTTGCGATGTGCACTCTGGCGTCCGTGTATGTATATCACAAAACGAAAATGTCGAGAGGTCATAATATTGCAAGGAAGAGCTGTATCGTCCCGAGCAGCGTCACAATGTCTCATCTCTAACTATGATGCGACAATGACGCTCCTGGAGATGAAGATTAGGATTCTTGCATTAATTGCGCAAGCGGTATATGTAGAGGCAAAATAGGTACGAAACAGATCAATTAAGAATCAACAACCGAACTATATGCGGAATGGGAGGAGTGTGAAGGTAAAGTTCGTTTATTAAGTTTGACATTTGTCTGACGCTTCAGCGGTGAATACATAGATGGTGTGGTTGGCTGGTTGGTAAAAAAGGTAAAATATGGAGAAGAATTGGCTCACTAGGTGTGCTTTGCATTGTTTTTCATTGGTGTTCTGAAGCGATGCGCGTCTGCCTGTCATAGCACTGGAGAGGACAGCCGAAGTACATGCAGGGGTTTCATGATGATTCTCGATTAGTGTGCGTCAAGTGAGGCGCAGCAGAAGCGCAGAAACGTCACCTGAGCAGCTCCATACTGGTCGCGGACGTCGGGGCAGTCCCATGTGGTACCGAACCTGTTGGAACGCAAGCACATGCGGCAATACATGTCCAAGATCGCCACCCATGGAACTGTGAGGTGACGTTTTTACGTTTACTGCCTGTTCCCACTGACGCTTACTAAGCGGGATGCAGGACAAGGTGAGAGGAAAAATAGCGGTCCATTTTTTACACTTATTAAGAGTGATGGAATATGTGTAAAGCTTTTACACCTAAATAAGCGTCATGGTGACTTCCGTTAATATTTTACGCATAAAATAAGGGTCAAAACGTGAACAGTTTCTTGACACTTAGTAGCCGATTTATTTCTGAAAGTGTACTTCCAGGAAAACCTGTCACGCAGGAGCCCTACTCCTTGGTATGTTTAGTTTGAAGTTTTAGTTTTTTCTTTGCTTTTTTTTAGTTTAGTTACCGACACAAGCCACCTGGAGCATTATTATTCAACTGGCAGTGGCATTACTATCACAACACACCACAAACTGCGTGTGCATGTAGATTGCCAGAAACTTAGTCTCAGATGCAGGCGAGCTGGTACACAATTACAACATGAAACACATGAGCAGGTGAGGTTTATTTAGTATCACTTAATTTTATTGCGCCAGTGACTGCACAATCTTTGCATACGTTTTGTCTCATCGAGAGGGCATGGATTATTTGGCTTGTCTTACACGTCTCACACAAACCACATAACCACAAAATGTTCTGGGATTGTTGAAACCATGTTTAAGGCCATGAGCCTCGATAAGATAGAAAACTGGAAGTGTCGTACCTGTGTCACTGGTGATGGTCGTTCTGGCCAACCAACTGTATCTCCTGATTTACTAACCATCAGTAACAAACTGGATGAACTTCTACCTCTGAGATCCGCTCTGGGAAATTTACAATCAATTTCTGGTAAGGTGAATGACCTAAGGAGCATTAAGGCATCGGTAGAAAGCCTGCTGGAACTCAAGGAGACTGTTAGTTCAATGGAGAAAGCATTGACATATTTTTCGGAGAAATATGATGAATTATGCTCGACAGTAGCTGATCACAGCAACGACTTAAAAATCCTTAAAGCGCGTATGGTATTAAGGGGGCTTTTGACTCTGTATGTCACTCACGCTTATTAAAAAAAAAACTTTATGCTTACGGCTTCAGAGGCCCCTTCTTCGGTTGGCTCCGTGCTTACTGGAAAGACAGGTCACTAATGGTAAAAGTGGGAGACAAGCTCAGTTCTGCCACTTTGTTGACCAGGGAAGTCCCGCAGGGCTCCTGTTTTGGCGCTTTATTATTATTAATATTTACGTGAACGATATGAGAAGGGCGGTGACTAAGTGTCTCATGTTCCAATACGCAGACGATACTTTGATAATATCTATCCATTCCTCTTATCAGGAAGCCTCTGATAATTTAGAACGTCATTCATGTTCGGTTATGGATTGCATGCATGATAATTCTTTTATTGTAAACGCCAACAAATCAGAGCTTATTTGTTTTTATAACCCCAAACAAGTCGCTTCAGACTTGTTTGTAACCACTCTTTTTATCTTCCTGTTTCCGACTGTCATGATTGTGCTTGTATGCCAGTTGATTATGTTACTTCATTTAAGTACATAGGTATTACCTTTGTTAGTAATATGAAGTGGAATTCACATCTTTCCTATGTTTTGAAAAAAAAATACGTGCAGTTGGATGTATCTTATACTACATCAAATATTTCACGCCTTATTCTATACTAAGAATGATCTTGCAGTCCTTGCGCTATGCAGTGCTAAAGTACGGAATCACGATCTTTTTCAACTACTCTTCTAGTTGGAAAGGCAGAATTAACAAATCGTTAAATTCTGCCTTGAAAAGTGTAACATATGCACTACCTATTTCTGTTGATGAAGACCGTACTCTTTTCCAAATTACAAGGAAGCGAAGATTCTTTAATATCATGTTGGAAACAGTTGTTATAAATAATCACTGATCCAATGATTATAAAAGAAGACGTCTATACACGAGGCCCGTTAGGAACCATTCCTCGTGCCCAGAATCATCACTAATTATGGAAAGGGGCAACGAAAATATTATGTAACTAAATTTTTTAACATTTTACCATCTGATGTTCCTTCCCTGACCACGGTCAGAGAAATTAAGCTTTTCTTAAGTGACTTGTACTAGTGCCTTACTGAGTGGTGAAGTTTTCTTCTTTTAATTGTTTATATTGTTCAGTTTGTTAATTAGATGGTCCGTCACTTTCTAGCCGTCTCGAGCCCACAAGCCCCCTGGGGCTTAGGCTGGACGATATTTACAGTATGCCTTGCACCTTCAGTGAAAATAAATAAATAAAGAAAAGAAAGTGACACAGAGATTGTATAGTCATTCCTTTACCTCCGTGCCTCGGGTTCTATGTTGTTATCAGTAGTATTGGATAAACACGACTTAACGATAATTTGATATTTTTCTCCTCTCTCACCCCCCCTGTTACCCCCAATTTTGTAGTTTCCACCCCCACCAATTTTTTTTTCGATTTTTTCACTTAAAATCACTAATTTCACTAAAATCGTTAAGTCGTGTTATTCTATAATGAGACACACGAAAAGAAGCGCACATACGCATAAATGCACTTTCTAAACTCATTTAATAATTCAAGTCATTACTATACACATTCAATTCATTAACGTGTCAGTCCAGGTTCGGTAACAGCATCAGCCCATGGGCGCCGCCATTTGCAAAGCGTCACACCAGCCAGGTCGGAAAGCATCACGTCAGTTGTCAGCACCGCTGTCATCATGGGGACTTCCGTGGAATGCAGAAAGAAACAAAACAAAAAAAAGTGCTAACGAGGGGAAAACACGCGCGAAAACAGGCACACACACACAAAAAATTTTCACCATCGCGAATATGTGCGAGCATGCACCGACGAGAATAGCAACAAGGGTCATTGACAGAATGGCGTACAAGGGAATTGCGAACATGTTTGGGCATGCACGGACAAGAATAATAACAACAAGGGGAAGACTTTCTGCTAATCGCCAACAAGGTAAATCGACAAACATACACTACTCCAATACACGCTGACAAGTAATCGCAGTTAGGGGGTAGGTAAACGCGACAACAGAAGGAGTATTAAAACGACAACTCACCGGCACCGAAGTATTTCCACACACATCACTCAGTCAAAAACAGTCGCTGGTCACGAAATCCGTGGCGAGGAGAGCACCAACAGCATGACCGCCACTCAGAGATCCACCCGAAGCAATGAAGCGTCCGTTGATTTCTCCGCCAGGGCATCAGGAGCTCTGCACTGTCATTGGTCGTGACGTCATCCGTTCCAAAGGTCGTCCAGAGAGGAGAGCTTCGCAAATCCCCCTCTGTTATTCATTAAATATAGTAACCAATTATGACGTCACTGTTTATGGAAATCTTGCATTAAAGCGAAATCCAGACGGGTGCGCACCTACACCATAACCGTTGCCCTAGCTTCCCCTGCGAGAATGAAGCACTGGTCTACCAGATACCGCGCTGTTTGACGTCATCATTTCCTCCCATTGTCTGAGGCTGCTCTTGTGAGCACCCAACCACCGCCCAAACGGTCAACGTTTCAAAGTTCGCTCTTGCTATCAGGAGTGAAGAATGCGCGCCAGACAAGAGTGCTTCATGCTCCCTGGTATTAATTGAATTTACATCGCCATATTATTTTCTTTACTGCGCTATTACTGATTTTTCATTCTTACATTAAAGATTACAAAAACTACTACTACTACAAAAAAATGGTCTTGCTCCTGTTATTGAAGGTCATATGAAATTACTCTAATTTTTAACAGTCATAAATTATATTCACTCATTAAAGGAAACACCATCCATGCGCAAAGGCTGAGAAAAAAAAGAAGAAAAAAACTGAGCCTTGCAATTAAGCGCTATTTCCTCGAAGACTTACTAAATGACTAAATAAACATATCAAAAAGCGCTTTTTCTGCTTTCAATCATTGTGAACCATATCAACATTTTTTGTACAACAATTCAAGAAACTAATCATCGCTCTCTTCATGGACGCTGTTGCTTCTGTCTAAAATAACTGCCCCTATTGAAGATGAGAAAATAATAAGCGAGCCTGGACCACTCAAAGTGATCAATAGGCTTACTCAATGCACGAAAATAATATTTTCTTCCTGATTTTGCTCCTTAAAAGTAGCGCACTATCCACAAAGCGCGATCTCAGTTGTCTCGCGACGTAAACCCCCAATTATTATTATTATTATTATTATTAACCATAAAGCGCGCCAAGTTTTCCTCAACCCCCATTTCTGCTTCCTACATGATGTGTCATGCAGTGACGCAGGGCAAGAATGAATAAATTTAGCATATGAAACGCATTTTCACCATTCCGTTTTGCAGCTTGCTTCCATGAGCAGACACACAACCCTCCCTTTTTTGTTCACGTTCTCTATGAAATTTAATTATTATTACTTGAAATGGAACAAACTGCAGCAGATTCGTCTCACAGAGACGGAAATTTGCATTGAACGCTCAGATACCCGATTTTCTGCGCTACGACTGCAAAAACCAGCTCCGGTGGCGCAGCGGTAACGCGTGCGCTTGGAGACTGGGAGGTCCGCGGTTCGAATCCGCGGGCCGGCTGTGCCGTCTGGGGTTTTTCCTGGGTTTCCCTCAGATGTGTAATAGGCGTATGCCGGCACAGTTCCCCTGAAGTCGGCCCATGGACGCAGCTATCCTCCCCCCGAGCGGATACCGTTCGGTCTTCCACTTCACCCTTTCCTCTCCTCCTCTCCACCACCTTTCCCTTCCCGAGAAACATGCCGCCTAATCAGGCAGGCAGACCTCTCGGGTTCCTCCCAACGACACTCCTCCTCCTCCGACTGCAAAATTAAGCACCATCATCAACACATAAGTCATAATACTTGTCATGCCTTATCGAGCAATGTGCATACCGACAGGCATGACAAAACACAGAACACACACACACTCCCGTTTCTACTGTCCGAAAATTATGGAACCGCGTAATTGTACGCACCCTGAATTTTACCAGGAAATCTAAACTTGAACAGAGCTAAAAGCCCGACAAAAGCTAACACTGACAAACAAAAACTGAAAAACAACAATTAACAAACACACCCATTCGTTTCTGCTGTCTGAATTCGCGCTAAATGCGTGAGCGATTCCAAGAGCAAGCACACCGTTTGAAGAAAGCCTAACAAATGTAGCTCAACACAGCCCTCGCCACAATAGCCGGGTGAGAGGCGGCACGATTCACAAAAAACGACTTCTCTTGCTGATTTTGCTTTTAAAACACGGTTAACTAGCAATTAAGCGCTCCAAGTTTTTCTTACTTCTCATTCCTTCCTGCGTCTTCCGCGTCCTGTCATGCAATGAAGCATGGCAAGAATTAGTAACTTTAGCATATGAAAGTCATTTTTACCATTCCATTTCGAAATTTGCTTCCATGAGCAGGCACACAGCCGCCCGTTTTTTGTTCACATTGACTATGAAAATCCAATAATCATACTTACTTCCAACAAATTGCAGTGAAATCCAGATTCGATTCACGGAGACGATAATTTCTACCCTCTGCGTTAAGCGCCCAGATACCCGTATTGATGCTGGAATTGTAATAGCTATGACTGCAAAACTTAAGCACATTCATCAACATAACAGTTATAATGCGTGTCATGCTTTATCGAGCAAAGGGCATGCACAAGAATCGTGAAGCATGACAAGATACACGCTAACAAACAACAACTAACAGACACACATTTCTCCTCTCAGAAAATTATTAAGCAGCATAATACGACATACTCTGAATTTTACCGATAAAACTAAGTTTGAACACAGCTACAAGCACGACAAACGCGCAATCTATCAACCTACAACAATAACTGACGGTTAACTAGCAAACACACCATTTAATTCTACGCTAAAGGCATGAGCGATTCGATAAGAACAAAGCACACCGCTTTATGAAAGCCTAACAGCTATGTAGTTTTAATACGGCCCTCGCTGCGATAACAGAGTGCAAGGCTCATAAAATCGGTGCGAATCCTTGTAAATTAGCGTGCCCAAAACAAGCACTTCACCTTGCCCGCAAGTCATTCCACAAAGAACTCTATTAAAAAACGCGCGCGATAAACCTCATTTTTTAAACTAATATTTCGCGCAATCGTACATAACTTCTTCACTCGACCGACAGGAATAGGCATACACAAAGAACTTACTTGTCAAGTGGGGTCCCCGCATAAAATACGCCCGCACACAACAACAACAATAAATGATGACGATTAGATGGGGTGTGGTGGGGTGCTGCGGTGGGGTGAGGCACGCACACAGACACACATACAGACTCACATTTTTCACTACACACAACGAGCGTCGCGAGTCTTCACAGTCACAGAAATCCATATTATTTCTCTAAGTCAATAATTATTCATCGCAAAACACTGCCCATATATACTATGTATGCAGCCATGAAACAATAGAGCTTCGGTTCGGATTTAATAGGATTCACCGTCTGCCGATCGACGCGTACGAGAGAGAGAGAAAAAAAGAAAGAAAAACACGAGTGAAAGCAGGCCAGGAATGTGCGTTGGCTATGGCTATGCGTACAGAAAAAAAAGAAAGAAACGGTGCCATCATGCTCATATGCAGCATCTCTAATACATCTCCCTATTATTATTACTATTTTCAACAACATCAACACCATAATACAGATGGGCTACACGAAATTCTGATTCTTTCCTTTTACTTGTATTCGCTTCCACTAAAATAATTTGAAGGAATAATATACAGTGGAACAGGAAAATGAGAACAGAATTTCAGCATACGCTACACGCTGGTTCACCTAACAAGCTCGAAACCTTTCTGAATATATCCTGAAGGTACTGGAATAAAGATTTATCGCAAAGATAATCATCTGCTGCACGTCGTATTTTTTAAAATAAGAAATGGTAAAAACACTCGCTCTCAGCGTGTTAAACGCTATATGTAGCAAATAATAACAACAATATCAGATCATTTTTTGTTCTTTATTTCGTTATTTCCAAGAGCTCATTACTTTGTGCGAGCCATAGAAAAATTAAAAATTTCTGCTTTGCTGCCGTTAAAGTAGCACGAAAGCGCACTCGAATAGCAAAGTGCATATTGTCAAGCATAACAAATGCACACGCTAACGACAACAATAACTACTAACAAACACAACCCTTCATTTCTACTGTCTGAATTCGCGGTAGGAGCGTATAAGTGCTTTCACAAGAACAAGCACAGTGCTTGAAGAAAGTCTATAACAAATGTAGCTCAACGCAGCCCTTCCCACAATCACCGTGTTGAAGGCTGTCTTTTCTTTCTGATTTTGCTTTAAAAACGTAGCTTAAACAGTTTTTCGCACATAACATTTCTGCTTGCTACGTGACGCGTCCTATCATGTAATACAGCAGGGAAAGAATTACTAAATTTAGCACACAAAAAAATGTTTTGCGATACCGATTCGCAATTCGCTTTCATGAGCAGGCACATCCCTTCCCTTGTTTGTTCACAACTTCACAGCGCGCATGAAATTTAGACACGATTTCTTAAAATGCAACAAATTACTGCAGAATCGTCTCACGGGGGCTGGAATTTCTACCATCTGCGTTAAGCGCTCAGATGCCCGCATTTTTGCACAAATAGCAAAATAGCTATGTCTGCAAAAAGTAAGCACCTTCAACAAGTTCATAATTCCTGTCATGCCTTATCGAGCGATGTGCATACCGACAGGCATGACAAAACACAGAACAAACACACCCATTTCTGCTGACAGAACTGAGCTGTACAATGAGGCACGGAGCAACCCGGGCAAAACAAGGGCTCACACATTCAGTGAGCAGTGACTACTCCTTGATCAGCATAATACTACCACATACTGTGAATTTTACCCCGAAAACTCAGCTTGAACACAGCTACGGGCATGACAAATGCACGTGCTAAACAAAACACTGACAAACACACGCTTGCACTGATACTGTCTGAACTCGCGTCAAGTGAGTGCCAGCATAAGAACAAGCACTCCGGTTCTTGCTGTTGTTGTTGCTCTTAACTAACAAATGTAGCTTGATGCAGCATTCGCTGTGATGACTGCGTGGAAGGCTCATAAAATCGATTCGAATCCTGGTAAAATAGCGCGTCCACAACAAGCACTTCACCTTGTTTGCAGGGGACCCTGTACCCATCTCTTTTCAGAAAACGCGATAAACTTTATTTTTAATCAATATTTCGCGCTACAGTACTTTTCTTTCACACGAAAAGGCGTACACAACGCGGAGATTACTTACTTACTTTTCAAGTGACTTCCTAGCTTCACAAATACACACGCCCACACATATTTTTCATACACACAACGAGCGTCGCCTATTCAAACTCCCAAAAGTGTCTTCCCAGCCACATTATTCCTCAGGTCAATAATTATCCAACGACAAAATACGCAACACACATATGCGCCAGTGGTACAAAGGACAGCGCGTCTTCGCACCGGATGTAATAGGAACTTCCACGCAGACGACACCAGCTAAAAACAAATAAAGCAGCTCAGAAATGAACATTGCCATTGCGTACAGAAAGACATCGAGCTCCATGCAGTAATAAAAAAAGATGAATAACACAGAATTGGAATTCGTTGCCTCTTGCTTTATTTACTTACACCAAAATATTTTGAAACCATACTACAGAAGTGAGTCAAGCAATTGAGCAAAGAATACATCTGGATTCGCTATACACACAGCACCTCTAAGCCATTTTTAAACCAAACGAGAATGCATGTATTCATTAGTATGCTATAATAATCGTAACAAAAAAGAAAAAAAAAGAAAGGAATGCATGTTCGCTATGCATCCATGAGAAAACGGTGCCGAGCTTTTGCGCAGCAGTTATGATACAGAAGGGTTATTTTTGCTTTTATTTCGTTGCACCCATATATTTTGTAAGAATACTATAGAGTGGAACGGGTAAATGCGAACATCATTCGCTACACACTGTAGCTGTCATCATTTTTAAACCAAACCAGTTGACATGTGTTCATCAGCATACGACCTTTCACTAGATAGATAAGTTGCTAATGACACTCACAAAATTGTCATTCCAACATCATTGACTGCAAGCTTCAGTGCCCAACAGAGCAATGCGCGCCCATCAGCATGCCTTGGATTCACTTCGCACACATACGATACCTTTCTTAATACATCCTACTGCCACCGGAATCAAATGTTTATATGTTTATCGCAAGGATAATCATCTGCCTCGTGTCGTATTTTTTATTTTTTAAGAGACGCCAAAAGAGCCTCACTCTCGTCGTGTTAAACAGTACGTAGGGACTGATACAACAGAGCGCAGGGTAATTTTTCTTTATTTCTTTATTTATTTTATTTTTTCTTTAGAGTTTATTACTTTGTACGAGTCATCTAAATTTAACATGTCTGCTTTGCCGCTGTTAAAGTGATGAAACAGTGCGCCTGAACCGCGTCCCCACGCGAGCCGCATGCGGGCCCGTTCTCGCGGTTTGAACACGCTGACGCAATCGCGCCCGCGGTCCGTTACCGATTCCCCGTGCGAGCGCACTGTTTCATCACTTTAACAGCGGCAAAGCAGACATGTTAAATTTAGATGACTCGTACAAAGTAATAAACTCTAAAGAAAAAATAAAATAAATAAAGAAATAAAGAAAAATTACCCTGCGCTCTATTGTATCAGTCCCTACGTACTGTTTAACACGACGAGAGTGAGGCTCTTTTGGCGTCTCTTAAAAAATACCCGGCGTCGGGAACATGGCGCCCCCACCGCCCGGCAGCAGCCGCAGTAGCCCCCTCCTGCACTGACGGTTGGGTCGCCGCAGGAGGGAGACCCCCACGTATAGCTGTGCGTGGCTTTCCCGTGTCTGGGGAAACGGGGATCCTGGCGGTTGAGTGGACTCGGAGGTTGGTTTGGATCCTTCGGGGCCCCTCCGGGAAAACAACACACCGCTTTGGCCCCTGCTTCCCATAGTCGGGTGGTCCTGGAAGGCCCGGCCAGGATTATTCAGCTAGTCGCCATCTCCCTTTTCATCACTTTCTCTTCCTTGGTCTCCTTCTTTCTCTCCTTTTCCTCTTTTCACCTTCTTTGGCGGCAAGGGTCAACCTTGGGCAGTCTTTCACTCTCCAGAAGCTGCACTTGGGTATAGTGTAGGCGTACCTGCTACTGCGTCAAACGCGGTCCCCTGGTTGGGCTCCGTGGTGGGCGGCAGGACCCTTGCATCGAATTGTATTGTCACCTTTATGGCTTCCTCTTCCTTAAAACCCCGAGATCGGAATCGGAAACGGTTCCGCACCGAGTACCAGCAAATTGATCTAAATACGTCAACACCCGAACCATGGTTTGCAAAGTTTCTGGTTGTCCATTCGAATGACGACACAAAACCACTGTCAAAGGTATCTCCTTTTGTAATAGCGAAAGCACTTGAACAGCTGATAGGTAAAGAATACAATGCCAAGAAACTGGGCTCTGGAGATATCCAAGTCCACGTTGAAAAGCGAGAGCAAAGCAGTGCACTTCTTTCACTGACAAGCGTCAATGGGATATCTGTCACAGTAAGTTCACACCGGAGTCTCAACATTGTTAAAGGAGTAATTTCTGAGAGCGACCTTCTTGACTGTTCGGAATCGGAACTTCAAGAAGGCTTACAACAGCACGGTGTGGTAGCTGTAAAGCGAATAGTCATGCGTAGGGATGGGAAAGAAATCCCAACAAAGCACATAATCCTTTCTTTCAAGCTCCACAAGCTGCCAGACACAATCAAGGCCGGTTACCTCAGTTGCAATGTGAGGGCTTACATCCCCAATCCGAGTCGCTGTTACAAGTGCCAGCGGTTTGGCCACGGTTCTCAGGTATGCCGTGGGCAGCCCGTCTGTGCTAAGTGCTCCGGCAAAGACCATTCGTCAGAGTCGTGCAGCAATGATTTTCAGTGTGCCAATTGCAAGGGTAACCACCCTGTTTACTCCAGATCATGTCCTTGTTGGAAGGAGGAGAAACAGATCCTCAAGCTGAAAACTGAGCAAAATATTACATACAGTGCAGCAAAGGCACAATTGGCGTTCCAGAAGAAAGGAACCTTCTCTGATGTGGTGCGCAGGGGAGTGGCACCACTCAGAGTATCGGTGGAGACCCAGACCTCTGGGGCTCCCCTCCACACTCCCCAACACAAAGAGAGGGACACTGAGGGTTCTCCTCCAGTGGCCTCTCAGACGAACAGCCAGGGAGATGCAATGTTAACCTCAGAGGAGGTTGTTGCATCCCCTTCCGTTTGGGACGGGATTGCCATGGGCCTGTCCCAAAACACGAGTCAGAGCATGGATCTCGATGACGACGACTGCTGCTCTCAGAAGTCGTCTTCCAGTCTACCAAGTCTTTCCATGGGCAAGGAACAGAGAGGGAAAAAAGCTGGCCGAGGACGAGGAGGAAAAGCCAAGGAACAACAACAAAGGGTTCCTCCACCGAGAATACAAGCTCCTTAATCCCTCCGCATTCATGGACAGTTGTTCCACAAGGTCTTTACGCCTTAGAGTAGTCGTTCAGTCCATATTCTTTTTCCTCTTCTGTGCATTTCTTATGGGTTCTCGGAGCATTATTCAGTGGAACTGCCGGGGTTTGCTGAAAAATCTTGATGATGTCCATGATTTGGCAGACAAACATCATGCTGTCTGTTTCTGTCTCCAAGAAACAAATTTGGTTCCAGACACCCCTTTCCACCTCCGACGGTGGAACGTTTACCGTAAGGACCGAACAGACACGGCACGTGCTTCCGGAGGTGTGGCCATTCTCACGGCCAGAACACTTCCCACGAGAGATGTCCAACTTTCTACAAATCTTGAGGCTGTTGCAGTGCAGATTTGCACTGACCGTGTGATGACGGTGTGTTCTCTGTACCTGCCGCCATCAGCTAAGGTTGAAGAAAAGCAACTTCAAGACCTTCTCAGACAGCTGCCACAGCCTTTTCTTCTGCTTGGAGATTTTAATGCACACCATCCTCTGTGGGGTTGCTCAAAAGTTGACACACGAGGTAGGATGTTAGAGAAAATGCTAACACCTTTGCCAATCTGCCTTCTCAACACAGGGAGTGCAACACATGTCAATTCGACTTCACAGACTTTCTCAGCTATTGACATTTCACTATGTAGTCCATCTCTATTCCAAGACATTTCATGGACAGTTGCCGACAGTCCTTACAGTAGCGACCACTTCCCTCTTGTATTAAAACTCAATCAACTGGCAGCTACCCTCACTACCCGACCACCCCGTTGGAAAACACAATTTGCCGATTGGGGCTCCTTTAAACAAGAAGCCATTCTGTCAGCAGAATCACTCCATGGACTCGGCATTAATGAAGCAAATGACATTATTACAGACATTATTATTGACGCAGCCACTAAATCCATTCCGCAATCTTCAGGTCGTCTTCCTAGACGCTGCAAGCCCTGGTGGACGAGTGATTGTGCGAACACCAGACGGGAGCAGAACCGTGCATGGGGTAAGTTTAGACGATACCCAACCCCAGCAAACTTACTCGCTTTTAAAAGAGCCCGTGCGAAAGCAAGGTGGACACGGCAACAAGCGAAACGGCAATCTTGGGAAAATTTCGTATCCACCCTAAATAGTAGCACTCCATCCAAGTTTGTATGGGACAGACTGAAAAAAGTCAGAGGCGACTACAGGAGCTTCTCTGTTCCACTTCTGCAAATAAATGGAAGCACGTGTCAGAGCATCGAAGACCAGGCTGACGCCTTAGGTGAACATTTCCAAAACATTTCCTCTTCTACTCATTACACACGGGAGTTCTTGAAGATCAAAGATTCTGCCGAGAAGTGCACCCTGTCATGTGGTACTGGCGACAACTACGCTTACAATAGGCCTTTTACCATAACAGAACTTTTAAGAGCACTGAGCGTTTCAAAACAGACAGCTCCAGGGCCAGATCGCATCACGTACTCTATGCTGCAGCATTTAACACCTTCATCGCTAGAAACCCTTCTATGCTTCTTTAACTCTCTCTGGAATGAGGGCTGCCTCCCGTCCCGCTGGAAGGAGGCGATCATCATTCCACTACTAAAACCAGGGAAAAGTCCTTCCAATCCAAGCAGTTACAGGCCTATTGCCCTTACCAGTTGCTTAGGAAAAACTTTTGAACGTATGGTGAACTGCAGGCTTATGTACTACCTTGAAGAAAATGAATGCCTAGACCGATATCAGTGTGGCTTTAGAACTGCATGCTCAACAACAGACCAGCTATTACGTTTGGAGACTGTTATTAGGGAGGCCTTTGTCAGACGGCAGCATTGTGTATCCATCTTTTTCGACCTCGAAAAGGCGTACGATACCGCCTGGCGGTATGGCATCCTTCGTGACCTACACTCTTTTGGGATACGTGGTCGCCTCTTCCGTTGCGTTGCAAACTTTCTTCAGGGGAGAACATTTAGGGTGCAGCTGGGAACTGTACAGTCCCGCCTGTTCACACAAGAGAATGGAGTCCCGCAGGGGTCTGTTCTAAGCGTAACACTCTTTATTGTAAAGATGAACTCTGTCGTCCATGCAATTCCACCGTCTGTCACGTACTCCTTATATGTGGATGACATTCAAATATCCTGCTCTTCCACAAGCGTTTCTAGGTGTGAGAGACAGCTCCAGCTCACCATAAACAAACTTTCAGACTGGTCCACCAAAAACGGTTTCACGTTTTCTCCTGAGAAAACTGTTTGTGTCCCATTCTCAAGAGTGAGGGGTGTGTTTCCTGAGCCCACACTCAGAATGAATGGCCAGGATATTACTGTCATGCATGAACACAAATTCCTTGGTGTCATCTTTGACCAAAAGCTCAATTTCGTGTCTCACATAAAAAATCTCAG
Source organism: Ornithodoros turicata (assembly GCF_037126465.1). Classification (NCBI taxonomy): domain Eukaryota; kingdom Metazoa; phylum Arthropoda; class Arachnida; order Ixodida; family Argasidae; genus Ornithodoros; species Ornithodoros turicata. The sequence continues at coordinate 447,846 of NW_026999409.1, forward strand.
AGTCAAGTCAATGAAGGCCTTAAATATACTCAAGATCTTGTCGCACAGGTCTTGGGGTGCAGACCGCGAAGTCCTGCGTCGTATTTATATTTCCGTCATGCGCTCAAAGCTTGACTACGGGTCTTTGGTTTATGGCTCTGCACGGAGGTCTGCCCTGGCGATTTTAGACCCAGTTCACCACCAGGGTCTCCGTCTGGTGTTGGGAGCTTTTCGAACATCACCAGTTGAAAGCTTGTATGCAGAGTGTAATGAATGGTCGCTGGAAAAACGGAGATTTTACCTTGCCTCTACATATGCAATGAAGGTGAGATCTTACCCGCAGCACCCTGCCCTAGCCTGTGCCACAGAAACCCGTTTCCAGCAGCTGTTTTTGAACAGACCTTCTGTCATTCCTCCTTTTAGTATGCGACTGTCCCTGGAAATGGAAGCTTATGGCTTCCCTGACCGGGGCGGGGTGACTCTAGTAGCAAGTGGTGGGAGGCTTCCCCCATGGCAGCCACCACCAACACACAACACATCGTTATTAAAATATAAAAAGCAAGAAACTTCTACAGTTGTGCTCCAGCAGGAGTTCTTATCATTAAAGGACAGTTTTGGAGACCATGTCGCCCTTTACACGGATGGCTCTAAAACGGGTTCAAAGGTTTCATGTGCAATGGTCACAGGCACGTCTGCTGTGTCTCGCCGTCTGCCAAACACTTTTTCCATTTTCAGTGCAGAGGTATACGCTGTGATCCTCGCTTTTAATCATGTGTTACACTCTCACATTGATACATCAGTCGTGTACACCGATTCCCTGAGCTGTCTACAAGCTATATGCAGCTTACGGAAACAAAAGAACCCATTCGTGCAACAAGCCCAGCATTTATTCAGCCAAATTACAAACAAAGGTTTCTCTCTAACACTCTGCTGGGTGCCAAGTCACGTAGGTATACGTGGCAACGAGCAAGCCGACAAGGCCGCTGTCGAGGCACTGTCCGGCGACCTCGCATTTACAGAAGTGGCAGCTGAAGACTTGCGTTCAGTCATACGAAAGACGATTAATGAGAAATGGCAAAAACAATGGAACACACAGAACACTAATAAACTTCATCTAATCAAACATGACATAGGCAAGCCCACACATGCTTTCAGTAACCGCCTTCACGAAATTCTGTCAGCTCGGTTACGTATTGGCCACACCTACCTGACACACGGATTCCTTTTACGGGAGGAGGATCCACCCCTGTGTGTGCCTTGCAGGGAACCGCTTTCTGTTTTGCATATTCTGATAATGTGCCCACTGCACGAAGCTCACCGTCGCCGCCACTTTCCCGCCTTTTACAAATATCACATTCCCTTCCATCCCGCACTTTTGCTGGGTGATGAGCCCCTGGTTACTTTTAATTGTGTATACAATTTTTTAAACGATGTTGGTTGCACCAAGTACCTTTAAACTAAATTTTAACTGAATTATTCCCTTTTTTAAATAGATAACATTTTATCATTGTCTTGGCGCATAATAGCCCTAGTCGCTCATGCGCCAGAAAAACTTCAATCACTCACTCTTAAAAAATAAAAAATACGACACGAGGCAGATGATTATCCTTGCGATAAACATATAAACATTTGATTCCGGTGGCAGTAGGATGTATTAAGAAAGGTATCGTATGTGTGCGAAGTGAGTCCAAGGCATGCTGATGGGCGCGCATTGCTCTGTTGGGCACTGAAGCTTGCAGTCAATGATGTTGGAATGACAATTTTGTGAGTGTCATTAGCAACTTATCTACCTAGTGAAAGGTCGTATGCTGATGAACACATGTCAACTGGTTTGGTTTAAAAATGATGACAGCTACAGTGTGTAGCGAATGATGTTCGCATTTACCCGTTCCACTCTATAGTATTCTTACAAAATATATGGGTGCAACGAAATAAAAGCAAAAATAACCCTTCTGTATCATAACTGCTGCGCAAAAGCTCGGCACAGTTTTCTCATGGATGTATAGCGAACATGCATTCCTTTCTTTTTTTTTCTTTTTTGTTACGATTATTATAGCATACTAATGAATACATGCATTCTCGTTTGGTTTAAAAATGGCTTAGAGGTGCTGTGTGTATAGCGAATCCAGATGTATTCTTTGCTCAATTGCCTGACTCACTTCTGTAGTATGGTTTCAAAATATTTTGGTGTAAGTAAATAAAGCAAGAGGCAACGAATTCCAATTCTGTGTTATTCATCTTTTTTTATTACTGCATGGAGCTCGATGTCTTTCTGTACGCAATGGCAATGTTCATTTCTGAGCTGCTTTATTTGTTTTTAGCTGGTGTCGTCTGCGTGGAAGTTCCTATTACATCCGGTGCGAAGACGCGCTGTCCTTTGTACCACTGGCGCATATGTGTGTTGCGTATTTTGTCGTTGGATAATTATTGACCTGAGGAATAATGTGGCTGGGAAGACACTTTTGGGAGTTTGAATAGGCGACGCTCGTTGTGTGTATGAAAAATATGTCTGGGCGTGTGTATTTGTGAAGCTAGGAAGTCACTTGAAAAGTAAGTAAGTAATCTCCGCGTTGTGTACGCCTTTTCGTGTGAAAGAAAAGTACTGTAGCGCGAAATATTGATTAAAAATAAAGTTTATCGCGTTTTCTGAAAAGAGTTGGGAACAGGGTCCCCTGCAAACAAGGTGAAGTGCTTGTTGTGGACGCGCTATTTTACCAGGATTCGAATCGATTTTATGAGCCTTCCACGCAGTCATCACAGCGAATGCTGCATCAAGCTACATTTGTTAGTTAAGAGCAACAACAACAGCAAGAACCGGAGTGCTTGTTCTTATGCTGGCACTCACTTGACGCGAGTTCAGACAGTATCAGTGCAAGCATGTGTTTGTCAGTTTTTTGTTTAGCACGTGCATTTGTCATGCCCGTCGCTGTGTTCAAGCTGAGTTTTCGGGGTAAAATTCACAGTATGTGGTAGTATTATGCTGATCAAGGAGTAGTCACTGCTCACTGAATGTGTGAGCCCTTGTTTTGCCCGGGTTGCTCCGTGCCTCATTGTACAGCTCAGTTCTGTCAGCAGAAATGGGTGTGTTTGTTCTGTGTTTTGTCATGCCTGTCGGTATGCACATCGCTCGATAAGGCATGACAGGAATTATGAACTTGTTGAAGGTGCTTACTTTTTGCAGACATAGCTATTTTGCTATTTGTGCAAAAATGCGGGCATCTGAGCGCTTAACGCAGATGGTAGAAATTCCAGCCCCCGTGAGACGATTCTGCAGTAATTTGTTGCATTTTAAGAAATCGTGTTTAAATTTCATGCGCGCTGTGAAGTTGTGAACAAACAAGGGAAGGGATGTGCCTGCTCATGAAAGCGAATTGCGAATCGGTATCGCAAAACATTTTTGTGTGTGCTAAATTTAGTAATTCTTTCCCTGCTTTATTACATGATAGGACGCGTCACGTAGCAAGCAGAAATGTTATGTGCGAAAAACTGTTTAAGCTACGTTTTTAAAGCAAAATCAGAAAGAAAAGACAGCCTTCAACACGGTGATTGTGGGAAGGGCTGCTTTGAGCTACATTTGTTATAGACTTTCTTCAAGCACTGTGCTTGTTCTTGTGAAAGCACTTATACGCTCCTACCGCGAATTCAGACAGTAGAAATGAAGGGTTGTGTTTGTTAGTAGTTATTGTTGTCGTTAGCGTGTGCATTTGTTATGCTTGACAATATGCACTTTGCTATTCGAGTGCGCTTTCGTGCTACTTTAACGGCAGCAAAGCAGAAATTTTTAATTTTTCTATGGCTCGCACAAAGTAATGAGCTCTTGGAAATAACGAAATAAAGAACAAAAAATGATCTGATATTGTTGTTATTATTTGCTACATATAGCGTTTAACACGCTGAGAGCGAGTGTTTTTACCATTTCTTATTTTAAAAAATACGACGTGCAGCAGATGATTATCTTTGCGATAAATCTTTATTCCAGTACCTGCAGGATATATTCAGAAAGGTTTCGAGGTTGTTAGGTGAACCAGCGTGTAGCGTATGCTGAAATTCTGTTGTCATTTTCCTGTTCCACTGTATATTATTCCTTCAAATTATTTTAGTGGAAGCGAATACAAGTAAAAGGAAAGAATCAGAATTTCGTGTAGCCCATCTGTATTATGGTGTTGATGTTGTTGAAAATAGTAATAATAATAGGGAGATGTATTAGAGATGCTGCATATGAGCATGATGGCACCGTTTCTTTCTTTTTTTTTCTGTACGCATAGCCATAGCCAACGCATATTCCTGGCCTGCTTTCACTCGTGTTTTTCTTTCTTTTTTTCTCTCTCTCTCGTACGCGTCGGTCGGCAGACGGTGAATCCTATTACATCCGAACCGAAGCTCTATTGTTTCATGGCTGCATACATAGTATATGGGCAGTGTTTTGCGATGAATAATTATTGACTTAGAGAAATAATATGGATTTCTGTGACTGTGAAGACTCGCGACGCTCGTTGTGTGTAGTGAAAAATGTGAGTCTGTATGTGTGTCTGTGTGCGTGCCTCACCCCACCGCAGCACCCCACCACACCCCATCAAATCGTCACCATTTATTGTTGTTGTTGTGTGCGGGCGTATTTTATGCGGGGACCCCACTTGACAAGTAAGTTCTTTGTGTATGCCTATTCCTGTCGGTCGAGTGAAGAAGTTATGTACGATTGCGCGAAATATTAGTTTAAAAAATGAGGTTTATCGCGCGCGTTTTTTAATAGAGTTCTTTGTGGAATGACTTGCGGGCAAGGTGAAGTGCTTGTTTTGGGCACGCTAATTTACAAGGATTCGCACCGATTTTATTAGCCTTGCACGCTGTTATCGCAGCGAGGGCCGTATTAAAACTACATAGCTGTTAGGCTTTCATAAAGCGGTGTGCTTTGTTCTTATCGAATCGCTCATGCCTTTAGCGTAGAATTAAATGGTGTGTTTGCTAGTTAACCGTCAGTTATTGTTGTAGGTTGATAGATTGCGCGTTTGTCGTGCTTGTAGCTGTGTTCAAACTTAGTTTTATCGGTAAAATTCAGAGTATGTCGTATTATGCTGCTTAATAATTTTCTGAGAGGAGAAATGTGTGTCTGTTAGTTGTTGTTTGTTAGCGTGTATCTTGTCATGCTTCACGATTCTTGTGCATGCCCTTTGCTCGATAAAGCATGACACGCATTATAACTGTTATGTTGATGAAGGTGCTTAAGTTTTGCAGTCATAGCTATTACAATTCCAGCATCAATACGGGTATCTGGGCGCTTAACGCAGAGGGTAGAAATTATCGTCTCCGTGAATCGAATCTGGATTTCACTGCAATTTGTTGGAAGTAAGTATGATTATTGGATTTTCATAGTCAATGTGAACAAAAAACGGGCGGCTGTGTGCCTGCTCATGGAAGCAAATTTCGAAATGGAATGGTAAAAATGACTTTCATATGCTAAAGTTACTAATTCTTGCCATGCTTCATTGCATGACAGGACGCAGAAGTCGCAGGAAGGAATGAGAAGTAAGAAAAACTTGGAGCGCTTAATTGCTAGTTAACCGTGTTTTAAAAGCAAAATCAGCAAGAAAAGTCGTTTTTTGTGAATCGTGCCGCCTCCCACCCGGCTATTGTGGCGAGGGCTGTGTTGAGCTACATTTGTTAGGCTTTCTTCAAACGGTGTGCTTGCTCTTGGAATCGCTCACGCATTTAGCGCGAATTCAGACAGCAGAAACGAATGGGTGTGTTTGTTAATTGTTGTTTTTCAGTTGTTGTTTGTCAGTGTTAGCTTTTGTCGGGCTTTTAGCTCTGTTCAAGTTTAGATTTCCTGGTAAAATTCAGGGTGCGTACAATTACGCGGTTCCATAATTTTCGGACAGTAGAAACGGGAGTGTGTGTGTGTTCTGTGTTTTGTCATGCCTGTCGGTATGCACATTGCTCGATAAGGCATGACAAGTATTATGACTTATGTGTTGATGATGGTGCTTAATTTTGCAGTCGTAGCGCAGAAAATCGGGTATCTGAGCGTTCAATGCAAATTTCCGTCTCTGTGAGACGAATCTGCTGCAGTTTGTTCCATTTCAAGTAATAATAATTAAATTTCATAGAGAACGTGAACAAAAAAGGGAGGGTTGTGTGTCTGCTCATGGAAGCAAGCTGCAAAACGGAATGGTGAAAATGCGTTTCATATGCTAAATTTATTCATTCTTGCCCTGCGTCACTGCATGACACATCATGTAGGAAGCAGAAATGGGGGTTGAGGAAAACTTGGCGCGCTTTATGGTTAATAATAATAATAATAATAATTGGGGGTTTACGTCGCGAGACAACTGAGATCGCGCTTTGTGGATAGTGCGCTACTTTTAAGGAGCAAAATCAGAAAGAAAATATTATTTTCGCGCATTGAGTAAGCCTATTGATCACTTTGAGTGGTCCAGGCTCGCTTATTATTTTCTCATCTTAAATAGGGGCAGTTATTTTAGACAGAAGCAACAGCGTCCATGAAGAGAGCGATGATTAGTTTCTTGAATTGTTGTACAAAAAATGTTGATATGGTTCACAATGATTGAAAGCAGAAAAAGCGCTTTTTGATATGTTTATTTAGTCATTTAGTAAGTCTTCGAGGAAATAGCGCTTAATTGCAAGGCTCAGTTTTTTTCTTCTTTTTTTTCTCAGCCTTTGCGCATGGATGGTGTTTCCTTTAATGAGTGAATATAATTTATGACTGTTAAAAATTAGAGTAATTTCATATGACCTTCAATAACAGGAGCAAGACCATTTTTTTGTAGTAGTAGTAGTTTTTGTAATCTTTAATGTAAGAATGAAAAATCAGTAATACCGCAGTAAAGAAAATAATATGGCGATGTAAATTCAATTAATACCAGGGAGCATGAAGCACTCTTGTCTGGCGCGCATTCTTCACTCCTGATAGCAAGAGCGAACTTTGAAACGTTGACCGTTTGGGCGGTGGTTGGGTGCTCACAAGAGCAGCCTCAGACAATGGGAGGAAATGATGACGTCAAACAGCGCGGTATCTGGTAGACCAGTGCTTCATTCTCGCAGGGGAAGCTAGGGCAACGGTTATGGTGTAGGTGCGCACCCGTCTGGATTTCGCTTTAATGCAAGATTTCCATAAACAGTGACGTCATAATTGGTTACTATATTTAATGAATAACAGAGGGGGATTTGCGAAGCTCTCCTCTCTGGACGACCTTTGGAACGGATGACGTCACGACCAATGACAGTGCAGAGCTCCTGATGCCCTGGCGGAGAAATCAACGGACGCTTCATTGCTTCGGGTGGATCTCTGAGTGGCGGTCATGCTGTTGGTGCTCTCCTCGCCACGGATTTCGTGACGAGCGACTGTTTTTGACTGAGTGATATGTGTGGAAATACTTCGGTGCCGGTGAGTTGTCGTTTTAATACTTCTTCTGTTGTCGCGTTTACCTACCCCCTAACTGCGATTACTTGTCAGCGTGTATTGGAGTAGTGTATGTTTGTCGATTTACCTTGTTGGCGATTAGCAGAAAGTCTTCCCCTTGTTGTTATTATTCTTGTCCGTGCATGCCCAAACATGTTCGCAATTCCCTTGTACGCCATTCTGTCAATGACCCTTGTTGCTATTCTCGTCGGTGCATGCTCGCACATATTCGCGATGGTGAAAATTTTGTGTGTGTGTGTGCCTGCTTTCGCGCGTGTTTTCCCCTCATTAGCACTTTTTTTGTTTTGTTTCTTTCTGCATTCCACGGAAGTCCCCATGATGACAGCGGTGCTGACAACTGACGTGATGCTTTCCGACCTGCCTGGTGTGACGCTTTGCAAATGGCGGCGCCCATGGGCTGATGCTGTTACCGAACCTGGACTGACACGTTAATGAATTGAATGTGTATAGTAATGACTTGAATTATTAAATGAGTTTAGAAAGTGCATTTATGCGTATGTGCGCTTCTTTTCGTGTGTCTCATTATAGAATAACACGACTTAACGATAATTTGATATTTTTCTCCTCTCTCTCGCTCGTTGGAATTAATGGTAATTGAATTTATTAATTGAAAATTATATTCTACGCTCTATTATCGCATTCTTATGCGTGTATGAGCGATTTTAAGTGAAAAAATCGAAAAAAAATTAAAAAAAAATTGGTGGGGGTGCAAATTGCAAAATTGGGGGTAACAGGGGGGGTGAGAGAGGAGGAAGGTGTCATGTTGCTCGTTAAGTCGTGTTTATCCAATACTACTGTTATCCTCATATGCAGCTCATTTCGCCTGTACTGGGCAGCATAAGCAAAAGCACGTATTATTGTTTGCGAGCACAGGACACACGATATAAATGCGATAGGCGCCGTGCGCTAGTGTTTCGAGGGGCCGACGACAGCACCAAAAGCCGCGCAAGCGGCAAGGAGGTGCGAACCCGCACTGAAGGCGAATCCGCTCTCGCCTTCCTACCGTACGCAGCGCTGTTGATCTCTTTCGACTTTTGCGATGGCCAGAACGCTTAGGGTACCCCAGATCAGCGTAGCTGATATTGCTCCGCCATTGGCAGCTCCGAGTAGCAAGAAAAGTATGAGGTGTTATCGTTTTCCTGCCCGGCTGTACAAGCGCGGCCTCAGGCAACGCTGGATACAAGCCATTTGGCGCGACAACGAAATATGATATATCCTGCAAATTCTACTCATGTGATACCTGTGTCCTATTTCACAGTAAATGTGAATGTCTCCATTTCCGCAATCTGCATCTCATTTATTTTACTACGTTGTTTGTATCAAAAGCGTCGAGGTAAAACTTCTGTACACACGTCATCTGCTGTGCATAATGTTTACACACCAGTTTCATCGTATCGGAGAATAACAGGTGGTGAAAACAGTAAGACTTCTCCTTCCGTTCGAAATTGGGATTTATCCCAGCCACTGTGACAAATCGGTGACAGACGCAAACTCGTGCCGATTGAGGAATATCGTCAGTTCCGCGCCGTGTCTACATTTGGCGGCCGCTCCCGCTTTACACTCACGGTGTCCCTTCATTATACGTTGGGTTTGTGGTTTTCGGCATTTACTTTCAAGTCAATTCAGGGTGTGTCTATCGACATTTATATGGTTTATTAAAAATCGGATTCTTTCTGCAGCTATATGTTCCGTCGGGACGGACGGGATGTTCGAATGCGAGCGTCGATTTAATTGCACGCGAAGTAATGCCTATTTTGTGAATGAGGGAAACAACCACTAGCAAAAGTGAAATACCAAGTGAACAGTGGCGTTTATCGTCACTACAAGACAAGGAAAACTTATATTTAGTTGCAATAAATGCAAGCGTATACGTATACCATGTGTCTCAGTTAAATCCTCGGGCTAAATAATTCGCGAACGGGTGCATCAATCGTATAACTTTCTTTTTTACAAGTATCTGTCCGATACCATCTACAAGCCGCGCACCGTGTGAATGTGTATGCGGTGCTCATTATTTAAATACAAATTCAAACGAGTTTTGTGAAAAAACGACTTCTGAAGCTGGGCGCCGTCGACATTAAAATGGGTACTACCCCTTTTGGGACCTTGGTTGGGCACGTTTTAAAGAAAAATCTGCCACCGAAGCAGGTCATTTGTTCCAGTAATTAACTGGTTTCGGTTTCCAAATTTTTGTAGGACTGGTAGCGGTGTAGAGCCAAAAAGACGCTCTTCCACTCCCTTATCCACAAATCAATTGCGTGTGCTTGAGCTTACCTTGCTATGGGGAGTGCTGAAGAAACAATGGAAAGCATGTGGTATCAAGGCACTATGTGATTAACTCTGTTTCGTAGGTGCGATCATAGCAGAGAAAGGGCGCATACCAGTCAGATAAACCGGGTGGGGACTGTGTAGCCTGTCTGACGCTGTTACTTTTTCTTGAGCACTCCCCGTTGCGAAGTAAGCTCAAGAACACGTAATTTATTTGTGGATAAGGGAGTGGAAGAGCGTCCTTTTGCGCTTCACCGCTACCAGCCACGACAAAAATATGTTTACCGAAACCAATTAATTACTGCCACAAATGACCCGCTTCGGTGGCATATTTGTGTCTAAAAGGTGTCCACTGAAGATCCCAGAAGGGGTAATACCATCGTGGGTAGTACCCATTTTAATGCCGACGGTGCCCTGCTTTCGAAGTTATGTTTTTCACGACACTCATTCGAATTTTTATTTAAATAATGAGCGCCTCCCACACATTCAGACGCTGCGCAGCCTGCAGATGGTATCGGACAGATACCTGTAAAAAAGAAAGTTCTTTGATTGGTGCACCCGTGCACGAATTATTTAGCACAGGAATTTCACTGAGACACCGTGTATACCATACTCACATGCGCATATAGGTCCGCTTTTTCGGAATATGCCAAATTTGAAAAAAAAAATCGTTCGGGGAGTGTTTTTCGATATTTTTCGGAAAGTGTCGAAAGCCACAAGACCTTCGTCTCACATAAGCATGAACTGAAACGGGAAGACCAGTTGAGAAAGGCATGTTGTTATCACCGCACTGTCCCCTCCTGGGTATTCGAAGACATCTTCCACTTCAGAACCGGGTCCGGACTCATAAAGCTTTCTTTGGAGTAAAGTTGTAGAGTTGTACTTGAAAACAGGAAAAACCCTGCTTCTTTACGAGTTCGGAAGCCGCATCTAAGTTTGATATTAGCTGCTACGTTCGCCATTGCAAAACACACGACAGCAGTCAGCGCTCAGTTTCCCCGCAAGCGGCGCGCGTGTCAAATTTGCGCCGCGCCCTCTGGTTAGCGCACGGAGCCTATACAGCATTCTACATCACGTAGTCTAACTGTTGTTCATGTTTGGATATTTTAGCCGTGGGATATATCCTACATGCACCATACCGTGTCCGAACATGAACCACTGCTAGGCAGCAGGATGTAGCGTTGCCATACAGCATTTATGGCTTGTATCCTGTGATCGGAAACAATGGTATCTTTTTCTGCTACAACCGGTAAACTACAGTAAAGGTTTAGAAATACTGTGTCATACCGTAAACCACCATGGGAAATGGCAGTTTCAAAGACTGGGGGAGATTATCATCATAACGGGGGAAATGTACGGTGAATTTTTTTAAAGTGTGTGCTGCACCACATAATCCAGTGCAGGCCCACCGCAGTATGATAACGCTCTGAATACTGATTTGCTCAAAAAAGGAACGTGTGCATTTCTTGTGCTAACTTCCCCTTCTGCAAAGTTGTAGAAAATGTTTTCAGCCATTGGGGAGAGAGAGGACATCATTCTGGACTTTAGTTGACGTACAGTGTGTTGTCTGTGAAGGTCTTTTTGATGAGTTTAGGAGGTACAAGACTGTGTTCCCACATTTTTGGCAGTGTTGACTAATAACCATAATAAAGTAGAGAGTACACTCTAAATCCGGCACCCGATACGTACCGCATGAAAGAGGACCCGCACCTGGGCCAAGCGGTACACATGAGGTACAGTCCTCAACCAGCAGGTACAGTTTGCGATCACTGCGAAATTCAAGCGGTACAAGGGCTTCGAGACCCATCCGTACCGGCTAGGTACCTCTTAAGCGCGATCCAGCAGCTGTACCTCATGTGTACCGCGTGGTTCCGGCGCATGAGTACGAACGCCTTCTCACGATCTCCATGCGCAGCAAAAATATTTCGCGTGATTCCGAATATCAGTCAATAAATTCCCTTATGCAGTAGTGCCATAATGGGTCAGCACTATCATTCTATCAAAGAAGTGCAATAACTAGAACCCGTGACCGTGAGGGATCGCACGTTTGCCAAGAATGCGTTTCTTGCAACCACTGGCAAATCAGTTTGTTTTGAAACGTCGGCGAGCGAGGACGAGTCTGCTCGGTCTTTGAAGAAACTCGTTCGACGCTCAAGATTGGAGTCATTTAAGGTGCGTATTATATCTATGAAGTAATTATTCGTCCGCACGACGCATTTTCGTTCATCTTCGCTCTGATTCCCAGTGGTCCTGATCACCGGCAGGCTTGACACAACGACTGATTGACGGAGACAACGAACTTTGCGCTCATACACGAACGTTGATGCGTGAATTAGAGAAGCCTAGATTGCACTTTATACCTGGATTACACAAGCAAGGAGGCATGTTCTTCAGGTAAGTTATTTCGGTTATTGGATTTTTTTACATTGTATTTTCTCCTAGGTTACGTCCAGGCGATTTCGTAAATGGCTGAGTCAATCATCTTCTCTGGTTGGTGTTACGTTCTGCGGAAGAAACGGCAGTTGGGGAAGAACAGCAATCCAAAGGTGTGAAAAAGATAAAGAAGCGTGACCACAGAGCAGCCGCAATAGTAAAGGAGAGATGCAGTGGTCAGTGATCATCCATATACGTTGTGCCCCGTGTGTTCGGCGTTTGTGCATCACGAGTCATGAGAATGCACGCTCGGGATGGACAAGCATCACCCCTGAAATGGATGTAATTTTCGAATAAAGGTATTTGTTTGTGATATTTATCGTACAGCGTAGCTTCCTGGTGCTGTTATATATCGAAGAAGGGGAGAACCACCCCGACGGGTAGGCCTAAATCGCTGCGCGCTATCCGTTACATGTACCGCATGTGAGGGCGCGTGTACCTCTTTAACTTAAGAGGTACATATTTAAAAGAATGTACCTCTTGGCGAAGCGGTACTTAACCGTTACATATGCGTTACCTGGTTTAGAGTGTATATTTGTTGCTTCATATGTTTGTGTCATGGCAAAGTATGTAGAGAGACTATATGTCTCAACATACAGGTGCCGAAACTGCTTTTTTGCCTAAAACTCTGCCGAAACGTGATATGCCAAATAGTTGTCTGTTGAACAGCACTAATCATGTGACGGCCTCAATGGCATGTCTGTGACATTCCAAAGTGGTTAGCATGCACCATAGATATCTGCAATGCTGAAGATGAGTGTGAACCTTCTATGGATTCTTGTTTCGAAGAAAAGTACTATATGATTTGTGTGATTTGTGCCTGGCTGTACCTTCACCATTCTGCATCAAAATGTATAAAGTCACACACACAATGTCTCGACATTGTCTGTATGTCGCTTCTTGTATCTCCTCTTGCGGTCTCGCCATCATGGATACTATCACCAGCTCGCTTACTATTGAACCGTTCTTTCAACGATAAAGGTCACTTTCATGAACTGGATGGCAGCCATCACACTGTCAAGAAAAATAATAATGGAAGGAGGTCAATATGACTGTGCGTGGTCATTGCTTTCTGATAAATGGTGACTTAGACTTTTAGGACAGTGCCGGTAGTGGTAGTATTCTTGTGTTCTGACCCTGGATGCCCATTGTATGTGGTTGGTCACCTGTAACAGTGCTAACATGCACATGACTAAAACAAATTATATTTGTATTTGTTTGAATACAGTTGGTACAGTACATTGTTTTTTACATGTTCTTTGGAACTTATAAATAAACAAATTATCTACTCTGCAAGTCATAAAAAAGACAAACATATATAATAAAATAAATAGGGAATACGACTCCATCAGTTTCAAACAGACAAGGGATAAGTTGACAGGACACTGTAGCATATTACAGGAATGACCACGGTGGCGAGGTCAGTATTTGGCACAAAAGGCATTCACGGGCAACATTCAGGGAAACAGTGCTACAGTGCGTCAACTCATGCCTTGTCTGTTTGAAACTGATGGAGCCGTACCCCCTTTTTATTTTATTATATACGTTGGTGCATGCTAAATGCATGAACCTTACCTCCGAGGATGCCAAAATTCCGGACGTCGTAAGTCGTTTTTTATGCCCGCTCTGTGACTCTGTGCCATCGCCTTCGGTGACCACTAAGCCTAACGAGACCAACCTGCCATCGTCTCCGGCATCCCCACCGGGATTCTCCCTGCCCCAACTGGATGGCCTTGACCTCGCTTTCCTACCCCAAGCTGTCCTTCAGGGGATTTCCTTCCTGACCGACGAGGTGGCCGCGCTCCGCCGTGATAACGCCCAACTCAAAAAGGAATTTCACGAATCTTCTTCGGCTATGGTGATCCAGATCAACTCTCTGCGAGCTGAACTGCGTAAAGCTTCTCTTCGTAGGGATGCAGCCGTCACTCCGAATTTTTGTGCAAATGTGGCGTCGTCGCAACCGGCCTCCCTCCCTACTTCGGCCCCATCTAAGGATTTGACTCGAATGCCGGAAGTCACGTTCGCGGCACAGGCCGCTAAACTACCTGTAGGTAACACATCTTCACCAAGTCTTTCTAACGGTGAGATGTCGCCGATTGAAATGCCCAATGTACGTGCACCTCAGCCCAGAGCTTTCTTCGGCACGTCGATTTCCGAAGGCCTAAGTGCCGTGGAACCGCGCCGCGCCAACAAGGCACTACTCGTCACCAAGCTCCTTCCTGCGACAACTGTAGACGACATCACTGCATTCGTCGCAAAGAAAACTGACTTCTCGTCTATCAAGTGCACAAAGTTAAAATCACGTTACGAAACCTATGCCTCGTTCCACATCTCAACTGACGACGCTGCCTTTGACCTCCTTCACGATCCTGCGGTGTGGCCCTCTGGCTGCTTAGTCAAGCAGTTCAGGGGTCGGCTCCACAGCAGCATGATCTACAGTTCCGACCAACATGCTCCCATGGATGGCAGTCAAGAATGAGTGGGCAAGTCTCTACTACCAAAACGTGCGTGGTTTGCGTACGAAGAGTTCGAGCTTTTTCTCAGCTGTGTGTGAGTGCGAATACGACATCATCTGTCTTCCTGAAACCTGGCTAAATGACTCTATCCCGAACAGTGCCTATTTTCCCGATTGCTATAGTGTGCACCGTTCAGATCGCGTTGTTCCTGGGAAAGCTACTGCACGTGGTGGTGCGTGCCTAATAGCAGTGTCCAATGCCTTGAAAGTTATACGTCGCCGCGACTTGGAACAATACCCTGAGTCGGTATGGATAGAAATTCATCGCCTCAATGACCCCAACTTACTTGTGGGTGTCCACTACTTCCCACCATTGTTTAATCCGTCAGAACTCTCCCAGTACCTTCTGTCCCTGGAGCCATTACTTGATAGACACTGTGACATCTTGATGTTAGGTGATTTCAATCTACCTCATTTCGAAGCTCAACAACTTTCCCCTGCCGTTCCTCAACCGTCTTACGGTTTAAACGGTGTAAACTGTCTTCGTGACTTTGCCGATTTCTTGTCGCTCTCCCAAGTTAACACTGTCCCCAACCATAGGGGACAATTCCTTTATCTTTGTTTCGTCCGCTCGGCCAATTTTACGTCTGTTAGGCCTGCTTCCCCGTTGATTCCGCCAGACAAATATCACCCCCCTTTTGCAGTGTCCGTGCTTACTTCTTTCCGTAATCATCATGCAGCATCCGATATTTTCGATCTTCGTCGAAGAGATTACGTTGGTCTACATCATCATCTCGCAGCAGCTAATTTTGAACCCGTGTTCAATGCCACTGATGCTAACAGTGCTGCTGTTTTATTTACAGATATTGTTCATTCAGGTATAAGTTCCTTTGTCCCCACTCGGACCATACATAATGTTCATAGATACCCTACTTGGTTCTCGAAGGAGACCAGATCTTACCTAAAGAAGAAAAAATTCCACCACCGGCAATTCAAAAAGCATAACTCCACAACACACTACATACTATTTGCTGACTACCGGACACTCTTTAAGCAGGCACAATCACGTGACTATGCCAATCGCATCAAATTCATTGAAATGGATCTCAAGAGTAACCCTAAACAATTTTGGAAACAAGTGCGTCTTTCTAAAAACAAAAACAGTCTATGCGCTTTGAACAGTAACGGTGGGGTATCTTCTAACCCAACCCCGATGTCTCAGCTCTTCGCTACACATTTTTCTTCAATATATAAACGCGGTAACGCACAGCCAATTGTGAATTCGAGCTCCGTGTCGAACGCATCTTATCACCTTCCTTGTATAGCAGTGTCTCACGAGGAGGTCATCGCAGCTATTCAGAAGCTAAAACCTACTTTGACCCCAGGGGTCGGCAAAATTACTGCAGTATTCGTTAAAGCCTACGCTGACCTCTTTGCAGCCGTCCTCCTTCATGTATTCAACCTGTCTCTACTTGACTCTGTGTTCCCCACCTGTTGGAAAACTTCGTTTGTCGTACCAGTCCTCAAGTCCGGCGATCCTTTAAATGTCAAACTATCGTCCTGTCAGTCTACTGTGCGCGTTTTCAAAGGTGTTTGAGCAAGTAATCTATGATCGCACGTTTTCTTTTCTCAAGTCGCAGATATGTGAGCAACAACATGGTTTCATGCCAGGCAGATCCACTGTCACCAATCTTGTATCGTTTATGTCCGTTGTGGCTCATTGTGTCTCAGCACGAGGACAAGTAGATTCAATTTATTTCGACATTTCAAAAGCATTTGACATGATGGACCATACAATTTTACTTCACAAACTTCATATGACTGGCAGCCTCGGAAACGCCCTCGTTGCTTTCTTCCTTTCGTTTCTGAGTAGCAGATGCTGTATCGTAAAGGTGCACGGTGCCTTTTCTTCTCCTTACTTTCCTCCTTCAGGTGTTCCTCAAGGCTCAATTTTGGGGCCGCTCCTTTTCAATGCCTTTATTAATGACTTAGCTGGGCATATTCGTCATTCTCATGTTCTTCAGTACGCCGATGACGTGAAGATATTTAAAGTTATCCACGACCCAAGCGACGTTCATAAGCTACAAACTGACGTTTCCTCTGGGGTTGAATGGTGCTCTAAAAATGGGATGACTATTAATCCATTGAAGACGAAACATGTGACTTACTCAAGAAAAACTAACATTCTATGCAATACATACATGTGTTCCGATGCCATCAACCGTGTCGATCTATTGGAGGATTTGGGGGTCGTTTTCGACTTCCAGCTGCGTTTTCATGATCATGCCTCTTACGTACGCTCTTCAGCTATCAAAATTCTTGGCTTGCTCACATATACATGCAAAATCTTTTCCACACACTCTGTATTTCTTCACCTGTATCGTTCCTTAATTTTACCGCGACTGGAATACGCGTCTCCAGTGTGGAACTCCCTTTCCTGTACTGACTCGTCACGGATTGAATCTGTCCAGAAGAAATTTCTATACATTGTACATAGCGCATTTTTTTATAAAAAGCCCTCACTTTAAAATGTATGTCTATAGTGAGATAATGTCATTTCTTAACCTCCAACCACTCTCAACGCGACGCCGTTTTCATGATATTATGCTCTGTTATAAGATCTTACACAGTTTTCTCGATACAGCATCTTTATTACATCAGCTTGATATCGCCGTACCTGTCAACGTAACCCGACACACGAATATATTGTACTTATCCCACCACATGCCTGCAAATCCGATCGTACGTATTCAACAAATGACAAACGCCAATTCACCCTTCTGTTGATATCTTTAACTCCCATCCAAACATTTTTAAAACTCTCCTCTTGCGATCACTCAGTAACACGTGAAGATGTACAATTTTTCCCCTTTTTGTGCTATGTACTGTATATCTCCAAGTCTTTATTGTAGGTATCAGTGTGAATATCTTCCTGTTACGTTCCTCTTCCTGAATATGTTATGTTATGTTTCGCCTAATCTGTATATGTATGTATATATTTGTAAATACTGCATTGTCTGTGTGCGCCAACACCAAGGCTTCGGCTGTTCTTGGGCACATTAATAAACGTATTATTATTATTATTTTGATTGGTATGTTTGTACCAACCCTCGTTCTCTACCTTACAACATATCTTATATATTCTAGAATTTTGTAACTTGGTGTTAGACCTGAAGCAGTGCAGCCTTCTGCATTAATGTCTCGTCTCATTAAAATTTAGATGCTCTGAACCATCCTCTTTCTGTTGTGAATCGCTATCGCCGCTACTCGCATGCTCTTCTACTTACTATAATGATTTTGCAGTAAGATTCTGGACTGCGGTTAAAATGCTACGCAGCACTGCTCAGGTATATTTGTCTAGTGAACAGCATGTATGCAGTATGCACCCAATACTCGTGCAGTAGATCCACTAAATATGTAATGAATGTGACATTGTCCACTACAGTAATGCACCAAGTGCAACACAAGTATTGTAGAAGGCAGGTATTTGAACTTACATGCGAATCCGGTACCAGTATCCAGTGTGAAGTTGTGACAAATAAATAGTTCCCATTTTTCTTAGATCTCAGAACACAGACAGTGAATTAATAACAGCAGACAATGCTAACATGAATTCTGGGCTATTCTTCAATGAAACATTCATAGATAGTAAAGGCACCTTCCTCAATGAACGTTGATGACAGTGAAAATTCTAAGACGTCATCGGAGACGACATCAGCTTCTACGTCTCAGAAAGGATTGTAGCTCCAACAGTAACCCAGCTAACAGTAACAAAAATGTGCAAAAGGCAGATTAACTGAACTAATGTAACGTATTTTCTATATCAGACAGTGCAGCCTGTACTACCCCACCCACAGGAACCAGTGTTTGGGTCGCAAAAGTGCTTGAACTGGGAGATAGCAGTTAATTGGAATGGCGACCTTTGTTTTCCACCCTGAGCAGAGGTTGTAATGTTGAGAGCAGATTTAAGAGTGGTTCCAAGATGCCTGCATGAGAGCGCCCATGAAAAGTAGAATATAAGTCAATACTCGAATTATAACATCACATTGTCATACCTGTTGGTGGCAGCTAGACTGCAAGTGACGTGTCAGCAATTTCTTCTTGCACCAGATGCAAGCCAGACCCTGCTTCGCTTCCGCCTTCAGCGTACCCCTCTGGTAATTTACAAGTTATACTACCAATACTGTTGTGCTGTTCATCGTGGCTATATCAGAGCAAGCTTAGTAGGACAGCTGCACAATCGATTCATGAAGCTTCCTATTTTTTATATCTGTTCCGCTTTAGGAGCTATATTTCTCTATAAACGTAAACTTGAACTTCGATTTACCTTCTACTCTCGTTTATTTTATTTCATTTTATTTTTTTTCTTTGATCCTTCAGACTTTGCGGTACGTTCAAAATTTGTGTGTCGGGCATCTCACTTCAGACGACTTCGTGCCGAGACTCCAAGTTGCCGCTGGAGTCGCGCGTAACCTATGATAGCATTCTTGGACGAAATCCTTGGAGTGGAACTCAGTCCGCCCGACAATCGATCGCTGTCAGCCAAGAGCTTCGCACTGCTTCGTCTTTCGGCAACTTATTGTAGGTACCACTTGAATGCTCCGGTGAATTGGTCTAACAGCGTAGCACCGTCGTACTCTTGACAACTTCGCCGCGGCATATCACATCTCATATCGCTTGAGCTCATAAAAGGCAAGGTCAACATAAGGAAGTTCGCATTTCAAACTACGTCGGCCCTAGGAAATGTTCACATGTTTTGCTTCCGGCTTAGAGCTATAACGTAATAATGCCAATAACATAATGATGTTCCTTGGAGGAAGGAAACTAAGGAGATGCCCTAAGCGCCTCTCCCAAAGCAAGCAGCCGTGCTGACCCGCGCATGGCATTGTGGTTGGTTGCCCATGCACGTGACCCATAAACGTCACTGCAATACGTCATTAAACACGGCGTCCTCCATGCCCGCCCGTGCAGTACCGGCACCTGAATCCGGAGACGAGCAGCTTTCGAATAACTTGCTTCCTCTTTAACCTCTTTGAAGTTACCACACCCGTTGAAACACAAAATAGATATAGATAGGAAGATAGATATAGGAACAATAGATATAGATAGGAAGCAATGGATCACTCAACTGCTAGAAGAAGTGACCTTGACAGCATCGTGACCTTGCATGCGGCTTCTCTTCCGTTCTCGTGAACTTTAGCTGTGATTTATTAGGCGGCGAATGTTGAAATACCCCATACCCTTCAAAGTGTTGTGAAAATGGAATCCTTGAGGGTCAGAGGTTTGCTGATGATCGATTGTAATATATATGTATTGTAATACACATCACAGTCGGCGAGCAGCCGTCTACGTTCGTAGTAAAGTTATGCAAAATGTCACGGTAAACGTTTTAACGTGGTTGCAAATAATACAAGTCTAAAATAATTCAAAAAAGATATTATTACTCCCTACTGACATGGGGCTGTAGCATTCAATATATGTAAAGTAAATAAATATAATGGGGCTACAGAATACATGATGACCAGAGAAAAATAAGAGCATTTTGCAGGATGCTACCTTCTCCCCTTCTGAGAGGGAACAGGCGATACACTGAACATAGATTAATATGTGTAGTGTGCCTACAACCCGTGCAAAGCAACTGTCTTGCATCCTACAAAAAACTGCTAAAACAAAAACACACTCTCACCGTCCTTTGAATAATGTCAGCTTAGTGTACATCTGACGACACCTCTGTGTATGATGGTCAGCTGTTAAAGTTTCTGCAGCATGATGGAGTCGTACATCTAAATACTTGTGTGCGATGCTCTTGATGAGATGGAAAAAATGGTTTTCTAAGGGACCTTGTTCAAGCATGTGGGATTCTCGAAGTGTTGAAAATATGTTTGTGGAAACAGTGACGTCGAGCACATCCACGAGCATTTTCTGCATTAGTGCTGCAGTTGACAGTTTGGATGCTAGCATAGTTGACCTATACACTTTTTCAGTCTTTTTGCATACTTGAATGACATCCTCTGATGGATACACAAGCCACCCCACACTTTTTAGACGGATCAGTGAGTGCTGAGGAAGGCAGGATGCTGAGGTAGATAGTGCACTTACACACATTTCACACTTCAAGCAGTTTCGCAGATAACGTACAACAAATCCTGCTTTGTATGTCACGACTGTGTCGGCATACGGTGACAAGTCTGGGTCCGGTATGTAGTCGTAGTCCAAATTTGGTTCCAGTTCTAGATCTTCCTCACCTAGAGTTAGCTGCCTTCGGTGTGCAGACCAGTTGATGATGACTTCAGATCGTGGCGATGCTGCACTGGACACAGTAAGTATGCTGATACGTTCCAGATGTAGGCAGTTACCTGTGGTCGTATCACCGACTTCATTTTGAACGATCAGTGCCTTGAATGCCGATGCTAACTGTCTGGCTGTTAGGTTGTTGTTACATGATCCATGGGCACGGATTGCACCGAAGAATAGTTCTAAATGATCTTGACTTATCTTGTAACATGGTAAATATTGCAGCTTTGATGTCCTTTCAATTAGATTTTCATGCAGTTGTAATTCACTTTGGTGACAAATGAGGAAACCAATAATTCCTGTTCTTCGGTTGCTCTCTAGCAGCAGTTCCCCTTATTGGAGAGTCGCAGTGTCGCCAGATAGGATGATGCATCAGTAAGGAATAACCGGACTTGTATGATGTTATCTGAAAACAGTGGCTTTTTCCATGAGTACTGCCTGATATCTCTGGATTTTAAAATGTCAAAACAGTTATTCACAACACGAAGGAACTTTTCTGTTGGCTCGGTATCGTTGAAGCCTGCAACATTTAGTTCACGGCAATGCTGTAGTGCATCTGCAACTGATGAGCTGAGTAGTTTCTGCCAGTGGAGATGTGCAGTACGTAACCTGGTTGCCTGCATGAATTCCTTCTTTCTGTTGGAGAAGGTGCAGGTTCTCGATGTGGTCCCAGCATATCCTCCCACCGTTCTCATCCATAAAACTCTGTTTGTGACAAAGGGCATTCCGGACAAGTTTTAGCATGTGGCACGGATCGAAAAAGACGGCAAGCGAGTTCATGCTTACTGGATGTGGAAATGTAGTCTTGAGCCCAGCGTCGACCTCCAGACAGCACGCAAGGATTCGTAGCATTGCTACATTTGAAGTTGCTCCGTCACATGTAAGCGACACAACCTCTGCCCCAGCCTCGTGGGCAAGTTAAAGCCCCTCTTTTACCAAATTTGCCTTCTGTTCTCCAAACAGTCCACCAACAAGAAAATAGCCTAAGGGAAGCTTCCACCTGCCATCTATAGAGACGACCATCAGAGCCAAAGCCTCTTTAATCATTGTGCCATCACTGCTGGAACCCAATCCAATGTCTACATAGCCGTGTGATTTTTTTTCCATCCCATTCAACGTGTTGACGAATTGCCATCTCATCAGTCATTGCACTGCAGAGAGTTGGAATCTCCTTCATTTGATTCTCTGCTACCTTCATTTTAGGTGCATTCAGAGCTTCTTTGGAAAATTCTGGTTGACCATCAATTGACTGATACCATTTTTTGAGTGTACAAGGATGGGGCAGACAAGTGTAAAAGGACCTTCTCACATATCTGTATGTCCTTGCCGAATAAAAGTACACCGTAAGTGCAAAAGCACGAAGCTCTAGCTGGGCTGTACATTCTAGGGAGCGGTCGCTTTGTCTTTTGAGCTGTCTGTCTTAGTAGTAGATCTTTGTTAGCTCCTGTTATATTTGATAATACATCTGCATTCTCTTGCAACAGAATATTTTTAGCCGTCAAGTCCTGGATGACAATTTCTAGATTTGCTATTTTCCGCTTCATACGTCGCTGTTTTTCTTGTAGGGCCTTGATTCTTTTTTTGCTTGCAGTATGAAGATTTCCCATCCGTCTCACGTCTTGCTTAAAAAAAAAACTTTAACCGGTGTGTCTTTCATTGGGGATGTTTCCTAGTGCAGTATAGACAATTCTGTATGAGAATGTCTGATAGGTAGGCGGATTGCTAGTAAATATGAGGCTCGTAGTAAGAGTACTGCAGCTCCACCAATTAAAACACATCAGTTAGTGTACGTTCGCTTCCTGTAGAAAGGAGTCCATTTTAGGTGGACCTTACTAACACTCAAATGTGTATTTCCAGATATGCTTAGAGCTGTTCCTACATGAAAGAACCTATACCTACTCGTTTTAAATGTTGCAAACGATATTGAACCTCAACAAATAAAACAACGATGCCAGTTGTCTCTCGTGAAGCAACATTGAATGCAAGACAATGCTACTTCTTGGTCAACCAGTGAACCTCTTCATGCGTACACTGTAAAACCGGTCGCGGATCAAGGACGGATAAGAGGCGCATATTGTGCTGTTGTTGTTAATTTTCTGCCAGCCTTATCCGCACACCACCGAAACGTTAACAACAACAAAAAGGACGCAATAACAAGACAAAGAAAACAAGCTTCCCGCACGTGTTCACTGAAAGAAAAGTGGACGTATTCCTTTGTTTTGTTTGTTGAGTGCCACGCGAAACAGTGCAGCGGATAGAATCGTGGCGGTTACCAATGTTCCCAAGTTCGCAGCTGTGTCCTTGCTGCAGGTTGCATCATGTCGTGCAACGGTCGGCGTCTTGGTGGTGGTTGGTTAGGCGGACGCCACTTTTATTTCTGAAGCAGTTTGTCGGTTTGTCTCCTTGGCTGTGATACATTGTGACATCGCCGGCGTTGTAGAATACCGGTGTCTAGACTGATGGGCAGTATGAACGCACCGTTGACATCGTAGAACTTTCGAAGAAATAACGACGTTGTCAGTACAACTTTTTCAGCCGGGCATCAGTGCACAGTTGGTATCCGCCGATCGGCCATGAAAATGCCGGTAAGCAACAGGTTGCGCATTGTGTACCTTTTCGAGCACGTTTATACGAAATATTGTCCATACTTGCAGCACAACCATCTCTCGTAGTTGCCTCAGACGAAGAAAATGATGTTCTGCGCGTCTATACCGATAATTCACCTTTCTGTGATTGCGTTTCTACGTCCTGTTGCACTTGCGTTTAATTTTCCTCCGTGTGAAACTTCTCTTTCTTTCAGACTTAACTGGTGACACTCCGTTCTCCGACTACACTGGGGGGAACACTGTGATCTGAATATTTCGGGTAAGCACATTTCGAATTATTCCCAGCAGGTCGTGTTCGTTTCCTGAGATAGCTTAAAGGTAAGCCCTTATCAACTCGTGTCTATGCCGCACTATTTAATTCTCAATAATAAATTGGAAAGGGAGGCACATGAAGACGATAAAAAACGACACTTGAATGTAGAAGAGTGTGAGCATGTGAATGTGTGTCACAAATTATTCGGTTAATTGTAGAAATGCTTAAATGTCTGCACTGATTTTTTTTTCTTTTTTTACAAACCTGGGTGTAGAGAGACTCCTATGCAGAGTATACATGCGTCTTATTGGGATCGCGATTAATGTGGATTCAGTTGCGAACTTGCATTGTAATGCAGGAGAAACAGTTTTGTCTTGCCTTCATATTTTGGCGACTTCATGGGCGCCAACTTAATTCCTTACCATCCTAAGTGTGTACAGCAGCGATCATAACTGCACTCTTGTTTTAGTTCTGTTGATTATAATCTACTGAGAGATATCATATTCACTGCATTCTACCAAAGTGAGAATGGACAGACATCATACTCAGATTACTTTTATCGGGGACCCCCTGTTTTATAATATATGCGTCTATGTCCCTATTGCACCTTATAAAGTGCCTGTATCTGGGTTATATCTTACCACTGCCACTTCCATACTTGTGCTTGGTGTAGAGCGTTTTGTATCCTGAATGTAAAAGATTACACTTTTCATGTGATGATTCATTGCAGTAGCTGGGTCATAAATTGCTACAAAATTTGAATGATTCCTGACTGGCAATTACAAATCTGCCACACTTCAACACATATACACATAAAGAAAATATCAATTTAGATGCGTGATACTTCTGTTCTATTACTTCACGTGCTCGTGTACAGTGACAAGAACCAAAAAAGGATTGTTTCTACATAATGTACGTATTTCTGAACTACTATCCCACTCCACTATTGTGGCTGTTTGTGGCCAAATAGATTATTATAGATTCATGTAACCATGCACACCATCCATGAGAGACAAATGTATACCCACCATTGCTGTTCCAACAGTCGACGAATGAAAGAGATGCTGAGGTTTGCATGGGGTACACTGTAATCATGAATAAATAAACAAGACATTTTGGTTGCCACTGTCTTGCAATTTCAAGAAGCCATCACATCAGGTATCTACTTACATACTCCTCAAACGGATTCTGTGCAATGTTGTTAGTGTCGAATCCTGCACCACCCTATGTTGGTACAAATAATGAAGACACTTTGTTAGTGGTGTTTTCTATGGTACATGATAGACGAGACAGTTGTAGAATTTATTTCAAATATTGCTGTGGAGCGCCTACGCAAATGAGCAGCACAGTCACATTAGAGTTTTCTTCATGTGCCAAGTAGGAAGTGTCCACATTTTCTGTGCATAAGCTGGACTGGTCCATTGAGCCTAGACTTTCCTGCCATGTTGTGATGAAATTACAGGTAGGTTAAGTACTTTCAAGAGCACTACGTGAAGCATCTTCCACAGTACAACTAGTCTGACAGTTCACCTGAGAGAACGGAGTGACTGATGTGTATAATGCAAATACAAAAACTCATCCTGTAGCAAAGGGTATGGGAAAGGACAACTCACGTCAACTTCCATTGTATGTATGCCAGGGACCTCAGCAGCTGTGCATTCCACACTTGAGCCTGGGTGGCTTGTCCCGTGTATTGTCTCCTGAGTGGGCTGTTCTTCCTATTGGCACAGGAGAAATATCATTTCATTTCTCTATTGTTGCAACCAAATTGATATACAAGCAGTAAATACTGAGACATCTCCTATAGTTCCAAAAATACTTTCAAGACCTTAGCAAAAGAAATCAAAACTTAAACGACTAATTCATTGAGCAGCAGAACAAGAAATGCATGCTTTACTTGAGGTTTCTTGTTCTGGTGCTCGATGAATGTTAGTAGCGCAAAATGGGACTTTTCAATAAGAGTTAATTTTTGTCAGAAACACAATCGGCAGATTTAAAGGAGAGGGTGTCATATTCCTGCCGCGGCAATAAGTCACAAACATTCTGATGGTATAATGAACAAATTCGAACTCATTTAACAAAGCACCGCACCAAATTGTCACAGACTTACGTGAGAAGTCCAAGGGAATATCTGGGGAACAGCACCCGCTCGGCACCCGCACACGGTTCAACGATCTCCCGAAATCCTGAGCCCGAAAGTGCTTCGAACATAGCTTGCTCGTTCTCGGCTTCGATGCCCAGTCAGTTCTTCGAATTGCGCAGACCCACGCATCTCTTTGGGCATTATCTCACGGGGGGGAGGGGGGAAGCTGCGTGGAATAAATGGACAACACGGAGCTTAGATATATACGTTTCTAGCTGCGACGACAACGCAGTTATGAAACGAATACACGCACTCCCGAAATTCAACAGTCTTTGCAAAAAAACTTACTCATGCAATGTGATTCCGGCCTCCGCACTGCTCCTCGACGAACGAGTGTGGCACCCCGGACAAGAGTATGTCACCATAATCGAAATCCGAAAACCTTAATCCTTCATGCAGCCGTGAACTTCCTAAACTTCCAAGCCTCCACGCACACCGCCATAAAACCGAAACAGGTGTGGATCACGTGACCGGGCAACTAGATGGGTGTGGCATTGCCAGGAGCGACCGCTAAAAGGGTCCCACGGCCCTCTGTGCTTATCGCCTTCTCCTTAGTTTCCTACCTCCATGTGATGTTCGATGCACAGAGAACGAAACGAAAGAAGTCAAGCGGCCAAGCCAAGAGTGCATGTCAAGCCAAAGACGGATAAACCTAGAGCAGTGACGTCGGTGCGCACGTGCGCAGGGTTTGCCGACGATATGACTGATCTGAAAAAATTGTTTTTCTAAAAAACTACAAACAGTTGGACCAAGATATTTCGCACACATATTCTGTGTTCGCAAATGAACATACAGTGTGAGTATCACTCTGTTCTGCGGGACTTTCAAAATCAGCGTATCTGAGCTTTAAGAAGGCACTGTCGCATACTTTACGGAGGCCTACCAAGACAAGGATGTTAGACCCGGCACGGCGCCTTGCACCACCTCTCAGGCCACGCATTCGTCATGGTACACCTTGGTGTGATACAATGCATCAAGCTGCCTTATACCATTGTCACACGGGCAGCGCTAACCGCGGTTAAGGCAACCTCTGTTACGTGTAAACGCGGTTCGCCGCAGTCACACTCCCGTCTGAACGCAGGTAACGCTTATGGGAATCCGAGCTTGGCAAACTTCGGTTTCGCGATTACAATTTCCCAAACGTCAATACGCGTGTAACGACATTTCCCGCAAATAATCATGCGCGTACCGTGTATTTATCAGCATTATGCCCTTTTTTTCATGATATACGGCGTAATCAAAATATACCTGCTGCTTGTGTGACAATCACGTGGTCACTACTAACATGTCACAAACTACCGTGTGACAACGACAAACCGTTTGGCTCAGGATAACCGCGGTTTGGTCGGGTAACGGCGGTTAGCATAACCGCAGTTAGGACTGGCCGTGTGAAAAGGGTATTGCAAACACCGCTCCGTATCTAGCTGAAGGGCTGACAGTGACGGGGGCGTCCACAATGGTGTCGCGAGAACAGTGGTGGTGCTTTACAAATAGGCTTACCAAGCTTTATTGCACGTATGCGCTTTTCCAGGCCAACAGGTGCGATGCACACAACCTGCGTCCCATCGGATGTTCTATCATATTCCCGGTACAGTAGTGGCAGTGCAGGTGCAGTCATGACTGTGTACAATGTTTCCGTGCTTCGTTCTCGTAGCGTGTTATTCCCTGTAACGAGGGCACGCATCCTGATTCCACTTTTCTTACTTCTCGTTATACTTAGTTCGCCTTGGCTACTAAGCTGGTAAGTCTATATAGAAAGAGCAGAATCTTAGAACAGGTTGCGACTAGACGACAGAATACTTCCTGCAGAAATTCGTGGATAGTTTAGGTGTATGTAGTTTCCACATATTATGAGGGCCTTTTTGGAAGTTGGATACTGCGCTCGAATACAAAGAGGGCGTAGTCATTCAAAGGTACATCTATTTGGAGGAAACGGAGCCATAAAGAGTACATGCGTTTTCGTTGTCTTTTTTGTTAGCTTTTTTATTTGTTTGTCTTGTGTGTGTGTGTGTGTGTGCGGGGGTGACTTCAGTTTTAAAACGTCCTCTGCCTGATTTGGAAAGGAGGGTACATCATATACGGGGTATTCATGATCAACATGCAACAAATGGGTGCATTATATGAGACATTGATGAAGCACAAGGGAACCCATACCTTCATTTGAGAGGCTTCTGCCTTATATAACGACGGAAGTAAGGGTTTTTTTTTTGTTTCTTTTTTTTTTTTTTTTTCAAATCGTTTATTTGCTATATGAGGAGGATTTTTAGCCACCATTCGTTCTTGTTCAAGGGACAGTTCGCTTTCGGAATGAAAACAAAATTTTTGTTAAAGTCCCAGGACAGATTTCGTATTCCGAAGGCACGGAAAATTTGGTTGGCTGAAAAGTGGGAAAGGCGAATCAGTGACAAAACCAAAACTAACAAGAAAATGAGCTTTCTGGACCAGACCGCTTTCCAAGGCCCTCTGTTATCGGTATCTCTGAATGTGACACGGCAGCGTCTGTCGCCTGCAAAAAAAAAAAAAAAAAATTCCGTGATCTGTTCGAACGGTTAGAAGTATTTCTACGAAGGTCACGTTCGTCCCTTACAAGTATGGCTGCAGCATGTACCAGTTGTCTCGATCGTGCGTTGTTGTATTCAGTTGTACGGTCATGGCGTAGAGAATGTTGTGCGCTTCAAAAATAAATTGCGTACAAATGCACAAAGTGAGATAAGCTTCTTTGGGTACGAAAGCAAAGAAATCGGGTCCCGATAATGAGATCCCCTCATCCATGTGCAGCGTGATTCGACTTTACCGAGTTGTACTATACATCGAAATTTATCAAATCCTGCCTTAGCAATGTGGTGTGACCAGCGGCATGGCCGAGCGGACTAAGGCGACCCGCTAGTTCGTGGTAGCCAAGGTCGTGCTGCAGACTGGGAGGTGATGGGTTTGAATCCTAACACCGACTGTGCTGTCTGAGGTTTTCCATGGGTTTTCCCGAGACTTACCAAACGAATGTCGGCAATGTACCCCCTGAAGTCGGCCCAGGATGCATACTAGCCCCCTTTATTGTTTTTATAAACAGTGTATAAAAAAGACTGATAACGGTATGAACAAACATCCAGGAACGCTACCCTATTGTTAGGCCCCGTAATACATAAATGGGGACGGATAGCCACCTGCATCTTCATTCCGATGAGGGAGTCCGGATAGACTCCGAAACATCAATGCGTTTGCTATATTTTAGCCTGTTGTGTGCGCTGTGAGTCTTTTACCGCTTTTATAAACCGGCGTTTTCCTGACGTTTTGTCAATCTTCAACTTAAAGTTCCTGAGCTACAAGGAGGACAGTGACAAAGTTGAGAGGTATGCTGGAATTGAACAGGGGATCGCATTACCAAACCGCGTTTTCTTTGTTGTCTTTCATGCTTACGTAAATTTGCTGGTTGCTATGCAATTTAATAATTTAATTGATGGTTGCTATATGCACGCTACATTTTCCACACATAACTATACTATTAAATACAACAAGTCCGCATGATACATCCGATGCATACTACAATGGTATTATAGGGGACGAATGACGCCTCCGTAGAAATACTTTCAGCTGCTCGATCACGTCACGGGAATGTTCTGTTTCCAGGCAGGTGGTCGGTGAAACCTGCCGCGTCATTCAGAGATGGCGGTAACGCACGGAGAGCGCCTTTCAAAATGGGCGGGCCCAAAAGGCTAATTTTCTCGTTCTTTTGGTTTCGTCACTGATCTTCCTTTCCCACACTTGATCCAATCAAAATTTCCGTACCTCCGGAAAACAAAAATATGTCCCGGGGCTTTAACGTTCACGTTAACGTTCAATTTAAGTTCAACTAACGTTCTATAATTAAGGTTCTTGAAAGTGCACTATGATACTGTCAGAGTACACTTAGGTGAATCACAAGGAATAATGAATTAATGCAACACCTTGAGGCAGAAAAATTAAACCAACTTAAAGAGGCACCAAAGTGCAGACATTTTTCTTCGCGGAAAGAAAGACGCCGTTGGCCTGACAGCGAGACAAAAGGAACGGGAGCCATTTGTTCCGTCCTTCATGATTGATGAGCGAAAGAAAGAGCAAAGCTACGTTTTCCTTCCCCCTCTCCTTCTTAAGAAGGCCGAGAATGTGGAGCGCGCTATGGTGTATGGTGGTGGTGAAAGGGCTCTCCGATGTCGGCCTCACAGAGGTGAGCGCGCTGTGATTACTCTCCCCATACGTTTTGTCCAATCATCGTGGCAGATTGTTTGAGCAGACCAATTAGCCCTTATAAAAAAAGTTACGTCTTTCTGACAGAAAGTCTGCAGAACTTAAGTAACCTGTGCCACAGAAAGCCTGCAGATATTTAACAGACTTTCTGTCACCTATGTCACCTCTGTAAGGGCAATTGGTACACATCCCCCTGCAGAAATTCTGCAGACCTCCTGTGGACAGAAAGTATGCAGAAAATGTGCAGCTTGTCTGTCACCTCTGCGGTGTACAATGTATCAGTGTCTGCTGAAAGTCTGCAGCAATTCTGCAGCTATATGCACTAAACTGTATCTACTGCAGGATTGCAAGAGGACTTAATATAACAACATAAGTATGGATAGATTAAAAAAATATGTTTATTCATTCAGTTTCTATATTCTTCTGCGACAGCTTCTGGAGCATGGAGCACAGACTTCGCTTGATTAGTGCATCTGAGCACTTAAATGTACTGCACGTGTGTTCTGCAAAAAAAAAAAAAAACAGTCAGTGCTTTATAAATGACAGAGGTACAATTTGGTCATGGGACAGAGCTTGACACACATTCCTTTCCCCACTCCAAATATCTTCATGAGCGACCTACTGCATTTTCAAGAACATGTCTAAAGCATGTGATATGTTCATAAGCATGTTCTATGCTATGTGTTCTATGATCATAAGCATGTGACACTTGCTGACTACCAATCACAACACAAAAGGAATAAAAAATGTGGAAGAGTGAGTTATGAAGCAGCAGATCTAACGAGAAACTTATGGTGTATTAGTGAGAACGAATTAAAAGAGCAACAGTACAATTGTTTGCCATCACAACCCCAAATAGAAAGCGAACATACCGAGGACTGCGTTCACGCGCCTGCTGTCTAGCGCAGGCTTGACTTCCCTCTCTTTGTAGCTGTTTGCCTGCTTCCCAAACAGTGACTTATTCATCATTTCTTCGTCTGTGAAGACTACCCTCATGAGTGACCTGGCAAACTTGCACGCCGTGTCCTTGTATGTCTCCTCTAACCTTGTGAGTGCGGCCTTAGAGACCGCGACTCCATGTCCGATGTCTACCTGTAAAGCAACACAGCAAACGAGATGAAGGAAAGAGATCCCGTCCATTTCCCAACCCAGTGTCTTGTGAGAGTTTTCCCAACACCAAGGGCGGGATGTAATGCATTACCAAATAATGCATCCATTATGAAGTAACACATTACCAGTAATGCACTACTTTTGAGTAATTATAATGAATTATATTTTGACTAAGTAGTGCAGGGTGGCATTATTCATTAGTTTCATCCAATGTCCACTGCACCACACATCCAAGTTTTTACAACCTTCCTCTAATGAACTAAGGGAGACGGAGAAGTGCCCAGCCTAGGGCATTCTTCAAAAGGTCAACAGCCAGGGGTTACAAGAACGAAAAACCGAGACATGGAACATATAGACAAACACAAAAAAGGTGCCATCAGTGTCCACATGGAGATATCACCTTTTTCTGTAGACTTTGTGGTAAAGGAGAATCAACACACCAGGAACGTAGCCCCTGTATAGGGCAATAAGTGACAAGTCCACTAGTGATTGGCTCTTATGGCCTTTACCCTGTCTGTCTGTCTTGTGCTGACACAGGTCATTTTTCTGTCAGGACAGAACTGTAGAGCTAGGCATAGGGAAATGGTACCAAGAAGTCTGAGTAGATATGCCCCTTCTGTGTGCCAGTTTAGTGTGTATTTCAAGCAGTTCATTGCGGTGGGAGAAGTTTTACAGTTATCGGTAAATCATGTGCCCCGTGAAAAAAGAAAAAAAACACTCGACTAGTGTGACTCTTCCAACCTCTTCGATCTCATGCTCTGTGTACATTCTCTTGACACAGCTTTTTTTTTTTTTTTGTCTTCAAGTTAACTGATACCGTGTAAGCCCCTCTGATGAACTCGAGCGGTGGAAGTTGGATTGGGATTGCAGCCGAGAATCGCTAGATGGGTTCCCAACAAGAGACTGTCGTAAGGCTAGCAGATGACAGAAAACTTTAAGCATCACCTGCTACCATGCAGCAATCAATCTACAACCAGGTTAATTTCTGCAGGAAGTTAGTGGCGTTGATTAGCTGAGGGGGATATTCAGGCGGCTATTGCCTATAACTAATAAAGCAAGGAAAAAAAAGTAATGCATTGCAGGTTTGAGACCTATGCCCTAAACCTGTCTGCTGTTTATTCGACGACTCGCCGGCCCATTTCGCTTCGTGACAATATAAATTTAATGCCATTACTTGATGGTCTTTACTATTATGGTAAAGATGTAAGTATGGCTATCAATATTTCAGAGGAGGCCCCGTCTTCAGGACAGGAAGACATGGTTGAACTCACATGCGTACAAGGTCATGCACATTAAAGTAGTACCTTGCCTTTTTTGTTTGGGGTTCATGTCTCAGAGTCCCCACGGTCCCCACAATGTGGTAGTCTGTGCTATCACAGCTGATTTCACTCAGCATAACACAGTAACTGTGATCGCCCTAGTTATTCGCCTATTAGAACAACAACAATAACCAAGTTTGCAAGCCCCCAGGCAAAGCGCAGGGTTACTAACCTATTCTGTAGAAGAGCCTATCCTGAAACTTTGATCTTTACTATGCTGCTTTTGTCATGCAGTGCTAACTCAACAGCAAGATCTAAAAACATTCGGAAATGAACCTACATAGTTCTTGGATTTCAATGCTAGCTTTCCCTGTTATAAGAAAATGAAGTTTTGCAACAGTGACAAATCTGTAATTAAAAACATGATGCAAAGGCTGCAGACTACAACTCAAATGCTGCATTACCAATTGTAGGCTACTGTCTCAGCCGGACTGTGACATCAGTGGTGGTACACGGCATTTGAACATTGCCCATGGCATCTGACTTATAAATTCATCAAATATCAAAGAATTTCAGTTCGGCATTGTGTAGGTAGGTAGATGAATGGTGATGTTGAATACGAAAAAATAATTATCAGAACTTACCATGTTCAGTTCAGAAACTGTGGTCTCCCCCACGCCTTTCAAATCTCGAATGACACGTTTGAGTGTCCGCACGGTCTTTTGCAAGTCTGCATAAAAATAGAAGCATAAGTAACGGACGATAACACACAGAGCATAAGTAACACCACTTGTGCCAAAGCCTGGAAACCGGCTACAAACACGCTGTAAAAAAAAAAAAGAGAGAGCGACAAGGACAAGAAATAATAAATAAAAAACAATCATCCTTTTTTAAGCAGAAATGTGCAGGTGTAAACATTTTGCAAAATTTTCTGTTATTGGGGTGAACCATGTGGTGTTTTGATTCTCTGTGTTCAAACTTCAAAGGCTTATTGGTTTTGTTAAAATCATCACAGATGGAAAAAGAACATTACCACACAGGTCCTGCTGCTCTTCAAGCTTCCGCTTAAGGCGACTGTTCTCTTTTTCGGCTTCCTTCAGCTGATCCAAGTGCGTACAGCAACTACTGTGCTGCAAAGGGGAATAACATTTAAGTCAGAATCACCGCGATTGGAATCCGTTACGGTGGTGAAGAAATGAACGACAAGGGCTAGCGGCATAAGGTGCATTCTTTCAGTGCGTTGCCAACTAAAACGTATGTTTGACATGTAACACACGCTTGAACACCCTGAAAACCCTGCAGCCACGTGCATTCCGCGTGAACTACGAACGGCTGTGAAGGGAATACTATTGTGCGTGCACAGTTCACTTTCTTCACAATGGCCCTACCACTTTACTTTCCACTAACCTGTGTCGTGTTATGTGCCGAAGCGCGTGACGCCAGACGGTTTCTCTTCCGCTCTAGTTTCTTTTCCTCTCCTGCAAGCGTTAGAAACATTGTTAAATGCACACGAGGGACATAAACCATATAGCGGACACAACTTACCTGCAGCCACCAAATAGGCATCTGCTGGCGGCTCTCCCGTTTTCCACATCACCTGATATATTCGCCCTACCAGCGTCTCTACAATTGACGGGTCAGACATTATTTGTGTCGCAGTAGCTACGTCGGTCATGAACCGTGTCGGGTAGACATCCCAGGCCTCGGCTGTTACCCATTTCACCAAGATGTGGCTCATTTTTCCACTGTCAGTCGTCGTCAAGTAACAAACCACGTGGAGCAATGTACAATGTCGCTTGGCAAGAATTGAACTGGGCGCCGAGAAATCTGGGTCACCGCATTGTTGCATTGCTTTGGCTTCTTTGCTTCACGGCTTGGCTATTGGCTTTCACGTAATTTGGATTTATGTAATATTTTGAATTAACCTTTCATCCTTTGATTCTGGATTTTATGTACGTGAACGAAGAGGATATGAATATATAATACTTAAATGCTGGCCTTGGATACGATTAAAAAACTCTCGACGAGTTCCATGGTTCGATCAGGCTCGACGGGCTGCTGTAGGAGTCTTGCAATCGACATCGCCCAACGTGACAAGTGACGAGCGAGCGTAGCGTGATAAGGCAGTAGTTACTTTTCCCTTCTTTCCTTCCTAGTAGTTTCTTCTTATTCCCGCATGCTGAATCGTCACTACAAAGCATGCGCAATCAAGCGGGAGTGCGATGTGTGGATTTTTCTTCTTACAGCACATACGCGTAAGCAGAACTTTCGTCTGCATCGTTTCGTCGTATCGTTGATGTGTGACTGACTTTACGGGTACCGTCCATAATGCCAAAAAGGTATCGCCAGTGGATGTTTGACGACAATGCTTCGAAACCACGCAGTACACGTATCAGGCATGCCAAAAATGCTGCTATTCGTTCAGGCAACGTAAATGGGCCTGTTACAGAAGGTGACAGCGAAGATGATAGTCAGAGCGACGGTACCGAG
This sequence comes from Ornithodoros turicata, assembly GCF_037126465.1. Classification (NCBI taxonomy): domain Eukaryota; kingdom Metazoa; phylum Arthropoda; class Arachnida; order Ixodida; family Argasidae; genus Ornithodoros; species Ornithodoros turicata. The sequence continues at coordinate 482,795 of NW_026999409.1, forward strand.
GAGAATGATATGGATACATCTTGCCAAGGATCGAATGAAGACTCAGCGGGAAACCCGGTTTCAGACACGGTATGTATTTGCCATTCTACGCTGCGTGAGTGGAAATTTTCGCGGCGATGTAACTTCAATTTCGCGATCACCACTTTTTCGCTAAATTAAAGTAACAACATATTCCAAGAGCATATGCACCTACACTTACACAACAAGTTCGTAAGACAGTGAGAGATGCATGATGTATGAGGTGGTGCATACAAATAATCCCACCCACAGCATCCACATACACACATTACTGCTGAAAAAGATGGGGGATAGGACAGCGCACTGCCACTGGAATAAGCGTTCTCTGAACCAGCATCCAGATGAGCAGTTATACTTGTAGTCCCATCTGGAACGCTGGTGCCGAAGCCCGGGAACAAACTAGGGACCTCGATACGTATCAGATGCCGAACCCAGCAAACAAAAGGCATACAACATTATTTTCACTCGTGGAGTGGCACGTGCACGACACATCTGGAATAGGTATCGAGGATGTCCATGCATCAAATTCTACCTGCATTCCGACGATTCATTGCAAGGCGAGGTTTGCCATCTGTTGTAATGTCTGATAATGGCCGCACCTTCCACCATACCACCCGCCTCCTATCCATGCTCTCTTCACCTGACATCCCAACCAGCAGTCATACTTGTAGTCCCATCTGGAACAATTACATCTATTGCGCTGCTAAAGCTACCAGATTTAGCTCTCCCTGTTCGAAACATATGCCTTCAGTCTCCTGTAACCACTAATATTATTCAGTAAATTACATATTTTAGTACAAAGATACATTCATAAACCTTAAAAACAATTGGTTGATCCCACAACTGTGGTTGCATGTTAACATGTAATGTTCTTCGTGTTTACAGGCCTCCTATTACGATGGTTCCAGACAGCCAGAAAGTCCTCCCACAGATGATATGTCAGACACTTCGTTGTCAGACATCAGTGACAACGAAAGTGACCCTAGCCCAAGGAGACAAAGTTGCACACAAACAGAACTGGTACGTCTTATATGTCATAGGACTTTGCCCCAAATTATGCATTCAGAAATAGCACCATATTTTCCTCTAGAATTTTGCCAAACCATAACTTGGAAAATCAAAAATCTATAAATTACTTTCCATTCTTGCAGGATGAAGAGCTATACCCAGGGTCTCGCATTACAAGAGGTGAAAGTTTGATGTTGATCTTGGGGCATAGCCTTCGTCACAATAGCACAAAAGAGGCGTCAGAGAGCTTGCTCACATTGTTGGAAGCCCACTTACCAGAAGCAGCTTCATTGCCTACCTCCAAGTACCTCTTTTTTAAGCAATTTTCATCTAGCCTTCGGACAATGGTGCATCACTTTTACTGTCCAACATGTCTTCAATATCTTGGTGATGGAGATACGCAGGTGTTCCACTGCGATGCATGTTCTACTGAACTGGACATGAACACACTTCTGAAGGAATCGTGCTATTTCCTTTCTTTTGATATATCTGAACAAGTGAAGGACAAGCTTTCATTATCTGAACTCGACTTCAAACTGCTATCCAGGTCATTGTCATATGATGTAGGTGAAATTACAACCAGTAAAGGCTACCATGACCTGTCAACCTCAGCTAGTGACTTATCAGTCACGTGGAATACAGATGGAGTACCACTGTATGAGTCCTCTGGGTACAGCATCTGGCCATTGCTCCTCCAAATAAATGAGCTTCCTCACGCAGTCCGTACAAAGCACATGCTCCTAGCAGGGCTATGGTTTGGCACAAGGAAACCAATAATGAATTATTTCTTGAAGCCTTTTGTGGACCAAATGAATACCCTGTCCAGCACTGGCTTTGTCTGGACTGATGCTGAAGGAGTCTCACAAACAGTCCGAATCTTCCCAGGCCCGTGTAGCGTGGACACAGTAGCCAGAGCCATGCTCATGAATATGAACCAGTTTAATGGCTCACATGGCTGTGGCTGGTGTGTCCACGAAGGAGAGGTCGTGCAGAAAGGAAATGGCCACGTGCGTGTCTACCCAACTGTGTCACCATGCCCTGTACTAAGAACGCACGAGTCTTTTGTAAATTGTGCCAATGCGGCTGAGGAAGCTGGCGAACCTGTAAATGGCATAAAGGGTCGCAGTGTACTTCTCCTTATGACTTTTTTTTCATTTCCTGTAAACTTTGTTGTCGACTATATGCATGCTGTGTGTGCTGGCTTTGTCAGACACACAACATGCATGTGGTTTGACACCAGAGCAGCCTTCCAGTATAGCCTGGGGTCGAAGGTCAGTCAGGTAGACAGGCGTCTCAACGAGTTGCACCCCATATGGGAAATTTCAAGGTTGCCTCGCTCCTTAACTGTGCGAAAATACTGGAAGGCGTCAGAATGGCAGAACTGGCTGCTATATTACTCTCCTATTGTGTTGCATGGTATTTTACCCTCTCCATATTTTAAGAACTGGATCAAGTTTGTTCGAATTATGCACTTCTTTTTGTCCAACACCATCCCAACAGAGAAGCTGCGGAAAGCTAGGAAAGCCATCTCTGCCTTCCTAGAAGAGTATGAGATGCTCTATGGAAAAGAGCATATGACATTTAATGCACACCTTTTATCACATATACCCGATTCTGTGGCAGTGTGGGGCCCTCTGTGGAATTTCTCAGCATACAGCTTTGAAAGCATGAATGGTCATCTTGTGCGCCTTGTAAACGGCACGCGACATGCACAGTGGCAGATAATTGAGAAGTTCTCTTATCTGTCAAGTCTCCCCAGGCTTTGGAACAGATGTGTGCACCTTGAAAGCAGTGAGACAAAGCAAAAACTAATGCAGTATTTCCTGAAGGGCTACCACTTGCGGAAGTATACACAGTGTAGCAGCGGTGTTGTTTTCTACGGAAAGGGCAAAGTTCAGGACAGGAACATGTTGTACAGTAAGGTGCGCATGAATGCATTCACATATTGTGTTAAATCACTGGACAAATCACGTCGTCATAACTCATACGTACATGTTAATGGTACTTTTGGAAGAATCACTGCAATAATGGCGGTCTGTAATTTGGGGCATGCTCAGTGCAGATGTACTAAGCAAGTAGTGTTTCGAATTTGTGAGCTTGCTGTGGTACGCTCTTTTCTAGATGATATGTGCAGCACAGTCATATGTGAGGTCTCACATACAGATAAGGTTGTCGATGTGGCAGCAGAAAATGTTGAAAAATGTATGGTGTTAGTGGTTTCAGCGAAAACTTTTTTGTGTTGTGTTAAAGATGCCTACATCTTCTCAGCTACATGAAAATGTGCTTGTGTAAAATAGATGTCAAGTGAATGTACATATATGATGTAATGGTCTGGTGTGCATAGTGCACTTGTCTTTATTTTTTGCCTACTCTCTATTTTTGTGAACAATGCTTTGTTTAACATTCTTTTATTTTCATTGTATCATCTATTCTGTTACATGCTTTGTGCAGGCCATTGTACTGGCAGATTTTCAGCGCTCATTTTTGCTTCATATCACATTACAGAACAACTGTGTTCTCCCCCTTCCGTAATTGCAAACATGTCAAAAGTCACCACCAGTATTTAATTGCCAGCTGCCAATGCAGAAAGTAAACAACCCTGTGTAGCCCTTGTAAATATGTATTATCTTTTGTTGTTCTTTTGCAAATATTGTTCTACTGTGGGACAAGTTTACCAGTAACTGTTTAAACATGTATATTGAGGAATGCAATACAGTGATTCAGTATTTGTATTTATCAGCCTGGGAATTGCAGTAGCATATTTCTCTGTGCCTTGCACTGATTTCTTTTGTCAAACAAGCTATGTCATTCTTTTTCTGTTTCATAAAATTACGTCTTCCGTTACACTTATCAACCTCTGTGCTGGGCCCTGCCATCTGAATGTGGAAAATTTCATTTGCATACTCCTGTGCACATTGCACCGATTTCTTTTGTCGAACAACCTATGTCGTTCTTTTTCTGTTTCATAAAATCACATCTTCCGTTACACTTATCAACCTCTGTGCTGGGCCCTGCCATCTGAATGTGGAAAATTTCATTTCCATACTCCTGTGCACATTGCACCGATTTCTTTTGTCGAACAAGCTATGTCGTTCTTTTTCTGATTCATAAAATCACGTCTTCCGTTACACTTATCAACCTCTGTGCTGGGCCCTGCCATCTGAATGTGGAAAATTTCATTTCCATACTCCTGTGCACATTGCACCGATTTCTTTTGTCGAACAAGCTATGTCGTTCTTTTTCTGATTCATAAAATCACGTCTTCCGTTACACTTATCAACCTCTGTGCTGGGCCCTGCCATCTGAATGTGGAAAATTTCATTTCCATACTTCTGTGCACATTGCACCGATTTCTTTTGTCGAACAAGCTATGTCGTTCTTTTTCTGATTCATAAAATCACGTCTTCCGTTACACTTATCAACCTCTGTGCTGGGCCCTGCCATCTGAATGTGGAAAATTTCATTTCCATACTCCTGTGCACATTGCACCGATTTCTTTTGTCGAACAAGCTATGTCGTTCTTTTTCTGATTCATAAAATCACGTCTTCCGTTACACTTATCAACCTCTGTGCTGGGCCCTGCCATCTGAATGTGGAAAATTTCATTTCCATACTCCTGTGCACATTGCACCGATTTCTTTTGTCGAACAAGCTATGTCGTTCTTTTCCTGATTCATAAAATCACGTCTTCCGTTACACTTATCAACCTCTGTGCTGGACCCTGCCATCTGAATGTGGAAAATTTCATTTCCATACTCCTGTGCACATTGCACCGATTTCTTTTGTCGAACAAGCTATGTCTTATAAAACCGGACAAGGTTTGGTATACAAATGCAATTTTTCACATTAACGTGGCACAGCCAAACAGGTATCTCGTTATTTTTCTGTATCTCAAAATCATTTGCTGCATTAACGTTTTTCAGCATGCATGCTCAGAAGCATATTTTCTTACTGGTGAAAAGATCACTCTTTGTATAATTGTACTACTGTGCCTGTGTTGAATGTCCCCATTGTCCTTTATCAGAGCAAGTATTTATACCTATTTTACTGATTTCTGCCAATTAAAAATGTCAAATCATTTGTCAAGCAAGAGTAATTGTCTTTTGATGACCGCAGTCAATCAAAGCACTATCAATCAGTTGTGAACAAAAAGCCTCTTCAGCAGTCATATGGATGAGCAATAATATGAAACATAAGAAGTATACAATAAAATATACATAATAATGAATCATTGTAGTAATTACATAATGAGTTAAGATAACAATTGTGCACACACAGTGTGCAGACAGTCTGCATACACAGTCAGCACATATTCTGCAGAGGCAAAAGCCACTGGGGGTCTACAATATGTCTGAAGAATTTCTGTGGACCTGGTACGCAGGAAGGAGCAGACCGCATAAAAGCGACAGAGTATACAGAAAATATGCTGAAAGTCTGCAGAGAGGTGACATCTATTTTTGTAAGAGAGGAGGCATCTCCGCACTGACGCGCTTCTTGAACAGGAGAAGGACAGCGAAAGCCTACAAATATTTGCACCTTAGTGCCCCTTTCAGGGGACTCTGACCAGAAGTCGGATAAATTTTTCGTTTGCATCTATTACGAAAGTATAATATGGCTTCAAGTAACGCGTGAAATATTTCGGTTGTGCGCGGCAGTGCAGTTTTCCAAACGAGGGACTGAAAACCGGCATGGTTTTCTCCCCTCAGCTCGCGAAATCGGCACCGAAATCTATCCGAACTTCCGCGTGTTTGACGTCATCTCGGGGGTGCATGTCCATTGGAGGATAAACCGCGTCGGAAGTTCCGTTGTTTGTTTGTTAGTGAGCGGTCCCAAAATGAACGTCGAAGCTTGCGTGGCGGAGACTCCGAGCATGGAACTTTTCATCGACCTTGCTGAGACTGAGGAAGAAATTCTGTTGCATGCGAAGCAGTCCAAAAACCTTGCTTTCGAAACGTCGTCAATGCTGCAAACGTGAACCCAAGTCGAAGCTCCACAGTCATCGGGCACACATGAGGCCAACGTGTCCTCATATTTAATCGCGCACTTGTTGTTTTAGGTGCCTGTGTTGTTCATGTATGTGCCTGTGTGTTCATGTGTTCAACACCGAAAGAAATTCAATATGTTCTGTGCTTCAAGGAGCTCGAGAACACTGCAGTACAAGTGCATAACAAATCATAGTCTACTTCAAACTCGTATGCTTCAGGACGTCTCTTCTGAAAGTTGCGTATTTTGAACTCCGGGGACAGAGCGAACCCATGTGCACTCATATTCACAAGTGTCCTTCCGCACAACACACACACACACACATTGGATGGTGATGGGGTGGGCGATTCACCGGCGCTGAGGCGGAACACTGCCCTATTTCGCGTTGGGAGAGGATGAAGGGATGATGATGGGGGGGGGGGCTTTCAAAGAGCCGTCGCCAGACCGGTGGAGCACAAGTATTCCGCCAAAAGACGAAGGCCGTGCGTCTGGTGGGCAGCGTTCGACCACGGACCGAGGATCTTCGCTAGGTTGAACGGCCGCTAGGTTGCACGCTCGTGGTGGTATTGCCCACAAGCCAGGATGAGGTCGCCTTCCGCACAAATTGTACCAAGTAATTTTGATTTCTAAAATGGTACAGCGCACTTAATGTGCAGTGACCAGTTACTGACATAGTTAAACTGAATTTTATGTCGTGTTCTATAGATTATACGTACGTGTATGTAGGAGATACAGATACATCCTCTGTCGCCACTTTGTGAGGTGGGTTTTGCACAGACTTGGGAGAAGCAAGATGATGGCCATGCCGCCCTGTGCAGGGAACAAGATCCAGCATGCTTTCCCCACAGAAAGTACTTGAGGCATGTAGCTGACAGCAGTAAATGTACACTCTAAATCTGATGATCGTTCTATACCTCTCGTGTACCTCTCCGAAGAAGCGGGGATTCGTGGAATGCGATACACAAGCGTGACACCGAAGCGAAGACAGTTAAACAGCGGGTACACAACTGTTCTGGAACGAGGGAGCTGCTGATTCGTAAGGCACACAGCACGTACTGCACACTGTGCCGTGTGAACACGACTTGTACCTCATGCCTTCAAGCATCCCGTACCGCATAAACTCACTTCGCTTATACTTGTTCATTACTTTTACACATTATAATTTTTGTGGATATGGCAAACGTAAATAAAATAAGGTTTCGTTGCCCACACAAGGAACGGAGGATGACTGTCGGGGCCATCATTAGTTACTCCAGAACGGCTGTCACATTTTAGCTATACGAGCTATACAGGGTGTCCCAGAAAACGTGTCATTGAATTATAATAAAAAAACTGCACCACCAGAATCATGCATCAGCACTAGAATCATGCGGTCAGCGGCATTTGTTGTTACTAGCTTTGTGCCCCCTACTGGTGCGAATGTCATGTAACGTAAGTTTAATTATGTAAATTCTTGCGAACTGGACTCGGAAATTCGCCAAGTAAAGGTCACTTGTTTGCTCCACCAATGTGAAGAGCGTGCCGAATTTAGTCAAATTCGTGATAATTGACAGGAATACTGAGGAGCTATCCCATCGAAAAAAATAGCCGAACATCATGCTCTTCGGAGCCCCACGAGCATAGCACAAGACGACTTTTTGAGCGGAATCGCTGTCAGTCCGATGAAAGGAGGTTGGAAACCCAGCCCACAGAGTGATAATAGAAAAAGTGACAGTTTCGGAAATTGTGAAAGAGAAGGCATGATCTCAGCGGAAGCCAGATGCGATAAGCCATGTTCGTGCGTCATGTCTGTCTCTTTCTACTATCCCTGTATGGGCTGGGTTTCCAACCTCCTTTCATCGGACTGACAGCGATTCCGCTCAAAAAGTCGCGTGTGCTATGCTCGTGGTAATGACCTATACAAATTAGTTCCTGCAATCCAAGCACCTACACAGGCCCCCAGAGCTCACCGCACACATGATGTGCGATAAAACCACACAGAACCGGGTGCTATTTTCGTTCACCGTCCTTTGCAAACAAGGCACCGCCAATCTGGTGTGTCGCTGGTTGGTCGCTTTTGGGTGCGCTTCGGTTTTGTGGAAATATACTAGGAAACAGGGAAACTTGCTGGAAAATCCTATACAATATGCAATAAACGGGCGATATACTTATTAGACCAAAAAAAGGGGGAAAAGACAGCCAAACGGGACGTCGGCTTGCTGTTCCGCAAAGAAAAAAGAAAAAGAAATGAAAGAAGATTAAAGTAAATAGAAAAGAACTAGGAAATAACGGATAAACTAACAAACGGTGAAAGAAGGATGAGATTGATTACAGAAGAAGGTGACTTTAAAGGAGTACCCCAAGCAGCACAATGTACTGGAAGTCGAGTGCATTAAGGGTGGACGGTGTGTGTCTTATCAATGTTCTCTGGTGTCATGAATCTGTTAAAGGCCTTTCATCTACCCGTCCACCCCTATTGCACTCGACTTTCAGTGCATTTTGCTGCTTGGGACAGAGGGCCATCCAAAAAAAATTCAGATTAAGACATCTGATGAAAGTGTGTGCGTCATTATACGGAATAGCGCGAAAGGTTTTGGTGTGTGCAATTTGTTTCACAGAAAAAAACTCCCATAAACATAGCTCCGCGCGTTCAGCCTTAAGAGGGCATACCAGCTCTCCGTCCCAATGTATTTCCTATGGAACAGTTTTTGTGCTTTCTCTCGGTAACCGCCGCGCAGATTTTGACGCGGGTGCTTTCATCATAAAGAGGAAGACGAGATGAAACTAGTTACGCTGCAGGATTTCTCATATATGTCGTATGTATTTTACGGCGACGTCACGAATGCGAAAAAAATACACAATTTTTCTCCTCCCTCTTTGAACAGGTTCTATAGCCATTTCGAAAAAACTTTCCATTTACTTTCTCTGGAATTATTTCAGGAATCGATAGACATCAAATTTATATGTCTACCACTTTCCGTTTTTATAAAAAAGCATGAAAAGTGAGTACGGATAGATACCGTCTCAAAGCCCCGTAAACCGCGTCATTCTGTGTCGCCGCCTAGCCGCGCACAGGAAAAACCGCGCGGAACATTTTGACCGTATCCATCCGCCGACCATGCAGCGCGCACGCGCACTGTAGTGATCCCTCTCTCCTCTTTACTTTCATGGACAGCGCACTTCGAGCATGGCCTTGGAGACCAGAACAAAAGCTTACTGCTCGTAAAGGGATTATCGTCAGCCAGTATTGTCGGGGGGGGGGGGGGACGTTGGGTTGACGAGCCAGCGTTGTCGCGGCCCGTGTAAGAGACCACCGAGATCAATAAACCTCTTCTTTTTTCGGTGCGCTTATAGAGAAGTGAGATGAGTTTATCAGCTTGGCATGAAACGTCAATTTGCTCGATTTTGCCGTTTAGGGTTTGTGCTTACTGAGTCAACTGAACTGTCTCATAAGGCTAACGAGAATCTCTCGTATTTACGGTTAGTGGAAGGCCGACTTCACAAACATTCCAGTAACGTTCAACAGGACTGCCCTGTAATGTTCGTAATGTTGAAACAGCCAGCAAGCGGATTACACACAGATAAATGTTTCTTAGGATAACGGTACTTAGAACTGCCAGTTTATTTGTTGTTTCTCTTTCTTTCTTTTATTGATCGATTTATTTTTATCTTTATTATTATTATTTTTCCATGAACGCTCCACGTGAACCAATAAGAAAAATCGATCAAGCGGCCGCTGCACAATTATTTCCGCCCACGCAATGAGCAACAGTCTTTTCTGGAACCCAAATTCACGTTCGCGTAGCAAGGAAAACCAACGACAACCAGCGACAGCGACGGGGGAGGGTGATATATTTATTAGACGAAAAGAAAAAAAAACTGGCTAAAGGTCAGACCAACGGGACGTCGGCTTGCTATTCCAAAAATACATAAAATAAATAAATAAATAAATAAAATTAAGAAATAGGAGATAAATGAAACGGACGCGACGGAACAGCACGTTAGTTAGTTGATTATTAGGTTAGTAAAAGTTCGGTGTTTGCATTTTCATGTTCAGGTTAGTCTAAGTGGGCTTTGGCAGTTTCCGCGCAGAAACAGCCAGATTACATTTATTTACAGTAGTTTATTTTGCAACGGGGACTTCGATCACGTTATTTTGAGATACAGCCAATTTTTCGAGACCGGTTCCCTAGATTTTCCATCTTTCGACAATCTTTGCTAGTTGCACGTTGGATGACCCAAAACCTGTACCCGTCTGTCTTTGCACGGCGCACAAAGGGAGGCCTTCTGAGCAAGATAAGGAAAAACTCCGGGGCACTGGGGATTCTCCGCTGAACTAGTGTCTACGCTGAACGAAAGGTCTGGTGTAAATGTAATGTGAAGTACCCTGTGAAAACCAAGGAGTGTCTAAAAATATAGTACTGAAGTTTCCGTGTAATAATCAGCGCAATTATGAGACGGAAATCGTGCTCCGAGACCTCGTCGCGCGTCAAGTTCCTTTGAATTTATCTTGTTCATTGATACATAAAGATGGAGTTCAAGGGGTTTTAGGAGCTTCCTCCTTCTCCTTTTTTTTTCATTTTTTGAATAGCTGTTGCTAAATGCAATGCATTTATTTAGGCTGACTGAGCCTATCAAAAGGCCGAAAATCATGACGCCGAACTATCATAAGGCCGACAGCCAAAAGACCAAAAAATCATAACGCCGAACTGTCAGAAGGCTGAAAATGGAAAGGCCAAAGAGACACCGGGTGAGCACTCCAGTGAATGACCACTGAATGGGATGGTGTAGATTATGAAAAAGTTTTGTGGCTATTGTATTAGAAATCAAATAACTGGAATGCCTAGCATTTGGTGCTCGCAAATAGACTAGCCAGCGAATATGAAAAACAATAATCTACAATATGTTTACTACGAAAAGAAAGTGTGTGGTGGGTAAAGTGAGGATAATTGTGCATTAAAAGCCCCTGGAATATGGATGCAAGTAAGAACTGAAATCTAGACAGCCGATGAAATACATCACAGCCGACCGAATGTTATCGTTCGCTTTGCGGATTTGTTGAAATTGGGAGACATAGGGTGCTTTTTTCTTTTTTTATGTGTTAATAATGAGTAGTTAAATCTACATTCCATTCAACAAGCAACATAAAATGGATATACATAGTTTGCTGCATTAGTTCGCTAGCGATATTGTTCGCTGGATTCTATAGTACTTCTCTACTGTCAGTCAGACACAGGTGTTACAGTTGTCCTTACATCTTTTTCTGGGCCGATGTTTATGGGTTATAAAAGCTCTACACCCACTTATTCAGGTGTTTCATTGCGGTTTGATTGCATTGAAAATACGGTTCATCAACATAGAAAGTATGAGACAACAACTACAACATCATTATCTGACCGCCACCAACAACAAAACAGAACTATATATGAAATCAAAGTACCAGTATTCCGGTTGAGTTGGGAACTATGTCCGACGATATCCACGTTCAACGATCGTGAAGTCAGAGCCCCGGGATAGTGGGCATTTGCGTTTCATTTCATTGATACGAATACAGAAGGTAATGTGTCATTGCGCTCAGTATTCTGTAGTACTCCCCTTTATAAAAGAACGCAGCTAACATATCTGCCAGAAATAAGTAGAAGGTAGCAGGACCTTGGAAAATCACCAGTGATGAATCACCTCGTGTCATAGTCAATATTTATTTGTTGTTGGAGAACGGGCTAAAGGTCAATCAAACGGGACGTCGGCTTCCTATTCCAAAAATACATACATAAATAAATAAATAAAATTAAGAAATAGGAGATAAATGAAACGGACGCGACGGAACAGCACGTTAGTTAGTTGATTATTAGGTTAGTAAAAGTTCGGTGTTTGCATTTTCATGTTCAGGTTAGTCTTAGTGGGCTTTGGCATTTTCCGCGCAGAAATAGCCAGATAACATTTATTTACAGTACCGTGTTTTCCTGTGTATAACGCGCACTCGTGTATTACGCGCACCCCTAAAAATGAGCCGAATTTGAAAAAACTTCCATGTATAACGCGCACCGGTGCATAACGCGCGCCGCAATGTTGCTACAAGCTTCTGTACTGCCACCAGTATACAGAATGAACCAAGGCGGTGTATAATATGGATCCAGGACAATTGCTCACCGGACAATTGCTCACTGGACAATTGCTCACCGGACAGTTGCTCACCGGACAATTGCTCACCACAGAACCGCTGAAGCCGGACAATTGCTCACCGCCTCTTTCACCGCACTAATGCGTAAGTTTATTTCGCGTTTTTTTGTGATGTGATTTTATTTATCGTTTATGGTGGGTGCTCATATACTTGACTTTTTATTTGTTAGCTGAACTTGGGTGTACCTCGAAATAAAGTGATCGAAATCGCCATTTCAAAACAAACTACTGTAAATAAATGTTATCTGGCTATACAATGCACAGTTGCGCGCGGGAAACTGCCAATAGCGAACTTAGACTAACCTGGACATAGCGGAGCAAACACTGAACTTGGACCAACCTAATAATAAACTAACCACCGTACTGTTCAGTCGTCTCCGCCCTACTAAGCATAACGGGCGCTAAAACGTGGCTTTTGTTCGCTAAACCGACTTGGACAGATATAGAAAATTCGTTAATTTTAGTGGTTAAATAATTATGTGATTTTAAATCTTCCCCGTCTCGTGTCTTCGAAGATCCTGGTGACGCAGGCATGAGCGTATCGAGAGGGGGACAAGATCACTTTGTAAAATTGCGCACTGTTTATTCATAGGTCATGATTATTTTCTCAGCGTCATCATAATATGAACCTGTGAACATCCGCACAGTCCGCAGCGTCCGTCTCCAGGGAAGGAGGTGACGTGGTTGCACGCTTTGCCCCCCTGGAAGCAGTTTGCTGTCCCCCCCCCCCCTTGGGAAATAATCCTCTAGGAACGCCCCATGGACGCAGATCCTGACAAAGACGCTTCAGATGTGCCTTCAAGTGGACGACCTCTCGCCTCACCCTCTTCACTGGTGGATTCCTAGATCTATTTGAAGCAACTTACACAGCTAAAAAAGAAGTTCAGATAACATACAAAAGTCAAGCGCCAGAAACGCGAAATGAAATCACAATCCGCTCCTTGCACCACGCAGGTGGAGCCAGCGTCGTATGTCCCCTACCGGCGTAAATGCAGGCTAGCTGGTGGATAAATTCCATGATAAGGCAAGCCTGAGCGATGGGCAAGACACGTAAACAAACACAAACACGAAGGCTCAAACCAGCAAAACGTTTAATCGATAAACACGAACTTCATGAACATGCCTGCATGTCGTCTACATGTTCATGAAGTTCGTGTTTATCGATTAAACGTTTTGCTGGTTTGAGCCTTCGTGTTTGTGTTTGTTTACGTGTCTTGCCCATCGCTCAGGCTTGCCTTATCATGGTCCCCTACCGGCGCTGTGCAAAATGTTGGGTAGTAAAGGGTGCGTATCCTCGCTTGCTTTGACTACACGATTTGACTGCGTTGCGGCTGTTCCCGCTCTACTTGGCCTTAGAAATACTGTAGCTAAAGTTGTTGGTTGTTGTTATGACACGGTTTCTGGTCCATGAACTGCCTGGACATTTTTTTGGACAAAGTAGCGCTGTCAAAGGGTCAAGGATCTGTGAATGCACATCATTCGGCTGAAGATGTCCCGGGGTATTGTCGTAACGTGTGCTGGCTTAGTCTCATGCCAAAATCCCTGACTTTTGCGAAATTCTATTTCCGCACGCATCTAATCTCAGAAGTTGTCGATTTGCCCAATTGTTATGTTGCGGTTGAACGGTTATGGTATTCTTATGGTTTTTGTTAGATATGTAGAGTTAAAACACGCGGAGAGGTATGTCACGGCTACGTTGGTCCCTGAGTTTGCATAAACTATTCACAAACGGTACAGGTGACAATGAATTTCAATTAAAATTGCCGTGGATACTGAGCTGGCGTTTCCTTGGCCTGGTGGCTCTCTGGTATCAACGAAATTATGTTTGTGAGAGCGCATTGCACAACTTTAATAGTGTATTCTGCAGAAACGTTCGAAATGAAAATGAAATTTCGAAAATGCAGAAGTACACAGCAATTTTCAGACATTCTTTCATTGAACAGTAGACATGACGGTTCCTTTAGCTTAATAATTACGTAAGGTCTCTTGAGGTTCATGATGAAAAGCGTTAAAACCCCAGTGCCGGGGAGCTAAAAAGTCAGACACATGCACTGACGCCGTTTTGCGTTGTTGCCGTTTAGAAAGCCCTGTAATGAGAGGGGTGGATTTCCGCGTAATTTGCTGCACACTTAATACTGAGTTTCAGTATAACCGTGGTATAACGTACGCTGACGCCTTTGCGCACATAAGGGAAAGCGTTGGTGGTTCGCACGCGCAAGACACAAGCAGCGCATTGCGCAGAACCAAGAGGCTATCCCTTACATATACACAAAAGCGACAGCGTGCGGTATGCTAAAACTCACTATTATCTATTACGGGCCTTTCCTATCAGGATGATCGTGTAGTACCGCAATTTCACCTCTCCCTCGAATTCAACAAGGAATGTATCAAAAGAGAACACCAACCCATCTGCCAGAAACGCGAAAACGTAAAACACACCGCAAAAAAACAAAAAACAACAACAACAAAGAAAAGCATCAGAAGAAAAAGAAACCAGTAAAAACCAGCAACCGTATAAATGTCAAACCCACGGAAGAAAGTGGGAGTATTCGACTCCTTTTTCATTTCGGCGAGATTTGCCTGGCTGGAGTCATGCATAGCACGCTCGTCGCGTCTTATACATGTTTCATTACAAAAAATTACAAACGTGCAGTGTAACTTTGTCTAACCTAGAGCCACTAAATAAATGTGCGCTGTACTGAGCGATTGTAATAAGCTTCGCTTGAGTGGACACCATATAGCGAGGCAAGTCAAACCGAAGGAAAGCAGGAGACCGGCCCGAAGTTACTACTCAAATGTTAACACGTGGCTGGTAGAGGGCGCTCCAGCTGCTGGAGAAACTCTACTGCAAGGAGCGGATATAAGTGTGGTGAAAGAGGCGGTGAGCAATTGTCCGGCCTCAGCAGTTTTTGGTGAGCAATTGTCCGGTTAGCAGTTGTCCGGTGAGCAATTGTCCGGTGAGCAATTGTCCGGTGAGCAATTGTCCGCGCCCCGTATAGGATATGCACACGCAGAAATGGCCAGATAACATTTATTTACAGTAGTTTATTTTGCAACGGGGACTTCGACCACGTTATTTTGAGATACAGCCAATTTTTTCGAGAACGGTTCCCTGGATTTTCCATCTTTCGACAATCCTTGCTAGTTGCACGTTGGATGACCCAAAACCTGTACCCGTCTGTCTTTGCACGGCGCACAAAGGGAGGCCTTCTAAGGAAGATAAAGAAAAGCTCCGGGTCACTGGGGATTCTCCGCTGAACTAGTGTCTACGCTGAACGAAATGTCTGGTGTAATGTGAAGTACCCTGTGAAAACGAAGGAGTGTCTAAAAATATAGTACTGAAGTTTCCGGGTAATAATCAGAACGTTATGAGACGGAAATCGTGCGCCGAGACCTCGTCGCGCGTCAAGTTCCTTTCATTTTATCTTGTACATTTATACATAAAGATGGAGTTGAAGGAGTTATTCTGAAATCCTAAGCTGTTTGGAGAAGGCGTTTGATCGAAGACCGCTTGGTCGCAAGCCGTTCGGTCGAAAGCCGGTTGATCGACACCGTCTGTTCGAGAGACGTTTTTTCGAAGGGAGTTCGAAGCTCGCAGCGTTTCCTTAGCACCTCTTTTTCTGTAACTTTTGATTCGAACATACGGAGCATGAGGCAATCAGTGTCTTCTCCTTTTTTGTTTGTTTGTTTCTTTTTTTTTTTTTTTTGCAGCTAAAGAGGGGAGACCACTGGTCATTTGCAGAAAGGTGTTATTGGTCGTTCACAAACAGCATAGCCTTCTGGCTTTTTACTCTCTCCCACCCGAAAGGAAATAAAATTGAATTGAATTGAATTGAACAATGCGGAAGTATCCCGCGTAGCTGTAGGACACATACAGAAGAAAGTGTCTTCAAGTTGGGAGCAGCCAATAGTCTGTGCTTCTTCTGGGCACCCTTTTTCATTGCTGGGATCCGAAATGGGATAGTGATATGTGCACGAAAGGCACTCGAAGTATAAATGCTAAGAAGGAAATTTCGCCGTAGTATAAAATACAGATATTGTATTAACAGCCATATAAAACTTTAGATCAATCTTGTTTATAGTCTGCATCTGCTCCAAACGAAGCAATAAAAAAGTCAATCAAACGACCGCTGCCGTTTCGATCAAACGGTGTTCGATCAAATGACTTTCAACCAAATGTCCTGCGTTCGATCAAACGGCTTTCGTTCTTGCGTAGACGATTTCTCAGGGGGCATTTTTCTCTGGGGACGGTTCTTCCTGAAGACATTTTTTCCGGGGATGAAAATCTGGCATCTCGGGCGAGCTTTGATTATATGAAACGACTTCTCCGTGATCATTCCTTCATTTGGCAACTAGCGCTCATATTCATCTCTGGAAACCCCAATTTTGTAATTGCATCTGTGTTGCCCTTCAAGAATAGTGATTTTCCTAAAATACGCATAAATTTGGCTCACATGGTGTCGAGTTCTTCAGCTTTTCCACGACCGAATTTCACGTTTTCAAGTTTAGATTGAATTAACTGAGACCTCAGCATCCAACACAACGAAATCTGGAGTAAAAATTAACGCTCCAGAAATTATTCTAAAAAAAAAAAAGAAGGCATATATTATTCTGGCCGAACTGTACTTTTTTGCCACACTCAAACAAGAACCTGTTATGTTGTCAGGTGACCATAGTTATTATTTTTCTACAATGTGTCCTGTTATTTTTTGTCGAATCGTTCCTCTTGGCGTTCAGGAAAAAAAAAAAAAAAAAAAACAAGACTGTGTTGGGAATATCGCGACTCCCGCTGCAAGGCCTTGCCGCTCGACCTTCCCATATCTTTTTTGGTTGGTTTCCGTGTGCCTTTATCGCCCTTCACCTCGTTTGTACGATTTTGCAAACTCGTACACCAGAAGAAAGGGAGTCCCCTGTCACTGGGGTTGTCGACTGACAACATTTTTCTCAGCGGGTATAAGGTGAAAGAAAAAGAAGGGAGAACATGGAGGAAAGGAGCCTTCCAAATATGTTACTGAAGTCTTCAGGTAATAATAAGAAGCCTGTTCTACGACGGAAATGTCTTTTGCACAAACGCCTTGCAAAATGAATTGAGATATTTGATAATGGTTACTTACCAGAAATATACATATCAAAATGTCATTTTGCATGAATAATATAGTTATTATCAAGGTAAATTGCATGTTGTAAAAACATTTTTGGGACCCCTCATATAGGACCCCGGTTAGCGAATGCTGCCCTGTTGTGCATTTCTCACACGCAAAATATGGACTTTGTCGCAGGCAATGCTTTGTACCTCGTTTCTTTAATGAGCTCCCCTTCGACAGTTTTTCTTTGGAATCGAAGTACAAACTAAAAAAAAGCGCTACGGCAACTTTATCATAGGATGTAGTACCTTTATATGTTCATGTACTGTCAAACTGTATGCCGCTGACTGCTTCAGGCCCAGTGCCACAAGCTTTTCCGCTTAGACGGGCCTGTTTTATTATATTTGTAGTTTGCTTTCTTGAGTAAAATTATTATTATTATTATTTATTATTATTATTATGTAACCGAGTGCAGAAAAAAAAAAGGAATACCGTTTCGAGCAGATTTTCCAGACTGGCATTGTAAGCGGCAATGTTTATAGCCTAATTTACAGCCGCTGGTAGATCCAATTGAGAGCCTCCGAGATACCGGCATCCGTACTATCCGATCACACTTGTACGTCGGCATACAGTAAGTATGCACTAGTAAAACAATACGAAGAGCAACTAAAAATTCCATAATCAGTCAGTACAAGCGGTAGTGACTTGTGAAAACAATAATTGTAGCATGAATATATAAGAACAAAAAAATAAATAAAAATAAAGTACTCATGTAGCAATAGGAGACAAGCAAAAAGACGTGAATGTCTCGAATCGAACTGCGGACCTTTCGTGGCAAAGTCCGACACTTTACCGCTCGACAAACAGCGCAGAGGGCGCGGGCCGCCTTAAAGGTCAGCTCCGGAGATAGCTTGACTTCTTGAAACTGTAACAATATTCTGGAAGCCCATATCGAACTGTGTCTGAAAGCACCCTTCATTTCCACAAAACAGCCCCATATTTTAAATAATCGTAAACTAACCATTTCGAAACAGACATGGGGGCCGCCATTTTTATGACGGCAGCTGTTCACGCGGTCTATATCGCCGACGTAAGTGATATCAGTGTTCTTCAAGACTTCCCTCCCTCTCTACGGAGCATACGGGAATGTAAACATGGCGATGGTGGCAGGAAGCGTCTGCTCGATCGACGTAGGCTTCTTGATCGCATCGTTTTTTTTAATATTTGGGATGATCTGCCAATGCTAAAACACGCTGTTGATACCACTTGTGCACTTAGGATTCGTGCAATTATGCTGTCGCGTTCCGGCCAGCGGTAGGCTGGCTAAGAACGCAATGAACGTCACGTATATCGTCAACGGAACTGTGCTACGCCTACATACGAAAGATATTTTTATTCGCATTGTAGGTGTCTTTGATAAAGTAAGTCAATTCATCGCTTAATTGAGGACTTCACTCTCTTATAGTTACGGCTCACCACTGCTGCATCACTTGCGCATATCTTTCTCACTCTCGAATACCTGGCGTTTGGCGTTACAGGAGCAGTAATCGCATTTCTTGGCATTATAACCGGGTGAACGAGTTGTGTTTGGCAACGCCGTGTTATCGTATACACACTGCAGGTACTACGTACGTAAGAATTGGGCTTGAATGACAACCTTAGTGTAGATTCGCGTTGAACGTATTTTACGAAATTTTACACTGTCGAGAGAGCAAGCACCAGATACAAGAACAAGATACTTACATGAGGGCATACGTGGCTTATGAGAGCTGAACAGAAAAAGAAAGGAAGGAAAAAATAAACGAATACAAAAATACACTGCACAGTACAAGGACACCATGCAAGTGTAATTATCAGGGATAGCTTGCACCTTATTTCGGCTGGTTTACTAGTGCAGTGCAGCCATGAGCCATCACATTAATCAACCACAAAAAAAGAAAGAAAGAAAAAAGAAAAAAGAAATGAAGATGAGTTGCTTCCATATGTGAAAGACACCAGTATTACATCTGGATCTGCATGCTGGGTTCAGGAGCCGATTTACTTCTTGAATCAATGCACTTCTCCACACATTCCACAGATACTGTAATTTTACACGTAACACCGAATAGACCATAATTTTATTGAATACACAGAGACCATAAAACTATCTGACTCCCCCCATAATCCTTCGCAACAGGTAAACAAGTACACTGCAAGATGGACAGAATACAGGTGTCAGTTGAGGTGTTCTGTGGTAAGTCTTAGGTGCAGAAAGTGGTCATTCCCCACAAACCAGTGAAAGGGGTTGCAACACCACCATCCCACATGAACATAAAAGCTTCTTCGTACCAATGCGTGTTTTACAAACCAAGGTTGGAATAGAGCGTAGAAAATGGGCACCTTGAATAGCAAAACTCAAGCAGCTCTGACGTCACAGATCTCAGGGCTATCAGTGGAATTGGCTGTATCTCTGAGGTCCTTGACATTCGTGCGTTAGTCAGGCATCTGTTCGAGAGCTTTTATCTCGCGAAGTATGACACATGAAAAAAAAAGATTGATCAGCATTATGGAGCGCAATGCATGATGCACCCATAATGTAACAAACCACGTCTATGAAAGCGTCCCAACCCCTTTGATTTTTGCCTGGCACTTCATGTAGTAAAAATGGCTAAGGAACATGGAGTACCATTTACTGTGTGCTCCAAAATCTTGTATTTGTTTCCCCATCCCCTACGCTTCTACAGAAGCCACCGATTAATGGCGAATGAAACGCCAAAAACTAAAAATCCTAGGTGTGCGACTGTTTGTACATGTTCGCTGAAGCCCTTCTGCTGTCGACTTGCATTTAATGCCTTGCAGAGTTGTTAGCGTTTACTCATTCACTGTAACTCTTGCGGTGAGCCCCCCTTGTGTAGTCTCTTCCTTCTGTTCGGGGGCTCATGAACTGCTATCGTCCACAGAGATCGAGCAGAGCACCAGAAAGCCCCTGGACATACCCTGACATGAAAATTAGCATTATTAGAATTCCTAAAACAGACAGAACAGGCTTGTGCAGTAAAGAAGCAATGCAATTCTTTGTTTCAGTAGTTTTCTCACACACATTCCTTATGTGTAGATACAATATGTGGCACACAGATAAGGTCGAAGTGATGCATGACCTACTTACCATGACATACTTAGATACATGACCGAGTAACAGCACTGAGACAAGGAAACTTTTAGTGCACACAATGGCGGAATGCCCTTCAGAAGGCGAAGTACACCCACTATCCCCTACAACACTTCGAATGTTCCAGTTCCTGTAAGTGAGGAATGCAGGACAGTTGCTTAGTAATCGCTGCTAGCTTGAAATACTGTAAATCACCTTCGTGGGGCCAAAGCAGCTTCCCAATGTCTTGATGTGCACATCTTGCATGGTGACTTTGATGCTCATGAATATGTAAAGCAACGTTATGATCCAAATATCCATGACATGCCAGAGTATCATGAGCCATTTTACCGGAAATAGGTTGCCATTATCATTGCTTGTCCATGTGCGCACACATGGACATGTTCACGATACTGTGGCACCATTATTGTAGCACCAGACGTTGCTTCACCAGTGCTGCTGTAAGTACCTCTTTCCTGGGGCCTGAGAAAGGAGAAGCAGAAATTATAATTATACCTGTTAAGGCTAATATTGTTAGGAAAAGTGCAAAAAAGCATCTACATATTTAAGAGCTACAAAATGTGATCAACAATGTTGACAGCATACCCCCATGCCCCCAGCTATACCCCTTCTAATAGGAAATATGTTGTCAACCAATGGACAGCATACATATGTGTTATGACGGTGTGCTACAAAGCAAATGTGGCCCTCTTGCAATGTGCCATGTGTCAAAACGATGATTCACAGGTAGATGAGTGTTTCTCATGACTTCACCTATTTCTGCTAATCTGTGACGAGCATGCTGATCGTCATCCCTTGCTGGTCAAGGTACTCAGTTGCTGGAGTCACCATCATTAGTATAGAAGGACAGAATGGAATTTCTGGCACGTAATAACTTTACGTTACAGCTTGAATACACAGCACTCAGACATAGCCCTGCTTTTAAAGAGGGACAACAATATGCTACCATGTATGCAGGGAAAAGGGAAAAGGCTGAATGTGATCACACAGAAGTCCAAACAGACACAGAGTGTCTCAAAACAGGAACTCCTAAGTTGTTGCTGATTTCAGCTGCTGTGACTGTTTTGTCTTCCCTGTGCCCAAGCTCCGACTTCTCCAAACTCATGTAATTTCTCAACCAGCTTCTCTGAGAAACTGCGTAGTTTTACATACAACCGCGGATTATAGGGTTTAGCAGTCCCATATTTGTCGTTCACATGTTTACATTGTGTGCAAGCCATAGTGCAAGTTCGTGCGGACACTTACCCGCAACTTTGGTCCTTTGTTGCTATCCTCTCCTCTTTGTTGTCGTCGAACGAGGCAGGTGCCGCATCCCTTTCCAGCGACTTTTACAGTCCAAATCGGCCGTCAGGTGAACGACCTCGTAACATTCTGATGCAAAATGCTTCGAGCACAGACAACAGTTGCCTTGATAAGTTCAGAGCACTCAACCACTGGTTTCGTACCACTCAATCACGCATAATATCAACTGCGAACCTGGCACGAAATATCTTTCTTAGTAGCGCACCTGCTCGTACTGCGAGAAGCACGGCATTCTCACAATTCACTCACGCTGCATCTCTCACAAAGTGACAACTTAGATGAGGTTGTGTGTACTGACTAGCCGGAGTAAAAAGATGATCAAATTAAGACGCGGAGAAAGGTGCCCGTACGTACACGACTCTCGATTTCGCTTTCAGCCTGACGAGTTGTGATTGCTGGCGATTGCGAAACTGCGAGCCCGCAAACAAGCCAAGAGGAATCAAAGCAAAAGCTGAGCGTGACGTCAGCTGTTCAAGCGGACGATCGGACGGCAAACCAAAAAACAGATTTCGCAGTAAATACAGGGTATTCGCCCAAACTATTTTGGAAGTACATTCAGTAGGCATCAACCTTTGTGCCTGCGAGTTTTTGTTGTAATCTGTGGCAGTGAGTTTCCTCCGGAGCTGACCTTTAAACTCGCGAGGTCAACCATGCACAATGGGGATTATTTCGTGAGTCGGAGGTGAACGGCGTGATAAGGACGGCGAGCGTGGCGCCATCTAGAATCGGGAAAATCGTGAATCGGAGTTGCTCCCCGACTGGTATGGCCTCTTAACTCGCCACTCCAGCTATAACGAGGATGAAGAGGTATGATGCCACGTCACCGATGACGGTATAAGGAGACCTCGTTCTGGTTCGCCGGTCAGTGGGGGTCAGCGCCTTGTCCCTTTGCCTCCGTAAACCTGTTTTGCCAGTTCTCCCGGATAATTGGGGATAGAAGGAGAGACCGAAGCATTACCGAGCAAGGAGAAAGGCTTTATCAGAACCCCGAACAGCCAAGCAGCAGACGACAGCGGGGTAGCAGACAACATTTCTGTAGGTCAATCAGCGAGCGTTCTCCTTATAGCGTCAGCGCGAAGTTCCAGGCGGATCACAGGCACGTGGTGAAGAGCAGTACCGCTCTTCACCACCGTTGCGCACGGTCGCTTTTTGCGGCGTATTTTAAATTCAATTTCTGCGATAATTATGATTTTGTGGTGTAAATTACTTCGCATGGTGCATCTTACTGGCCTACTTAACAGTTTTATAGGAAGAAAACTGTGTGTTAAAAATGACTTCTGTGCTACTTTGAAAGAAAAGCTTGAGGTTAGTTCGTTGAGGGTGAGAGTGGGGCACTGAAGAATGAGATTGCACGAGGAAACGGCATATCTGAGGAACAAGCATATAAAGCCACCTGATGGTTGACTTATCAGTTTCTAAATCACATTAAATTTAAATTGCATTATTGCATTACATGTCGTGTCTTGCCCCGTGCATACCATCGGAGCACTAATTTTTCACTTAAACGGGTTGACGTGAATGCTACTTAACCGAAGTGCGAACTTCTCGACCACTTAATCGCAATTTCACGTCGAGAATGTTGTTGATTTGAGTTCGCAGATGTTTCCATTTATCAATAGCTCTGTGGGTTACCTCGGTCGGACGGAACCCTCATAGCCGACCGCCGTAACTGGATTTTCTCGCAAACGGGAGAAGCCGCAAGCAAAGTCGGAGAAAGCCACGGCTTTCATCCAATCAGGAGCACGATACCCCATCAACGTAGATGGGGGAGGTTTTCCACATCTACGTCAGAAAATTGGCTGCGCCCATGGCTTGTTTTGGTTTCTTTGATTAATTAATTTTCATAACAAGAAGACAAATTCAGAAACGAAGATTCATTCGGGGGTAGTTCGATGTGCTCGTTTTGAATATCAGAACCGTTTCAACACTTTGGGAAATAGGCGTAGCTGACCTTTAAGGCAGGTGGTAAATGCAGGGTGTTTTTTTTAGCCTTAACGTATTTTTACAATAGAGTTATGAGAGCAACATAGATGTCGTTTTTGTGATTGCGTTCTACGGCCAGACGGACGTCCTCTCCAAGAAAGTGTGCAACTACAAGATGAATAATTTTCCTAAAATTCATTAATTTCATTAATGGATTAATTAGTGCATTAATTATGGGATTTTGGGCAAAAGCGAGATAGCAGATTGAGAGACTATCCTAGTTGAAAGCCATTTGACGATTAACAAATTCTGAAACACGAACGTTTGTTAAAATATCCATTCCCGAATTTTGATATGAAAAATGAGCCGAAACTGCGACGACCGGGAGTCCAGCGCTCATTTCACGCCACAGGGCCACGTGATTTGGAGCGATTGAGATGATTGGCGTAGGTGCTGCTCGGCTGGGGAGATAAACCGCTTTGAGGTCCAGATAACCCTCCGTCGGCGAGGATGATGCGTTCCTCAGGCCAGTTTTCGGTTTCGGCTCATTTGCCTACCGAAATTCAGCTATGGATATATCATGGCACGCGCTGTTTTCTTGATTTTTTAGAAGATAGAATGAATTTCAACGAGGATGGTCTCCTGTTCTGTCATCTCGCTTTTGCCCGAAATTCCCTAATTAAAAAGTTAGTTAATGAATTTCATGTAGTTAGTTGTCCATACTCTCTTCCAAAGCATGTCTGTGTGGTCATAGAATTCGACTGCAAAAACGACATCTATGCAGCTCTCATAGCTTTTTATAAAAAGTATGTAAAGGCTAAAAAAACACCCTCTGTATACAGGGTGTTTCACAAAACATGTCATTCGGACTTGATAAAAAAACGGGGCGAGGCACAAATACGGGGTAAACGGCATTTGTGTGGTAACTAAATTTGCCACCTTGCAAAAATATTTTCATTTGATTTTAATTAAAAGAAATTGAATTTCCTTAATTAAACTCCAAAATTTCCCAAGTCAACCTCAGGTTTATTTTTTTACAAAATCCGCTCGATATTGCAAATGGAACTGCCCAAAAACAGTCCCGAAAGTGAGGCTTCAAAGTTTTGGGTATTCAACGGCGCACCAAATCAGTCGCCAAGATGCGCGGAGAGGAGGACATGCTCCTGCCCCCATGAAGCTAGAACAATTTATCGCCGTGCCGACGTGTAGCACAAGACGCGCCGATAACAAGGCAGGTGACATTCCACCTTACGTTGATAAGCGAAACAAATAAACAAAAAAAAACTCTTTTTTTCGACCTTTTATCATGGGGGCAGCAGCATATCCTGCTCTCCACGCATCTTTGCGACTGATTTGGTGATTTGTGACTGATTTGCGACTGATTTGATTCAACGCCGTTGAATACCCGAAACTTTGAAGCTTCAATTTGGGCAGTTCCATTTGCAATATCGAGCGAATTTCTTGGTGGATCTGACTAAGTTCGCTATGGGCTCTCTAACTCTGCAAAAAAGGTTGGCTTGGGAACTTTTGGAGTTCAATTAAAGAAATTTAATTTCTTTTAATTAAAATCAAATTAAAATATTTTTGTAAGGTGGCAAATTGAGCAGCCAGCCATTAGAGGCAGCCATTTGTGCCATCTCAGTGTGGCGATCTAGGTGTCAATTAGAGTAACCTCAAGGAGTGCACTAACATCAACATCGCGCACGAGTGTTGGATGCATGCGTGTTGGAATAGGACTAGGTATTGGAATAGTAATAGGACCAGTAGTAGGAATGGGAGGAGTAGGAGACGGACTGGCAGAGACAAACGGAACAGAGGGGAGTGACGAAAGGTAAAGTGCTCACTGGTAGGGATCAGATACGGTTGTCAGTGGAGCAGCTAAGCGTTTTTTACAAGGTTGGTTTTTGATAGTTCATTTCGCAAAGGTATCGGGTATATCGTGTTGACAAACACTTCGATACTTGGTATCGAACTACTGCATAAAATCCACTAATTCCGACTGCGCCGAAATGCTTCTCTTTTATCATGTATGACTCTAATGATGCAATCATGTTCGTTTCACACACGCAGGTCCTCCATAACATGGTACTGCCCAAACTGGATCCGCAATATGGTCCGATGCCAGCCGGCGAGAAATATCGTATATCTAAGAACGCACAAGTGCGCCAGTTCCACGTTGTACAATATTCTTCAACGTTACATCCTCAAGCATCGACTAAATAAGGTTATGTCGAAGAACTATGGTGTATATATCGGTCATCCCGCGCACTTTCAGCCATCATTTGTCATAGACATGCGGAATTACAACCTGTCAAACAATATCTTAACTGATCATATGCGCTTCGACAAACAGGAAGTAGCGCGAATGATGCCGGATGATTCATTATATGTCACGACGCTTAGAAGGCCAGAAGAAGCATTTGAGTCACTGTTTTCGTACTGTGATTTTGAGACTCATTTACGCAAGGGCCTCGAAGACTTTGTAAGTGATGTGAACATAACCGCACGGCTAAAGGAGCACAGGGTGTCCTACAATAGATATGGATTCAACCAGATGTCGTTTGACCTTGGATTTCGATCGGAGGACGTCGACAATGCTACTGTTGTTGATGAATTCGTCAAATCCGTCGGCGAGACGTTTCATCTCGTGATGGTTGCTGATCGCTTAGATGAATCGCTGATCCTTTTCAAGCACTTGGCATGCTGGACGACAGAGGACGTAGTAGCATTTAAAGTCAATTCCCGGATGGATGCTTACAAAGTTCCAATGACTGCACACGTCATGGAAAGACTGAAGGCCTTAAACCATGTTGACTTCAAATTGTACGAACATTTTTCTGCAGCTCTCGATGAAAAAGTGAGATCTTTTGGTGAACAACAAATGGCTGAAGAAGTGAGAGAACTAAGGACGCTGCGGGAAAAATATCACGATCTTTGTGTTGAAGCCGAAGTTGGACTGAGAACGCTTACAAAGAAGGGAGGAGGCAAAAAAGTGCTGGGTTTCAAACTGAAGGATGACAGTGAGAGGTGCCGTCATATGACGATGACAGGTATGCAGCTGCATGAACTCATTCGTGATAGGCAAAAAAAGCTAATACATAGAACTGTGCAAAAACCGCTAGCTAACTTCACCTAGCTATGCTTAGAACTGTTTTATATTTCTTCGGTGGTGGTGGTGGTAATTTTGAGCAGCTTTTCTTATTTATCGTGTACACCACAAGCAGACCTATAAAATTACTTTTCCAAAGTAATTGAATTACGATTACAATTACATGTTCACAAAAGTAATTAAATTACAGTTACAATTATCATTTTCTATTGTAATTCAATTACGATTACACAGAATTACATTCACAAACTTGACTGCAACGGGCAAACGACGTGCAAACTGCAAGATTTGATGTGCACATTTATTGCACATGTTCTGAAAGATGGTGCTAGCTGTGCTCGTGGTAGAAGTGGTGCTCAAGTTAAAGAAGTCTTACACAAGGACAAGTCTCTTGCCATGTTAAAGTAATACCGAACATCACCGTCAAAATGCTTTCTTTCTTCACATATGTGAACAAAGTGTTGATCATGAGTGCTCATCCCCAGAAATTCTCGACAGCGACGCCTTGCGCCATCTTGTGGCCGCCGCGCGAAACTAGTCAAAAATACAGTGGGAGAGTAAGAAAAACTGCTGTATCTGCCGTTCTACTTAACTTATCCAATTTTCGCCCGGGATATAGTATCAGGGAGTCCCTCTGAGCCCATTTGAGCAGAAGTCATCGCTGGGTAACAAATGGCATCGGTTCCCTAGAGGTTGAGCATTTTGGGCGGCTAATACATGGGAGGTATAGGAAAAGTGCACCAACGAGACAACTTTATGAGTTAATATCTCGGGCTGTGATGAATATATCACATTTTTCTCCGGGGTATAGGTTCAGGGGTAAATGGGGAATTAAAATTTATTGTTAGCTTTGCAGTAGTCCTACCGCTTGCGGTTCCCTGGGCAAAAAAAGTATCAAATGACAGATGTACACGAGAAGATATGTTTGGCTTAACCGCAAAGAGGGAAGGCATAGCGTGCAAGCCGCCTTCAAGAATTGCTGATGTCGGCTGCTGAGCTTGCGGTATAGACCATTTTAGAAAAGCAAGCGCCATTTGTGGCGCGCAAGGGCTCATGGGAACTTACAGCGCCTTAAAGCATTACGAGACGACCAGAGGCGGAGGTAGAAGAAGAACAACATTCCCAGTGTGCGCAGCAGCAGCGTCGGCTAGGGTAAACCATAACCGAAGCAGACGACAGAGCAGTGTCCCTCAAAGTCCCCACGCTGCTTTGCGCCACGCGCTTCGTGGGGCGCGCATCTTTTTAAAATCGTCTATTGGTCGTGGTTTGTTTTCCTTTTTTGTGTGTGTGTGTTTTGTTTAATCCTCTGTTGATGGGCGCATGTATTGATAAATGCCGTAGTTAGCCTGAAGAGATGACTTGCGCTAAGTGACATTGGTGACCGTGCCTGCTCCAAGTGAATTAATTAACTGGGAATTGGTTAACTATTTATTTGATGTCACTTTCTGTTCACTAATTATTCACCTTAATCCGGTAAGTGGTACTTATGTGGATAATCAATGAATGAGTTCATAATGAAGTACTTAATTAACCGATCAAGTAATTAAAGTAGTAATTAGTCACTTTAATTCGGTAAGTGATCCTTACGGGAAAAATGAATTAGTTCATAATTAACGAATTGATTAATGGACTAGCCGTCTAAATTAGTTAACGTAGTTGTCATTCAATTCATTACTAACTGTTCATTAATTGACCTATAAATTAGTTAATTAATCAATTGAGTACCCGCTATTCCGTCACAATCCTTACAAACTATTTGCTAATTACTGAATAAATAATCACGTTACTTATAATTAAGTGGCTAATTAGGTGCCAATAAATTAAAGATGTAACTTAGTATCAGCGCACAAATATCAGTTTCGCGTAAGTCTTGCGTCTTCTTTTGCTCGTGTACAATAGCCTGCATAAAGAATTTCATATCTTTTTTATAAATTGACCCGCCTGGCAAGCTCGTCGCACTTTTGGTCGCTCACGTGACCAAAAATGCAACCAGCACGAAACGCTTTCTAGCTGTCTCCAGACGAAAAGAGACAGATAAGCGGCGTCGCTATCATCTTTTGTCCTTCCCATTGAGCTGTGCCTTTCGCAGAGCCCGAGCGCTGATAACAGCGATTGGAACAGAATATCGCAATTCATCATACCCCATTTTTTTCTGCAAGCTTAACTTTCAGGAAACAGCTCTCAAGGTTGCGAACCCGCATCTTGTCAGTTTTGCGTTGGAATTGATGAAGTGCGCAGCGGAGTGCATTGAATAATGTGGTCATACGCACTGAAATAAATGCGTTTGGTTATCATTACAACTCGCTATTAAACGTTAACACGTCGAAACGTTTAAACGTTTTCTTAATAAGAAACGCATTTTGTTACACGTTTAAACGCGTTCTGTTAGACATACGTTCAACAGCACGTACACGTATTTAAACGTTAACCCAGGATACGTTTAAACATTGCAGAAGCAGTAAGCCACTGCAGGGGATGAAAAATTGGGACGGACGACAAGGCACTAACTAGCAACAACAGTTTACTTAGGCGACAAGACACACAATGACACTAAACACAGGCACGGTCGAACGAACCCGTCAGAAACCAGTAAAAACTTGTTCGGCTGCACCGCTTAATTAACATCGATCAAATTTTTCACCTGATCGGTTAGTGTTACAGACGTGGAACTGACACACGTTTTTCCTGCTTTCGTAATCTCAAGCGCCTTCTAAATACATTAACGCTCCAACCTTCTTTGATCTATGTAACACCGCAGTTTTGTTCCGCTCCCCCCACAGCCATCGCAGTTAACCCAAATGCCTTCCCAGTGGAAGGTCCAGACACTTTTGCCGGCCGACGCGCTCCATTAATGTAATGTCAACACACCTTGATGTCTGGCCGATATAGACCCTCTCGCATTTTAGAGGTATACAATAAACAGCTCCCACACAACAATCTACGTAAGTATTCACATGGTTGATTTGACATCCAGTTCTTACTTCCTTATTTACATTTTTCATAATGCTAGATAAGTTCCAACCTTTCTTAAAAACCACATCAACACCATATTTTCTAGACCATTTCTTTAACCGATGCGAGGCACTGTGAACATACTGCACCACACCGAAATTACGATTTCTTTCATTTTCGTCACTTGAACCCTCTTTCCAGAACTTAGTTAACATCCTGTCAACCACATCTTGAACAACACCCTCCGGGTATCCCGCCTGCTCTTATCTCATCAATTGGCCCAAACAGCTGTTCAACACCTTATGCACACACGACTTTTTTAATGCAGTCCCAAGACCATTTTGTGCGACCGCATTTTTTGCAGATTTTGAAATGGAGGATTCAAAAGGCATTAGCGGTTTCCGGCACCTTTGTTTGTATTCCCTGCAGATGCCCCTCTCATGATACTCAATTTCAATATCTAAAAACTGAATGACATCTTCCACCAACTCCTCCAAAGTGAACATCAAACCCTTCCCCAGCTTATTAAACAATTCTAACAAAAGAGCGTCATTCACATTCTCCGTGGTCCCTATCAAAAAATCATCGACGTACCTAAATATTTTCTTTACTCCCAATCTTTCCTTTTCAACCTCTGACAGAACTAAGCGGTCGAAGTCCCAGACCAACCAGCCCGGTACCTTGCACTCCTCAGTGCGTTTAAACGTCTTCGTTTGCATAAACATACAGCGGCACGTATACGTATATAAACGTTTTCTTAGGAAGCTTATATTATTATAAAGAAGTGAACTGCAAATTTTCGTTTTTTTTTCCTTTCCTCCTCTAAAGACTACAGCTTACTTTCCTTGAAAGACAGTGCAGGGTACCGTTAAAGGGGCATATTACTTTGTCACACTCATTTGTGATCGTCTTATGTTTAATAAAGATCAGTCAAAACGAAGGGCGCATTTTATTCCGTTTCTTGGTGGTTAATAGACCGTTACCACGACCCCGTTCGCAGCGTACACCGAACTCCGCTCCGCGTGCACTCGTGGCATTGGGATCGCTGACACTCCAAAAACGGAGCTTTATCTCATCGACATTGTCCGGCAGATCTGGGTGTTATCCTTTTCACCATCCCAATTTGTTCGGGAGGTGAACAGCTGTTTGTGGGAATTCGCGTCGGTGCATGATGCCACAAAAGTCGTGCTCATCTTTTTTTTTTTCCCACTCTGGTGCAAGAATGATATCATTCGGGACAGTGATTTCTTTTTAATACGTAACTGGCAAATGTTCTGGTTTTAGAGTGCAGTAGTGGGAACCAGTAGGAAAGAGTAGGCTACATGCTTCAGGATAAAGTGGTCGCTCAAGGTCACAATGTTCCGCGTTGGTCTTTTCACCAAAATACTACCCGCGTAAAGAAGATAAATACAGCGTGTTTAGTATAATCTACGCAAAAGATTCAACCGTCATCACCTCCATTACAAGCTGGATATGTTTTGAACTGTCGTGAAATACGTCGGTTCATAATGAAATGTACGACGAAAATGAACACAAGTAGGGTTGCTTAAAAGCCAAGTATGAACTGGAGTAATAAGCTACGTATAAGACAGTGAGAAAATGGCGTGGTTTATTTTGTTTTGTTTTGTTTATTGTACGTTCAAGGGCCCCACTTGTGGGCACTACAGAACGGAGTGGGAATTTACAAAATACATGTGTAAATAGTGGCAACGACACAGACAACAGCACGACAAGATAACACAACACGAAAAAAAAAGATATTGCTGATGCACAGATTAGCGAGCATTG
The DNA here is from genome assembly GCF_037126465.1 of Ornithodoros turicata. Taxonomy (NCBI): domain Eukaryota; kingdom Metazoa; phylum Arthropoda; class Arachnida; order Ixodida; family Argasidae; genus Ornithodoros; species Ornithodoros turicata. The sequence goes on from NW_026999409.1 coordinate 514,269, forward strand.
TATTGTAAATTAGTTTGTGGACGATGTGCTGATAAAAGATTGGGAATCAATGCCAGCTTGAAGTGTGACATGGAAGTTTGTCAGACAATGGATCGGGGAAGCGAGTTCCACTCTCTTATGGTGCGGGGAGCAAAGGATGTATCGTATATTAATGTTCAACAGAGAGCGCGGTTTAGTTTGAAGCAATGGTCTAGTCGTGATGAGATGTGTACTGCAGACGTCAGGAATTCAGGCAGTGATGGACAAAGAAAAAATAACTTGTACAACAAGCACAATCGCGCTACCGCACGTCTGTCTCAAAGGCTACGAATATTAAGTTCAGATTTCATGCTTGATGTAGGTGCGTGATACTCATAGTTAGAGAGTATGAATCTGGATGCACGGTTCTGAACGGCTTCAATGGAATTAGTGAGATATTGTTGGTGCGGATCCCAGATGGACGAAGCGTACTCTAACTTTGGACAAACAATCCCTAGGTATGATAGCCGTTCTAGGTCGGATGGAGCATGCTTAAAATTACGACGTAAGTATCCAAGAGCTTGATTGGCAGTGGAAATAATATGGTTTACATGACACTTCCATGAGAAGTCGGACGCGAAATGAATTCCAAGATACTTGTAGATAGGCACCTGCGATAGTGGAATGTTATGTAACGTGTAAGCAAAAGTGATGTCACGGTTACGGAAGTAACGTCACGGTTACGGAAGAAATTCACTACTTTGCCTTTGCCTATGTTCAATGACATTTGCCATGTAGTACACCAGGCGCTTATTTTGTTCAGGTCGTTCTGCAATGCTACATGGTCGTCCCCAGAAGAAATTCTACGATATATTACGCAGTCGTCTGCAAATAGTCTTACGTTAGAGGTTAAGGTAGAAGGAAGAGCGTTAATATAGATCAGAAACAGAAGAGGACCAAGGACAGAGCCCTGGGGAACGCCGGATAACACATTAGAGACTTCAGATAGGACGTTGTTGAAAAAAACGCACTGCTGGCGATCATTTACAAAGTTCCGAATCCAGTCGAGCACCTGCGGGCAGATGTTTAGTGCTGATAACTTTTTTAATAAAAGAGAATAAGAAATCTTATCGAAGGCTTTCGAAAAGTCTAAGAAGATAGCGTCTGTCTGGTAACCAGAGTCACTGTTATAAAACAGGTCATGAGAAAAGAAAGCGAGTTGTGTTTCGCAAGACTGCTGTTTCCTGAAGTCGTGCTGAGACGACGAGAAAAATGCATTAGATTCCAGGTATGCCATTAAGTTTGGGAAAATTAGATGTTCTAGTAACTTACATGGGATACATGTTAGCGACACAGGTCGGTAGTTTTCAACTGATGACCTTTCTCCACTTTTAAAGATGGGGATTACTTTGTTCAGGCGCCTTTGTACATTCCAGTTGGTAATTACTTATGGGAACCAAGGACGCGCAAGGCATAACGAAGACAACTTCTGTCTCTGTCCCCGTAACGCCTGGCGCGTCCATGTTTCCCATTAATAAAGGTAAGAAGTTGCTTTAATAGCTATCCGTTTCGAAAGGCGTTTCGTTTCGTATTAACGAGGCGTTTAAACACTTCACCTTGACATAACGTTCAAACGCTTCAGTTTAACAGAACGCTTAACCGCTCCAGTCTAACGTTTCACACTAACGACACGTTTCAACGTTTCGCATTAACAAAACGTTTAAACGTTTCATAAGGAAGGGTTTTCCGGGTGTACCCTGTTACCCACTCTTAATAATAACACTTTTGAAATCCACGCTAAGAAATCCACCCTTCAAATTCCAATCCTTCGAAATTCAAGCTGTTAAAATAAATCACAATGGGTCTATGCAGTCCAGTGTTAAGCATGGTTTTACGCATGGCTTTACGTGAGAAAAGAGGTCACACTCCAGAATAACGAGTCCTTATGCAATTCTGTGTCGTATTCAGCATGTATCTCTCAATTATTCATTAATTGAATTAAGTTACAGGCGTAAATAACTACGCGTATGAATACTAGGAAAACAACGCTTCAGCGGTTCGGCCGTTCGGCTACCATTGGGGACGAGGCTATTTGAGAAAATGGAGTAACGACGGAGCCGTATGGTGTTGCGGGATGTGCTGCATAAAAAGGATAATCACTGCAAGCTCTAATAAAGCATATGTTTCTTCTGCCCATTTGTCAGGTATTTTTCAGACGTGTAACGACTTGGTGTGCTAACACGTGCGTGCAACTCATGAAGGAATGAAGGAATTCATGGGTGAAGTGACATTGATGCAGTCGTAGCTGTTTTGGACAGGAAATCGGGTAGCGAAAAACATCCAGGATGAGCAACATATAAAACGTACCGCAAAACTGCTGTGTCGACCATTTGTCACGACGGTAATCAAGTAAACCTCATGTAAACGTCGCTTGCTTTCCTCGGCCTCAGCATACGAAGAACCGCTAACGTTATGTTTGATAAGAGCCGCGAAAAGTGGTTCAGCAAGGTAAAACTGTGCCGGGAACACCGTCACATGAGGGAGGTGTTTAATTAAATCACAGTGAAAGATAGCAAAGGAATGTTACTGGTAATGTAGACAGCAGATCTCGTTCACCAACATATCAATGGATTGTATAAATAGTCTTCCTGTCAATGGACAACTGACGTTTTCTTCCCGTCTATACTGAGCAATGTTGACCCAGAGCTTGGTTTCTGGATGTCACAGAACACATCTCGCCAAGATGGTTCACTGTGACTCATAGTCTGTGACTCAATGGGGCATTTACAGCTCAGTGTCATTACCATCTGAGGCAAGTTGTCTCTCTCAGATACTGTCGCTGCAGTGCTGTAGAAGACCCAGAGTATATTCTTTGTCATTGCCCACACTACCGAGCTTTCTGAACTGCCATTTTCAGATCTCTCAATAATCTGAACTCCTGCCCCTCTCTCTAAAATTGCTTGGCCTATGGCTACATCGAGCCCACGAATGCCTACTCTCAAAGCTCTTTTGGCAATTTTGGAGTCCATGGGACATTATTTCCTTCCTCACACCACAAGCAGCTATGGGGTAGAGTATCGCCCCAGGCAATGAAACTCCCTGTCCATCTCAAAATAAAGTTGATAAACAGCATCTGCAACTTCTGCGAGGTGGTTTAAACCACTCTTATAACTACATATTATATAAACAAGATACAGAAACCTGTACAAGCTTTCGTGTGGAGGTCCACGCTTCCTCAGGTCCTACTTGAGGAAGCGTGGACCTCCACGCGAAAGCTTGTACAAATTAAACTTAAACAAAAATCTTCAGTGTCGGTTTCTGTATTTTGTTTATGTGATCTACAGGACTTGACTCCTCTCTTCGTATACACTTCAACTACATGTTATGGGTAACATAGGAATGCTGTTATGTGGGTGGAGTGGCTAGTTTGCCACAGTACCACAAATAGGAACACAAATGGCTGATAAATCTCCTACAGAATCTGGGCCAAGACGATGAGCACTTGGAATCATCACAGTTTTTAATACCATGCCGAGGAAGATAGAGTAGAGTACCCTCAAAATTTTTACCACTTTTTCTGAATTACTTGTAATTCTGCTGCAGCTACATAGGCAGCAGTTAAAATGCTACTCACAATTGCCAAAACTTCATGCTAGCACTCAATTGTTTTTACAAACTTTGGTTTGTGATGTGCTGAATGTTTCGGTGACTTCCCAGGGCCTGGTTTCACCAACTCTGGTTAACTGAACCAATATCAAGGTTTGCCAATTCTTGAACTGAACAGACACTTCTTTTTTTCCAACGGTGATGTGGTGAATATTTCAGTAATAATAACTCCTTTAGTGAAGCAGATAGTTTAATGACCGTTCATCTTAGTTCAGATGCTGAAAAGGTTTGGTGAAACTTGGTCATTATGTAGCCTTTGTGTTCTGGTGCTGTGCAATGGTTTTTTCGAGGGATTGAAACTACAACAAAGGTTAATAATAAAAAAAAAAAATTCTTGGCATACCTACCTACATGCATGTCACGGACAGCACGTAAGAAACTCAACAGAATATAAATGCCATCATGTCGTTGGCAGACAAACTGATACCGAAACAAATCGGAACCGGAGGGCTGGGTTCCACGATTGGGCACTTGTTCACGGCCCCCTCTTGAAAGAAAAGTAGGACCGAAAGTCGCGTGCTCTCTCACTCAGAGACCACCGTAATCCCCTCAAGACCGTGCCTTTTAGACGCGAACTCGTCCCCCCTAGCTTTGAGCGTAGCTCAACTCTACCAAATTGGTGGCTCTGTTGAACAATATGATGTCATTTGTTTTTATGATGAACAGTATGATGTCGTCTGTACCGTTTCGAAGGGACTTTGTACCGTTTCCAAGGCACTTTATACAAGGGTTTTGTATGCCAGCAGTGTACTGTCTGCGAAAGGTAGTTTTTGTGTCCACTTCAAGAAGACAATTTTTTTAAGAGGCTTAGAAGATACGTAACTACTGTGGGATTTCCACTAAATATCAGAAGAGGGGTGCACACGTAAATACTTGAAACCCTCAACTCAATTAATTGTAGGATCAAAATTACACGGGAATATATTGAGGTTTGTCTTGTTCACAAAAGATATCATTGCACAATCTGCAAAGTTCATTGGTAGTTGCCATGGCCTACATCAATCAAACACTGCAAACCACTCATTGAGCATAGTCAGTCCGCGGTACGCAAAGTGAAAAGCGTCATTGCCCATTGTGAACATGGTCGTGCAACAGTGCTTGCGGCTTTGTATTTCTCACTAGTTTCTTTCATCACTTTGTTATGAGATGACTAATGCTTTGCCAATTCAACACGAGCATACTTTGTAACAACTACTTGGAACTTTGGAACAACCTTGCAAAGCATATGTACTCGTATGCACTTCCTTTAATCGCTTCAGGAGTATTTCTCCCGTAACATATCTCAGCATATGCAGCATGTCATGTAGGTAACACAATTTTGGCACAGTATTTGCTTGATATGTCCAACAAGCAGAGATATCAAATTTTTGTGCCAAAATGGTGTGCCACGTGTCCGTGTAAAGACGAGTCGCTTAGATGGAATAGGTATAGCATCTTGATGTTGAATGCAAGAAGTTAATGTTTGACAACATATATGTCATGGGTTAAATAGAGCAGTATATCATACACATCAGAAGAATGTCAACACTTCAGTGCTTTACCTTTACCTGTTATTCCAATGTTTACTCTCCCTTCTATTGGAATTATGTATTTCAGAATCATTTTTGTATTATTGAATTTTAATTTGGCAATCCTTTCACATGTCTTGTGATAGACAGGTTAGCAATGTAAGCAGTGTTTATGTGCCTCTCACAACCTGCATCTTCATGCAAAAATACTCCAAAAGCCGGGAGACGACATACCTAGACAAAAAAGTAGAGAACTCCGACTTAACGTAACAAAATAACAAGGTTTACTCAGACGTTTCGTCCGTCATGTGACGGACATCATCAGTGCCAAACTGAATGAGAGATTGCACAACCGGTCGCTATTTAAGGAGATGGGAGTATTGTTCGGGGAGGGGCCACGGTTTTTGTTACAAACCGAGGGGTCACCGCGTATGTGCCAAGACTCTAGAAGCTTCCTGTGTCCCAATCTTTGTTCTCTCTTGTTATGTTAAGTTGGAGTTCTCTACTTGTTTGTCTGCATTTTTATGTCTGAGGGTGTTTTTGCGACAAGAGGGCAAGGTTGCCGGCAACATGGCACATGTTCACAAAAATGCAGAACCAAAGAGAGACACACACACAAAAAAAATGTATAGCATAACACAGTCCCAATCATTTTGTCGTGTCCTTTTTGCTGTGTCGTCTGTTCTACATTTTTTTTTCGTGTGTAGTTTCTGGATTTTAAGACCAAGAACAGTTGCTGTAGAGGATGCCGAGAACATGTGAAGCATACATTTTCTCATTCTCAAAGTATGCTGTAAGTAGTGTGAAATACAACTCAAAGGGAATTTAATTAGAGACAACTTGTCACCAAGATTACTGTGGGAACATTGCAAAGGAAAGATAATTCTAAACCATAATGGGTTCCTATCCTTTTTAATGGTACAGTATCAGATGAAAGTTATTCAAATAATATTAAAGAAGTAACCGTGCAAATTATCAGTGAAACAGTGAAGCTAACTGCAGTACACTACAATGTGTCACATGTAACAATATCAGTGTTTCCAAAACTAATACATAAACCTTAGGGAGGCCGCAATAGTCGAAGGGGGGTTACACCACTTGGCGAAAAGAAAAAGCAGACGAAGTGAACGCAATATGCGACAAAACCAAGGAAACTATATCGCTACAACTGCAATATATTGAAGTTGTTTTTAAAAAATAGAAGTTCAGTTCAGCGCACAAACACTCCGGAACCGAGGTAACGTGCTCTCCGTCCCCCCCCCCCACCCACCCCTAATCCGTCGAATAGTTTCTCACTGTGTCATGACGGACCCCCTAACCTACAGCATACGTCACTTGAGCACAGTAGTATAACATCTATATTATTGTATACGTGTCAGGGCGCACACAGGCACAGAAGAGGAAAGATATCAGCTGTCGCACACACAGCCATCCCGAAAACTAAGCCCAACTTCGTCGATGCACCCACGAATCCACAGGAAGACCGCCGAGGCTTTCCCACTCGGATTAAGTACCTGTACCTTGAACTGTAAACAGTTTGGTGTACACTCCAGAAAACGAGAACAGCTGATTGCCGATTTCATGCGCGCGGCCGTGCGAGCCGACAAGGACAGTTCAACAAATGAGCAATTTTAGGTGAACGCGAATGTGGCGTTAGTTGTGGGGCGAAACAATCTGCACTTCAAACGACGTAAAACACCAAAAAGTGAGCAGCGAGGATGCTTGCTTGCTCATTTGTCATTATTTGGGCCTGTAATCCACATCAGGGTTCAGAAGGGCTGCTCAATGCCGATGGCCAGCACAAGAAAAACGTGTTTGCAATGATTTTTGTCCCGTTGCGGTTCAAGCGAATATACCTTTTTTGCTGCTTCCTTCCTCTCTTTCCTTTCTTTTTTTTTCTTTATAGTTTTTTACTGTTGTCGGTTCGTTGCGGAGCCCTAGCTTGGAAAGCTGCTCCTGTTTAGTTTCGGTATAAATCGAAATGTGGGGGCAGGGTGAACAGTCCACCGCTCCTCGAGTTTTCACGATGTCTGTGCCCCCTCCCCCGAATTTTCGCTCTGAGGACCTCTTTGTATATGCCGCACTTCTCAATCTCCAACTCCCGTCCTCTAACTCATGTCCCGCAGTGCTCTCCTTTAGGTGAGGTTAGGTTGGGTTAGGTTAGGTTAGGGCTCGCTCCCCCTTGTCGTGATGGACTTCCGAGTTAGTGCGAGCGAGGTATCTCAGTAATAGAAAACCTGAAACGGTGCACTACAAACAAATGTCACCTCTGTGGATCATAATTTGAAGCATACAGATGAAGGATTCATCTCGTATCAAAACGATTGCCAGCAATTCTGCTCTTTCTGTTTCTCGAAAGAGAGAAAAACAGCTCCATGAAGAAAAAAATACATCTGAGTGAATTATGGAAATTAGAATGCCAAAATACCTTGCAGACAAGGTTTTCCTCCACTCGCATACCCGTAAGTGCGAAACTGATGTACACGTAGTCCTAGTTGTTTTATTTAAACAAAATCTCTATTAAAAATGGCTACGACCACGAAGTATGGCTTTGTGGCACGTTCCCGTTTATTCTGTGTGTGTGTGTTTCAGCTTGGACAAATATTTATAAAAAAGGCACGAGAGCACGACATTTTCACAGTTGGGTTCTACGGGCGCGTATCTTTTCCAAGAAAGACTATGATGACTAATAAGGATGACTAATGAATTAAATTCATTAATTAACTCTAATAAGGACACCTTGAACAAAAGCCAGATACCGATATGGGAGACTGTCCTAGTTAAAATCCACATCACGTTTAAAAATTTTAAAACACGTACGTTATTAAAATATCCATCCCTGAATTTTGACATGCAAATGGGCCAAAACCGAAACCGTGGCAACCACGTTGGGGTGGTGATCTTCACGATACGGGATCTGTATATACTTCTGTATGTCAACTGCGCTCGCAACCATATTGTCTTGGTTCGGAAACCGTATGTTTCTGGAACGTAGAGAGAGGAAAAAGGAATCACAAGACACGAATATACTTCAAGTACTCTTCTCCTTAGGGAAGCGAGAGATTTATTGACTCTACGTTGCACTAGTGTCAGCGCGCTGAGCGGTTGAGCTGGAATTGGAAATGAATAAAAAATAATAAGAAATAACACTAAAAAGAAAACGAATGAAAAAGCGTTATCTGAGCTGATCGAGGTCGGTTCACTCTGGAAATTGTTGCACCGACGACTAGCGCCACGTTCGAACTTACCTAAAATTGCTCCTCTGTTGAACTGTCCTTCTCGGCTCGCATGGCCGCGCCCATCAAATCAGCAATCAGCTGTTGTCGTTTTGTGGAGTGTGCACCAAGCTGTTTGTAGTTCAAGCTACAGGTACTTAATCCGAGTGGTAGAGCTTCGGCAGTCTTCCTGTGGATTCGTGGGTGCACCAACAAAGATGGGCATAGCTTTCGGGATGGATGTGTGTGTGACAGCCGGTATCTTTCTCCGTCTGTTACGTCGCGAGACAACTGAGATCACCGTCTGTGCGCGCTCAAGAAGCTTGAAATCTGCCCTGATACATATACAGTAATATATACCTTCAATATACCCTGATACATAGACGGTCAATAAATTTGGACTTGCTCCACTGCAGTCTTTCCCGGAGTTCACAAGATACACTGTTTGTAGATTTATGCCTTACATTTAATCTATCGCAGGTCGTTCCACATCCTACCCGAATAACTCATGCCACACAGTCAACCCTTGACTTGGTTTTAACCTCCCATCCTGAGCATATCACTTCTTTGCGTGTCACTGATGGTCTCAGTGACCACAAGGCCATTTTCTTCGATATCTCTTCAAGTCGTCCAAATGTTCATAAATTCAACGATAAAACCATATACGACTACGCTCGAGCTAACTTCCAAGCCATCAACGAGGGTCTTGAAGCTCTGTATGAAAATTCCTTTCATGGCACCTCGCCTCACTCCATTGAGGATAACTGGTCCCTCTTTCGTGACAACATCAACTACCTTACCGAGTACCATGTTCCAAAGATAAGAGTGAAATCTTATGATCACAATCCTTGGTTCACGAAAAGTCTCAAAATCTTGCTAACCAAGGAAAAGCGTTTATTCAGGAAGGCAAAGCGTCTTGGCGACGACGTATAATGGGCTAAATTTCACTACTGTGAACGGGAATACAGGCGCTCGATCAAGGAAGTGAAACATAAGGTTCTTTATCATCGACCTCCCGTCTCTCTTGACGAATAAACCAAAACAATTTAGGAAAATTTTATATCCGCCAAAATCCCACCTTATCCGTCTAACTGACACCAACGGCGATACTATCGCCGACAACGACTGCGCCAACGCTTTCGCTTCCTTCTTTTCATCCGTTTTCAACACCGACAACGGGTACACCCAAACTCCATTATCGCCTCCTCACCTATGGTCCCTATTCATATCAGCACTCATGGCATTTGTAAAATCATTGAGTCACTTAAGCTGTCGTCAAGTCATGGTCCCGACTCTATTAACCCGAAGATTCTAAACAACACGAGATCTATTTCCAGCAAGATTCTATGTTGAATATTTGCTCAGTCACTCCAAGATTCTGCTTTACCGCAGGACTGGAAGACGACGAAGATTGTCCCTATTCACAAATCAGGCAGCTGCCCCATCGTTAATAACTACCGCACCGTTTCACTCACTTCTATAGTATGTAAAATTCTCGAACACATAAACTTCTCCAACGTAGTTAAGTACCTTGAAGAAAAATGCTCCCTTGCAGCACGGCTTTCGAAAGGTCTTTTCATGTGAAACTCAAGTAGCCAGTTTTGTTCACGACATCTTTCTCCACGCGGACAATAATCATCAGACTGACGCCGCTTTCTTAGACTTTCGCAAGGCCTTCGATATGGTGCCGCACTCTAAGCTTCTATACAAACTCTCCCTGTTTATCCTTGACCCGTATGCCGTCCGTTGGCTAGCTCAATTTCTGACTAATCGTACGTTATTGGTTACTTGCAACAACCACCTATCTCTAAATGTACGTGTGCTTTCTGGTGTCCCTCAGGGTTCAGTCCTCGGCCCTCTCCTTTTCCTTATCTGTATAAATGACCTTCCTTCAGGCATATCTTGCACGATTCGTCTCTTTACTGACGACTGTGCAGTGTACAGGCAAATCCTCTGGCATGCCTCTGAACATTGCAAAGTGTCGCATTTTGTCGTTTTCTCAAAGACGGGTCTCCTGTCTTCCTCCCTTCCCCTATACCCTAAGTGATATCACATTAACATGAGCAGATTCTTACAAATGTCTTGGAATCCAGCCTTCCTCCAACCTAACTTGGAACGAGCACATCAACCACATAATAACTAACGCTTCTCGCTCTCCAGGCTTTGTTAGACGCACCCTCAGGTTGGCGCCCTACATCTTAAGCTCCTATCCTCTGTAGCCGCATTAAAATCAAATCTTAATCTCGACTCACTCGAACGTCGTCGCCGTCTTGCCAAGTTAGCCCTCTTCCATTGGTTCTTTTTCATCTTGCAACCGCACCAATCGCCCATCACCTGCCCGAGTGTCATTTTTCCTGGCATCGACCACACTAATAAGGTCACACGCTTTCATTGTAATACCAATGCATTATCCAGTTCATTCTTTTGTTCAACTGCCATCGAATGGAACAACCTCCCATCACCTCTCACAACTATTATCGAGCATACAGTATTTTGTAACACCCTCTCCCGTTCACTCCATCCACAAGACCACCACGCTTGTATGTCAGTTTCTATGAAATTTTTCACCTCCCCCTTATCATATTTGTTAATTATCTGTACTTATGTGAACGAACTCCCTGTTTCATGCTTTACTACTTGTTTTCATATAAGTTTGTACTGTCGTCGTTTCTTTATTTTCCTGTTTACTTACTGCTAATTGTGTGTTCCTTTTTGCTTGTTTGTTTGTTTCTATCAAGTTGCTGTAAATGTATCTTACGCTCCAGTTCCCACCCCCCATGTAATGTCCTCCGGACCCTCGGGGTTCTCGAAATAAATAAATAAATAAATATGAATGTTATACTAGTGCGCGAAAGTAGCGCCTGATGTAGGTTCGGGGTCTCGTCGTGATACAGTGAGGAATACTGCGACACACTTGATTGAAAGCATTGCTGCGAGTTAGCTTGTTTCCCGACTGATTGTGCTCTGAAGTAAACTTGCATTTTTGTAAAACAACTTCAATATAATGCAGTCGTAGCGAGATAGTTTCCTTGGTTTTGTGGCATATTGCGCTCACTTCATCTGCTTTCTCTTGGGCCCCGTTTGGGCTATCGCGGCCTCAAGGGGGTCCTGACACATGGTTTGGGAAAGACTGAGGCATACTATATACTGTTGCATGTGACATATTGTAGTGTGGTGAAGCCAGCTCCACTGTTGTATTGTTTATTCGCATGGTTACTTTTTCAATGTTGCTTGAATGAGGAATGCGGAGAATGAGGAAATGTATGCCTTGCATGTTCTGCATGTTCTCTAATTGCTGACCCCTGCTGCTGGGCTAAAATCCAGCAACTACACAAAAAGATTAACAAATGCAGAACAGGAGACAGAAACACGGACACAATGACATGATTGAGATCATGATATCCTGTCATTTTTTTTTCTCGGTCTCTGCTTCTACATCTTATGAACATGTGCCAGATTGCCAGCACCCTTTCCCGCTAGCTACGAAGAGAGCCTCTCAGTAATAAAAATGCAAGTTGTCAAATGCACGTAAACAGTGCTTACATTTTTTGGGGTCTTCGCTCATCTAATGTTTATGGCAGAAAATGCTCCTCTCGTTCGCATGGCATACTGAATATGAGTGTGCTCCACAGCCACAAACTACATTGTAAATTAGCACTGCAGTATGTTTATCGGCACACATGAAATTACCCTTCATAAGTGCATCATGCAAGCTCATTGATTCTGATGCTAATTGCTCATGAAATAAAAATAACATGGGGTGGGGTGAAAGACACTGGAATCACATGTTGCGTCACTAGCAGTGCCGTACTCACTCAGCAGTGACATCACAAGCAGTGATTTTTCACTGAAGCCTGCAACTCAACGATGTAATTCACATCTTGATTGCAGAAAAAGTAAGCACATGTTCGTTATTACTTGGTATACAGTTGAAACTTGGTAATGTGATGACGGTCATTCTCGTGGATTTTGGCAATAAAACCATTTTAGGATAAAAAAAACACCTGTCAAGGTGTAAGCTACGAAAAGTAGTAAATTGAGTGAGGCATTTTAAATTGCCGTTTTTCCTTTATATTTTCAATGCTGACATACATCAGCTTGTGTAACTGTCAATCTGGGCTATTCCAGCCAAAACCAGCCAGAGATGTAGCTTGACTCTCTTAAATATGACTGAAAAAAACTGTGTGCACTTTTTAGACGATGCATGTATCGAATGTAAATCATCATTTTGTTTTCTTGAACAATGGAGGTGCATTAAACTGTGCCGAAATATGAAGTTGCCCCTTACGAGCTTCCTTCTGACATCTACATATAGATCATTTGTGTGCTTTCCTTGCCTGGTGTTAGAGGGGAAGCACGGGTCTGCCATCCCAAAGGGCATGTAGAACGAGTATAAATCTGGTGACGTAGTGAGAACTCAAGAACGGAGCACATTTTGGGTAAAGTTTACGATAAATTTCCGGCAAATTATCATCCTTGAAGGAGCCCCAGATTATTTACGCTTGTAACTGATTGCTTGTGATTAGCTTCACATAAAAATATCAAGCTGATCTATATTCACTTTTTAACCAAGTGTTTGAGAATATCAAGCACTTGCATTTTTTTTTTTTTTTTTTTCAGATAGTATATTCACATATAGGTCGTCTAAAAGAAATTTTCCCTTATTTGTATAACTAGTCCTCTCCTGTAACATATTGAAAATCTCCAGGTTTATTTGATTCGAACATTGATTATTTGATTTGAACAACCTCCTTCCTCTACGGTCCGTCCTTCGGCTTCCCCAGGCCGAGTGATGGGCATTGAAGTCACACAGCACGAGCGCCGCGGCTTCCAGAGAACCAAGTAAGCGTTCGAGGTCACTCCACGGGACCAGTACCGCGGGACGTATATAGATACTGACGACCGTTAACAGCATGGGGCCAAGGTGGATCCTGCAGGTGACATAATCATAAGAGCGATGACAATCTGACCCTATGGACGCAGCAACGAGGTCATTACGAACGTATAGCGCTGTTCTGTTCTCAGGGGATTGATGAGAGCGATAGATTGTGTATCCATTAACGCGATGTGTAGAATCCATGCCGTGTTCGCATACAGCTATGAAAGGGATCTTGTACTGTTGTAGACGTAATTTAAAATCCGGGAGTTTGTTACGCAGGCTTCGACGATTCCACTGCATCGCCATGGCCTTTCTATATAATGCCGTCATGCTGATGCAAAGATAATGCCTCCAGTGTCAGAATCGCTTGGACCTCGGGCAGTTAATTGCGACGCACCAGGAAAGGCAGAGACAATTGCCTTAAGGGCAGTGAGTACCGCTGAGAAGAGTCCCAGGGAAGAGACATCTTCAAGGGCTGATGAGGGTAACTGTCTCCTCGTGCCTGCAGGTTCCGTCACACTGGCGTAAGTGTGTGTAATCTGCCTTGATGGACGAGGAGGCGGTGTGTGGCTGCTTGTGATGGGTTGAGCCGCGATTGTGTTCAGCGACCCTCGTTCACCTCGTGCAGATCTATGGGGGAGTGAGGAAATTCTTGTGCGTTTGTACCAGACGGGAGTGTGGCACTACCACCCCTAGACGCGTCAGACGGAAGTCGTAGTGTCCGGTCTTGGTGCCTTTTGGTGGCGGCGGTCTTCGCAGGACATAAAAAAAATGATGTGAGATGGCTGGATTTGCAGTTAGCACACTTTGGCTCTCTTTTATTGTTGCAGTCTGATCTCTGGTGAGGCCCGGCGCATATGCCACACCGTGTAGAACCTCGGCAATTTCGTGCAATATGGCCAAATCGTTGGCAGTTATAACACTGCATGGGGTCTTCTATGTACTCTTGGACTGTGAAGGTCTGGAGTCCGAAGGCAATTCGGTGGGGAAGACGGATTGTAGGTTTAAAAGTCAGGATAACGCTCCGTAACGGGGTAAACACATCACCGCCATCTTCTTCCATTGAATGCTGAACCTGCCGCCGTGCAGATAAAACCCCTGAGTCTTTGAGGTAGAGCACGAGGTCGTCGTTCGAATACTCTCTGGGAACATCATATATCTTGCCCATATTTCTGGCATACGATTGGGGTATTGATGGTATCACAGGAATCCAGCTAAGCACTTAGCTGACAAGAGGTTGCGGGCAGCTGCTTCAGACCGTACGGAGGCGAAGAGAGAACCATCTCGGTGGAAACGGTCGTGCATGACCTGTTGTTCAGCTAGCAGGCGTATCTCACTAGCGACCGCATTAGGATTCACCTTCCAGAAGGAGTAGTCACTAGTTGCTGGTCGAACAGTATGGGAATACCGCCGGCTCGGTTCTTCCTGTAGGTGACAGTGGTGAACGGGTGATGAAAAGAAGTGGCAAGGCTGCCATCGTTCATCTCATCTGACTGCTGAGGAGCTGCCGGTTCCGAAGTGTCGTCCATTGTGTTATCGGGAAGATTCACGGCCTGTGGATTGTCGGGATCACAAGAAGAAGGGCTCCCTACCCGTTGTCGTGTGGCAGGGCTGGCGGGGACCTGCTGACCTATGGGAAGTGTCATACAGACGTTGGACCTCCCGTCCAGATTACGGCGGGAGGTTCGTGAAACGTTAGATCGCTCCTTTGAAAAGGCTCCGAAAAAGCCTAAGGGCCCCTCCACTTGACAAGCCGTTTCCGAGCTTTGGAAAGAAGTGTCCACACATAGGTGTTTCTATGAGATGTCCCTCGATAGTGTATAAGTGGAATGGAAGTGCAAGAACGTCACAGTTTTTTTTTTTCCTGGGACACTTATTTTCGCCCTGCTGGCTTCATGGCAGAATGCATTGACGTGCCATTTTTGGTTGTATTTTGCGAAAACAGTGGGATCCCCAGAAAGTGTCCATGTCAGGCATGACAGCTGAACCTGTTTCCTACGCTTTGCAACTTGGTGCGCAACTGTACGATGCTCCAGACTTTTTTTTCTTTTTTTCCACGACGAAAGAAGTGACGACGAGTTCAGTGTGGCATTTGCGTCTTGATCCCTCAGAATGATAGCCTGATGTATTGCTGGCTCAGTGGTGTAGACGTCGCTACTGGGTAATAATACAATGGTGCCGTGATGTTATTTCTGCCTATTGTGGCGACATGCTGCACGTGCCGCAGGGTAGGACTGTGGATAAATTCGAGCGCATGGGGCTCTTTTGAGATCTCCGACACACGGTGCTGGAAGCAATGTTTACCTCCCCCACATTGCTGCCGTCCTCAGCTGGGATCGAACCCGCGAACTTGAGGTCAACAAGCCAACATGTTACCGACTGAGCTACCGAAGGGGGCCGTCGCCACTGGCTTTCGCGATCCCTGGTTCGAGCCGCGGGCCATTGCGCTTTCGAATTACTTCTTTTTCTTTTATAAAGAGGGTTCCGAGAATAACAGCGGGCGAGAGCATCACGGTTTTCTTCCTGGAGGGCTTATTAATGCCTTTTTTGGCACCATGACATCATCAATTGAACTTCTGTATGCAATAAGGGGATAAGCCGAAGAATCCCAAACCTAGACAAGGAGCCTGATATGATTGTCCATCCCGTTGACGCACATGCATTTCCCGTTTCTTACTCTCCTGTAGCGGGCCAATAAATTACAATACTGTCCTAAGTTTTATTTGGCTGGTACATACTGGTAATAGTAAAAACGGGATAAGTCGACTTATTCGCTTATTGCATACAGAGGTTCAATTCCAGTTATGTTTTGCTATAATTGCGGTAATGCTGACCTCTCACTCGTACGCTTAGTGTATGAAGGGTACGACACATTCTATTTCATGCCGATCTACTTCATCTACTTCACTACCTTCTGACCTATTTGGCAAAGGAACATTAGCAGAGAAAGAATCTTTAATCCCTAGCTTTACAAGGGGAAGGAGGTTGAAATTTCTTCTTCGCTTTAATTGTTCTTCTTCATCCTTAACATTGTGTTCTTGTTCGCACCTGCAGACCTTCCCACGCCTTTTAATCTAAATGTCATAGCAAGTAATGCACGTGCCACAGAAACTGCTTTGCACGTGGATTAATCCAGAGCTCATAGGACGAGTGGGAAAACAAGCATTTTTTCCCGCTTCTCACGTATTACAAAGTGTAAAGTTCATGTGGGAGCGTGATGACTGTTGTTGCGGACTGGTTGAAGTCTCTTATTTCGTGTTATCAATGGCAAGCGTGTATTATATTCGCTGCATTTCGTAATAAAACGCATCAAACGTCCGCAAAAATTGCGGAAGAATGTCAATTTCCAGTAGAACACTGCACTGGCCGTATTCTTAGGCGCAGGCCCGGCCTGAGAGCGGCTTTCCTTTGATTTACTCGTCTGGACCCGGCCCGACG
Source organism: Ornithodoros turicata (assembly GCF_037126465.1). Taxonomy (NCBI): domain Eukaryota; kingdom Metazoa; phylum Arthropoda; class Arachnida; order Ixodida; family Argasidae; genus Ornithodoros; species Ornithodoros turicata. Next base: position 530,933 of record NW_026999409.1, read on the forward strand.
GCTCCATGATTAGTCCGGGCACGACCCAAGCCCGGAGTATTGTAGGTTCCCTGGCCCAGGTCTGGCCCGAGACCGAAAAAGAAATACAGGTTACCTCGGCCCGGGACAGTGTAGACGACTGTAAAAGTTGACACTGGCTCACTAATAGTGGGGTAAAACGCGCTTGATCCCTACCAAGGCCCGTCATGCAAACACGAGCCCATGCCAGACCCGCAAAAGAAAGGCTTTATCCGGCCCGGCCCGGCCCGCGGGGCGGCCCGAGCCCGGTGCAGTGCTCTAATTTCCAGTCCATCTGCGAGAAATATCACTGACGTTTGCGTGACTTCACTCCTGGTGCGATGAAACGTAACTTTGATCTGACGTCCGCTGATCCCTACCATCTTATCACCACTGTTTGCGATTACATCTCTCTTCACGAGAATCAAAGATAAAAGTATTCTGCATGCTCGTGCTTATTTGAGCAGCATTCCAGCTACCCTTTGTGTTAAAAGCGATAAAATACTCCAGTGCAGGTGACACAAAGAAGAGACGAACACGAGATCACTGACTGAATAACAGAAATTTTAGTTGACAAAGAAGTACGCTTATAGGCTCCCTGCATTAAAGTTTCGGAGTACTGGTAGCGCCCCCTCCCGTTAAGCCCGTTTCCAACCGGGTAGGTGGTTGACACATGGTGGCAATGTGGGGCAACGGAAAACGCAGATCCCAACACCAAGAAGTGTCAACGAAGCATGGTCACAACAGGAGATACTGTTGCTTTGTTCGTTCTTTTAACACTGAGAGCCACGTTGACAACGAAACTCTCAAGTGTGTGAAGTATCACCGCTTCCCCGTTGAAAATAGGGAATCCAATCGCGACAGCGCTGGGTGTCTGTCATTCAACTTAATTCCAACGGCAAGGTAAGATTTTTGTTTGCTTGTTAAAGCAAGCATATCTCTCCAAATTTCAAGAAGACGAGTGATACCCCTGTCAGACGTACTAATTTAGTGTCACTTTCAGCGAGTACACTTGCAATAAGTGTCATTCTTTACGAGTCACACGGCATCTTTTAGTGACACAAGATGCAAAGTACACTTACGATGAAGTGAGTTCGCCAAACTCACTTCACTTTGCTTGCAACAATCAAGTACGTAGCCTCCACGGCAGGAATTGCGTAACAAATGCTTATTTTTGGAAAAGGAAAGAAACAACCCAACCGGAATTTATATTTGGACAAGTTTCTTAAGACAGCGCTGATTTATATAAAAAAGACGTAAGGATCTTTTGGCGTGATTTACCGGTACTCTCGTCCGCAGACTGCCCAGTAGAGTTCGTAATCCACTTCGCGGCAGCCATATTTGTTGACATTCCACGGTGGTTAAGTGTTTCCGGCGAAATCGCGAAATACCCGCAGTGAAGCACTGAATAACGGAAGACAAAGAAGACAGGGCGTCATGGTCTGAGATAGAAACCCATGCTATCAGAACATGGGAGGACCAAGCGAAACGCGAAAGTGTATGCTGACATCGCGGGCCAGTTGCACGCGCAAGACATAGTAAACACCACCAAAGAGGTGAAGAAGAAGATTGAAAATTTGTCAAATAAATATACGTGTGTTGGTTCCCAACAATTATATTTATGACATTAAATCGACTTCAACTGCGAAGAAAATCTTTATGAAATGTTTCTAGACGTAAGAAAAACGATTTTACCGAGAAAGTATGGTGCACTCCCCGATGTTTGTTGGGAGCTCAAGCTCGCCCATCGTCATCACCATGACTGCTTAGTGACACTTACTTATAGCGTGTAGCAGGAGCGTAGTGAAAGTGACATTACGGGACGGAGTGCACTTCAACTGAGTGACACTAAATTAGTACGTCTGACAGGGGTATGATTCTTTCTTCGCAGAGAAGGTAGGGATCAGTGTTGCCGAACGGCAACACAAGCGCCTGCTGCTGAACTTCGCAATTTTGCAGTCAACAACTACCAACCCCAGGTCGACTGTTCTCAACTCCCTGAACTTTGGTGTACTGTCACCTTAATATCCGAAAAACTGCAGCATGATACAATTTTGTCAACACATGTTGAGCGCACACTAAGCTCGACAAGTCTCAACAAGCAATCTTGCTTGTGATTCACCACATTGCTCAAATCGCTCAAAAACATTAAAAAATACACAGCAAGAGAATATAGACTGAAAGCAATATATGGTCACTTATATCGTAATAACTGATTTATTTTCTATAACTCCGTTGTTACCTACATAACTACCGCATTTTCATTCGTGTTCTATGTTATTCTGGAATGTATTCCATTGGAAGAGTTCCTCGGTATCTGTTCCTTAGTAACACGATATCTCGAGACAAGTTTCAACTATGAGACCACTTTCTGCATGTGTGTAACTATACTATTCTGTGAAGTAAAATAAATGTCAAAATCGTCGTGCATCAAATATATAATGCTGAATTCGAGACGCCGTAATGGGTAACACGGCTCGGAAAGACAGCGCAGTGCACAAACAACGGTGTAAAGAATATCCACGTGCTAGAACAACAACTACTAGTACATGAATGACGATGGGATGAGGTGTTTCACCGCACCAATTGCGATACACTTGCTAGAAGTTCTGTCTATTTCAACGGAACATTGGATCTACACAGCACCGAGTGATCTGTACTCCGGAACTATGTTTACCAGTATGCGCAACGTAGCGTATATTGCAATTACGAATGGGCCAACGTTTATCTTGTTCTCGGTTTCATGGACTCCGCACATATGACCACTGTCGTCAAGCTTAATGCATTTTGTCAAGTTAGAACCCCCGAAGAAGTCACATAACAGATCAATTAGAGTCCTCGAGCCAGGGCGTACATAACTACAGCCGTTGTAGCCGTCGGGTCCCTATCAAAAGGCCGAAAATCAGAAGGCCGAACTATCAAAAGGCCGAAAAATCAAAAGGCCGAAAAATCAAAAGGCCGAATGATCAAAACGCCGAAAACTCAAAAGACCGATTGTTCAAGAGGCCGAAAAATGAAAAGGCCGAAGGGTCAAAAGGCCGAAAAGTCAGAAAGCCGAAGGGTCAAAAGGCCGAATGCTGAAAGTCGAAGTGAAAGCCGAAGTGAAAGACAAATTACAAGGCCGAATACCTAGAAGGCCGAAAAGTCTTAAAACTGGCGCGGGTTAAGGGCCGGAAAGGGGGACTACCGCGTTTGCTAACCTTTCCCCTTGTCCTTTTTTTTTCTTTCTTGTCTTTTCTCTACAATAAATATCCTCCCGCCTCCGTTTGCGGGCAGGTTGACGCAATAAAGTGCCCAACCTGCGGTGTAGTTCTGCGCGCAATCATGCTTGTGCAGATAAGAGCCAGCCCGGTGCCCAGACGAGCACCGGGCCCTGTGTTTTATATAGCTGGGAAGGGAACAACACTTGCGTTCGGAAACACCCTATAAATATGGAGATAGAAAAGGCACAGAAAGTTACACCTATTTAGCACCTTTATTATTTCAACGGAGACAAACTAACTCAATACTACAAAGAAAAGTTATGGGCCACGCCGCGGAGAAACTGTTCCACATCTCGCGTATTTCTGTTATCTAACACTCGCCTAAGGCGCTCTTCCCGGAGTCGCTGCTGCTTTCGTGGAAGGGGGAGGGCTTCCCCTCGGATCAGCCGCTCGATGCGTGTCTCTGTCGTCTCCTGTTCTGCCTGCATTTGGGTAATCAGGCTGAACGTGCCCACATGCTCACTCCCCACCAACGTGTTCCAACGACGATGCCAGGCCTCAACACCATTGTTCGTTCGCGGTTGTTCGTCGTTTGTAAGGTGACACACATTCCAAAGAGATGGCGGGAACGTGGGGGTACTCCTGATGACAACTGCTTGGCCGTCAGCAGTCGTGCGGCGCACTGGCCTTCCCAGTACGTAATTTGTCTCCCACCAGTCGAGCAAGGTTGATGATTCCGGTGGAAACAGCGGCTTGACCGCTGAATATGCTTCACGCACCTCTTCAACAGGAAGGAACGCCAAGGCAGCAAGCTGTCTTACTCTTGTCGCAAAGTCATTAATGTTTTCGACATACAGCCTGGACAGCCCTAAGCTCTGCACTCTGCGCCACAGTATTTGGCACAGGTGAAAAAAACACCCGTGAATGTTCGCATCAGGCAGCTCTACTCGAACAGCATTGATGGATGCGATCTCAAAGTCCACAATAATGTCTGAAGGGGAAAGCAGTACTTGGTGCTCTGCTGCGAGGTCAGTCACATCGCGAAGAAGCTGCTGGTAGGCCAGCTGGGTTCGCCGGGACATCAAACAGTACACAAGCGGGAACAGGGCTCCGTGGACATACCCGTGGATAGTGTACATTTGTTCAAACAGTCTGGACACTGTTTTAAACGTACCGTCCATTAGCCAAGTCGCTGATGACTCAAGGTGTCGCAGGTTCTCGTCAGTGCAAAACACAAAAATTCTTGCCCCATCATCACAAATACTGTCACGGCGAAGAAATGACTTCCCTTGTAGTGAAAACCTGAACCGGTCACCAATCACCAAGTCTTCGACGGAGTCCGGCTCGCGTGGAAGGCCAGCCTTGCGCACCCGCCGAACCAACTGCCTCATTGCGCTATCACTGGGTAGCTCCTGCCTTGCAGCGACGTTGACCGAGTTGCAGACTTCTTGTACAACCCTTGCTGGAGCTTCGCGTGATGTTGGCGCAGTGTCCCTAATGGCCGCTCGTGCGTTGATGATGTCTCCCCGAGAGATGTGTGGAGCATGCAGATGACACTTGGTTTCCCTCTTCAGGACATGCTCTCCGTTTACGAGTTCCGTTATGATGCGCCCGTGACATTCCATCTTGCGCTCACAACGCCAATAATGCCGACTTGCATTAACCTTGTCCAGAATGTACACATGGCCATCGTTACAGCCAATTTTAACTTTACCTTTCTGCGAGGAAAGCGTTCGCAGGGCTCTACCTTCCATGTCTACTTCGGGTCGCACGTAGGTCTATGCGGAGCAGCTACCCGTAGGCGACTGGACGTGAACGTAGCGGGCAAGAAGGGTAACAAAGGACAGAAGGCATTTAGTCCATCCGTTTGGGGGTTACGACCTGAGTACACCCTGAGTACACCTACAGCCTACTTTCCCGTAAGCCTGTCTTTAAGGAACAAGAGAACAAAGGACAGAGGCCGTTACTCCTTTCGCTGAAGGGTCTCCTCCTCATATCACCATGAAACCTGTTTCCCCCTACGACGGAACTTTGTCCTTTTCTTGGGATCCGTTGTCCATCTCAACATTGTTTTATTCATTTACTCATCGACCGTATGGTCTTTCGAACTTTTTGAGCGGTCGGACTTTTGATTTTTCGGCGTTTGAAGCGTTCGGCCTTCTGTTTTTTCGGCTTTTTAAGCGTTCGGCCTTTTGACTTTTCGGTATTTGAAGTATTCGGCCTTTTGACTTTTCGGCTTTTTAAGCGTTCGGCCTTTCTATCGTTCGGCGTTTTGACTTTTCGACCTTTTGAACGTCGGCCTTTTGATAGTTCGGCCTTCTGATTTTCGGCCTTTTGATTGCCACCCGTAGCCGTCTCACCTACCCAGTTGCGAACAGTTCCGCCGCTGAGTGGCGCCGAAGGCAGAGCGGCGAGCTACCCCCTGGCGAAGTGCAGGAAGCCCATAATGTCAGCCACTAATGCCAATAAGCCCAGTCAACTTCTTCCTCGGGTCCCGGGGAAGAGAGTTGTCGTGAAGGGTGGTGGTGGGACGACGCGAGTCCGGTCCGCGGAGAGAGCCAGGCCAGTCCAGGTCGCAGCGGAAGAAGTTTATTTACATCTATGTACAGCAAGACGACTTCCGAAGAGAAAGTCCGACAAAGATCAGATCAAAGACCCTTACACATGGGCGACGGGCCTTTTTGTTCAAAATCAGGGTGCCGCTCACAAATTGCACAAACAAAATCAAAGATGCAAATTTCACATTTCTCAGCCCCAGGATTGGTCCGTTACCAAAGGTCTCCAAAATGCTCCAATCCTGAAGCGAGCAAATTACAAAGGATAGTTCCCAGAATTCGATAATTGTCACAAATAAACAATGTTACAAATCCAAAACCCATTAGTGGCTCAAAACGAAATGTATACAAAAAAATAAAAGGGCTCGCAGGAAACGAGTTGCCTACATATGGCAAGTTTGACCTCAATTCATGTTTCTCGAGTCCCCGAGGGAAGACAGACGCCAGTGTTCCGCATGTCACAATGCCTATTCATACACGGACGTCTGGAGATAATCCGCATCTATTCACGGAGCAGTGTATCCATGAAACTGACTTTAAATAAAACCCTCGGGAAAGAAATAGGCGACCGAGTAAACCGGGTTCTGGCAAACAAAATAAAAAATACAAACAGCAGAGGGGTGTTCTCGATGATCATAGAAACTTAACAAGCCCATATTGTCAAACTCGAGGCCATGCCAGACCCGCAAAAGGAAGGCTTTACCCGGCACGGCACGGCACGGCCCGTGGGCCGGTCCGGGATGCGTATTTCCAAACCCGCTCCTGTACAACAGATCGCCGCTGCCGCCAGTTACGCGCCGGAGGCGCTGTACTGCGTAATCCGGCGGCGGCAGAAAACCCTGAAATGTCATGGCGGCCGCTATGCTATATCTGTGTTCGGAGCGTGTTACTGGACGACTAATGAGCGAGAAGTAAATGATAGATGTGTGTAGGTGTCTTTGGATGACGATAAGCAATGTACAAGTTCTTCGAACATTTATGTGCCTTGCTTTGGAGAACGTGAGACCACGGATAGTCAACGTTTTCAGTGATAGTGACGCTGTGCTGCTGGTTCGTGTCTCCGGTTTGCGAATGCATGAATGCCCATTGTCGTACAAATTATTTTGAGTAACATAACGTGAACACTGAAAAACCGAATTTAGGTTAAAGCTTTGTTGTGTTTAAGCACCTTCAATGGACTGTGTAGCAATAAGTGTGTGGCGACCTCCTACCGTCGACGACGACGATGTCTACAGCAACCGCGGGCACGCGCTACGCGCCCGAATAAACAGTTGACCTCTGGGCTTCCTCCTGTGTGGCTGTCTGTTAGCTAGCTCCCACAAGTGTGTGCGTGTGTCAATCGCGTCGTAATGTTCTTTACTGCAATTCTTCATAGTGACCACTCTCTGTGGAGTTGATGAGGAACGTTGGAATTCAATTATTAAAGAAATAAACCGTCGTCGAATTATGACCTGGTCATGGTGTATCTGCAAAAACAGCAAGACGTAGTGCATATACTGAAGTCTGTACGTAAAAGGCGAAAGATCAATATACGCTCAGATTTTTCCTTTTTTTCTGCCAATAAATTCTCCCCCTCTGTACGTAGTGACGTAAACATAACAATGAAGTGTGTACGGATACGTTTCGAACAGCTGCAGATTACCTTTAGTGCCCTGATATACACAAAACACAATAATTTGGTTACATGAGAGTGGCTGACATTAGAAAATCCACTTGTTCAGAGGTTCCAGGAGGCGAGGCAAACGGTCGCAATTGCTGAAGTTCATCAGATAAATCACAAGCAAATATTAAACAAAAATCAGCGTGTGCACCACACTTTTGTAATGCGGCGTGCAACTTTTTCGTGTGCACATTAACATTGCACGTTGGCAGCACAATATGTAAAATACCCATTTATACTGAAGTGCAGTACGTACTAGACAAGTTAGAAGTTAGTAGTTATTAGTTGGTAATCTGAAACCTGTACTTATATTTGATTATCTCAATTTGGTAAATGCCGAATATTAGCACTGGACACTGGACAACCTTTTATATTCACGCTTGCTTGTGCAACAATGGCCTCATCTCACTAGATGTCCTGAAGCTCCCTGGCAGGACAATTTGCTGAAAGTCATAATGTTGTACGAATTCATCACGGTCCCTTTGTGGCCTTTTACAACAAGCCAACACATGACTATTGGCAGGGCAAGTTTGGCGTTGTGGATGAGAATAGTCTCAATATTTTGTACAAAACTTCATTTTAAAAATCACTGGTGGGTGTTTTCAGAGCCCAGAAACCAAAGCCATATCCCTAGTCAAGTGATACTACCATTAATGTGCCGTGTTGTCCCGTCATACTGAGATAATAAAAACCTACTATTGTGGCAAAATAGAGTGAAGGCTGTTCAAGCGTTGGAGGGTGTGTGCAATAGATGAGAAGGTTTGCGCACCAAAACAAATGTGCAGGTACTATGATATGCATGTAGACCAAGCAAGTAATTCACTCTGCAACATATAGCGATTTCATGGGTAGGACACAGCTGTGCAACGTGACAGTAGCAGTCTGTCAGCACTTTAGATTGTGGAAGCTGGGATACGTTAGGAAACATAGTGAAGTGACAAAGACAGGGAACATACGAAATGAACAGAGATGACACATTACTCATCTGACATTACTCATCTGAAGTTATGCCTTTTTTTTCATAGCACGGTAGCATGTGCTGTTTTTTACAGGGCTGCAGTGCTCTTGGAATTGCAAACACAGCATCCTGTGGCACTTAAACCTCAATTAACATGTATACGTGTACGTGATGTAAGCAAGTAGTGACATGATGGTTTGAGTATGATCAAGGTGAGGTCAAGTGAGTGTGCGAACACCGGTATTGGATATTTTTTTAGTTAACCCCTACGGCAGTCTACATATTCGCTGTCGGTGCGCCGTATGTGCTGTGCAGTTCCGGGCCGAAACTACGACGTACATGTTGGCTACGACTACATTGTTAGCAACACTTTCCATAGGAACACCCTTCGTTGCCGTCTGCTCTAGATTGGCTGTAACGACTTTTCGTTGGCTGCTCTCCTTGGCCTTGTCTTGCACCCCAAGCAGTGGGCTGTCACTGCTGCTCTCCTCGGTTTTCTCCGAGTCTCGGGGCTCGTGAACTGCATGTGACGTTGTTCTAGTGTCTCTTTCCTTCTTTTTCTTTGCCCTTTTTTTTGGCATAGCAAGCCGGCCCTTTGCCTGGCTAACTTTTCGTACCTATTTTCTTAGTAAACATAACCCCTCCCCGTATGCCTTGACCAGTAAACGTGTGGACCTAGAGGTTTGTTTGCCCACTGCATCACTTCATTGCTGGATAATAATAACCTGAGCACGGATTTACATGAACATGTATGTATGTTCATGTTGCTTATGCTCAAACTTGTTTCGTCATGGGTTTCGTCCACCACCTAGACTGCGTTTACGCGAGTTTATCAATCGCAAACGCCTTAGCTCCATGATTTGTATCTGTGGCGCAAGTATCATTTGCTGTGTTCTGCAGAACGAATGCTGCTTTATTTTACCATATTATCCCTAACAAAATACTCACTTTTAAAAAAATAGCATGTTGGTGCATTACCTTTGTACCACAAACAATGCAAAACAGTGCACATATTAAGGAATTTTACTGCATTTTTCGAAGATTTTCAGTGCATAGTTGCATGCATATTTTGGCAGTGTTTAGTGCACATTGATTCACGCTCTAATAATAACAAGGATCGGTGTTCGGGTAACTCGTTATTGTAAAGATACCTTTCTTTATTCAGGGAGCTGACAAGAAGCTGACTACATTGCGGGACCCCCTGTATACTTTTAACCCTAACTCGTCGCTTTTGAGTTCCGGTAACTTCTTGAAGAACTTGTTTCTTTTTTAGGTTATTCTGCCAATGTAACTTGGGGTAAGTTCCAAGTTGCTTTTGAGCCCCAACATTCCACAAGAAGAAAATCCAGCAAATCCCTGTCCTGTATTGTATTTCCTACATGATTCGGAAATGACAGCAGAAGGGATGCTGACAATTTGACCAAAGCAACCAGAGAGACGAAGTACAACATGACGTAATGCGCTAAACGCAGGCACTCCTCAGTGTTTGATGAATTCCTTGCTATTGAGAGTTGGATATCAAAAGGAAAATCAAGAGGGAACTCAGCAGAATTAATTTACCCTACATTCACGCGTATTAGCCGCGGCTTATGCGCGATTTATTTTTTTCGCGGACGCTCTGCGGCTTATCCGTGGGTGCGGCTTATCTGGTGACTATTCCAACGCTGACTGACTGACCTTGACTGACTGACTGACGTTGACTACTCCAACGCTGAGGCATAGCCACGACAGCGGCTTCAAACTAAAAGTCGTCGACTTCGCGGACAAGTACGGGAGCAGGGCAGCTGGCAGGGAGTACGGCGCTGACGAGCTTTGAGCGTCTCTGTTGATTTTGTATGTGCATCACTGGTGTAGCGCACAAAGCAGTTGCGTCGTATTACCCGCGGCTTATCTGCGAGAGCGGCTTATCTGCAAAACATTTTCAAAATGTATCTAAAAACGAGTCCTGCGGCTTATCTGCGGTGCGGCTAATACGCAATACGGTACGTGAAATGCATGCAAAAGGGCATGCAGGTTCACATGGAGAGTGACAAAGGGCTGACTGTGGAATGTGCAGTGGAAATGATGCTGCGAAAATATACAGGCAGATCTGAAATTAAAGATGCAAGAGGTACGAAGCGAAAACCTAATTGACTAACTGTAGTTAACATCACAAATGGCCATTAAATTGTATCTTTGAATATTCGTTGTGGAATGTGCAGTAGGGCCATGCACTAAGGCAGAAAATCAAGTAATGTCTTTTCTAACTACACAATAATGGATTGATAAAAAAAAACAATGAACATATCTCTCCAAACAACAAGTATGAATGGCATTCCTCACTGTGAGGTAACGCAGCATGTTTCATAATGTCATCGTGATATGTACCTATAGTCTTGTGTTGTCCTCTTTGTATTGTATGTTCCTCAAACTCGAGGAAATGTTACCTCCTTCTATGGGCTTTGTTTTTGCTGGTACCCAGTCAACACACATTGTTGGTAGAATGCAGAATTGACGTTGAATATTGCTGAACAATGTAGAACGCAAAATGCGAACATTGATTCCGCGCTGACATTACGTAGTCAATTCAGCATGTCAAATCTTTTACGTGAATATAACGTGGATTTGTTGCACACAAATTAACAGTAGATTGTCATACGTGAAAACAGCGTCGATAACTGTAATGGAAAGTCACAGAAGGACAGACGTCAATATACAACGTTGCTTTTGCGAAAATTTTGCCTTATGCCTTTAGCAAAAAGCATGCTCAAACAATGACTCTGCCGCGCAGGCCGTTCAACAGCGCTTTACCATGGTTGCTTTTGCGTGACTCTGCTACTGTTAACATTGCAAAAGATCGTACAAAGAAATATTAATATAGTAGTAATTCGATACGTCGGAAACCTACAGCTGATGGACAGCCAGTAAGTGCTCACCCAGTAATCCAGACACGGGTATTTTATCAAATTCAGAGCATCTTGAAAACCCTACCTATAATCAAATTCTATTCATTTCAAAGAAAAACAAAAGTTTGGGCGTTTGAGCCCCCTTTTCTCCGCCAACCGCCTTCACCCCATCTTCTTAACTCTGCCCCCCTGCCAGCTGAGACCCCCACACCACCGTACCACCGCCATGGCGCCCGGCCAGCCGGTCACAGGAGAAATCTGCGCAGAAGGCGTATTTTTTCGTCAGGCGCAGAAGAGAGAATCACGTGATGCCCTCGCCCGTTGCGCCGTTGCAGCGGTTAATTTTAAACTGTTCGAGACGCCGCTGGAGGATGGAGCTGAGGAACATGTCGGCGTCTCGATAGGAGTGCGGTAATTTCCAGCGCGAACAGCTCAAGCACAGGTTGAGTGAGTATCCCTCGTAGGTAACGGATGCACCACATGCGGCCACAGTCTATACAGGTAAACGGGCGTGGTGTCTTTGTTTGTTAGCGTTCGTTTGAGACTCTATTCTTCTTCCAGTCGATTCAGCCCACCGAGTTCATGAAAATGAAAACGATCCCGGCTATGCTTCTAGGCACACTAGCGTGGTGTGCTACTTTTAGTTTGTGGTCGATTCACTGCAGTTTTCATCTTACATATTCTTTTAGGACTCGGAAAGTGTCTCTTTGAGCAAGCTTGGAATCATTTACCGTCTAATGCGCTACAGGTAAGAATGCTGCGTAAATCGGAAAATTCTCTAACGTCGAAATGTCTGTATCATGTCTGTGTCGTTTTTCTCAGTGTTCTTTGACGGCAGAACTTCTACTTGGCCGGTGAGTTCCAGCGATTGGAAAACACGAAGGAACAATGAAATCGGTTCATTCATAAGGCAACAAGGGACCAGAGGCTACAGTTGCGTCGCTAGCAGGCAGGACCCGAGCTAATTACGATCCTTCTTATTTACATAAGGTGGTGATATTGTGATCGTGATCTATATAAACGGACGCTCTTTGATTTGCAGACATAAATAACCACAAAGTGGTCTTGACACAGGCATGAACAGCTCATCAGTTGACACTTCACGATTTTTTACAGATGCAGCATCCAAGTGCCTACGTGTACAGACAAGCAGAGGTCCCAGCACAACCACAAGCCAATAGTGCAGAAGATAAACACGAGGGCTATAGCAAATTCAAGTCAACGCTTATGCCATATGTGCTTTGGGTAATAAAGTGATTCTATTCCCCACTTTCCTGCGAAATTATTTTTATACCAGACTTGGGATGTCTAAATGAACATTTAAAGTGATAAGGGGATATACTAAAATAAATGTAAAATTACACTGAACGTGTAATTTTTATCGTCATGGCAGCGTTAGAGAAGCGTTGTAAAGCGCTGTTTATTTTATGTTCTCATGTCGTACAGTCTGGTACGTTGTATTCACATATAAACTGCATTTAATATACGTTAAATTTACGTTGATCGGCACTTGTTAAATTAACATGTTTTCGAGCGGACATTTGACATCATGATTTCACGTTCGCTTTCATCGTCGATTCAACATTCATTTCGTTGATATACAACGTTTTTTCTACGTCGAATTTACAATAGTGTGTTGACTGGGTAGCCTTTCATTCTATTTTATTTTGTTGCTGTTTGGTACACTTGCTGTATTTGGACATACCAATGTTTGTGCATATTATGCATGCTATTTCTCCTGTTCGTTGCCACAATTATCTGCTTGGAGTGAGAAGCACTGAATAAAAACACTGATCAGGAAGTAGATTCTTTGTTGTACTACACCGTACAGTTGTTCAAAACTAATAGTTACGTAAAGATAGTGCAGTGTCTCCACTTATAACTAGTGTACATGATTTTTATGTCAACATGAAAGAGGCCAACAAGTATCAGCAAAGAAGTCTGAGCAGAAAGAAAACGACATCATCTGAATGTATTAACAGGACTCTATTTCACAGCGTATTATAAGTTGGAAAATACAACCCGAATCACACATCCCGCGAACCTGAAAATTTATGACGCACAGGTGTCCATACACACAGAAGTGTTATCTCTTGTGCATGTACTATGTACAGACTTCAGTACATACAGTACGTCTGTTTTTGAGATACGCCATGACGATGTCAGAGTTCGACGACGGTTTATTTCTTTAATGACTTAATTCCAAAGTTCCTCGTAAACAGCTTCAGAGCGAGTGGTCGCTATGAAGAATTGCAGTAAAGAACGTTACGACGGGATTGGCAAGCGTTATTTTTCATACTGCTACACTCCATCGAAGGTGACACACAACAAAGCTTTGGCGTATTTGGTTTTTCACTCTTCGAACTTCGTTTCTCAAAATAATTTGAACGACATGGGCATTCATGCCATCGCAAACCACAGACACGAAGCAGCAGCACAACGTCACTTTCACTGAAAACGTTGACTATCCATGGTCTCACGTTCCCAAAAACAAGGCACATAAATGTTCGAAGAACTTGTACATTGCTTTTCGTCATCCAAAGACACCTAAACAGATTTATCATTCACTTTTCACTCATTAACTGTCCAGCCGTCCACACCGCTCCGACCACAAACGGCGAAACATAGCACAGCAGCCGCCATCTTCAAGGTTTTCTGCCGCCGCCGCCGCGCTAACTGGAGGCGGCGCCGGCCGATCCGTTGTACAGGAGCGGGTTTGGAAATACGCGTCTGGGATCGGGCTTTCGGGTAAGCGCGAGCCCCGTGCAGTACTCGAATTCCCAGTCCATCTGCGAGAAACATCACGGGCGTTTGCGTGACCTCACTCTTGGTACGATTAAACGAAACTTTGATATGACGCCCGTTGATCCCTACCATCTTATCACCACTGTTTGCGATTACATCTCTCTTTAGGAGACTCAAAGACAAAAGTCTTCTGCGTTCTCGTGCTTATTTGAGCAGAGACGAACACGAGAGCACTGACTGACAACCAGAAACTTTAGTTGACAAAGAACCACGCTTATAACGCTATGCAAGTAGGTCAACCGTTCGCGCAGGCTATCAGCTTTTCCCTTTCCCGTCGTGCACGTAGAACGATCTTGCTCTTAATTACTCTTAATTCAATTTCAATTAAAGAATTGCTCTTACATAAGGTACCACAGCAACTACACGTGAAGTCCACAGCTTCGCGATTTAACCATAGTGTTTTGGGCCGTCTGCGAATGCCCCCTTTTTGCTGCTTTCTCAGTGGACAGCACCAATGGACAGATGCTTCGTCACCTGCTTTCTCCAACCTTTTCTTCCTCGCATGCTCAGAGACATACTGTCGTAGCGTATTGGAAGACAAGGTTTTCAACAAAGCAACTCCGACCTTCCTTATCACTAAGCCGAAATCTGGAGGGTTTTACATGCAGTACCAAACAGCCCGGTTTTTATCACTGTTTTCACCTGTCGTATGATATCATATAGGTCACATGCGCTTGGTGCAACCTCGCGCGAAAGCCACTCTGTTGGGTCATCCAAATGTTCTGAAATTGAACATTCCTCGACTTTCTGCTTGTTTTCGTTTCTTTTCCGCTTCTCCTCCAGCAATGGGGTAGAGTATCGCCCCCTGCGATGAAACTCCCCACCCATCATCCTGAAATAAAGTTGTTGTTGTTTTGTTTCTTTTTTTCTCGGGGCGGGGGAGGGGGGTGGCATTCGGCAAACTTTCTTGGCGGAGGCGTGAAGTGACCGTAACAGGCACAATTTGAAATAGATCATTGCAATGTATCATGATGATGCCAAGAACACACTGGAGTACGTGATATGGTGCAAATAGAGCAACAAGTGCGAAGTGCCGTTGACTGAATTTGTTTTCGGAGCTTTTCTTTAGAGTTTTCGTGCATCGTACTGTATCGCCTTTGCGCCCGGAAAGGATAGCGCTGCTGGTTCTGCGCACTGCGGGAAGCTCTCTTTGTTGTGGACGTGCGCCAGAACCATCACCGCTTTCCCTTCCGTACTCAAAGGCGATAGCGTACATCAGGGGTGGGCAGTAATAGTAGTCGTACCTTTGAGTATTTGTATTATGTAGTATAACACTATTTTTTTAAATGTATTTGTATCTGTATTAGAATACAGAAAATCGAAGTATTACATGTATTATATTACTTTTGAGGGTGTAATACTTCCCCAGAGGTCGTGGGTCCGACCTGCTAAGTGTCACCGGTGCACTTTATCTGTAATTTTTCGTGCCCCGCAAACATTTGGACACCAATAATGCCCCGGTTACTCGCCTGCCCCAAGTTATTCTAAAGGGAGTGACGTCGGGCCCAGAGGTTACTGGAGGCTTCCTCGCATTCCTTCCATTTCAGCGTCCGTAGGGATGAGTCATTGCATTGAAAGCCCTTTGTCGTATGAAATAGTGCGTCCAGTCCAGTCACCCCTGTACAGGGTTGCACTATGGACAGTTGAACACTTTTGAACAGTGCACATTTTATCGTCTAAACTGGACGAAATCAAGGCTCTACCACACTGAGAGTAAGCTGTGCACTGTGATCGAATTGATCAGCTCTATCTCATCATATTGGGAAAAGTGATGCCCTATCGAGGACTACCCCTTTGAGAACATGCTAAAGATGTAAGCACCTGAAATAGAACGTCTTTGGAAAATGACTGTCCCTTTAAGTAATGCGCAAATTATATATATTTCTTGTTTTCTTTTTCTTTCTTTCTCCCCAAGTTATATATCGATGTATTACTGGTATTACTCGTGTAATACACAGAAGTATTAGTATTATAATACAAAATATGAGTATTACTGCCCATCGCTGGCGTACATGCACTAAAACTATCTATTAGGGAATGTGAGTAGAACGCTACCGGGAACCTGGTAGGCTACCGCGTCTACCACATCCTATCGACACATAATATTCTGAGTCACGCTGTATCTGTCATTGGTTCCGGTATGCACGGTAAGTGAAGGGTGACGTTATCACCGGTCGCTATTATAATATGGGCTAATTTCTGGAACACACCGTAGAGGATATAATTGTGGAGACTAGTAGCCTTCACCACTGTTTTTATTATTTTTCTTTACCAATTTCTCACGCAGTCAACCCCAACTACGCTCGTGAAGTGCGACGCTGACGCAGTCTCACTAACGCATATTAACAGTAAGTTTTAGTATACCGTACACTATCGCCTTTGCGTACATAAGGGGCAGCGTTGGTTGTTCTGCGCACGCACACAGCATAAAGAGAGCTCTGCGCATTGCGCAGAACCACAACGCTACCCCTTACGTACGCAAAAGCGGACGGTGTACGATATACTAAACCTCATTAATATCTGAACTGAGAACAAACGTCTTTGGACGCCGGTCATTGTTAAATCTTCTTCGCCAACACTGGCTAACATTATAGAATTCACGTTACGTCTTCAACAGACGACGCAAAAATTCGGGGACTATAGTCCTAAGTTTAGGGAACCTTTAATGAAACCGAGCCACATTTTGTCATCGTGGATCAGGCCCTACTTTACGCGTGCCAATCACCGCATCACACACGCTATGAGTTGGGCCTGAGACTTCTGAACAGCAGTACAACAACGGAAAAGCTTGGTAAAAGTTTTCAGAGCTGATTCATCACATTTTCACTTTGCGTTCGGCGATTGTGCCCCTGCAGCAGACTTGTACACGTTACAGAAAAAAAAAAGGAACTAAATACCATTACTCCTCACCACGAAAAAAAAAAGGACTAAATACGTTACCCATTACCAAACCAACAAAAGGAACGCGTGCCCGTTAGTTGACAGTAACGAGAAACTCTTACGTTACCGTGCTACTACAGAGCCACAACTATGTCAAAATTAAAATTGACATGTGCTTTATTCAGTCTGATACATTGAATTCTGAATTACATTGAATTCACTTTCAAGAATAGTTGTTACTCGAAATGAGCATCGGTTATTTTTGGTGCGTTTCGTCCAGAAAGCCTTTGTGGCAAGAGTGAAAAATTGCCGTCGAAAGGCATGGGTGCATCAAATACAGCCACCTTTGTTTGATGCATGTATTGCAAAGAGGATGCGCCTGATTAGTAGCGAGGCTGATTTTCCTTTTTCTGTAAGTTCAAGGTCAACGCTTCTTTTAGATTTTTTTTTTCACCACTCCTAGGAGGCCACACGACGTCAGTGCGATTGTGCGTTTAGGCGAACAGATAAACGCTACAGCAACGTCTATAGGCCGTTGTATAAGCTGGCCCTTTGCATGGCTAACCTTTCCTTTTTGAAAATAAACATATCACCCCTCCCCCGTTGTAAGCCATCAAATCACGCAGAGTTCTCGGGCTACCTCCTCGCTACACGGCATTGCCTGTAAAAGGTATTCAATTGATTAGTGAAAAGCATTGCTTTTAACGTATAATCCTCGATACGGTAACTGCTACAGCTCACAAACATATCGAAGACGCTTACCTGAGCACGCTTCTTCAAATTTGAATAAGACGTGTGGGTCATTTATGTTTGGGAAGGCAATTAGGACACTAAAATACTACATTTCCCGTCACCTTTTGCCGCCTTCACAATGAACCTCTCGTCGAACCCATGCCACACTGACGTGATTTTCACCTGTGCCGTCTTATAATCCAACGAATGATCCTCACTGGAGCCCACAAGTGTGGAGGTGGGAGAGGAAATACAGGGACTAAGCTTTCTTCCCTGTTTGGCCTTAGTTGCCCATGCGCCACTAAACTCTCAACTACACACACACACACACACACACACAGGTTTCTTTCCGGGATACGCTGCTAGGCTAATAACAAGCATGAGAGAGAGAGAGAGAGAGGTACATGATGACGATGATATAGGGGTGACTTCCGCTCATTGAACAGAATGCTACCCCATTGTTATTGGAAAGTTTGGAAGTTTGTTTTATTTTTTCTTACATGGAATATATACATAAACTGTTAAATAGGGACTGCTAGGCAAGCCCGAGATGCAGTCCCAAAAAAGAAAATTCATTTTTACATGGAACACATAAAACATACAACAGTCCTGTGTAAGAGATAAAAAGGAAATATTGATAAGAGAAAAACACGTATACACACAAAAGGTATCATCAACAGCAACCCTAACTGACCTATCATAATAGTGACCGTCGCGTCATTAAATTACAAGGCGGTTGTTGCGAATCTGCGTTAGACCAGTTTTAATCTCGTTATCCTTATACCTCCCTTTGACTTTGCATGCACAAAGACATAGCTCTCAGTGGTAAAGTATTCCCGTATTCTATTTTTAAACGCTTTGATACTTTTAATGGTTTTTACATGGACAGGGAGTTGATTCCATAATTTGAAACCGACGTAACAGAAAGAGTGAAGCCCGTAATCCGTTCTACACTGACGTAGCGTTAGGCAATACACATCGCTGCGGGTCGCATAGTGTCGGTCATTTAACTTAAGCTCGATAAATCTCAATGTTAAATAAGAATAGTACATTTTATGGATAAGAACAGTAACCTGGATTTTGACGAGAGAAAATATGGGAATCACTCCCAAAAGGTCAAATGCAAAGGTAATAGAATCGCGCAAAGGTACATGTAACATAGCCCGCAATGCACGTTTTTGTAGTGTATAAAGCGGCATCAGAGTCGTCTTATATGTTAGGCTGTACACTTCGACAGGGAACACCAAGTGGCAATGAATAAGAGCATGGTATACTCGTAACAACATATTCAGAGGTAAATACTTTCGCAATTTATACAGTGCGAAAATACCTTTCGCAACTCGTTTTTTTATTGTTTGTACGTGCACAGACCACTGTAGATGCTCGTGGAGGTACACTCCAAGAAATTTAACCCCTTCTGTCCTTGTTATTGGTGAACCGCTAAGATGTACGGCATTAGCATCAATCTGAACGTTCCTTTGTTGAGACTTGAAAATAACGTAACAAGTTTTACTTTGATTAAGCAGCAGCTTGTTGGCTTGTAACCAAGAAGAAAGATAACTAAGGGTTGCGTTTGCCTTTGCAATTAATTCTTGTAGTGTTATAGCGTCAATGAATAAATTTGTGTCATCGGCATACATGATGGTAGTTTGCTTAAGGTGATCAGGCAGGTTATTTACATACGCTAAGAACAGAAAAGGCCCCAAAATGGAGCCTTGCGGCACGCCAAGAGATACCGGCATTGATTCAGATGATGTTCATTCCACTACAACATACTGAGAACGATTCCTCAAAAAGCTCTTAATTGAGTTCAGCACAACGCCTCGTACCCCGTACCTTTCTAGCTTCTTGGGGGAAATGAGAGGATGGTGATGAGGATGATGCTGACGACGCTGACGGGGTCTTAGAGGGAGTCGATCAGGCCGGTAGTTCCAAGGAATTTGATAAAGGGTCGCAAGAGGGACAACTGCTTTCGTTTGTCCCATGGTCCCAAAATGAGTCTGAGGTCAAGGGGTCGGCTGTCAATCCGCGCAAAGACGTCTACCAACAAGTGGCGCTCCCTCCTCTAAGTGGCACATGAGATGATCTCATGGTCCGCGGTCGCTGGCACTCCACACTCAGGGAACAGGGCTACTGGCACACCCTATCTTGTAACGGTAGTACGGCGTAAAGGCAATATTCAGCCGTAAGCGATGTAGGAGGGACTTAATCATGCGCGGTAAAGATGACGGGAAGCGGCACGAGAATGTTGGGTCCACCATTCCCAGTACCGTACTGACAGGGGCATCCCGACGCCATTGTTCGATGAATAAGGAGGCAGTCCAGTCACCAAGAAGGGACCGTCTATCCCCCATTGGGAGTACAATCGGGACGCATTTGCGCTGGTGGTGAGCGGCCGCTGCCGCAGCGTCGGCAACGGGGTTGCCAGAAATTCCGCAATGACCCGGAATCCATTGAAAAGCGATGGTGTGGTCGTGGGCAGTTATGGACTTCAGTAGGCGTAGAACATTTATCATATTTGGCCGCCTATTATAAAAACAGAGGGATTCCGTACAGCTCGGCTGAGGTCGAAGAGGTGCGATGGGACAACCGACAGCCCCGGGTGAGCGGTATCGAGGGTATCACAAAAGAGGAGGATGACGAAGTTTTCGTTGAGGAGCCATCCGTGAAGACAGTGCAGAACCCGTCATATGCGGTGCCGATGAAATCCATAGTCAGTTGGTGTAGTACGAGATCGGGGTATCTCCTTTTATTGTTCGTGATCCCTGGGGCAGAGGTGGTGACGCTTGGCGACGGAAGTGTCCACAGGGCCGCGCTTTGAGCCGCGGGGCTGGTTACGAATTTCGGAACACGGGATCTGAATGACGTTATATATCCGTGGATCGGCGTGCTTCGTCTTACCCGAAGTTTACGGATGAGCGGGTTGTGGCTATGGTGTGCAATCAGGCGGATATACTGGCGTACAGTTTCCGTGTTTCGGAGAACTTCAAAAAGGATGTCACGGGCTTCCGCAGCCACTAACCTTCTCACGGCCCCGCGGGGGACACCGAGGAACACCCATAGGTTCCGTGCCAGCATAGCGCGGATTCTCTGTGCTAAGGTGCTGGGGAGATCGTGAAGCACAGGCAGATTGTAGGCGACTGTGGCATGAATCAAGGCGTTATGCAGCATCAGGAGGTCTTTCTCATCGCGTTCCCTCCTCATTCCAGCGAAGTGGCTGATGACAGCGGTCCAGCGCTGAACTTTCTTCTCCATGCCATCGATCTGACGTTTCCAAGGAAGGCTAGTGGTTCGAGTCAGGCCGAGGAATTTGTGATGCTGGACATTTATAAGTGGCCTGTTCCCAATGTGCAGACGGCATTGCTGCATGGATTTGCAGGAGAAGGCGAGTGCCGCACTTTTCTCCGCGGATATTTCCATCCCTGCTCGGAGCAGGTAAGTTTGAATGTCGTCCAGTGTAGCCTGGAGGCGTTGTCGAATGGCAGGGCGAGATGTACCAGTGGACCAGACGCATATGTCGTCGGCGTAAAGGGACAAGTTGACCTTACTTCGAATGCAACCCTTAACGCCCGCCATTACAACATTAAATAAGAGCGGGCTCAGGACGCTTCCTTGTGGAACAGCCTGAGGGACCGGGAACAAGTCGGTGTCGCCTTGTGTTGTGCGGACGAAGACGGATTGTTGTTGGAGAAAGTCCTTAAAGGTCAGCTACGCCGATTTCCCGATGTGTTGAAACGGTTGTGATATTCAGAACGAGCACATCCAACTGCCCCTGAAACGCACCTTCGTTTCTCAATTTTGTCTTCCTATTACGAAAATTAATTCATCAAAGAAACCAAAACAAGCCATGGGCGCAGCCATTTTTGTGACGTAGATGGGATAAACCTGCTCCATCTACGTAGATAGATAATCGTGCGTCTGATTGGATGAAAGCTGAGGCTTTCTCTGACTTCCCTGGCGTCTTCTCCCGTTTGCGAGGAAATCCAGTTATGGCCGCCGGCTACGATGATCGTTTCGTCCGAGGTAATCCCGAGAACTATTGAACGATGGAAACAACAACCGCGAACTCACCTCAACATCGTTTTCGGCGTGAAATTGTGATTATGTGCTCGAGAACTTCGCAGTTCAACCGTTCAGCTGCCATTCACGTCAACCCGTTTGCTGCTTTTACTACAAGTGCAGGAATGGGAGCGATTGAGCAACAACGTGAGAATTGGTGATCGTTTGAGCATATACCTGCAGGGGACTGGTCTTCAAAGAAAGAAGGCCGTATTTCTGCCCATGCACATCGTGCGATTGCCAGGCTTGTTACACGAGATACATATATTGTGCAGCATCATAGCGCGACTGCAATGAACGACGTAGGAATGTATCGTGACCACTCGAACTGCATTCGTTGAACCATTCCTCGGTTATATGAAAGTGCTCATTAGAGTTGCCCCGCACAAAGAGTGTTGGATGTAGTTTTGTAGTGTGTTGTTTATCTCGTAGAGTGCATCGCGGCATGTAGATCGAGAGCCCTTATATGTAATTTTTTCCATGTTTACGTGAGTGTGCGCATTGTTCTATACCACACAGGCCATATTTCATTCATAATAGTTTCGCAAATAAACACGTACGGGTCGATCTCATATTGCTTTTGAGTTAGGCATAGTGTCTTCAGATCAGGGTATGTGTATCGTGTTTGCTGGGCCCAGCAGATGTTATTAAGGGTAGTGCAACATTTCCCACTTCTTGAACCATGCTAACATTGCCAGCATAAGGAACATTACACTGTGCTGTGTATTCCACACTCAGTTGTCTCGCGACGTAAACCCCCAATTATTATATTGGGTACTCCACATGTTCAACCAGTCAGCACTTCCCATTTCCTATTTTTTTAAACATGTGCTTAAAATTGCACAACTGCCACTCAAGTAACTTTGCCACCAAATTAGTCAGTGACAAAAGGTATGTGTACTTTATCACAAATTTAATAACCTTGGTGGAAATGGTTGATGGTGTCCTCTGCCTTGTACGGTGCACTTCATAGCAAAATACACAATAGTCCAAATGTTTTCCTTGTCCACAAATGCCCTGTCAAAGCTGAAAGACTCTTATCAAAATGGGGAAGCGGGCTTGCTTGTCCAGAGAAACAAATATGAAACTGCAGTGCTCAACGTAAATAACTGCATGCTCAGCGACTAAGGCTGGTGATGCCGAAGACCTAATATTTCTAGGTTAAAAGGAACAAAGGAGAAAAGACCACTGCAGCGTATTAATGTTGTTTCAAAAGTATAACACCACAAAATTTGTGAGAGTCAGTTGGTGTATTTAGTTATGTTGGTCACCTCCTGCACCAATTTTTAATAAGATTCAAATGCGTTGCTACCAACCAGGATCTAAGCCTGACCTATGATCTAATAATAATAATAGTATCTATCTATGACCTATATGGACCTTCAACACTAGTTTGGTCTAGGTTTCACACGTGGCTTCTAGTGAAATTCGAAGCTGCTCTGTAGAACTGACAGGAGACTTGCAGAGTAGATAATTTTTTATTTATATTTTCCAAAGAACATGTAAAAAACAATGTGCTGTACCAACTGTATTCAAAGAAATACAAATATACTTTGTTTTAGCTATGTGCATATTAGCAGATTACAGGTGACCGATGACACACAATGGTCGTCAAGGGTGAGAACACAAGAATACTACCACTGCAGGCATTGTCCTGAAATTCTAAGTCACCATTTGCCAGAAAGCAATGACCACGCACAGCCTAAGGATCATATTGAGCTCCTTCCATTATTCTTTTTATTGACAGCATGTTGGCTGCCATCCAGTCCATGAAAGTGACCCTTATCGTTGAAAGAACGGCTCAACAGCAAGCGAGCTGGTGATAGCGTCCATGATGGCGAGACCTGAAGAGGAGATACACGAAGGGACATAAACACGCTATGTTGAGACATTGTGTATGTCCCTTCCTATCCCTCGTCTCAGGGTTTTTCACCATGGACCTTCATGATGTTTCCTTCGGCAAACTTTACATATTTTTATGTAAAATTGTGAAGGTACAGCCAGGCGCTGTTAGCAAATCACACAGTACTTTTCTTGAGTCAAGAATCCATAGAAGGTACACAGTCATCTTCAGCATTGCACACATCTATGGGACAGGTTAATCACTTTGGAATGTCACAGACATGTCATGGAGGCCGGCACATGATTAGTGGTACTGAACAGACAAGTATTTGTCATAGTTTAGGCATAAAAAGCATTTTTGTCACCTGCATGTTGAGACAGATGTATCTCTACATACTTTGCCATGATACAAATATATTAAGCAACAAATGTACCCTCTACTTTATTATGGTTATTAGTCAACACTGCCAAGAATGTGGGAACACAGTCTTGTACCACCTACACTCTTCAAAATGACCTTCACACACGACACATTGTAGGTCAACGAGACTCCAGAATGATGTCCTCTCCCTCCCCATTAGCTGAAAACATTTTTCTAAAACCTTGCCTAAGGGGAAGGTAGTACAAGAAACACACATATTCCTTTTTTGAGCAAATCAGTATTCAGAGCGTTACCATACTGTGGTAGGCCTGCAGTGCATTACGTGGTACAGCACACACTGTAAAAAATTTCACCGTAGAACATATCCCCCATTCTAATGACAGTCTTCTCCATTTTTTCAAACCGCCATTTCCCATAGTGCTTTATGGTATGACACAGTATTTCTAAATCTTTACTGTAGTTTACTGGTTGTAGCAGAAAAAAGACACCACTGTTTCCGATCACAGGACGCAAGCCATAAGTGCTATACGGAAACAGTACATGCTGCTCTCTAGCAGTTGTTCGTGTTTGGACATGGTATGGTGCATGCAGGGTAAATTCCATGGTTAAAATATCCAAACGTGAACAACGGTTAGATTACATGATGTAGAATGCTGTATAGTACAGTAAAACCTCCAAAGTCGGACACCTCCCTACCTCGGACAACTCCCCATGATTTCATTGCACGGGCAGGCTCCCATTGAAACTACATGGGGACGAAATTCTCTGTCGGACACCTCCCTATCTTGGAAGTAGGATAGGGTTTTCCCGGCAAAGTCGGACAAAACCCTTGCCAAGTTACCTCAATATCGGCCCATCTTTGCACCAAAAAGACCCAAAATGAGCCAGTGGCCTTGACTTTTGCCCCTTTTTTCCCCTATACTGGTCTCAGCATTTCGTTGCTTTAGTTTTTAGAGCCCAAAAACAAGTGCTGTCAGTCTACATTGTAATTCTTTATGTGAGCACTTGTCTTCAGTTTGTCTAGAGCCTTTGAACGAGCACTGCACCAAAGCTATGAGAAGTGGGCTGACGCTTCAGAGACAAGTCCTTGCTGCTAGAAAAGCTCCAGAGGTAATGCCATTGAGTAGAATCTGAACAGAATTGAATATACTAAAATCAGTAATAATTATCAGTGAAGAGTGGGTAGGGGTACCACTACCAGGCACCACCACCAGGTACCACTAAGGACCTTAAATTGAAGAAGGGAGGCATTTCTCACAGCTGTGATCTCTTCCATTTTTTGTTGCCGTCATATTCTGTAACTCGGACACCTCTATAAGTAGGAGACGCTTCGGCTGCACCGCGGGTGTCCAACATAGGAAGGTTTCACTGTATTTATGTTCCGTGTCATGTGACCACAAACAATATATGCTTTTGCTCATGCTGCACTGCACAGGCGAATTGAGCTGCATGTGAGGATAATAACATGAAACCCGAGGCGCAGAGGAAAAGGCATGACTTTACGGTCTCTGTGTCAGTTGTTTCATGTTGTAATTGCGTACCACCTGGCCTGTACCTGAGAATAGGTTTGATGCATTGTACACGCACCATAGACATGCAGTAGGTGGTGTGTTGTGATAGTAATGCCACTGCCAATTGAAGAATAATGCTCCAGGTGGATTGTTTCAGTACAATCTTGAACTATGCATACCAAGGGGTAGGGCATCTGCGTGACAGGTTTACCTGGAAGTAAGAATGTAAATGTTAGCTGAAGTCACTGAATAATTAACATTATCAATATACTGCTGCAGATGATACAAACAATAGCACACAAGATGCTCCAATATGTTCTGCAGGAATGTCTCTGTACTCACATTATCAGTACAGCAGCTACAGAAAGGCATAAAACAAGTTTTTGTATACATGAGACCACTTGAATGCAACAAAAGCTTCTGCTGCACTGCCAGAACACCACGGCGGACAGATTTACCTTACTTCACTTGAGAAAAAGTATGTACTGTTGCACACATGATGCTGTTTGAATGTCTTGAAAAACATAATTTATGACCGAAAGACATCAACTGGGAGATTTCGATTTACCTTACTCAAAACTGAGAAAAAGTATGTGCTGTTGCACACATGAAACTACTTGAACTGCCCTTGAGCGCTCTGGAAGAACACCTTATTTGTGACCAAAATACAACAGCTGAGCCAACATTGTATTCATACCTTACTCAAAATACACAAGATGTGCTGCCGTGCATATGATACGATGATACTGCTTAAATGTACTCTGAAAGCGCTGGCACCTCAGGCATGGTTGCTCTAAGCTAGCGAGCAACAGCAATGGTATACGAACACAAGAAGTCGAGCACAAGTGATGGAATGCACTTGATTAATCAGAAAATGAAATGTCTCAGTACCAGGTGTCACTGTTCCGTCAACAAAAACAGATGAACTTTGAAGGGGCGTCTGGTTCGCACTGGTGACAGCCTTCAGCTTGAAACCCAGACGGTGATAGTTGAGACGTGGAGTGCAAGCTTTTCGGTGGTGCCAGAATGCCTGCGAAATCATTTAACAAATAAGGCAATTCCAAATCTGTACTGAGAATACACCCGCTGGGGCGTAATCTCTAAAGGATGAAGCAGTAACTGACAGATAGCGTATTTTTCTCTTCTACGTGATGCAATTTGCACCGCATGACTGACTTGTCTAACATTACGCGTCTTACCTTTATCTGCTGCCTAGTCCTGCCCCTGCAATCTCCTGCTGCAGATAAGGTTGGCACAGCATCCCGGACGAGACATCTTCGGCTTCTTGTGAAACAAGTTGCGCATTGCTTCCGTAACATTCGTATGAGCCAGATGAACAGATCAAATCATTGCTTTCGAAGGTGGCACCCAGTCGGAGTTGTAACCGATTGTTGCAGTCAATAGATTTCTCTTTCGCCTTTCGGAAAATTGTGGTTTGAAACATTGGAACTGCATGCTGAAGTGTTCTTGCACACGGGAGCAAAACGCGCACGCATTCTCGGCACGCAGCACAGAACACGAATCACACCAGGAAGACTGTACTGGCCTAGAAAATGCTTTGCAGTCGAAGGAAGAAAAACTCACGTTCCTCGTGGGTTTAGTGAGGTCCAGAAATATACTGGCTCCCTAATAGCGAACTGTTTATCACTTCCCCAATGTGAATCTGCGCAGCAGACGGCTCGGCAGAAGAAACTGGCCGGCTTGGCGGAAGAAACCAAGCCAAAAGTCATGCCAAGCCGGAGCGCGGGCAGACCACGAATGTGTCGTCGACACAGGGTTTGCGGGCCACAAGACGGGATGTCAGTGAAACTTAAAATTCACTTTTTCGGAAAACCGCGAGGAGTTTGGGATAACTATTTTGCATACATAATCAGTGTTCCCTTATGAACATATCGTGTGAGTACCATTCCATTCTGTAACACTCGAAAATCGGCGTAGCTGAGCTTTAAGCCAACGGAGAGTACGACGCGAGAGGCCGGCCACGCCAAGTTGGATGCGCCACCGACCGTGTCATACGCTCTTTTGACATCAAGAAAAACGGCGACGGAAATCTTCCTGCGCTGTTTACCAACTTGCGCAGCTGTGACGAGGTCAACGACAGAGTTCATTGAGTTACGGTAACTGCGAAAGCCGCTCTGCTCCCGGGGAAAGAATCCATGGCCCTCAAGCCACCACTCCAGTGTCCGCAGGACCATTCGTTCCATGACTTTGCCCAAACAACTGGTGAGGGTAACCGGGCGAAATGAAGACAGCTGAGACGGGTGCTTTCCTGGTTTCAACAGCGTCACCACCTGGCCTACTTTACACTCCGAAGGTACCTGTCCGCTTCTCCACGAATGGTTGTACATGGCTAACACAGCGTTGAGGGACAGAGTGTCCAGGTTCGTAATAGCAGCGTGGGTGATACCGTCCTGCCAGGAGATGACTTTCTACTCGAAGATGATATCGCCATGAGTAATGGTGAAATCCATGTCGAGAGAGGGTATTGATGGCATGGTCGCATGTTCTAGGGTAGACGTCAAGCAAGATGTGCCGGCCAGGTACTCAGCGCAACGACATACGTCCGCAGCTCTCGTAATCAGACGACAAAATTCCGAGGCAACCAGCTTCTCCGAAGAGGACGTGAATAATGCCAAGGCGCCTAAAGGATTCCTAACAGGCACGAGCTGCATATAATAAACCCGGAATCTCGTCGTCCAAGTCAGGTGAACACACTTTACAATAACACGGCGAATCAGCAGAGAATGACAATGCCACCCAGGATCCAAGTATAGGCGAGTTTAGTTACACTAATATATCCATTGGCATCAGCTGGCAGGTAGCACACACGCAAACGAATATTCCCGGTGAAATGCATAGCTTCAATGAAGGGCAACGTGTACGCCGTTCAAGTCAACTTGAGGAGGGTGTGTCGTGCAATTCTGGAAATGATTTAAATATCAGAATCACGTAAAAATCGGTTCATATGGCGAGTGTAATCCGCAGCGCTTCCAATTGAAAATGACGAGCTGTATTGCGATGTCTAAAACTAGAGTGAGTGATATACTAATATATATGTACTCGGGGCGTCACTTGAGACTGACCAGAATTTTATTAAATTCGTGGTTTATTTTCTTTCCAAAAAGTCGTTGAATATATCTATTCGAGACGGGGCCTACTCAATGGTGGTGATGTATCACTAATTAGTGCAACCGTTGACTACATTTATAATGAATCTTCACAACAGTGGCGTCACTAGGGTATGCACCGGCTCCCGTGGCATAGTGGTTAGGATGATCGCTTTCCACGCCGAGACTGGGAGGTGACAACGCCGGCTATCACCAGCTGTGCTGTCTGAAGTTTTCCCTGGGTTTTCCGAGGACTTTCCAGACGAATGTCGGCACAGTTCCCCTTAAGTCGGCCCATGACGCATACTAATCCCCCTGTCTCCCACTCCTTCCTGCTGTCCTCACTCCATCTGTCCACGTCTGTACCCGCTCATAGCCACAGTTGCTTCGCAGCGCTAACACGGAACTAAAAAAAAGAACTAGGGTATGCGTCACCCGGTGCGCGAGTTTCCCCCCCCCCCCCTGCAAAAAGGAAAAAGGTGTCCGTGTCCATCCGAGGCGGTACACGATGCACGTTGCACGGCGGCACACGTTGCACAGCAAAGTGCTAGTGACGCCACTGCTTCACAATTCCTGAAAACAAGTTGAACGCGCAATTCCAGATTTGTAGAGCACAACCCCGAGAAGTCTAGTCAGCAAGAATCGAAACAGTAGCACTTGGCTGTGCTTTTAAAAAATATGCGTAAATGCTCTATTGTCGAGCGTGCGCGAGTTCAGCGGCCGCTTTTTTCTGTCGCTCTCTCACCTTTGACAACACTGAAATCACGCTATTCATCAAAACATGGGGCACCCCCGCTTCCCAAGCGTCCTGGTAGATATAGTTGTTTCTCTTTTGTTAAAATATGGTAGAACGTACACACATATCGCGAAGGATCACCGACCGGAAAGAACCGGCAGGTGGCCAGAAGCGTTTAAGCAGCTGGTACGACAAATTTCATTAAAGTGTTGGAAGTTAGCGCATGTGTTGTGTTCGTTCTCAAGTCCTCGGCTTATAGCGCTCAGCAGCAATATGACACATATCGCGCAGCAGAATCGGTGATTTTATTTTTGTTATCTCCGAGGTAATACATTGGTAGTTTTTATTGCGTGTCATTAATCACATCAAATCGGGAACTGCCTTGGGAAGTGTTGAGCAGATCAAACGAGATAATGACGGAAAGAAAATCAAAGATGGCATGTTTTATGATAACGTAGACTGAGAAACGGCATCACTAATTCCCCTCACGCTTACTTCTGGGGAGAAAGCGGGCTGTTCCATGATTTCAGGAACAACCTGATGTCAATTGAAAAGGGGTGACACCGAGACGGGGGGAGGAAAAATTGGCCGCAAAACCCGCACAATGCTCAATTATTTTGTATTTTCGCACATTTTTTACTAGTGCATAAAAAGGCGCTGTGGTTTCGATTCTTGTGGGGTAGACACCCCAGGGTTATACTCTCCATCTTTGCAATTACGCAGTCAACGGATTCTCACTAATTACAAAGATTAATCGCGAAAATTAATTAACGGCTGCGCTATTTACTGATACACCACAACTATTGAGCAGATCTCGTCCGGAATAGATATATATTCAACGACTTTTGCGAAAAAAAAGTTAATAGCGGAGTTAATAAAATTTAGTCGGTCTTACGTCACTTACCCTGTATTTATGACAAAAACCTCACATGGTATTTTAAACATATTCATTATCTTGGTACCTAAAACGAGTTAACCCGTAAGGAGATTACGGCCTTGCACAATGCTGAGAACGAAAGTCTTGGTGAGTTAGGAAACTTATAACGGTGGGGGGGGGGGGGCAAGTCCTGTAGATCACATAAACAAAATACAGAAACCGACACTGAAGACTTTTGTATAAGTTTAATTTATACAAGCAATTTAATTTATACAAGCAAAGCAACGGCTAGACTTCACACGCAGTGCAGTACTATACTACAGTGCAATACTATACTACTATAATGTGACATGAACAATGCTGCTACTGCTACTGCTAAATTTAAAGTTCACACAAACGAATTAATCGAACAGCGACATCTTAGTAATTAATATGACAAGAGATAACACTTCAAAATTCGTGTTCCACCCGCGGGCGCATAATGTACCAATCATTCTCTCAAAATTCTATCTAACTCAAGAACTGAAGTCAGAAGCAGTTACTAAATCTAAATATGCAGGGAAAGTTAAACAGACGCGTAAAGGTACCTTCCCTGTTACACACGGCTGCAACGCGGAGAAGCCACTTTGACTGTTTCCGAAACTTGGCACCTGGGCCACAAGGGAACCGTAGACGATTGAGTGACTCTGGCACTTCTTCCAAATGTTGAATCTAGCGGTACCCTACAACGCATATCCACGGGAATATTACAGTGCATCCTACATTACCAGAGATATTAAGCGATGAAATCGTCTCCTGCGTGAAAATACCCATACCTCCCATGTATTCACGGTCCGAAAAGCGGGATGTCTGGGCAACCAAAGGTATTTCATGTATAATTATAATTTTCGTTTGTATAAGCATAGAATAGATGTCAGAACGTGTATCCTCGGGAATATTACGATACGTTGGATAGGACAGTTGATACAGCACTTTTCTATTGTCTTGGCGGCAAGTTTCACTCAACGGCGGCGAGAGGGCGCAAGGCGTCGCTGTCCACGAAAGCTGGAAATGTTAGGAAGGGGAAAAAAGGAGATTAGGGGCCCTTATGGGTCCAGCCACTCCAGATCTCTGGGATAAAAAAAAAGGCACACAGGAAAGTCGACCTAGGGATATTCGTACGTCCGTATTACCCCTGACTATGACCTGTACAAAAACAATGTTTCTAGGGCAGAAACGTTGTCAGAGTCAGTGAACTCTTCGTGCCAATGACTGCACAGAAAAGCCATTCATGTCTGTGAACATTGCGAAAAATGGCTGTACGCTTTGAGATCGTTCCTTTCATGGTTGCATTCCACGCATTGTATCACTTCCAAGAACCCTGTGGACAATACGCCGTGTTAGCAGCCTATAGAGACAAGTTTTCTATGTGCATCCCCATGTCACGAAAGGCATGATAATAGAATGCGAGAGAGACTAGGTCGTGAACAACTCTTGTGGCTTAGCTGTAACTTGCAAATTGCTAAAGGACATGAAGTGCGAGAGTCCAAAATAACGTCCAACTCCAACGTCTAAGGAAAAGGAAGAAGAAAAGAGATGGAGTCTGAAACAATGTTTCCAGTGGAAATGTCCTCTGACGAAACCGCGGTGGCGGTTACGACTTTTCTGTCACTGCCACAGTGCTTTACAGCTCAGTGTGACTTCAAATCACGAATATCATATCGTTGCGAAAATTCGAGAGAAAAAAGGAGGCAATATCTACCTCCACCCGCGGGCAACATTCGGCCGATATAATGAAAGATGAACAATAGATGAAGGGTTGATCACAAGTTTATACATCACAATGCCAGGAAAGTAATAAGCACTCAAGACGAGATATTGCCCACGACGTGGTGAGCTTTTGTCCGCGCCACGATTTGGTTATGTACGGCTAGACTCCACACGCAGTGCAGTACTATACTACTATAATGTGACATGAACAATGAAATTTACAATTCAGGCATTGCAATACCGGCACTGCACCATACTGAAATCTCGTGGGCAACGTGGAGGTAAACAGCGCTTGAACATACAGAACAAGAAGTTCGCGTAATACATGTTCTTCATTGCAGGAGTGGGAGCCTGAGGAAAGAGCAGCAGTGCGGGGTAGCTGGCTGAAAGCTTAGGATGAAAGGTTACAGAAGAGAAGACAAGTTGTAGGGCATGTTCATTTCAGGAAAGAAGATCCAAAGGGAAAAAGATCCATCGGGAGAAAGATCTACTGGTGGATCTTCTTTCCCTATGGATATTTTCTCCGTATGGATCTTCGTTCTCGTTCGGATCCTTTTCCCTTCGTCACATGACCCCGTTGGAACAAATTTGTGTTCTGCAAATGTAGGGTGTAGTTCGTATTAAGACTTGAGACACCAGTCCCAGTGTTTTCACATCAATGCTCTCCTTGCGTAACTTTTTCTTTTCCCTGCTGTCAAGCAATGTAGTGCTACCTATAATCCACTTGTCAACTTCATAGTGAGCAGTGATATGGAATCTGTATTTTAGGACCGCGATCTAGGCATGTGTCGTTGAGTTCCTCGTTCCTGTGATAGTTCCTCGCAATTCCTTTCACTTCAAGGGGATGCAGCTACGCATGTGAACGTACAGTTCGGTGAGCAGGAGGGGTGTTGTTTTTCTGCTTTTATTTTTCCATGTTTCTTTTCCTCTTTGTGGGGTCCATCCATTTAGGTGTTCTTTATGGGAGTAGCGGAATTCGTCGGGTGACGAGTTCGATTCCTTCCTTTTTTACATTCAAACGAAAACACAATGGTTTACATTTGCTGGCGCTTATTTCATAGATTCTTAAGAATAAATATTTGTGAATAGGTAAATAATGATAATAAGTCATAATATTCTTAATATATAAACTGTACTGAAGATTTTATAAGGACCGCCTGTCGGATCTGCTGGTTGACGTCTAGCGTTGGGAATCCCGGGCAAGGAAACACTAAATGCAAGCCCTTATATATGGCAAGTGTCGACCTCAGACGAGTCTTCGACAGCGTATCTCTGCGGGCCATCTGAGAAGCTGGACAGCAACGAGGGCTTTCCACCGCATTCCTGGAATATCTTGAGTACTCCTATCGGAACAATACGACGGTCCTGACTTTCCAAGGACCAACGTCACTTGTAAGACCTAACAGACGAGTTAGGACAAAAGTCGTCGACACTGTGTTTGAAGTTGGTGGAGAAGGGTTACCAACTGTGGGCTCTTCAGATATATGGAGATACTTGGGGTGCATTATTCCCCGAGTGGCATCAGGAAGCCATTACCACTAAGCAAAGAGGTTACGGGCATGTTGAATAGAGTGCATAAGGATCCACTTAAGCCCCAACAGGGATTGATGGTCTTATGGTTTTAGTTACTTCCATGTTTGTATCACTGTCTGGTCCTGGTTTCTTGGAAAATCGGCCTATTATGGAAGCTAGACACCTCCATCAGAGTCTCAGTTAGCAGGTGGCACCGGCTACCGCACGATGTACCACTGGGTTATTTCTACACGCCAGTTGTGAAGGGGGACTGGGGATCCCCTGTTTAGGGACTGACATCCTTCTTAACCTTTGATAAGAAGTCCAAGATAACCTATTATTCTTCGGAGTTCGTGAAGAAAGCTGCAGCATGCAACCTGGTGTGAAACACAATATTACATGCTCAACGATGTATGACATGGACAGTGCTTGTCCTCAAAGCGAAAGGCGTTATCTTATTGGTCTTCGGCACTGCATTCATCAAACGATGGCCGGCCTCTGAAGGACTGCGCCAGTGTTCCGAGTGCCCAGTGGTTTATAGGGGCGGGCACGAAGCTCCTCCCGGGCAGACAATTCATAGATGTTAACAAGTTGCGCGTAAATGCCCTTCCAACTCTGGCCAGGACGAAGCGGGGAAGGGAGTCGTCTATACTTTACAGAGCGGGTTGCGACAAGAATGAGACGCTCTCTCATGTCCTTCAGCAATGTCATCTGACTCACCAGGTGCGTATTAGGAGGCACAATAATATAGTGAAGTTTGTGCCCCACCGGCTGCTGCAGCTGCAATGGCATGTCAAGGTCAAACCAAGAATCAGAACTGCCACCGGCCAAGTGTACGTCCCGGATATAGTGGGCCATAAGGGCGAATTCACAGTGGTCATAGAGGCTGAGGTAGCGGGGTGTGGACTACCGAGTGAGTGTGCTCATGAGAGCAAAATGCGTATTTTTTATGAAAAGCATGGGTAATACCCGCAGCCATGGGAATAGTCCCACAATATCGTAATTCTAGATAGACAGTCCCACAGTGTCCCATTACAGTGCAGAAACCCACATTTTTAATTAAGAACATGGGTAGTAGCCGTAGACATGGGAATAGTTCCACAATATCGTAATCCAGACTGAGGATCCCTTTCGGATTTGTCTTTCTTTTCTTCTTTCTCTTTATTTTTCCTTTTCTCCCTTTTCCTTTTGTAAGCGGGAATAGCAAGTCGGCTGCTGGAGCCAGGCTAACCTTTCCCCTCTTTCGTGATTTCGTGTTTTGTTTTGCAATAAACCTATATTCCCCCCCCCCCTTTCGGAATGTTCAGGGTTTTGTGAAACAGGGTTCTCAGCTCCTGCGCGAGGGGGTCACTGTGGAATATCCACCCGCTCGGCCCTCGTTGTGACGTCAACAGTTCACACCCTGTCACGTGTACCTCTGTCACCCCCTGTGAAACTTCACTCCTCCGGTGGTCGGATTAGGATTCAGTATAACAATGACCATAGTCGTGTCCAACTTTAGAATGACTACGTACGTTATTGGAGATAATGAGACGCAATGGCGCGCCAGAAGACTACTGCAGCGCCACCATGCGCCATCAGCCGCCAAAACGCGCTTTCTGCCGCAGCGCAGTGTCAACAACCAATACGGAAGCAGAGTGAGTACGATGGGTTACATTATCTGGCGCAGGAAGGAGCGTGACCTCTCTGTGTCCTATCATCCCATCTGCGGCGCAGTAACATTTTGATAGGTGACCAACTAGATATCTGTTGCTTTTTAAGTTGAACTAGACTATCAAAATTAGAAAAGAAGACGAATGCATGGATGCGCAACGTATTTTGAGTAATTCTCGTCCACTTTGTTTCTCCCACAGCCTTGGCTCCTTCGTCGCTGGGGGCGACTGGCAGTGGTCGATTCCGTAGGGAAACCTGCTACCATCTAGTGGGTCCCGTTAACGTACCCTACGACTGCTGACGGCACCTGGATGGTGCTGTTCAAGGGGTCACCGATACGAGTGGTTCTTACACTTGACCGTGAAATAAAAACATTGCACGAGATCCGTTGGACAAAACTTCTCGTATGCAGAATGTATTCGTTGGTGTCGCTATCCCATAGCTTTGCAATTACCGTACACCGTCCTTAAATCGCACGTTACGCAGTATACATTCAGTGTACGATCTTTTTTTTATTGCTCGTGTCACATATGCCTTGCGCGGCTAAGTAACCATCCTCGCCGTCCTACTGCATTTCTTCGAGCCGTAACGGGAGAGTTTTGTTTTTACAGACATACAATACAATACAAATGTAAGCAGTCAACCCTCGATTTATGAATCGCGTTCCTCGGAAAATCGTTCGTAAAACGAGGGATTCATCAATCGGGATTCACAGTGAGTAGGGCATCTGAAAGTCTTAGAATGACGGGAACTGCATTGTAACATTTTACAACCTTATTTACATTACGGTCAGTCGTATTCATTATTTGTTTCTGAAGTTCGTTTGAAGTTACGTCGTGGGTCATTGACTCTCCACGCTAGTCGTCTGACGCTCCACTCCTCATCGTAGTACTCTATCCCATTCTACAGATGGTTCCACAGTGATCCAGCTGTGGGACACATGCTTCCAACGATAGAAACCCCGCGGTTGCGTATTTCTAAACCCGCTCCTGTACAACAGATCGCCGCCACTGTGTCGATTTAGCGTGGCGGCGGCGGCGTATATCGGTAGCAGCAGAAAACGCTGAAATGTCATGGTGGCCGTATGTTCGTGTTCTCGAGCGTATTATTCAACAGCTGATGAGTGGAACGTAGAAGATACATCTGTTTATGTGTCTTTCGATGACGATAAGCAATGCACAAGATCTTCGAATATTTCTTTACCTTGCTTTTGAGAATGTGAGACCACGGATACTCAACGTTTTCAGTGAAAGTGACGCTGTGGTGCTGCTTCGTGTATCCGGTTTGCGATGGCATGAATACACTGCAGGATCGTTCAAAATATTTTGAAAAAAAAGTGCGAACAGTCTAAAACCGAATTAAGGGTACAGTTCTGCTGTGTGTAAGCACCTTCGATGGAGTTTAGCGGTATGAAATATAGCGCATGTCAATCGTGTCGTAACGTTCTTTACTGCGATTCCTCATGTGGAGCTGTTTACGAGGAACGTTGGAATTCAATTATTAAAGAAATAAACCATCATGAATGGTCGTGGCGTATCTGCAAAAACAGTAAGACGTAGTGCATGTACTGAAGTCTGTACATGTAGTGCTTTCACAAAAGACAACACTACAGTGTGTATGAATACCTGTACGTCCTGTCGTTTCGGGTTCGGGGGGAGGGGAGATTCGTGGTGTATTTTCCAACTTATAATTCGCTGTGAAATCGAGCCCTGCTAATGCATTCAGATGATGTCCTTTTTCTTCTTGTTTAGATTTTTTTTGTTGTTACTGCTTGGTTACTAATATTTCATGTCGACATAAAAGTCATGTATACTAGTTACAAGTGCATTTTCTAAGGCCCATCTCACTCAAAACCCGCCAATTTCTCCCGTGTGCGCTTGAGTTTCATTTCACCACACCCAAGCGGCAGTGAAATAATAATAATGGCGACTTCCATTATCTTTATCAATATTTCAATAGGTTTCTGCATCTATCAGCAAAAAGCATATTCTACTACTACATGATTTATTTTGCAATGTCATGGTTACCGTACACATAAACAGTTATAGACCAGAATTTTTGCTGTATCCAGTGTGCGCGGCCTTTTGTAGGGACCTCGGTTCCACGATGCGGATGTGTGGAGTGCGGGCTCCTCGGCTCAATCCATTGGTGAAGGTGTGCGCTCGGGATACAGCTCGTTGGCTTTAAAGATGCATAAGCGTATGTTTTTCCATATGACTGCTTGTCATAAGACTTAGGAATAGAACAGAGCCAAAACCAAAGAATGTGCTAGCTCCTGTAAGTGCTATATTCTATTCAGTTTGTTGAATCATATATTAAACATAGTTATTATTCTATGTTTACGCGGCCCAGTCCCATATCACCGCTCTTGAGTACAGAATATTCGTGTCACATGTTAAGCGCTTGAGCACATTGAAATTTGTCTCTGAGGAAAGCTTGCTAATTAGTGTAGCAGTGAACAAAACAATCATTGCTTTACAATATTACATAAGTTTGCGTGTTAATCAAGGATCCCACGCCTTAGCAGTAATTCAGAAGCATCATAACTTGATCGCTGTTATTAGCCCATGGTAGAACGGGTTGTTTGCTCTTCCGTAAAAAGACAACAAAAAAAATCCAGCCAGCAGGCAGAGCACTGCAAAGTTACACGGACCACATGGTTCAGCACAAGCATGGAACAAAGGCTTGTTGCTGTGATGTGTGACTTGGACTTTAAAATGCTTGCAAAACCTGCTATGCGGCGGAAACAACGTGTTCATAATTTTATTTTCGGTGTCGCGTACCCAAACTAGTTCATGCTGTGCACAACAGGAATTTCAGAGTTTGCAAATACTAGGCAATTAGCTGCAGATCATGAGTTAAAATTTGCTTTAAATTTGAATAATGGGTGATTATTACGGAACGCTCAATTGGTAAAAGCATTGGTCGTTGTGTACATATTTTACGTTAAAATGTGTAATGAAACCACAATAAGTACAGGGAATATCGCACTCTTTGGGAGGGGGGATTTATTGGCAGAAAATAAGAAAAAACAGAAAGGAGAAAGGTCAGCCATGCAGCACGCCGACTTGCTATTCCCAAAACAAAAGAAGAAAAAAAGAAAGGAAAAATATAAACAAGAGAAAAGGAAACAACAAAAATATAAATAAGTAAATGAAAACAAGAAAAAACTTAAAAAGACACTGGGCTCACAGGGAGCCCAGGACGCCCGTGTCACGCACAAAGCGGAGCACCGCTTTGTGACTCTCCACTGGTATCTCGCTGCACAGGGCCAATGAGTGTTGCGAGAGAAACGTCTGTCCGTCCGTCCGTCCGTTCACCCAAGCTCTGAGAGGTGTTGCCAGAGCACGGCCCGCTGATGGTGGTGACGCTGACAAAGGAGGAGCTATAGGAGAGAGATATCGTCTTCTACGGCGCAGCAGGGGCAAGTGAAGCATGAGACGCGGCCCATTTTGAACAGGAGTGAACGGATGAGGGCAACGTTCAGCCGAAGACGATGTAGAAGGGACTCCTCCTCGCGGGTACAGCGGCAGCCGATGACAAACTCCAGTGATGCCCGGGTACTCACTGAAGGCAGATACGGGGGCCGACCGAGGGGGGTTGTTCGTACTCCTGAATTAGTCCATTTATTCCCTGGACTTATTGTGCTTTCACTACTTCCAGACTGGAGTGTGTATATTTAGTATTTATTTTTATTGTTCCTAAATATTCTGCTTTTTGGTGGAGTGGCTCTCTTACACTGCTGTACGTATCTCAACCGCCGGTAACGGGACCCACATGCAATCGTAATGTGCATATACAATTCTGATTGCATAATGAGGTCATCACAACCTGCAACTGGCAAGGTCCAGAATGTGAGCGACAAAATTTTTGCGAGGATGGTAAACTTCCACGGAGCAGGCTTTTCTAAGTTATTCAGCAGTTTGTTAGTTTCAGCTTCGCATCTATTCTCTATCGCGCTTGAGTTGTAACAAATGATTATGGAACGCGGGTATCAAGGCACGTTGCACTTATTTACCACACTTACTCGCATTGGACGCTTTCCACAACCGTTGCGACCACTTGCTGCAAAGACCGGCCTCGGTGGCTCAGTCGTTAGCGTGTCCGCCTGCTGATCCCAAAGATCGCAGGTGTACTTCGTGTACTTTGTG
The DNA here is from genome assembly GCF_037126465.1 of Ornithodoros turicata. NCBI lineage: Eukaryota > Metazoa > Arthropoda > Arachnida > Ixodida > Argasidae > Ornithodoros > Ornithodoros turicata. The sequence continues at coordinate 570,187 of NW_026999409.1, forward strand.
GAAGGGTACAGGTTGCTCAGACATTTGCGGTCTCCCGCGGGGGACGTTAAATGTGGCGTACCGTGTGTGGAGATTTCGGCGTACGTTAAATAATCTTCAGGATGGCAAAATTAGTCCACAGACTGTGCACATATTACATTGGAAACCGCGAGGATGATGATGACGATAGTGCACTTGATGGCAACGCGGCTGCCGCGGCGGTCGAAAAGCACGCGGAACTGTACGCGCTACGGTGGTGGTGGTGGTGAAAGGGTTCGCCGTCGTCGGCCTGACATAGGTGGGCAACGTCACGACTGACGCCTTGAAGGAATGTGCGTCCTGGGCCCACGCTACGGAATAATATGCTTCAGACGCTCTCCATGAATTAAATGCGCCAAATTTAACTATGTTTCGTTGTTGCATGACGTCGCGACGTCAGCCCGACAGTTTCAAAGTAGGCGTATTTTGAAGCTCTCGGGTAAATTCAAGCAAGGTTATTACGGGGGGTTAATTTATATGCACATCATTAGAAATCCAGCTATACCCTCGTTCCTTCGGATTGCTCTGATACGCTCAGAATCGGCAACTTGAATCCGGAAGAACCAGGTCTTGAATCAGAACCAAAGAACCAAATCCGACCTGTAACAAACTGGAATCGGCCGGAAGAATCCCGGATCACCCTTGATCCAGTCTGATTAAAACCAGATCCTGACTGGTCAGGCTTGATCCGGAATTTTCGTACGGAGCTCTAGTGAGAGTCCCAACCTGTATTTTAACTGGTGGATCTGGCACCACCATGTGTGCAATGACGTCAGCACAATACCTCTCTTAAGAAGGTACGGTCGCATACTTTACCGAGGGCTTCCAAGACAAGGATGTCAGATCCGGCACGGCGCCTTCCACCACCTCTCAGGCCACGCACTCGTCATGGTACACCGTGATGTGATACAATGCATCACGCTACCTTACAAACACCGCTCCGTACCTAGCTGAAGGGCTGAGAGTGACTGGGGGCGTCCACAATGGTGTCGCGAGAACAGCAGTGGTGCTTTACAAAAAAGGCTTACCAAGCTTTTGCACGTATGCGCTTTTCCGGGTCAACAGGTGCGATGTACACAACCTGCGTCCCCTTCGGACGTTCTATCATATTCCCGGTAGAGTAGTGGCAGTGCAGGTGCAGTCATGACTGTGCACAATGTTTCTGTGCATCGTTCTCGTAGAGTGTTATTCCCTGTAACGAGGGCACGTATCCTGATTCCACTTTTCTTACTTCCCGTTATACTCATTTCGCCTTGGCTACTGAACAGGTAAGTCTATATAAAAACAACAGCATCTTGGGACAAGTTGCGTCTAGACGGCAGAATATTTCATTCCTGGATAGTTTAGGTGTATGTAGTTTCCACATATTATGACGGCTTTTTCGGAAGTCGGATACCGCGCTCGAATACAAAAAGGACGTAGTCATTCAAAGGTACATCTATTTGGAGGCAACGTAGCCATAAAGAGTACATGCGTTTTTCTTGTCGTTTTCTGTTTGCTTTTTTCTTTTGCTTGTCTTTTTTTTTCTTTCTTTGGTGGGGGAGGCTTTCTTCTGTTTTAAAACGTTCTCTGCCGGATTAGGAAAGGAGGGTACATCATATACGGGGTATTCACGATAAACATGCAACAAATGGGTGCATCATCTGATACATTGAAGGAATGAAGGACAAAGAAAGTTAAACCTTCATTTGAGGGACTTCTGCGTTATACAGGGTGTTTGCTCTAACGTGTCCAGAAATTTTTTTTAAAGCGAACGATAAAAGAGAAACGAGCGCTACTTTTCAGCTACTTGACTAAGAAACTGGAGCTATTAGTGAAGCAGTACCTGTTTCTTACTCAAGTAGTCGAAAAGAACCACTTGCTTTTCTTTTATCGCTCGCTTTAAACATAAGTTCTGGACACGTTAGAGCAAACACCCTGTATAACGAAGAAATATCTATCTATATATATATTTGCAAATCAATGAATTGTCAAGACATCACTATATGAGGAGGTTTTTTAGCCGCTATTCGTTCTTGTTCAAGGGACAGTTTGCTTTTGGAATGAACACAAAATTTTTGTTCAAACCGAAGACTTCGTCTTCCGGAGATATGGAAAAGAGAGTGGGAAAGGAGAATCAGTGACGAAACCAGAAATAACCAGAAGATGAGCTGTCTGGACCAGCCCGCTCTGCAAGGCGCTGTCCTTGCGTTATCGGTATCTCAGTATGACACGGCAGCGTCTGTCGCCTGCAAAAAAAAAAAAAAAAAGAAGTCCATGATCTGATCGAACGGTTAGAAGTATTTCTACGAAGGTGACGTTCGTCCCTTACAAGTATGGCTGCAGCATGTACCAGTTGTCTCGATCATGCGTTGTTGTATTCAGTCGTACGGTCATGGCGTAGAGAATGTTGAGCGCTTGAAAAATAAATTGCGTACAAATGCGCAAAGTTAGATATGCTTCTTTGGGAAAGAAAACAAAGAAATCGTGCCCCGATAATGAGATCCCCTCATTCAAATGCAGCGTGATTCGACTTTGGCGAGTTGTACTATACATCGAAATTTATCAAATCATACCTTAGCAATGTGGTGTGACCAGCGGCGTGGCCAAGCGGACTAAGGCGACCCGCTAGTTCGTGGTAGCCAAGGTCGTGCTGAAGACTGGGAGGCGATGGGTTTGAATCCTAACACCGGCTGTGCTGGCTGAAGTTTTCCATTTGTTTTTCCAAGACTTACCAAACGAATGTCGGCAATGTTCCCCCTGAAGTCAGCCCAGGATGCATAGCAACCCCACTAATTGTTTTTATAAAGGGTTTAGAAGAAAAAAACTGATAACGTAATGAACAAACATCCAGGAACGATACCCCATCCCTATTGTTAGGCCCCCGTTATACATAAATGGGAACGGATAGCCACCTGCAGCTTCATTCCGATGAGCGAGTCCGCATAGACTCCGGAACATGGATGCCTTTCTTATATTTTACACTGTTGGGTGCGCCGTGAGCCTTTTACCGGTTTTATAAACATGTGTTTTCCTGGCGTTTGGTCAATCTTCAAATGGAAGTTCCTGAGCTACAAGAAGTGATCAAATGTGTGTGTACTTCATTACAAGGACAGGTGCAGCGCAACGGTGAGCAAGAGTAATAACAATGCCTGAAAACCTGGTTTCATTCCCAGTTCTTCAAGATTTTGTGGGGAGGGCAGCTTCGTTTAGTGTGTGTGTGTGGGGGGGGGGAGACGTTCAGTAAATAAATAAAAAGTGGTGAAGAAGCCCTGCCACAGAATAGCTCACTGCATGCCACATGCAGCCCGCGTGTGTGGAACCCATTGCTTCAACTTCATGGAGAAATAAATGATGTACTGGAGAGCGCGTAGCAGTTTAACATTATGTCCACCTCTACTATCCAGGAACATTTTCTTCTTTTTTTTTTACGATGATTGGGGTGTCTCAGCCGCAGGCGATATGTTGCCCCGTTCCAGTCTCTACTTCCCCATACTCAATCCCATGCTGGTCTTCATACCACGATCCGTGCACATGGATATTAGGTTATTGGAAATCTACAATAAACGTTTGAGACAGAGTTGAAAGATATGCTGCAATTAAACGAAGGGGTCGCATAACGAAAATGCGTTTCCTTTGTTTTGTTTTGTGCTCACGTAAACTCGCTGGTTGCTATAGAACTTAAAGGTCAGCTACGCCCATTTCCCGATGTGTTGAAACGGTTGTGATATTCAGAAAGAGCACATCCAACTGCCCCCGAAACGCACCTTCGTTTCTCAATTTTGTCTTCCTATTACGAAAATTAATTCATCAAAGAAACCAAAACAAGCCATGGGCGCAGCCATTTTTGTGACGTAGATGGGATAAACCTGCTCCATCTACGTAGATAGAGAATCGTGCGTCTGATTGGATGAAAGCTGAGGCTTTCTCTGACTTCCCTGGCGTCTTCTCCCGTTTGCGAGGAAATCCAGTTATGGCCGCCGGCTACGATGAGCGTTTCGTCCGAGGTAATCCCGAGCACTATTGAACGATGGAAACAACAACCGCGAACTCACCTCAACATCATTTTCGGCGTGAAATTATGATTATGCGCTCGAGAACTTCGCAGTTCAACCGTTCAGCTGCCATTCACGTCAACCCGTTTGCTGCTTTTACTACAAGTGCAGGAATGGCAGCGATTGAGCAACAACGTGTGACTTGGTGATCGTTTGAGCATATACCTGCAGAGGACTGGTCTTCAAAGAAAGAAGGCCGTATTTCTGCCCATGCACATCGTGCGATTGCCAGGCTTGTTACACGAGATACATATATTGTGCAGCATCATAGCGCGACTGCAATGAACGACGTAGGAATGTATCGTGACCACTCGAACTGCACTCGTTGAACCATTCGTGGGTTATATGAAAGTGCTCAATAGAGTTGCCCCGCACAAAAAGTGTTGGATGTAGTTTTGTAGTGTGTTGTTTATCTCGTAGAGCGCATCGCGGCATGTAGGTCGAGAGCCCTTATACGTATTTTTTGCATGTTTACTTGAGTGTGCGCATTGTTCTATACCACACAGGCCATATTTCATTCATAATAGTTTCGCAAATAAACACGTACGGGTCGATCTCATATTGCTTTTGAGTTAGGCATAGTGTCTTCAGATCAGGGTATGTGTATCCTGTGTATCCTGTATGTGTATCCAACAGATATTATTAAGGGTAGTGCAACATTTCCCACTTCTTGAACCATGCTAACATTGCCAGAATAAGGAACATTACACTGTGCTGTGTATTCCACACTCAATTGTCTCGCGACGTAAACCCCCAATTATTATATTGGGTACTCCACATGTTCAACCAGTCGGCACTTCCCATATCCTAATTTTTTTAAACATGTGCTTAAAATTCCACAACTGCCACTCAAGTAACTTTGCCACCAAATTAGTCAGTGACAAAAGGTATATGTACTTTATCACAAATTTAATAACCTTGGTGTAAATGGTTGATGGTGTCCTCTGCCTTGTACGGTGCACTTCATAGCAAAATACACAATAGTCCAAATGTTTTCCTTGTCCACAAATGCCCTGTCAAAGCTGAAAGACTCTTATCAAAAGGGGGAAGCGGGCTTGCTTGTCCAGAGAAACAAATATGAAACTGCAGTGCTCAACGTAAATAACTGCATGCTCAGCAACTAAGGCTGGTGATGCCGAAGACCTAATATTTCTAGGTTAAAAGGAACAAAGGAGAAAAGACCACTGTGGCGTATTAATGTTGTTTCAAAAGTATAACACCACAAAATTTGTGAGAGTCAGTTGGTGTATTTAGTTATGTTGGTCACCTTCTGCACCAATTTTTAATAAGATTCAAATGCGTTGCTACCAACCAGGACCTAAGCCTGACCTATGATCTAATAATAATAATAATAATAGTATCTATCTATGACCTATATGGACCCTCACCACTAGTTTGGTCCAGGTTTCACACGTGGCTTCTAGTGAAGTTCGAAGCTGCTTTGTAGAGCTGACAGGAGACTTGCAGAGTAGAGATTTTTTTATTTATATTTTCCATAGAACATGTAAAAAACAATGTGCTGTACCAACTGTATTCAAAGAAATACAAATATACTTTGTTTTAGCTATGTGCATATTAGCAGATTACAGGTGACCGATGACACACAATGGGCGTCAAGGGTGAGAACACAAGAATACTACCACTGCAGGCACTGTCCTGAAATTCTAAGTCACCATTTGTCAGAAAGCAATGACCACGTACAGCCTAAGGATCATATTTAGCTCCTTCCATTATTCTTTTATTGACAGCATGTTGGCTGCCATCCAGTCCATGAAAGTGACCCTTATCGTTGAAAGAACGGTTCAACAGCAAGCGAGCTGGTGATAGTGTCCATGATGGCGAAACCTGAAGAGGAGATACAAGAAGGGACATAAACACGCTATGTTGAGACATTGTGTATGTCCCTTCCTATCCCTCGTCTCCGGGTTTTTCGCTATGGACCTTCATGATGTTTCCTTCCGGAAACTTGACATATTTTTATGTAGAATTGTGAAGGTACAGCTAGGTGCTGTTAGCAAATCACACAGTACTTTTCTTGAAACAAGAATCCATAGAAGGTACACAATCATCTTCAGCATTGCACACATCTATGGGACATGTTAATCACTTTGGAATGTCACAGACAGGTCATGGAGGCCGGCACATGATTAGTGGTGTTGAACAGACAACTATTTGTCATATTTTAGGCACAAAAAGCAGTTTTGGCACCTGCATGTTGAGACAGATGTATCTCTACATACTTTGCCATGACACAAATATATGAAGCAACAAATGTACTCTCTAGTTCATTATGGTTATTAGTCAACACTGCCAAGAATGTGGGAACACAGTCTTTTACCACCTACACTCTTCAAAATGACCTTCAGTATGTGGTGTGTTGTGATAGTAATGCCACTGCCAATTGAAGAATAATGCTCCAGGTGGATTGTTTCGGTACAATCTTGAACTATGCATACCAAGGGGTAGGGCATCTGCGTGACAGGTTTACCTGGAAGTAAGAATGTAAATGTTAGCATGTCATTGAATAATTAACATTATCAATATACTGCTGCAGATGATACAAACAATAGCACACATGATGCTCCGATATGTTCTGCAGGAATGTCTCTGTACTCACAATATTAGTACAGCAGCTACAGAAAGGCATAAAACAAGTTTTTGTATACATGATACCACTTGAATGCAACACAAGGTTCTGCTGCACTGCCAGAACACCACGGCGGACAGATTTACCTTACTTCACCTCAGAAAAAGTATGCACTGTTGCACACATGATGCTGTTTGAATGTCTCGAAAAACATAATTTATGACCAAAAGACATCAACTGGAAGATTTCGATTTACCTTAGTCAAAACTGAGAAAAAGTATGTGCTGTTGCACACATGAAACTGCTTGAACTGCTCTCGAGCGCTGTGGAAAAACACCTTATTTGTGACCAAAATACAACAGCTGAGCCAACATTGAATTTATACCTTACTCAAAATACACAAGATTTGCTGCCGTGCATATGATACGATGATACTGCTTAAATGTACCCTGAAAGCGCTGCCACCTCAGGCATGGTTGCTCTAAGCTAGCGAGCAACAGCAAGGGTATACGAACACAAGAAGAAGAGCACAAGTGATGGAATGCACTTGATTAATCAGAAAATGAAATGTCTCAGTACCAGGTGTCACTGTTCCGTCAACAAAAACAGATGAACTTTGAAGGGGCGTCTGGTTGGCACTGGTGACAGCCTTCAGCTTGAAACCCAGACGGTGATAGTTGAGACGTGGAGTGCAAGCTTTTCGGTGGTGCCAGCATGCCTGCGAAATCATTTAACAAATAAGGCAATTCCAAATCTGTACAGAGTACACCCGCTGGGGCGTAATCTCTAAAGGATGAAGCAGTAACCGACAGATAGCGTATTTTTCTCTTCTACGTGATGCAATTTGCACCGCATGACTGACTTGTCTAACATATATTACGCGTCTTACCTTTATCCTTTACCTGCCTAGTCCTGCCCCTGCAATCTCCTGCTGCAGATAAGGTTGGCACAGCATCCCGGACGAGACATCTTCAGCTTCTTGTGAAACAAGTTGCGCAACATTCGTATAAGCCAGATGAACAGATCAAATCGCTCCTTTCGAATGTGGCACCCAGTCGGAGTTGTAACCGATTGTTGCAGTCAATAGATTTCTCCTTCGCCTTTCGGAAAATTGTGGTTTGAAACATTGGAACTGCATGCTGAAGTGTTCTTGCAGACGGGAGCAAAACGCTCACACATTCTCGGCACGCAGCACAGAACACGAATCACACCAGGAAGTCTGTACTGGCCTAGCAAATGCTTTGCAGTCGAAGGAAGCAAAACTCACGTTCCTCGTGGGTTTAGTGAAGTCCAGAAATATACTGGCTCCCTAATAGCGAACTGTTTATCACTTCCCCAATGTGAATCTGCGCAGCAGACGGCTCGGCAGAAGAAACTGGCCGGCTTGGCGGAAGGAACCAAGCCAAAAGTCATGCCAAGCCGGAGCGCGGGCAGACCACGAATGTGTCGTCGACACAGGGTTTGCGGGCCACCAGACGGGATGTCAGTGAAACTAAAAATGCACTTTTTCGGAAAACCGCGAGGAGTTTGGGATAACTATTTTGCATACATAATCAGTGTTCCCTTATGAACACATCGTGTGAGTACCATTCCATTCTGTAACACTCGAAAATCGGCGTAGCTGAGCTTTAATAACTCAATTGATGGTGTGATAACTCAAGGCTTCTCGCGATTTGAGTGCGAGCAATTCTATATTAAAGGATCCACTTGTGGGCGAGACTGAGAGTGAGTGAGAACAACAATACAGTTCATAACAATGGGAACTGTTTATTAACAAACCCGTTCTCGATCTAACCAACGCCTCGACCCCGGGTGCGCTCTGGACTCACCTAGTAGAACTTGGTTCCGGCGATTGCTTGCACCGTCCACGTCGCCGTCCTCCTCTGGATTGGCTTTCCTTTCCGATGCTTTACGTTTTCACTAGGGGTTGTTGCTCGTAGAGTCGCTGTGATGAGTCGGAGGCCAACGTCCGTGTGGGAAAGGGGCCGCGCACGTCGCCAGTGGACAGTAGAGCTTCACTTGAGTGCAGTAGTTCGGTGTCCGTGTCCGGAAAGGGCCTCACGTCGCAAGTCGGGGTTGCGGATCCTCGTGGGCAGCTCTCCGGTGACAGGCAGGCCGATCTTCCTCCTCGCAGCAACACTCTTCACTATGGCCCAGGAAACTGAGTCAGCCATCGTTCGCCGTCAGCTTTTGTAGAGACTATCGGACGCGGTTGACCTTCTTGCGTCGGCCTGTCCCATTCTCCCGAAATTCCTTTTCCCTTTCAGCGGGACGTGCGTCCTCATTGACAAGGCCGTCGCGCGACAGTTTTCTAGGAACCGCTGTCTGCTGCTTGGTTCTTTCTGCGGTGTCTGAAGGTTAGGTTGTACGTCATTCTGTGTTCTGGGGACCCTTCATCGTGGTATGCTCTTCGCTGGTAAAGACGCTGCAGCACTGGTTGCCTCTTCGGTTCTTTCAAGGTTAGGGACAGTGAGTAGGGCTTTGTTGTAGTTTGTCTCGGGGAGTGCGGAGCCGTGAAGGGCACATTACAATGCCGAATCCTCGTCTCAAAGGTGAGCAGAGCGCACTTGCAAGGTCAGGCGTCCATATATCTACGGGTAATTCTTAGAAGCAATAAAACGTGTGGCGAAGCATCACAATGGTTGCTATGCACGTTACATATTCCCCGCGTAACCATACTATGAAATACAACAAGTCCGCATGATACATCCGGTGGACACTACAATGGTAGTTATAAGGGACGAATTACGCCTCCGTAGAAATACTTTCAGCCGCTCGATCACGTCACGGGAATGTTTTGTGTCCAGGCAGGCGGTTGGTGAACGTGCCGCGTCATTCAGAGATAGAGCACGGCGAGCGCCTTTCAAAATTGGCGGGCCCAAAAAGCTAACTTCTCGTTATATTCGTTTCGTCACTGGTCTTCCTTTCCCTCACTTCTGCCAATCAAATTTTCCGTACCTCCGGAAGACCAAATAGGTATTCAGGCTTTAACGTCCAATTTAAGTTCAATTAAGGTTCACTAATTAGGGACCTTGAAACTGGAGTATGATACCATACTGTCACAATGCACTCAGGTAGACCACAAGGAACAATAAATAAAGTAACACCTTGAAGCAGAACAATTAAACCAACTTAAAGGGAGACTTCGCAAGGACTCGAAAAAAAAATTAGGAATTAAAAATCATACCGAACAGGGACCGCTCCCTTGATACCGAATACAACATTCGCATTAATTTTGTGCGAGTAAACACAGTACTGTCTTCTTCCTCTACAGGTATGGGCTCAGACAACCACCACTGTTCACGCTCTCGCTGAATCGCCCCCGCAGTCGCACTTGCGCTTAATATTAAACAAACGGGTTCACGCGAATGGTACTTGACGGAAGTGCGAACTTCCGCGACCACTCAATCGCAATTTAACGTCGGGAATGTTCTTGAGAAGAGTTCGCAGTTGTTTCTATTCATCAATAGCTCTGTGGGTTACCTCGGTCGGACGCAACCCTGTCGACCGCCGTAACTGGATTTTCTCGCAAACGGGAGAAGCCGCGAGCAAAGTCGGAGAAAGCCTCAGCTTTCATCCAATCAGAAGCACGATACCCCATCTACGTAGATGGGGGAAGGTTTTTCACATCTACGTCAGAAAATTGGCTGCGTCCATGGCTTGTTTTGGTTTCTTTAATTAATTAATTATCATAACAGGAAGACAAAATTGAGAAACGAAAATGCATTTCGGGGGCAGTTGGATGTGCTCGTTCTGAATATCACAACCGTTTCAACACCTCGGGAAATCAGCGTAGCTGACCTTTAAGTAAGGTGGTAAATGCAGGGTGCTTTTTAGCCTTTACAGAATTTTTATAATAGAGTTATGAGAGCAGGTAAGCCTCCGTCGGCGAGGATGATGCGCTCCTCAGGCCAGTTTTCGGTTTCGGCTCATTTGCATACCGAAATTCAGCTATGGATATTTCATGGCACGTGCTCTTTTCTTGATTTTTTAGAGGATAGAATGAATTTCAACGAGGATTGTCTCCTGTTCTGTCATCTCGCTTTTGCCCTAAATTTTCTAATTAAATAGTTAGTTAATGAATTTCATGTGATTAGTTGTTTTGTAGTTGCATACCCTCTTCCAAAGCATGTCTGTGTGGTCATAGAATTCGACTGCAAAAACGACATCTATGCAGCTCTCATACCTTTTATTAAAATTCTGTAAAGTATTAAAAAAATAAAAACGCTCTGTACATTTCTCAGTTTCGATTTCCCAGTTTGACGCTAGGCGTCCTGCACTCCGATGAAGCCGAATAACTAAAGTTCGAATCTAATGAAAGCGCGAGGTTTTTCAGGCATGAATTTTCGCGAGTCGTTTTCGGGTGCTTTCTCGAATTCAACTACGAAGGAGCTCCCACAGCTCCTGGTCACAGTCTCTTTAACATATATGGGCCCGCTCAGAACAGTGACATCTTTGGTTTGAATAAAGAAGCACTTGCTTGCCAAAAGGGAGCGGAAGTAGTGAAGCAGGTTCCGGAGGAGTATACGGACTTGAGCCTTACAATATGAATGGTCATAGATGACAGAGCAGCCATCTGTGCCATCTCAGTGTGGCGATCTAGGTGTCAATTAGAGTAACCTCAAGGAGTGCACTAACATCCACATCGCGCACGAGTGTTGAATGCATGCGTGTTGGAATAGGACTAGATATTGGAATAGTAATAGGACCAGCAGTAGGAATGGGAGGAGTAGGAGACGGTCTGGCAGAGACAAATGGAACAGAGGGGAGTGACGAAAAGTAAAGTGCTCACTGGTAGGGAGTCACGGTTGTCAGTGGAGCAGCTAAGCGTTTTTTACGAGGTTGGTTTTTGATAGTTCATTTCGCAAAGGTAACGGGTATATCGTGTTGACAAACACTTCGATACTTCGTATCGAACTACTGCATAAAATCCACTAATTCCTACTGCGCCGAAATGCTTCTCTTTTATCATACATGACACTAATGATGCAATCATGTTCGTTTCACACACGCAGGTCCTCCATAACATGGTACTGCCCAGACTGGATGTCTAATATGGTTCGATGCCAGCCTGCAAGAAATATCGTGTATCTAAGAATGCACAAGTGCGCCAGTTCCACGTTGTACAATATTCTTCAACGATACATCCTCAAGCATCGACTAAATAAGGTTATGTCAAAGAACTATGGTATATATATCGGTTATCCCGTGCACTTTCAGCCATCACTTGTCATAGACATGCGGGATTACAACCTGTCAAACAATATCTTAACAGATCATATGCGCTTCGACAAATCGGAAGTAGCGCGGATGATGCCGGATGATTCGTTGTATGTCACGACGCTTAGAAGGCCAGAAGAAGCATTTGAGTCACTGTTTTCTTACTTTGATTTTAAGTCTCATTTAGGCAAGGGCCTCGAAGACTTTGTAAATGATGTGAACACAACCACACGGCTAAAGGAACACAGGGTGTTCCGCGATAGATATGGGTTCAACCAGATGTCGTTTGACCTTGGATTTCGATCGGAGGACGTCGATAATGCTACTGCTGTTGATGAATTCGTCAAATTCGTGGGCAAGACGTTTCATCTGGTGATGATTGCTGATCGCCTAGATGAATCACTGATCCTTTTCAAGCACTTGGCATGCTGGACGACGGAAGACATAGTAGCATTTAAAGTCAATTCCCGGATGGATGCTTACAAAGTTCCAATGACTCCACACGTCAGGGAGAGACTGAAGGCCCTAAACCATGTTGACCTGAAATTGTACGAACATTTTTCTGCAGTTTTCGATGGAAAAGTGAGACGTTTTGGTGAGCAGCAAATGGCTGAAGAAGTGAGAGAACTAAGGACGCTGCGGGAAAAATACCACGATGTTTGTGTTGAAGCCGAAGTTGGACTGAGAACGCTTACAAAGAAGGGAGGAACCAAAAAAGTGCTGGGTTTCAAGCTCAAGGATGACAGTGAGAGGTGCCGTCATATGACGATGACAGGTATGCAGCTGCATGAACTCATTCGTGATAGGCAAAAAAAGTTAATGCATAGGGTTGTGGAAAAACCGCTAGCTAACTGCACCTAGCCATGCTTGGAACTGTTTTATATTTCTTTTGATGGTGGTGGTAAGTTTGAGCAGCTATTCTTATTTATCGTGTACACCAGTCTGTCGTATTCGCATTAGGATTACTGAGATCGGGATAGCGGTCCTACCAAACTGGAACCGAGGCTATCGCATGGTACAAAACGTACCTCAAAAGCTGAGCTGAAAAAATAGAAATTAGAAAGGGATTTTGGCAGGGAAAGTGAGTAAGAAATAAACAAACCATACATGTCCTTTTGTATGCTATCAATATGAGCATATACATAATAAGTTGAACTTCCCTACTACAAAAATCCGTACGAAGTTTGACCATACAGAAGGTGTACAGAATTATTGGACAATCCAGCAAGCAAACTATTCTTCTAAATGCAACGCTGTCTTTAGGCCAGGCCCTTTGGGGCACTTATGCTTCAACGGAGTCTAAAAAAATCCACTGCAACAGCAAGAATAGCAAGTCAATGGTTTATAATTGGGACGTGACATTTCGGAGTATACCCTGTTTACCCCGCAATGCAAATTAACAATAGTCAGGCTTAACCAGTTCCGAGATAGTCCCCTGAAAACTGATGCACCGGGCAGCTCAAAGCCACTAGGATCAATGGGAGAATGCAGGAACTGTTTTCACAGAATTGCGGGACACTCCCTCTTAAAGTTTGCTTGACCTGCTTACTACCTGCCCTCCATTGAAGCAATGCATTCCATCTAGTTTTGTTAGAATATCTTTTGACCCCGAGCTTTGGAAAAAAGTGTCCACACTTAGGTGTTTCTAAGAGATGTCCCTCGATCGTGCATAAGTGGAATGGAAGCGCAATAGTGTCACAGTTCTTTCTTTATTTTTTTTTTTCCTGAGACACTTATTTCCGCCGTGTTGATGGCAGAACGCGTTGGCGTGCCTATTTGCTTGTATTTCGCGAAAACAATGGGTTCCCCAGAAAGTGTCCATGTCAAGCACTACGCTTTGCATTGCGAAGCATTTGTGTCTTGATCCCTGAGAATGGTAATCTGATGTGTTGTTGGCTGAGTGGTGTGGACGTCGGTATACTGGCTTTCGCGTTCCCACGTTCGATCCGCAGGCATTGCGTTTTCGTATTGCTTCTTTTTTCTTTTACGAAGAGAGTTCCGAGAATAACAGCAGGCCACAGCATCACAGTTTTCTTCCTGGAGGGCTTATTAATGCCGTACCGTCGCTATGGCATAATCAATTCATGTTCTGTTTTGCGTAAGTTGCGGTAATGCTGACCTCTCGCTGTACGCTTAGTGTATGAAGAGTAGACCACTGTCTATTGCATGCCGACCTACTTCACCTACTTCATCAGCTTCCGACTTAGTTGGCAAAGGAACAATAGCAGAGAAATAATCTTTATTCCCTAGCTTTACAAGGGGAAGGAGGTCGAAGCTAAAGTTTCTCTTTTCTTTTTAATTTTGCTTGTTCATCCTTAACATTGTGTTCTTGTCCGCACCTGCAGGCCTTCCCGCGCCTTTTAATCTAAATGCCATAACAAGTAATTCACGTGCCACAGCAACTGCTTTGCACGTGTGGACGAGTGGCGAAACCTGCATTTTTTCCCCGCTTCTCACTTATTACGAAGTGCAAAGTTCATGTAGAAGTACTATGACTGTTGTTGCGGATTAGATTAAGTCTCTTATTTTGTGTTATCAATGGCAAGCGTGTATTATGTTCACTGCATTTCGTAATAAAACGCATCAAACACCCGCAAGATTTCCGGAAGAATGTCGATTTACAGAAGAGCACTGCCTGAGCCCGGCTTTCCTTCGATTTACTCGCCTGGGCCCTGCCCGACGGCTCCATACCTAGTCCGGGCATGGCTCAAGCCCGAAGTATTCTAGGTTTCCCGACCCAGGGCCGGCCCGAGCCCCCAAAATATAGGTTACCTCGGCTCGGCCAAGTGTAGCCTAAAAGGCTGTAAAAGTTGACAGTGGCTCACTAATGGTGGGGTAAAACATGCTTGAGCCCAACCTAAGCCCATCATGTGAAACACGAGCTCATGCCAGACCCGCAAAAGGATGGCTTTACCCGGCCAGGCACGGCCCGTGGGGCGGTCCGGGATCGGGCTTTCGTGTAATCCCGAGCCCCGTGCAGTGCTCGAATTTCCAGTCCATCTACGAGAAACATCACGGGCGTTTGCGTGACTTCCCTCTTGGTGCGATGAAACGTAACTGTGATCTGACGTCCGCTTATCCCTACCATCTTATCACCACTATTTGTGATTACATCTCTCTTCACGAGAATCAAAGACAAGTCTCCGCATGCTCGTGCTTATTTGAGCAGCGTTTTCCAGCTTTGTGTTAAAAGCGATAAAATAGCCCAGTGCAGGGGACACAAAGAAGAGACGAACACGAGAGCACTGACTGACAAACAGGAATTTTAGATGACAGAAGAAAACGCTTATAACGCTATGCAAGTAGGCCAGCCGTTCGCGCAGCCCCTCAGCTTTTCCCTGTCCCGTCGTACACGTAGAACGGTCTTGCTCTTAACTACTCTTAATTCAATTGCAATTAAGGGATTGCTCGTAAACAAGGTACCACAACAACTTCACGTGAGGTTTACATGGCTTCGCCTTTTCACCATTGTGTTGTGGGGCGTCTGCGAATGCCCCCTTACTGCTGCTCTCTCAGTGGACAGCACCAATGGACAGGTGCTTTGTCACCGTGCTTTCTCCAACCTTTTCTTTCTCTCATGCGCAGTGACATACTGTCGTAGCATATTGGAAGACAAGGTTTTCAACAAAACAACTCTGACCTTCCTTATCACAAACCCATAATCTGGGGTATTTTATCGTAAAAGCGATGCAGTACCAAACAGCAGGGTTTTTATCATTTTCCTCACCTTTCGTATCATATCATAGGTCACATGCGCTTAGTGCAAAGTCGCAGGAAGGCCACTCTGTTTTCTTATCCAAATGTTCTGAAGTTAATCATTCTTCGACTTTCTGCTTGTTTTTGTTTCCTTTTCCCTGAGGGGGCGGGAAGGGGGGGTGGCTTTCGGAAAGTTTCTTGGCGGTGGCGTAAAGTGACCCTAACAGACACAATTTGAAATACAGCATTGCAGTGTACTCATGATGATGCCAAGAACAAACTGAAGTACATGATACGGTGAAAATAGAGTAACAAGTGCGAAGTGCCGTTGACCGAATTTGTTTTTGGAAATCTATGGATATAGCTTCTTTTCATTAGAGTTTTAGTGCATCGTACGGTATCGCCTTTGCGTACGGGAGGGATAGCGCTGGTGGTTATGCGCACTGCGGGAAGCTCTCTTTGTTGTGGACGCGCGCCAGAACCATCAACGCTTTCCCTTCCGTACTCAAAGGCGATAGCGTACATCAGGGATGGGCAGTAATGGCAATACTTTGTATTATAACACTATTACTGTTACACTTTTTAGTATTTCTATTATGATTATAATACTCATTTTTGAAATGTATTTGTATCTGTATTATAATGCACAAAATCGAAGTATTACATGTGTTATAATACTTTTGAAAGCAATACTTTTCCAGATGTCGTAGGTCCGACCTGCTAAGCACCACCGGTGCACTTTATCAGTAATCTTTCGTGTCCCACAAACATTTGGACACCAACAAGGCCGCGATTATTCCCCTGCCCCAAATTATCCTAAAGAGAGTGACCTCGCGGCCAGATGTTACAGGAGGCTACGCTTGTGTTTTGGTGCTGGTTCAGTTGACTTCTCAGATTGTGGCGTACAACGCTTTCTGTAGCCGTTATCACGTTACCACGGCATATTATCGGCCTATTATCGCGTTTACTCTGGCATGTGTCCGCTTACTTAACGAAAGGATATAGAGGTAGCAAGTTATGGATCCTCTTTCTTGTTGGTGTGTTGGTAAATGGGGTGGAGGTGTTTGCTTGTACCGCTTAGCACCGCTGTGAAGATTCAGTCTTCTGCCATTATCGGCTGCCTGTGTGTCCTTGTTCTGTGTGTACACTTCATCAAAGCGCCATGGCGATCTACGCCTGTGCGGTCCATGTCTAGTTTAGCGGCGCCACTCGATTTCAAACTTCTAATCTACATGCCTGGATAGAATTTTGCATGGTGCATCGTAATCCAAAATAATCAAGCGGCGGTCGGTTCCACGAATTCCTCCAGAGATCAGTTTCCCCGGGAAAGTTTCGGCAGCGGCGACCATGTCATCTCCATGCGCCCATTGTTTACGTATGACAGCTTACGTACACCTCGCACTCTTCCCAGCATGCCTTTCGCCTGTTCGTTGCTAAGACGCACAGCAACTCCGCTATCAGACGACAGTCGGCCTCCTCCTCACGCGATCGCTCCGCGCCAAAATTGGCACTGTTTTCTGCCAGCACAGTTTCGAACAACTGGGGGGGGGGGGGGGGGGGGGGGGGGGGGCTACCGCCCCCCTTCCGGACCCCCCCCCCCCCGCGTGTAATATGTACTGACCTAACCTAACCTAACCTCACTACACTTCGTTTAGTGAGGAAAACCAAGCTCTATGGCTGATGCGTAGGAGTACCACAAATGATACCCTTCGAGATCTACTGCTTTCATCGTGCATTCTTGGCAACGAGCGAGAGGGAACAGGCGAAATGCATGCTGGGAAGAGTGCGAGGTGTGTGTAAGCTGTCATAGGTTAACAATGGGCGCATGGAGATGACATGGTCGCCGCTGCCGAAACTTTCCCGGGGAAACTGATCTCTGGAGGAATTTGTGAAACCGACCGCCGCTTGATTATTTTGGATTACGATGCACCATGCAAAATTCTATCCAGGTATGTAGATTAGAAGTTTGAAATCGAGCGGCGCCGCTAAACTAGACATGCACCCAAACATACTCTATTTCAAACTTTTTCAAAATGCATCAACTGAGATTGATGCACCTATTTTATTAGGCAATGCGAATAAGGTGCAAGGGGGATATGAGTGCGAAAGGCACCTGTTGGGATTATACCAATTTAGTACCTTCTGATTGGTGTAGCATCGACTTTGTGGTAAAGATGGCTGTGTTTTCTGATCATGTTACTCCTTATGTGGATCTAAAGGGGGGGGGGCCCAGATATCCTGACCCTCTGCTATGTTTCTGTCTTGTCAAAGCGTTTAATTCCCCTCCTTATGTAATGCCCTCAGGCCTTTAAGGGTTAAATAAATGAAATGAAATTGACACTTGATCATGTGACTAGCATTGTGTCTGAGGCTAGAATCCTTTGAGGAAAATAGTGGATATGCCCCCGTGTTACGATTTGCATACTAGTGCATCCTTCACCCATTTTTGCGCGATGCCAATTTCTGCCACTATGAACAGATAGCTAACATGTATTTGGCCCGTTTTATATTTAAAAATGAACCGTATTGTCTGTGCGTGAACAGCTTCTATTTTGATATTCTGGGCAGTATAAGGATCCCACACTGCATCTGCATATTCAAGCACAGATTGCACACAGGATCTATAGGCTTGCAGTTTGGTAACTGCTGTTGCATACCTGAGATTCTGCTTTAGCAAACACGCCTTCCTGAAGGTTACATGCATGATGTGATCAATGTGCCTGTTGTACTTCAATCCTAAAAAAAAAAAAATAACATCAAGGTACAACATCGCGGGACACTTTGCCAAACATAGAGCGTTCAAGCTGTCTTGACAATATATACTTGTTTCAACTACGTACGTTTGTCCTTCTTATGTATTATGTTGCTATACCTTGCTTGAATCTTAAATATTAGCAGGCTTCTGGACTAACCATAGCTGACAACATATTTTGTAGGAGGTAGATGGATCAATGTAGAAGAAATATTGTTTGATGCATTGATTCTAGATATATGTTTTTCCAGTGATAAATGAGATTAGAATCCTCGACTGAGGCATCTTTGTGAGCGATCACAAAAGCGAACAAAGCACAAAATGTGATCTTTGCCATATTCTGAGCGTTGTGGAGAAGCTTTAGGGCCTAAACCGAAAATGTAGCGTCGTGAAGCTCTGGAAATTACATAAATCTACCAGACAAGATGTATTTCACACAAATTGAACTATTTCTCTCGATGCTGTGAGGTATTGGAACTCTTATTGCACCTGAAGGGTGTCACATGTTTGAAATAGCTCTTCATCTATTGTTTCCCAATTTTGTGGTCAGAATCACTTTGTGCCAAGTAACTCTCACATACGTCTGATGCAAAAATAAAACAGAACAGATATCAACAATGTCTAGACTAGTTATCATTGGAGCAAGGGGAACAGACTGCCAGTCAATAAAAAGCACATTAGAAGCACCAAACAGAAAAATTGGACAGTCAGGATACATAACAGATAAAGTCAATCAGAATTCCTGCAAATTTGTCAAATGAATTGCTATTAGCTAGTGGATAACAAATAATAACACTTTTTAGTATGTGCACAAGAACAACCACAAGGGCCTTGGTGTTGGCAAACGCTCTCAAAGTTTTTCATAAGGCTGAAGACGACACATACCCAGGAAATGGAGAATACACTTGCAGCTTACATAATACACACATAGGTTACACAACATATATACAATAATGTTGGTGGACTGCTTATATATAAAATTACAGGCATGTCTTTAATAACATACTGCACATTACATGTATATGAAACTAGGACTAAATATATGAGTAAAATATCACAAAAAATATACGCAATACCGATCAGAAAAACTGCAGGATGTCGGGAAAAGAAAAATTGGCACAAGCAAAATGGGTGAACTTCACAAATGAAACACTTAAGATACAACTTCTTTGCATACAACAGGAAGGGATACAGAAAAAATATCACCTGACAGCGAGTTTATGAGGGTCTTGCATCACGAGATAGTCCCCCTTACATACATTCGGGTAAAAAGTGTAGGATGCTTCCGTGAGGACACACGTGGAATAGCAGAATGCAGAGATCCTAGCAACTGTGGTCAATTTCAGTCAATTTGAGAATGAATGCACTTATATAAGAAAGTAGCATCGGTAATGTCGCACTGAGTTGAAAGGGGAATGAGACCAACATGTCGGAGTAGATCTTCATAATTGTACGACTGGTGTCCCAGTGTGTTACAGGAACAGAAAGTGCAAAATGTGAAGTGTTTTCTTGCGAACATCCAATAAATCGCTTCGCTTTGAATATACACCTGCAAGCATGCTGAAGTCGGGTAAAAATGCATGCAGTATCCACAAACAGGGAAGTAAATAGGACTGATCCACACAGCAAGGAGGATGATAAACACATAGTAATAATTACAGGGATTGAGAAAACACATGCAACCCACTAAACGTATGGCTCCATTTCATATGTTGTATTCGTCATACATACGTTATATGCAGCCCACGTTCCTTGCTTGAATGTTTTTTTTTTTCTTTCTTTTTTCAAGCCACCGTTGACGGTGGAACAACGCTGCGAAACCTCGACAGAAGAATAGGAAGTGACGTTTATCTGTGCAGGCTTGCCCGAAGTCCCCGAAGGTCACCATACCGAAACCAGTCTGGTGGCCTGCCCACTCTTTATAAGCGCCTATGTTGTCATGGCAATGGAAACGAATGTGCTTCCTTTCTTCACTTTCCACTATAAAATGTCGCGTGACCTGGGAGTGACGCAGCTTCTTAAAGGGGCACTAAAATGCAAAAACAAGGTCACTTCAAATTATGTCACATTTTTATGTCACACAAATTATGTCACAAATTTTACCAAACCCTTTCTTGCTTCGGCGCTAAGCAGTGAACGTCACTTCGGTTCGTGCATCGGTGTTTTTAGTCCATTCTGCGCGTGCCACGTCATGGAGCAGACCCGGTGAAAAGCATAGTGCGCGTTGCGAAACGTACTGCTGTCGCTGTCCGAAGGACGTGAAGGTAAATGTTGTCAGTGGAACATTCGCGAGAACTGTTGTAGCTACAATTCAGTGAATCTGTATTCAAAAATGCAGCAGTGTGCATCATGCCGCACATATACGGAACACTACGATCGGACCCGTTCCAAATCCACATTCCCACGATAGGTATGCGCACGCTTCTCCTGCTGTCTCATTGGATGCCACTAATTTTTGCCTCCTGGAGATCCAATTCGTTGCCACCAAACACGGCTCTGTTTTCATTGCGCTTTGTTTCTAAACTGTAGGGCTCGGTAGGTAGGTAATTTTGTTTGAATTGTACCAATTGAAACACGGACTTACTTTTGATAGCATTTTTTTTTCATTTTTGTGCCCCTTTAATGCGATATTGCAGGAACAGAATGTTTTGATGTGCATGTTTAGTACACATACATCAATATTGGCACCTTCAAAAGCCTGGCAATGGTTTCACAACCGCTTTAAGGTTTCCAAGCTTGTGTATTGTATAACAGAAATAATTTTCTCCTGCTGGTACGATACAAAATGATTACCGGTCAGACCGGCAATGAAGCAGGTCTGTGAACAGGACTCCCTATGAATTGTGGCACAGTCAGAGACTAAACCTGTAACACTTCCAGCAGGTTGTTGCTTCTGTCTTTGCTGCCGCTCTACAGGTTATGGCCCCAGGAGCTACTGGAAGCTGTACGAATAGGCTGTGAGTTTCATTTCGTTCTTCGCTTGGAAGAGAATGACAGACGCTGCCAAGTTTACGCTAGCTAAGTTGACTGATGGAAACTACCAAGCCTGGAAGTTCAAAATGAAGATGTTATTGGTTCGCGAAGAGACTTGGGCCTTCGTAGATGATGCTCCACCGGAGACCCCGACGACCGCTTGGACAGTAGGCGACCGCAAAGCCCAAAGCACCATTTGCCTTAGCGTTGACGACAGTCAGATTGTTCATGTGTGTAATTGCAAGTCGGCACGGGAGATGTAGCGGGAACTCCGCAAGGTGCACGAGCGTGCCAACCTGAGCAACAAGCTCTACCTCTTGAGGAAGTTATACCAGTCGAGACTTGGAACAGAAGAGGAGATGCAAACGTTCATCAGACGCACATTGGAGCTTGTAGAGCGCCTAAGAGGTATTGGTCAGGAGATCACCGATTTTCAATTGGCTACTCTTCTCCTCAGTGGCCTACCAGAGACGTACGAGACACTCGTCACTGCTCTCGACGCTCGACCAGATGATGATCTCACGCTAGAATATGTGAAGGGCAAACTCGTGGACGAGTATAAAAGAAAGCAAGAGTCGTCCTCATCTGCAACATGCAATTCTCAAACCACGCTGCGGACCGAAGCATCCATCAAAGGAAAAGCTACCGAAGAAACTAGGGAGTGCTACTTCTGCAAGAAGGCTGGTCATTTGAGGAAAGACTGCCCCGCGCACAGAGGAATAAGGTAGAGGTCTTCTAAACACCACCCTAGGCAAAGGGCGAGGGTGGCTGCATCTCGTGACTCGTCCGCTTATGACATTGCCGTTCTACTTGGCGAGGGTACGTCCAAGAGTGGTTGGTATATCGACTCTGGCGCGACGAGCCACTTGTGCAACGACCGGACCTTCTTCACAGCTGGTTTTACACAGAAGCATGAGGTCGTTACCGTGGCTAATAGTCAGCGTGTCTCTTCCGAAGGAGTGGGGGACGGGGTCCTGAACTGCAAATACAACGGAGTCTTCAACAAAGTTCGAGTCACCGGTGCTCTCTACGTCCCGTCATTGGAGTGTAATCTTCTGTCGGTTAACAAGGTGACAGCATCGGGGTGCGACATCTTGTTCCATGACGATCGCTGCATCGTGACTAAAGGCAAGAATACCGTCGCTACTGGCACCATTCAGAATGGGCTCTATCGACTTGTAACAGGGACTTCTGAGCGAGCACATATCACTCAGGTTACTAGTCACCGGGAGTGTGTCCATGTGTGGCATCATCGCTTAGGGCATCGAGACCCAGAAGGTGTGAAAAAGTTAGAGACACAACGTTTGGCACATGGGGTTCGCATAAGTGAGTGCGAGCATCAGCTGAAGTGCACGAGTTGCTTGAAAGGGAAGATGAAGAGGTCATCGTTTCCCAAAGTCGCTGCATCGCGATCTGCACAGGTGCTTCATCTAATTCACACGGATGTGTGTGGACCTATGCGAACTTTGACCCCCAGCAGAAACCGGTGGTTCCTGACTTTCATTGATGATTACTCCAGATACACAGTTTTGTACCTGTTGCGGTCCAAAGACGAAGTCCCTTCCAAGCTTGCTGACTATTTAGCACATGTCGCGAATAAGTTCGGCCGTTATCCGAACATACTTCGTGCTGACAATGGCACAGAATATACTGGCGGCAAGACGATGCAGCTTCTCCGCCAGCACGGTATTCAACTCCAGACGTCCGTCCCTTACAGCCCACAACAGAACGGCGTCGCTGAGAGGAAGAATAGGACCCTCTGTGACAGCGCGCGTAGCATGCTGTTTGGGGCGAACTTACCCAAGACCTACTGGGGAGAAGCTATCCTGACAGCCTGCTACATCCAGAATCGATTGCTGAGCAGGTCTGTGAACAGGACTCCCTATGAATTGTGGCACAGTCAGAGACCGAACCTGGAACATATCAGAATGTTCCGGAGCAGAGCGTTCATGCATGTCCCTAAAGAGCAACGTCACAAGTGGGACCCGCGTGCGATTGAAGGCACCTTGGTGGGGTTCAGTGAAACTCAAAAAGGATACAGGATTCTTCTGAAAGGGTCCCACAACGTCAAAGTGACACGCAGCGTAGTTTTCGACGAAACGCCAGTCATGGAGGCTTTTTGCAGACAAGCTGCTCATGCGTCTTCTCGTGGGCACGACACTGCAAGATACCAATGCCGAGAGCCTTCCTGTCACATTGAGCAGTGTCCAGGCCCTACCACTGAATTGGAGGTCGATGTGTGGACGCCACCTCCGCTGCAGTCTTCACCAGTCCAACAAGAGGAGGATCAAGTAACTGCACCTCGCCGTTCGGAGAGAACCAACAAAGGTGTACCCCCAGATCGTCTAGCATATACGTCCTCGGTTCAATCAGTGACTGATCCTGCGAGCTGGAAACACATGCAAAAATTACCTCCTTCGGAAAGCCAATGGTTGGGGGCAGCCCAAGAAGAATTTCAGTCCCTGCAGCAGCTTCATACCTGGGACCTTGTCGAGCTGCCACACGGCAAACGGCCCTTTGCCTGTAAGTGGATATTCAAAACCAAGCGGGCCAACGACGGCAACGTAGAATGCTATAAAGCAAGGTTGGTTGCTCAGGGGTACTCGCAGATATTCGGCGAAGATTATGACGCTACCTTCGCGCCCGTGGCCAAGCTGACCACGTTGCGAGTATTTCTTACTCTGGCAGCGACACGGCGATTACACGTCCGTCACTACGACGTGAAAACAGCCTTCCTCCACGGCGATGTCGAAGAAGACATCTATATGAAGCAACCGGAAGGGTTTGTTGCAGAGGGACAGGAACACCTCGTGTGTAAGTTGCAAAAATCCCTTTACGGTCTCAAGCAGGCAGCCAGAGCTTGGAATATAAAGGCAAACAGTGTCCTCCTTGAACGCGGCTTTCGACGTAGCCAAGCGGATCCGTGTTTATATTCCAAGTTAGTAGGCACCACGCGCTTGTACGTGTTACTCTATGTGGACGATATGCTGATTTGTCATGAAAACGCCGATGTTGTTACTGACGTCGGAAGGGAACTCAACCAGTCCTTTGAGACAAAGGACCTAGGGCCAGTCAGGCGATATCTCGGTATTGAAATCGAGAGGACTCAAGATGGGAATTTTCTGCTTCAGCAGACCAAAAAGATCGACGCCCTTATCGACAAGTACGGCCTGTCAAGTGCGAAGGGTAGTCCCACACCGATGGACTCAAACTATTTGAAGCTCACGGGAGAACACGATCTTCTACCGAGCAACGAACTCTATCGTCAAGCAGTTGGAGAGTTGCTCTACTTGAGTACTACTGCACGACCGGACATCTCCTGCGCCATAGGAATACTTTGCAGTCGTGTCAGCAATCCACGTCAGCGCGACTGGAGCGCCGTGAAAACACTGCTCCGATATCTAAAGCACACTAGAGCGCTAAAGCTGAGGCTTTCGCCAGACCCGCATCTCGAACTGCTCTGCTACGTCGATGCGGACTGGGCAGGAAACCTGGTGGATCGCAAGTCAACGAGTGGTTACTTCGTTGTGCTCGGCGGAAGCCCTATTTCCTGGTCCAGTCGGAAACAGTTGACAGTTGCACTGTCGTCAACTGAAGCAGAATACGTTTCGGCCGCACATGCATCTCAGGAGATACTCTGGTTGCGACACCTTCTGTCAGACTTTGGACACAGCGTCGACAAACCTACTTGCATGTTTGAGGACAACCAGGGGTGCATCAAGTTGTCCCATGTTGAGGCGATCTGAGCAAGAACAAAGCACATCGATGTTCGCCACCATCATTTACGTGACTTGGTCGCTCGCAAGGTTGTCAGCCTCCAATATTGCCAGAGTAGCAACATGGTAGCAGACGGCCTAACCAAGCCACTTCCTCGTCTTCGACACGAAGCCCTCAGAACTCAGATGGGGTTGATTTAAGAGCAGTTGTCGAGGGGGGGTGTTGGTTGGGCGACAACAACGACAGTTTTTTTGTCCAGGTGCACGGGCGCACACTCACGCGCACCCTCGTACTTTTGTTCTTTATTAAACCTGTAACACTTCCAGCAGGTAGTTGCTTCTGTCTTTGCTGCCACTCTACAGACATGTACCTTGTTCCACACAACTAACAAGGTGGGAACTCAACTCTGGCTTAAAAAACATTTGAACAATTTAAATACTATAATGCAAATGCAACCCAGTTAGTGAGCCTGGCCATGCGACTTTGCGTGGCTAACATTGTCTTTGACACTAAGGCTCAGTTTTTGTGTGCGCTTCTTTGCTTTTTTGTGAGAAGGCTGGTTGGAGGGTTGCCCAGCTGCCACCCCTCTTGGATCCTCGTGTTAGTCCCTCATGACGCCTGGATATGCTGGTGGGCTGAACTTTTATATGTCCACCACATCTTGTTATGTTACTTACTTAGTGTTGTACCTAGGGACATCATCATCCTAACACATTCGGATGCTGTTTGAATATTCTTGAGGCGGTGGATTGCCTTTTCGAGGTATTTGTTGTAGGTGCTGTTCTCTTTGACGAGCACATGGCATCGTTCGAGCTCTTTCGAAAGGGCATGTACGTCACCAGTTATACACTGTAATAAGAAAGCGCTGTTCATTGAATGTTACTAAGCATACACATGAATTACATTAAGAGAACAAACCTTGTCTGCAGTTCCACTTTGGTAGGGTGTTGATGGCTCTGATGGCCCTGTGATGGATCAGCAGGATGCTGCTGAGGTACAGGTGTACTATCGGCATGATGTGTTTCCTCCTGCTGACTTGTCAAGGCCTAATTTACACGAAAGTCCATAAAGAAGGCGACGGGGGGCAGCGGTCTCCCAAAGCCAGATTCCCCAACTGATGGCGATCTTCTGCAGTAAGTGCTGGTGCATTGGGGAAGATACCACCAACTGTTTTGTGTACCAAAGCATGATGCTTGCAAAATGCACCTTGCTTTCCTGCCCCACAGGTACGTGTTCCAATATCTGCATAGACTCTGTACGTCTCTCCTGTTTGTTGATCACTTGGAACAGAGTACACATTGTGCTCCAGAGAGACAATTTTGTCCGCTGCTCCCTGTGGCATCTTTTTGAGTAGCCTGTCATATTAGAGGCGTCCGGCAGCAACACGGTTATGAGCGTGTTCAAGGATGCGTGCCTCAAAGTATTTCTCCCATACGATTGCAACAAAATCAACTAGGGCTACGGCATTAAAGGCCTTTGTTCTTCCAAGGATAATGTCTTTGAGAATACGGATGCACGCCTCCGAAAAGTTGTTTGTGTTGTGCCCGCGTGTTGGTAACCAGTTTCGGAAGAACAGTACCAATTCTTCTTCTCTCCGCAGGAAGTCCTGCCCGCGGGTAACAAAGGCTTCATGAGAGAGTGTGTCTGCAGGTGTTCTTTTGCAGATCCCAGGTCTTCTGCAGTAGAGGCATACATAATCTGAAAAGGGTCAAACAGTCACAAAGCATTGCCAAAAGTTGCCGGGAAGAAGAGAGCAAGGCTGATATCTAGGACCTGATTGTTCTATAGGAACTTTAAAGGGACCGAAAAGTGAAAAATAACCCCAATATTTTGGCCCACCATCCTGCACATTATCATTGTTTGATAACACAGAGAAGGCATTACCTCACAATTCGGAATATTTTTTTGCGTATAAATATTTTGAAAGTTGCCGGAACATGGACGGTGCTGCTAACGAACAGCAAAAAAGAGTAACTTGGGTTTCGAGTCCAGGGCGTCCGGGATTGGTCAACCTGTACCACGTGACAATTAGTTTGTAGAGAACAAAGTTGGCACACATTATCGTTATAGCTAAACGCCATTTTAAAAATGACGTTCACTTCCAGGCATTTGAAGAACATAGTTTCTATACTAATAAAACATTCAGCTACTTCGCCGGCACGACCCGCCGTGCCGGCCGTTTGCAAGGCCGTCTGCAAGACCGTCTGTGTTATCGCGCTTATTGTCTACGCCGTGGGTGGTCATAGTGGCCGCGCGAAGCATAAAGTGAAAGTCTGTGAAAGTAATTGTAGAGGACGATGGTCTTCCTCTACATGAGCCCCGACCGGCGATGATGGTATGCCACGGAGAGGCGATGACGGTGGCCTACCTCCATGGCCGTGCCGGTGGAACTGAGGCATCTTCGTCATTGTCCACGGCCCGCTACAGTGCTCCCCTCCCCAGACGCGGAGCGGCGAGAAAGAAGAAGAATGGTGAACTGCGTCTACACCACTGAT
Source organism: Ornithodoros turicata (assembly GCF_037126465.1). Lineage (NCBI taxonomy): Eukaryota > Metazoa > Arthropoda > Arachnida > Ixodida > Argasidae > Ornithodoros > Ornithodoros turicata. Next base: position 597,679 of record NW_026999409.1, read on the forward strand.
CTCTATGTATAAAGGCTGGATCGCGCATGGGAGAGGGCTCGTGGGGGAGAGGCGTGCCTTCGGGCCGCCATGTTGGTGGGCCCATAGAGAACAATGGGAGGCAACAGAGATTGTGAGTATTTATTGCGCTGCAAGCATTGGTCGTTGTTTGTCATCACACAATTTTCTAAGGTGCCAGTATACTGATGTACCTTAACAATGTTTCACAGGTGCCCTGCCGTTCGATTCTTAATTACGTTATGTTTTGCATTCCGAAACTAGACCGTCACTGCAGTGCAGCGCTGGGGATTGTACTACAGCACGTTTCCCAGCCAATATTTCAATAAGAAACGACTTGAGGTTAACAACAACCATGTATATAATATCTCGTACTGCGTTCTGGACAAAAATTGTTCCATAAAGAACGGTCCGGGAAAAGATATACTCGCATGGCAGAAAGAGATCGTTCTGTAGAATCACAGCCGTTGTTTTAGCCGTGTATGCGTTTAGTATGATTTATATCAAGCATCGCCTTAGAAAGAGTCTTTTAGTAAACGACAGCGGTGCTTTGCCTCGCAAATATGGACACAGCGAAGCAGCCCAAATATTACTTCACGCAATTAGAACACACTCGTTAGGACAGTTAATCAGGTAGTGATGTAAGCTTAATCACTGAAGTTACTTAGAAAGTGGTAACACCTCCTTGAGACACAGGATTTATCTTTTTTTGAAGTACAGCCTTCTATGTTTGTTTGCTTCTTCCTTTGTTTGTTCTGATTATTTGCAGGCGCGGTTGTGCCAAACTGAATGTCCTTCTCCAGCACTCACATGCTTTTGTTGAATGCAACCGCAGCGTGAGAAAAGCTGCTTGGGGACGGGGTCCTGATATCCAGTGCTGACTTTGTCATGCTTGTTATGTGGAGCATGTTCCAAAAAATGCAGCTCCACGTATGGTCTTCAAATTGCAACAGGACTATTTGGAGCCTGAAAACAGTTGTGATTTTGTCATTTTGGCCCTCGCGTACCCAGTCTGTGAAACGCAAACGAAAAAGTCTAACACGATATACTTTTGTAATGAAGATCACTGATGATGAGTGAAGAGAATATACGAGTTCAAGTTTATTCAATATTTTATATAATTCATTATATTATTCAACATTTTATGTCAAGTTTATACAACATCAAGTTTATTCAAGTTCAAGATTTATTTCGTGCACTTATGCGTTTCAGGATACAATGAACGTGCAGGGAGGTCGCAAAAGACTACATTTATTGTTTGTGACCTTGCTACAATGGCAATATATATTTTAGGAATGACAATGGTCAGGTACGCTCTCTCAATTTTAGGTTGGAATGAGCAATGAATAGCAACTTCCCTCCTGATATTTTCTCATATATGCTAAATTTTAAATTTAATGTGATCGAATATGTGATAATATAATATATAAGAATATAATATGTGATAAATGAATGTGATCAACAGTAGATGAAAACAACAAGAGTAGCCAGAGAAGTGCATTCTCAATAAATAATTTTCTTCTTATAGCGTATATGTGCATGCCTATTACCTGAAGCAATTATCACAGTTCCCTGACAAGTTTTAATTTCTGAGAGTGTACTGTAGAGGCTGCTTAGATACTGTTCTGCTGTAACAGGTGATTCAAATGAAACTGTTGTGTTAGATGCTGTTCATACAAGGTATTATATACTGTGAATGCCTTTAAAAATCCCATGTGACACATATGACTTTACTTTCCGGAGGTGCTGTGGTAGTCAAAGTTTGTGGGCATTACGCAGGTTCTGCACCCATTTCTTGAGTATGTCGAGGCAGCTGTGAAGTAACCTGCATTGATGATGATTATTCCAATTTTTATGGTGCATCGACAACAAAGGAAATAATACATCAGAACATTGGTTTGGGTGCAACCAGTTAAGAATGAATATGTTGTTTAGTAAATGCATTGGACAAATTTTAAAACATCAGTTTAAAACATGGTTTACAATCCCTGTATCTTCTAAAAATTAAAAAGATTAAAAACTATTCTGAAAAGAATATGGGGAAACTCTTCTAAAAAGAATTATAATCTCTAATTATTATATTGCTGGGTGAAGGAGCCTAAAGTGTAAGGTGTGTTTCTGATGTGAACATGTAAGAAAATATGCAAAACTGAGAGAGGCTAACCACAGTGCGTGCACTGAGGTTGTTCCTTCCTGTAAAGTAGAAACCAGTGGATGAGGAGCGTGATACTTACCTGTACACCCAGCCGTATCACACTGCACAGATTATTCACTGGGTAGCCCTCATGACGAAACCTGTATTGAGAGACCACTTTTGCCTTAAAA